>NW_006399752.1:32894181-32911697 GCF_000299155.1 Elephantulus edwardii | reverse complement strand
GGTGTGTCTGAGGCAATGCGATTAGCACAGGACAGAGCAGAGTTTAGGGCTGTTGTACATAGGGTCGCTATGAGTCGCAAGCGATTTGACAGCACATAACAACAACAATAATGGAAAAGTCAAACACAAAAGTAGAAAGCACAGTGTCACCCACGTGCCCACCAAGCAGCTCCGACTCTCCGGCTCTGCCTCCCTTTCTTCCCGGAGTGTCTGAAAGCACTTTTCAAACACAACAGCAACTTAATGCAAATGTTTCTTTTAGGTCTTAGAAGAAAACAGAACCACAGTGTTATTATTATCCCTGAAAACCTAAGGGATAATTCCTTAACAACATCTAGTGCCCAGAGGGATGTAATTTTATTAATTTTTTTATTCTAACAGAGCACACTGCCCACAGGAAGGAATAAGTATTTGCTTAAAAAAACAACTCCTCACATTTATTATGCCCCAAGCTCTTTTAGGCACAGCAGACACAGATTATTTAATTTTTGTAATAACCCTACGGGGATGGGACTACTATGCTTTGCAAATGTGTACCCTGAAGCAGATTAAGTTTAGGAACTTGCCTGAAATCAGTTAACAGGGTGAATGCAATATCCTCACAACGCACACTCACACCCACAGGTCTGTCGGAATGAGGAGTGGAGACATTCCGCACTGGCTTGTCCATCCTTAAGAACATCGACAGTCAGAGGCAGGGGTTTGAGAACCAAAGTGTCCTTAGCACTGTGCTGTCACAGGAAGGTGTTTTCATTACCAGACCCTTTCGTTCTCTCCAGGAGCCCAGTCTCTCCATACATCAACCTGCGAAAATCCAAGGCTAACTTGGGACCACACACGTACCTCGCATTCAGAGCTAACTGGGATTCCTCTTACGATGTCTATGGGAAGGACTGAAACACCGGCTATGCCAAGGGGCTCAACGATGGCAGTGATTCCAAGGACCGCAGAGCGGGCGGTTTCCTTCTGCTGGACAGGAGGTCAATCTGAGTTTAAGGTGACCCCACAGCCTCCAACAGCAGTAACTTCTAACTCCCAGGCCTGAACTGTCTCCACCGCAGAAGGGTTTTCTAGACGGCTAATGAAATATTAGGTATTAGCCAGTAAAGATCATCTTATCAAATACGAAGGACTAGCCTCCAGCTCTCCAGGGCTTCAAGGAGCCAGGGCGCATGCCCACTTTCCAAGCCTCAGGGTGAGGTGGACGGGTTTCCCAGAGAGCTCAGCACAGAACTCCCCTCTCAGCATCTTCTCTTATCTGTGCTCCCAGCAAACTATCACTGAGAGCACAGGTTCCAGGGACAGGTGGTCTTGGGATCAAATCCTAGGTTCGTGTGATGTCAGAGCTGTTATGAATCAGTGGATAGCCCAGTGTCCTCAGTATTAAAATGCCGGACAACTCAATTTTTTAAAATGGGCAAATGATTTAAACCCACATTTCTTGACAAAAAGATACACATGTGACCAATAAGCACAAGACAAGACATCTAAGGTTCTTCATCTTTGGTGAAAAACCACAATGAGACATACCCACGAGGACGACAGCAACAGCAGTGAACGTGGAAAATGACTAAGTGCTAGAGGGTGTGGAGGTGTGGCCAGCGTGAGTGTGACCAGCAGTGCCAGAGGGAGCAGCCTGGCTGGGGTCAGCAGAGGACCGCAGCACTGATCGTCAGAGCTCATATGCAGAAGTGACCCAACTGGTCACCAGCTGAGGAGTCGGTGATGGTGAATCTATTCGATGGAGTATTATTTGGTCATGAAAAGAAATGGCTTGGTGGTATGGTCAAGGGGGCTTTCATGGGTCACTGCCTCTGATTTGTGGCACATGGCAGCATGGGGACATGTAAACAGGGTGTGCAGATTAGTGGGGACTGGCCGGTTTTACCTTGCTGCCAGGCTTAAGTGCAGAAGGTTTAGAGGCCTAGACAAATGAGGTTCACTTCATTCAGGCCAAGAGTCCTTTCAACCGCTTGTCATGCATCTGAAAACCGGACAATGAATAAGGAGGACAGAAGAATTGATGCCTTTGAGTTGCAGTGCTGGAGAAGAGTACTGACCGTCCATGAACTGCCAAAAGAACAGAGATGCGTCTTGAAGAGGCTGCAGCCAGAGTGCTCTTGTAGGCAAAGATGGTGAAGCTTCCTCTCACATTCTTGGGGCATGTTGTCAGGGACCTTGACAAGAGTGGGGAACCAGAAACCGACCCAAGATGAAGCTGCTCTGGGGCTACTGCGAACTGATCCAGAGTCAGGGCCTTCACCCAGGCTTGCTGGAGGACTGTGGGGAGCGGTCAAATTGACAGGGAGCTTTGTAACAAGGTTGAAGATTTAAAAGCCCGTGTGTATGTCTGAAAAGCTATGCTGACCTGTGTCTTGTTTCCAGCCTGAATAATTACCTGTTAACTTCCCTAACAAACCCCATAGTCATGAACATGGCCCCATGAGTTCTGTGTGGCCACTGCCAGTGGACACAGCAGTGAGAGCCCTGGAGAGATGGCTGATCCTAGCATGAGAAGTTGAGGGCCTGTCTAAGCTCAGGGGAACTGGTTCTGGGCTGTGGACGGTGTTGATGAGGACTGTGGCCCCTGTGTGGGAGGTCAGATGAGGCTGCCCAACACCACCTGCACTCTTTTTACAAACATGCTGACACTGGTGTGTGTACATGTGGCCTGTGTGGGAACGGGGAAAACTGTTGGGAGAAGTTAGACACCAAAGACCACACAGTGCTTGGCCCCGTGTACATGGGGCGCGCACAGCCGGAAAACCCACAGAGACGCAGGTAGACTAGTGGCTACCAGGGGACAGGGGTGGGTGGGGGCAGGAGATGGAGGGTTGCTACTCGGAGTGATGGAAAGTTCTGGAATTAGAGCAAAGAGCATATGCCACCGAATGTGCCAAAGTCCACTGAGCTGGATGCTCCAAAATGGGGACATTTAATAATAAAAAAAAAATTAATCATATGGAGGCTGACTTATTTTCCTTGTACTGAGGAATGATGAAAACAAGGAACAATGCCAAGGATGAAAGCCTTGCATCAGGACTCCAGCTTTTCCATGTAAGGACTTAACCTTCTGAATCTAAGTCTCCAGCTGCCCCTGAGCGGGTGGAGTCAGTGACCACAGGGATGGGAGGTGGGGGTCACTGCAAACCACGCCTGCAGGAGGTGGAGCCACAGTGACCACGCCTGTGGGAGGAAGGCCAGTGACCATGCCTGCAGGAAGTGGAGTCGGTAACCACACCTGCGGGAGGTGGAGCCACCATGACCACGCCTGCAGGAGATGGGCAACAGTGACCACGCCTGTGGGAGGTGGAGTCAGTGACCACGCCTGTGGAGCGTACATGGGGAGCTTCAAACAGCAGGCCGTCTGGCCATTCTCCCATGAAGCCTCTCAGTAGACCTGAACCACCAACTTTTTGTCAGGAGTTAAGCATGTTAATCGTCTACAGCACCCAAATCCTTCTTGGGTAATAACAACGTCTGTCTCCTAGGATCTAAAGTACTGAAGCATAAGGATGTTGCTTGGAGACCAAGGTACATCTGGCCCAAATCAGGATATTTTCAGTTACCTCCTATGCATGTAAAAGTTGGACAAAGAGGAAAACAGAAGAACTGATGCCTTTGAATTGCTCTCTGTTGGCAGTAAATATTCACCATACCACGGACTGCCAAAAAACAAACAAATCTGTCACAGAGAAAATGCAGCCAGAAAGCTCTCAGGAAGCAAGAAGGATGAGACTTTGTGTCGTATACTTTGGGCTTGTTGTCAGGAGGGTCAGCCCTGGAGGGCAGCACACTTGGTAAACAGAGGGTCCAGGGAAGAGCGGAAGGGCCTCAGGCAGATGGATGCACTGACCCCGGGGCCACAGCACCGCAGTGAGGCTGAGGGTGGGAACTCGGGCGTGGCTGTTCTGTGGCACATGTGCCAGTATGAGTCACAGACCACAGGCAGAGACCTGAAACTGCATCTCGAGGGATCACTGAGGAATGTAATTGTGACAGGAGAGGTGGCAGGAGCCCAAGGTGCACAGAGATAACACATTTGTTATCTTTGTATCTGAAGCTGAAACTTCATTTACAAACATGGGAACTTTTTCAACATCCCTATACTTTCATAATGGCAAACCCTTCTGTGAATCCCTAAAGCTGGGAAAATCTAACCTCCTTTGAGGTTCTCTTGCTGACCTGTTAGTCTGGACAGCTGCTTCCAGTTCTCTGTGCAGGGAACAGAATTTCACCACCAGACTAGTTTGAAATAGCTTTTCAAAAAGGAGCAGCCAAGAATGCTGGGAGCTTTCTTTTTTTTGGGGGGGGGGACTTTCCTGATTGGTGGTGTTTCCCTCCATTGATCCTCCTTCTTTATTCTGAAGTACTTAACTATTCTTTTTTCCAGTGAAAGTTTACAAATACTATTGGTTTTTTATTCACTCATATATATCTTGTTTTATTACATTAATTGCAATTGAATAATGTAACCAGTTATTTACATTAATAGGGCATGATCAACTCTTACCTGTTTATTAATTTTTCCCATCCATTTCTTTCCCCTCCCTGGTAACTGTACTTTTTTCAAATCATCAGATTTGTTTTGTTTTCTAGTCCATGATGAGGTATCTGATCACATGGTTCTATTTCTCTCCTATCTTCCTGGAGATTGCCATTCAACAGACCCAAAGACCACAAAACCCAAAAAGCAGTGACAACTTTACCATCACGGGAGGGGACGGCAGTGTCTGCTTCTGGTTCTAGGGAACATTCTGAAACATGGAGAGCAGAGTGACAACGTGGAGTTGTCTCCCGGCATGCAATGAGGACAAGGACAGAGGGGCAGCCAGTCTCTGGGAATGTCCACTGAGGTCAGCCCTGGGTTTCACGGGCTCTGATAGGCTGACCATAAGGAAAGACATTCTCCTGGCTTGTCAATGAGGCATCCAGATGACCAGCCCTGCCAACATCAATGCCAGCAAGGGCCACTGGCTGGAGTGTCTGGCTTCACTTGAGTGTCCGGTGTTCACTTGCTGTCTAAGGACCCAGCTGACCGCAGAAGCGCACGTGCTCGCACCTTCTATAAGCCGGAGCTCCGAGCTTTTCAAAGCCGACAGTCATTATCTTACTGTCGGAACCATATCTCTGCAGATGAACTTCCCTCTTTTTTGGGTAGAAGCACTAGTCCTGGGAAATTAAGTGACTTATTTGCAGTACACACATTCATTAGACCTAAGCTCGGGCTCCTTCCACCAATGCAAACAGAAGGCTGAATCTCATTCACTGGTGGGGCCTTCACAAGGGCTCTCACCTCGGCACCGTGACGTGCACTGAGGAGGCGAGGAGCAGCTGGGCACCTTGGCAGCCGGACTGTCTGCACACGCTTAGAGGTCAGCCTACTCTCCCACCAAATTCTCCAAGTTTAAGGTCAACCTTGGAAATTCTTCCTGGCCTTCTGGTGCCCAGCTGACCCTCGCCCCACCCCAAATGTATCCAGTCGTCGCTCTCTCACCTAGTCCCCACATGCACGTGGAAGCTGGGCGATGGCCGAGGGAGACGGAAGAGAAGAAGTGACACCATGGAAGGTGCAGGAGAAGACGACTCACTGCTCTGTGTGCTGCCAGGAGGACAAACAAACCTGCTTGAGAGGACAGGCCGCGTGCTCCTCAGGGCGTGGATGGTGAGACTGTGGACACGATATGAGGAGAGACCAGTCCCCAGAGGACATCGTGCTCATCAGAGTAGAGAGTCAATGAAAAAGAGGGGCCCCCTCAGTGAGATGGACGGCACGGCAGCTACAAGGTTCAGGTGCTTACGCACACGGAGACTGTGAGGACAGGGCGGGGCCAGAGAGTGTGAGGATGGACCTGGGTAGCTGAGCATAGAGACCGTGAGGATGGCATGGGGCTGGGCACATGGACACCATGAGGACAGGTGGCACGGGGCTGGACAGGGCTTCTGGGAACAGGAGCTGGACAGCACCCAACAATGGCCACATTATGAAGTGTTTAAGAAATGACCACCATAATGACATGCACAGAGCTACGGGAGGTACCCTGTGTGGTTAGCCCCTGGCCACTATCAAGTGGAAAGGGACACAGCACCCATGCGGAGTTCTGCGCACACCCCCCAGGTGCTGGCTCAGACCTGTGGCACCTGTGGCAGGTGTGGTGTTCATTTCTGGAGCTGCGCATTGGGGAGAAGTCCCTCCTCCTAATGTTACCTTGTCTTTAACACAGGCAATGTCAGCTCCACTGAGCACAGCAAACTGGATGACAACAGGAACGGGTTTTAAAAGCAGCCTCCGCATCAATCAACATTACCTGGTTAAGTCCCCACCGATTCCAAAATAGAAATACTACAGGAGTCGGAGCTGACTCCATGGCAGGGGGCTGTCCAATTTCACTCCTCTCTCCCCCAGGGAACCCTCAAATAGTGCCTTTTTCTGGGAGAGAACAGACAGCTCAGAAAAACAAGGCCGCTTCCCCAGCACGTCTTTTCCATTTATGACTGAAGCCAAATCCACAACAAAGTCTCTGAGTGAAAGTCAACGTCACTGTAGCACATTTAATAAAGGGAGATACACCGGTATTTTTAAATAGATCTGCTTTGCCATCCTAACTGCTAAATGATGTTTCCTAAAATAGCATTTGCTGGTGGCTAGTCAGACAAGCACTCAGAGAAGCTGTCAAGGGCCTGAAGTCCATGTGGCCACTCCCTCTCCTGACCTCTCCATGCCGGCTTCTCCCTCCCATCAGGTGTCCTACTGTCTTCTACTGAATACCCACCTGATGCGCATCCTCACAGGTCCTGAGAGGGCAGCTGAACATACCCGTCCTTTCTGCAAGGATGGGCATGTCTCCTACAATGCTGAGGGGGGCAGCCCTGGGCCAGCTGGAGGGAAGCAGGCCCTCCTGATGACCAGCTCCTCCGTCACGGGCTGGGACTGACTGACGTAAAGCTAATTTAATTCCCTGAGATTTAATAACATCTCCCAGAGCTGGCACTGTGTTAATTAATAAAAAACAAACCACCAAACATGGCATCAATTTCATCCCAGCTGACAGCGCCCCTCCATCGAGTGTCTGCAGCTGTGAAGATTTACAGGTGAACACTGTCCGCCTTTCTTCCTCAGAGGAGGTACTGGACTTGAACCAATGACCTTCTGGCACTATCTTCAGTGCACCATCCTCCCAGAGCGCTTTGCTGTGCTGGCATCTGTGGTGATACGGTGACTGAAATGGTCCCTGGTCTCAGTCAGGCTCTGGTGGTGCAGGATGATGGGTGAGGCAGCCACCACCCATCATGCTGCCGTAAGAACCTGCTTGGAGATGGGACGTGAGAGCTGTGGGATCCCCGCCCGTGTTCTGGTCCCCACAAACACAGAATGTGGGGCCACACCAGGGGGCTATGTTCTCGGGAAAGAGACAGCTCTGGTGCCTGGAACACACAAAGTCAGTGCTCAGGATGGCGTTTGAGACAGAGCACCGGGGAAGGCAGACCAGACTGAAATGAAACTGCGCCTTGTAACAGCTGGGTGACCTCAGGCAAATGCCTTGAACGCTCTGAACCTCTGTCTGCAGTTCCTTCATCTATCCAAGATGTATTTATTAGACACCTTTTTGTTAGGGACTGAATTTTGTCCCTCCATGCCCTCAAACCATTGCTAATTCCTAACCTCTGTGCCTGTGGTCAAGGGAGCTTGGCTGGTTTAGTGGTGAAGTGTGGTGCTGCCAATACGAAAGCGCATGGTTTAAACCCACCATCTGCTCTGCAGGAGAAAGACGGGCAATCTCCTCTCATGCGATTTATTGCCTCCAAAAATCCGCTGAAGTGTCAGCTAGGCTGCGATCTGACAGCTCAGATCACCAACAATGACATGCCTGTGGTTATAATCTCTCTGGGACCATCACCCGGATGTCTTGTTACGCTAATGAGGCAGGGTTAGGGTAGGGTGTACTGAGCCAGTTTCTTTTTTCTGTTATTTTTATTGATATGCATATACTTATTCATATACATTTTGTTTCATTCATGTACATAGTGGGGGGTTTTTGTGTGTGTTTCACAATTTCCTTCACTGACATTATGTTTCATACAATCATTAGCATACATTGTTTCATTCATATACATGTGTATGTTTCACACTTCCCTTCACTGACAATATGTTTCATATAATCATTCCTATACATTGTGTTTTAAAATTAATCACCATTGGACTATGTCTGCCATTATCCCATCTTGTCATGTCCCAGCCGGATCTTTCCCATTTCCTTTACCCCCTCTCTCCACTCACCACCCCGCCCATCCTCACCCTTCTGCTCCCATCTCTTCCCCCCTTTGGGCGTGCATACACGCATACACGTTTTACTAGTAAAAAGGATCCACATCTCACACCAAAACTAAAACTCAACTCAAGGTGATCAGAGAACCAGAGGTAAAGCCCAAAGCCATTGAGATCATGGGAGATACATGGGGCCACGCGAGTCTCCTCTGAGATACAAAGACATTAAAGGAGCAGAACACAGACAGGGTGAGGAGCTGTCAAGACACAAGGGGTCCCCAAGGAAGCAGAAGCTGCAGAGACAAGTACCTTTCCCCAGAGCCACAGCGACAAGACCTGCCCGAGAGGCGGCGCCCTCCTAAACAGCGAGGAAGTAAATGCGTCTGTGAAAAGCATCCACTGGTGGTTGTTTCTGTTACAGCCACAGTAGGTGCTGACCATGTACCAGGCACTGGCGCTACAGTGAACAGAGACAGACTTAATGACAGATTCTACCTGTTAGCCCTCTATTCTGCTGACAGGGGACACTCACCAAATACAAAACTAAAACCTCCAGCTCCAGACAGTGACGGACAGAGAAGCATCAGAGAGAAAACAGTTAGTGGGGAGAGAGTGCACACTGGGATGAGGACGACGGCAAAGCGTGGGCAGGATGCCGTCTGAGCAGGTACGCTCCTGGCCGCCTGGGAAGAGGTCCCGGGCAGTGGCCGTGATGGTCAGGACCTGGAGCCTTCCAGGAGGAGGGGGTGGATGGAGGAGCTGAGATCCAGCGGTGATGGCAGGGTGAGGCCTCTGCTCGCGGGGGGAAGGCAAGCCACTGGGGCTTCTAGGCAGGGTGACACTGTAAAAATGAAAACGGGTGAAGGTCTGAAGATGTGGGAAGTCTGGAGGTGCAGGGGGGGCCGGCACTGGAGATGGGAAGTGGCTGGAGTCTGGGTATAATCTGAGCACGGCTGTGGGGTTTCAGCCAAAGGAAGGAACCAAGAAAGATGAACAACTACGAGGACCAGCCATCCCCGGGAGCTGGAGAAGGAAGAGGTGGGGGATGACGGGGCAGCGTGAGACGTGCTGAGTGGGAGCGGCCCCTGACGCCAAGGAAGGAGCTGGTGACGCAGTGCACAGAGCTTGCTGCTGACCCAAAGGTGGCACCTCTCTGCCAGCCCGAAGCCACCAGCGGCTCCGAGGGAGGAAGACGGGCAGTCTCCTCCTGTGCAATTTACAGCCTTGGAACACTTGCTGGAGGCTCAGCTGTCAGTGGGTTCTGACTTGACAGGAATAATCACGATTCCCAGGAGTCTCGGGGGCACAGTGTGTCTGTTATGTGCTAGGCTAACCGGAAGGTCAGTGCTTCGAATCTGCCAGCTGCTCTGAGGAAGAGAAAGTGGCTTAAAGTCTGCCTTCACTGCACTGCAATCCCAGAGGTACGTGGTTCAAATCCACCAGATGCTCTGCTGGAGAAGGAGAGGGCAATCTCCTCCTGTGCCAGTCAGATCTGATTTGACGGTACACATAAAAATAATATAATAAAAATTAATAAAAAAAACATTTAAAGTCTCTGCCTTTAAGATTTACAGCCTCGGAATACTACGCCACATTGAAAAACAAGGAACTCATGAAATATTATTCAAAGTGGGTGAGCCTGGAGGACATTATGCTGAGAGGAATATCTCAGTCACAAAAAGACAAATACTGCATGGTGCCACTGTTGTAGAATGGGTCTGACATCAGGGTTGGGGTATGACGGAAAAAACTGGATAAATTATGTATATTGTGTTGAAACAGATGAGGGAAAGAACAGATTAGAGGTGATCTATGACTGAGTATTATGGTTAGCACAGGAATCCAGAATTAAGGTTGCACAGAGAAGTGTACCCAGGGTGAGGGGGAAGGGATGTGGGAATTGTATACTAATGAAGGAATTTTCTTTTTCTTTTCGGAGGGGGGTGCGAGCTGGTGGGGAGGGGTGGGCAGGGAGAAAAGTGCGGCAATGAATGAATGAATGGAAATCCAAAACCTCTGTAAATGTCTATTAAAATTAATAATAAAAGAAAAAAAAATATTTACAGCCTCCAAAACCTGCTAGGGGGAGAGTCACCTGGAGTCAGAACTGACCCTCGGTAGAGGGTTTGGGGGTTCACGTTCTGTTGATCAGAACTCCAGAGAGAGCTGCCACGTGGTGGCTCTGTGGGACCCGAGCTCAGGGACAGGAACGGGCTGGAGGTGACGGTCTTGTAGCCACACGTCTCTGATTTCAGTTATGTATAGGATGCTATGTGAAAACGACTAGCGTGCCCTGGCATCCAAAGATCAGGTGCTGTGACCCTCACCATGCCTTCTCAAGTCCAGTTTCTACCTTCTGTTCATCCCAGACTTTCCTCAGCTCAGTATGGAAGCCACATGTCCCTAAAAGCACCTTCTGTGGGCTGCAGGGCCCTGAGAGATGAGAAAGACAAGGCTGGTCTATGGTCCTCGTGGCTGGGTGGGGTGTTCAGGAGCCCACAGTTCAAGCCCTCCCCAACGGCACTTGTTTCCAACGATATGGCAGTGAAGGGACAAGTGCTAACATCTCCTAAGACGAGACAGAAGAAGAAAGGATGCCTGTGAGTTGTGGTGTCGGAGAAGAGAACTGAAGAACAGACATGTCTTGGAGAGGATGCAGCCGGAGTGCTCCTGGGAGCCAAGGATGGTGAAGCTTCCACTGACATACTCAAGGCATGGTGCTAGCAGAGGGGGCGTGGGGAGGAGAGGAAGACCCTCAACCAGAGGGAATGACACAGTGACGGCTGCAACGGGCTCAGGTGTGTCAGAGACCGTGAGGACGGCACGGGACAGGCCAGGGTGCGGATCTGCTGTTCACAGGGTCACAACTCGATGGCATCTAACAACAACAGATGTAAATTAATAAAGATAAGCATATTAATTAATAAAGAAAGAGCGCTAACTGGAGCTTCAAGGAGCAGGACACTGCTTCCTGAGCCCATCAGTGGTCAGTAGGGTCAGTACATACTGAGGAAAGAAACAAGCCAAGCAACCGCACACATGCGTGAAGCCACATGGCCCTCGAGGACACCTGCCTGGTGTAGGAGCAGCCCGGGCTGGGAGTCACCAGCCGGCAAAGCGCTTGGCGAGTGCTGGCCCGGCTTGGATTGAGGCTCCTGCCACTCCCCAGCTCGGGCTCCAGGCCGAAGGGCATCCCTGTCAATCCCACACTGCAGTGAGCTCATCGCACAGTTCCTCAGGAATCATGACGGACGATCTCACACGCTCGAGACCAGCTGTTACCTTCTGGTCCTCACGGATGGCCCAGGTGACCCTATGATGCCAATCTCAGGCTTGCACCCCAAAAAGCGTGGGTCTCCTTTCCTGTTAAAGCCCCTTAGAACGACGCTGATGGCTGATTAAGGCCTGAGGGTGAGTGAAACTAAGGAAACAAAGTCCAGCAGCAAGTATGGTCACGGCAGCATGTCCACGTGGAAACCAGCCCTCCTTTCCAGGGTGAACGTGGCATGTTGTGCATGAGGCCAGGCTTGGGACACAGGGGCGCCCCGCAGGGAGCGGCTCCCCTCCTCTCCTCATACAGAAACAGCGGAAGAACCCGTAGAGCTAATGATTTCTATGTTAATGATCTCGTTTAATTAACAGTGTGATGGATTTTTTGTTCATGGCAAGACTACTGTCCTCACTTTTCAATTGAGAAATTGGAAACAAAGACCAAGGGGTCTGCCAAGTCCACACAGCGGTACGTGTTTTCCTGCCTATGACACACCCACCTAAATAAGGTGTATGCTCACGGCGTGCACGGCTCACCACGGCGTGCACGGCTCACAGGAAACCAGTGAAGGAGGCGGTGGCGTGCTTTACAAAGCAGTCGACATACTGTGCACATTATTTGTGCAAAGTAAGCTACATGGTTGTAAACCAAGCTCTTGGATTCTCCTCCCAATACCCCATTCTTCTATTTGGTAAAACCTACCAAGAGGAGGAGAAGGAGAAAGAAAAGGATGGAGCTCTGGTGGCCCTAGTGGCAAGGAACTGCTCTGCAATCTCAAAGACACATGGTTCAAATCCACCAGCTGCTCCGCGGGAGACACCTGGGCAAACTCCTCCCGTGTGATTTACTGCCTCTGAAAACCTGCTGGAGGGTCAGCTACGGGTTGGTTCTAAATCAACGGCACACAGCAACAACAGTGGAGGGGGACGGGCAATGCTGTGTCATCTAACTGCCTGGGTCCAGAAAAAACCCTCTGGAGCTTGCTTGGCGGCTCCGGCCCACCTGCTGGACCTGAGCTGTCCCTTGCTGACCGTGATGGCTCTCCTACCTGGGCCTGGGTTACAGGCTTTCCGTCTAAGCAGCGTTAATGTGTGTGTGGGTGTCCTCAGCTGGTGGTTCACAGTGTCTCAGGCCCAGCCTTGCAGCATCAGAATCTCTTGGAACTTGTAAGAGTTGTCTCAGGCACTCCCTGAACCTGACTCTGGAGTGGGCCCAGTGCCGTGAGATCTCGCACACGCTAGCCGGCGCCCACTGAACCACCGTCACACCTACACTGGCGAGCTGAGCATTTCTGAGCCCCGGGTCGCCCCACTTCAACCACCTGGCTCACACCAAGCACACAACCCTCTCGACTAGAGAAGAAAGCACTTGTCTGGCCCAAACTGCTGTCACAAAACACAACCACGCTCGGCATGGTGCTCCAGGGCCAGCGGCAGCGCAAGCCCAGGGCTGGCCTTCACACACCTCCCTCTTTGGGGTCTATTTTCAAAAGCCATGGCCCCTCTCTCTCAGCGCACCAGTTCACTGGCCTCTATCTCCTGCACTCCCACCAGCTCCAGCTCTCAGCTCGGACCTGTCACTAGTGTCCCTCATGTATCCCTCTGCCTATCTCTGAAATGAAAGGCTCCAAACACTGAGGAGGCAGCTGAGGTTACTGTGTTTGGACTAAATGCTAGCAATAGTGGCAGGAAGCTGCACTGCCGTCCCAAAGGCACACAGTTCAAGGCCACCAGCCGTTCCACGGGAGAAGGATGGGCAATCACCTCCCATGCAATTAAAGGCCTCTGAAAACCCGCCAGCAGGTAAGCTATGGGCAGTTCCAACTCGACGGTACACAACAACAACAACAACAGCAATAGCAGGACTGTGCTACTTCCAACATTTAGCAACTCTCCCAAGAATCAGGAAAGCTAATTTCAAAACTAGGATTAGCACCCAGGACTATGGGCTCTTTCCCAAAGGCCCTGTCTACTGGAGTGTGCCAACCAGTAAATAAATGATGCTAACAACTGAAGGAGTGATGGTGAGGTAAGGCCTGGCCATGCCGTACGGCACCTGCCTCAGGTCACCTGGCCACACTGCCACATGCCAAGGGCTTCTGTTCCCGGTCCAGACCCATCACAGGCCATGCAGAGAGCCATTCTGTGACAAAGGGGGGCTTCCTGGGGCTGAAGTTTAAGGAAAAAGGTGGGACCTCCTTGACAGCGTACTCCAGAAAACCTAATGACCCTCTTATTCTTCCCCGTTGACGGAAGGGCACCTACATCCTCTTAAAAATCAGAGGTAGTCAGCCCAGTATCAATGTCACGTCCACTGCAGCAGCATTTGGAGGGAACAAAAAGGCCTGGCGAGGCAGGGCGAGGACTCCCCCACATCCCTCTGCCCATCAAGATTGGGATTTTTGCTCAGCTCTAAAATACATCTGAAAAATGAGAAGCTACCAGAGGGGCACACAGATGCATGCACACACACACGTGTACACACACAGACACACACGCGCGTACACACACAGACACACGCGTACACAGACACACACGTGCGTACACACAGACACACGCGTACACAGACACACACATACAGACACACACACGCGTACACACAGACACACGCGTACACAGACACACACAGATGCATGCACACACACACGTGTACACACACAGACACACGCACATACACACACAGACACACACGCGCGTACACACACAGACACACATGCGTACACAGACACACACGTGCGTACACACACACACATACACAGACACACGCGCGTACACACACAGACACACACACATACAGACACACACACGCGTACACACAGACACATGCGTACACAGACACACACAGATGCATGCACACACACACGTGTACACACAGACACACGCGCATACACACACACAGACACACATGCGCTCCAAAGCCGTGGAAAGACGGACAAGAAAGCTCAGCTGGCCCTCCCATCCGCCTCCTTCTTTTCCCATTTCCTAGAAGCAAGCTGTGGGGGATCATTCCTTCCCACAGTCACGCCCAGGGGTGGATCCCCATCCCCAGGAAGGCAAGGAAGAAAGGGAAGGGCAGGCGTCACAAACGATGCAAATGTGGAGCACGGGTAATTACAGCAGCTGAAAAGCTCACAAAAGCCAAGGGCTTGTGAACAAAACACCAGAGCCCTTCCCCAAAAAAACAGTCTGGGGCCAAGACGGGGAAGAATCAGGACAGGGCCCAGGGCCGAGCTGACAGGGCCCAGGGCCAAGCTCGGGTCTCTGCTCTGCAGAGCCAGCCCTGCAGGGTCCTCGGCCTCGCAGCCACACGCGGCATGTTGGAAAAAGAGCCATGGGCAACGGACTGGAGTGTGACAAAGGAGAAAAACAAAAGATGCAAAAGAGACTCGTCCCTAATAAACAGCTGCTGGTCTGTATGCACAACTCCAACCAGCGAGGCTCAAAGGAGGCACGAGGCGGGGTCCGGGCAAATTTGCACACGAGAAGACCGATTTTCCACACTGTCCTCTGCAGGCAGGGATTTGCACAGCCCAGCCTGGACACCTGGGCACCTCCCACGGCTGGATCGACCCCGCCAAATGCCCAGGCGAACCCCCTTTCCTGGAAGGCCCTGCCAGAGCGATGCTGACATTACACAGCAAAACGGCAGCAGTGAGAACAAAAACCCAGCAGCAGGGCTGCGGAAGAAAGCAGCACGTACCTGAATTCCTCAAACGCAAACATGACCCAGCCAGGCAGCTTCCTCGGGTGGTGGGGCAGCCCTGGCACCGGACGACAACCATTTAGTCGGTGTGATGGTGCAAGGTGCTGAAAAAGGAGGCGGGGCTTCCACGCCCCCCGGTTCCCGGGAAGTAGACGGCTCTGCAGACGGGGGTCTGAGCCTCCACCTCCACCAGCTGCGGAGAAGCAGCGAACGGGCGGCAGGCAGAGAACCATGTGACCCGCCAGCGGGTCTGATGGATGCCGTGCGTGCTCACATGCAGGGGGGAGCGAGTCAGCCCCAGAACCAAGGGGACCCTGGTCCAGCCGACCACATGGCCACCTCCCTGCCAGAATTCTGCAGATCGCGCCCAGGAGCTCAGAGGGACAGGAGGGCGAGCTGCTCCATTGTGGGCAGTTTAACCACCTCATCCTTCCAGGCTGAGGCTGGGGGCTGCATCAGGCATGCCCTGCACCCCCGTGAAGGAAGCACAGCGAAACAACACCGGTCGTACCAGCCCCGGGCCCTCCACCTGAGAGGCTGCAGGGCCACCAACGCCCCCGAGGTGCTCTCCACTTTGACCTTGGCTGCCACCCTGGACCAGCATTCTCATCTCTCTACTCAGGCACCGAGTGCAGGATGTGTGCTGGCCCTCGACAACTCCTGGACATACAGCTGGGTAATGACTGCGGAACAGCAGTTGAGGTGCAAGAACTGAGACCCCCAGCCAGGAGAGCTCGGCCCACACTGACCAGAGCCTCCTGCCAAAAACTGACACCAGGGGTTCCTCCAGCCTTCCACTGAAATCTCCCCAAAGTCAGCGCCAGGGATCTCAAATAAACCCATGAGTCATCGCCTCCCTTCTCTCTCCCTCGGCTACAAATACCCTCAGTCACTGCCTCGGATCTGCCTGTGAGGCTGCCCCCCCCCCCCAACCCCGTCCCATCCACACGCCCACTGTTTGTACCTCGGCCCATCCACCACCACCTATCCTCACAGCAAGCTAGCTTCCTTCACAACCTTCCTGCTCGAAAATTCCACCACGGCCACTTTTCTGACTCTGACCTTGACCCCTGTTCTCCAGGTTGAACCCTGCATGTATCTGATGAAATAAAAAACTTTCTCCTCCAACCTTTCCTTCTGCGAAAATTCTTCACAAGCTCCCAAATTCAACCAGACATAGGCCGTTTCCAGAATACACCAGGGTCTCCTCTCCAGAGGGCCCTGTTGCCCCAACCCCATGCTGCCTGCTGTCCATTGCTGCCCTTGCCCAGGCCCTGGAGTGGCCCCTGGAACACCACTCACTGACTTGCCTCTGCGCTGCTGACCACACCTGTCACAGCCCCTCATGGCCCTCACAGACCGGTGTCCCCAAGGGCAGGGATCATGGAGGGGGAGCGTCTGCATCCTGGGCCTGTTCAGAGCACCAGGACTCCCATTTGGAGCCATCGGCGGAAGCCCCTCTTCCTGCTGCTTCCCCGGCAGGAAGGGTGGGAGACAGTACGCACCCCAGTATCCCATGAAGGGCCCAGGGTAAAAATGTGCTCTGCACACAGAGAAGCCAGGCCCCAGAGTATGACAGAGACATGAAGTCACAACGGCAGGGAGAGGCCGACCGATGAGAAGGCAGATGCACGAGGGACTCCAGCAGCCCCTCCAACCATACAGCACCCCTCAACGAAGCTGACACAGGAAGGGCTTCCCCAGGGCTCCTGACCGGTCCCTTCCTGAGAAACCAGGTACAGAAATCGGCCAGCCAGGAGTCACCACCAGGAATCATCGCTAGCCTCGCTGGAAGCCCCACTGGCGTGTGCACTTCCAGGACCGCTGCAGGTCGCACACGTCCTCTGGGTGCTGGGTTCCACAGGGTCAGGCTGTGGTGACAGCATGTGGCCCGTGCCAGCGGGTAACGGAACCTCTCTAACAAGCACGTAGATCGGCACAGCCACTACCTATCCTCTTAGCTCTCAAAGGGCGGCTCCCACTTGCAGTTGCTCTTCTGCCTGGGGAGGCCTCCTCACCCTGGATATCTGTCTGCTTCCCGGGAGCCATGTACATTCGGGGAGGGGAAGAAAACAATTCTGCTCTCTGATTCTCAGAAGGGAGAGTATCTATTCATCCATCCATCTTCCCGTCCACTCACTTGACACATCTTCCCACCCAGTCACCCAGCCACCCACTAATGCCCCACCTATCTACACTTCCATCCACCCACAGACTCATCCTCCCACCCACCCACCCACCCACTCGTCATGTATTCGTGCACCCACTCATGGATGC
>NW_006399752.1:32867405-32893783 GCF_000299155.1 Elephantulus edwardii | reverse complement strand
TCTCCCACTCATCTATCCATCCATCCATCCACCCACCCACAGACTCAATCATCTACCCACCCATCATGCTCTCATGCACCCACTCACAGATGCATCTATCCATTCACCCACTCATATATCTATTTCCCAACCAATGGGGCCACCCACCTAGCTACTAATTAATTATCACTAATCTCTATCTTAAACCTTAGGCTTTAAAAAAAGCAGTAAAGATTATCCAGGAGTCAGTAAGAGTAATTTACCAGAGAAAATGAAATGCAGCAATATGATTTTTTAAAAAAATTATTTATTTATTTTTGTGTGTGTGTGTGTGTGTGTGTGTGTGTGTACCATCAAATTGGTCTGACTGGTACAGGAGGAGATTGTCCTTCCATCTCCAGCAGAGCATCTGGTGGATTTGAACCACGTATCTCTGGGATTGCAGTGCAGCTTCTTGTCACCGGGCCACAGAGCTCGCCTGATGTGATCTTTTTAATCTGGACACTACCTGGGTCTACCCATAAACGGGAAGAGGGAAAGCAGCTGTAGCTCAACCTCAAAATACAAGTTCGCAAGGAGATCCCACAACCCCCCGCTGGTCCTTCCAGACTCAAGGGCAGATATGCAACAGTTACTTTAAAACTAGTTTTCTTTCATATGGGCTGGTATACAAAATTCATATACACTGTATTTCACCCTTTCCTTGATTCACACTCTTCACCGTTTCATTCACTCCTTTATAAAATGAATCACTACTGACCTATTCCACCATCACCCTGTCTTTTCAGATGCCTGACGGACCTTTCCCATTTCCTTCACCCCCTTCTTCCAGTAACCAAACTGTACCGCCCCGTGATTTCCCCACCCAACCTCACCCCTCTTCTCTCATTCCCTTCCCCATACACGTTTTACTAGTTATCTATTTTTACAGTAATGGTCTTATGTGGTATCTATCCTTATGAGACTGAGTTCACTCGGTATAGTGCTCCCCCGTATCTCTAAGTCACGCAGTAATTTTCGGAATCATTGCTCCTGAGTGCTCCGTGGAATTCCACCATGTGGTAAGAGTTAGTTATGACTGATGGATTTGTGGGTTGGCTAAAACTCACATCTTGGCAGGGAAGACAGCAGTATTCATCATGCCCAGACCTTTGGCTCACCGGGCATCGCTCTGATCTGTCCTGACTGTGCCAGCGCCCACAGGCAGGCCTGGTGCAGCAAAGGGCCCAACGGCATGGTGAACATCTCGCCTTCACGCCTGCTCTCAAGAACCTCCTCTTGAAGATCTGGCAATCCATATGAAGACAGAAATGGTGGGGGAGGCACCAAACCCCAGAGACTATTCAGACACAGCTTCAGGAGATTCTTCAATATGCTGATAAGGAAACAGAGGTCAACATAGTTGCCCAAGGTCATAAGGGTGTCCCGGCTGAGCTGTGCCCTGGGTGGTTTGACTCCAGCAGACGTACCCCTGTGCCCTGTTGGCATCTCAGCACCAATGTGCATGAGTCTCAGGCTGGCTCCTGTGTGTGTGTGTGTGTGTGTTACACAACACATCCCCAGGAAGCCAGCACCAAGAAGGGGCTGGGAGAGAATGGCACCGTGGAGCTATCTGACCCAGTGGGCTCTGACTAGTCTCCAGATGCCATGGTCAGGCACGAGACAAGAGGCCTCTACAGGTGAAAATGCACCGCTGCTTCCCAGGAAGCAAGGCGTGGAGGCCTGGAGGCCTGGGTGGAGAGGGCACTGGGGTCAGAACAGGGGAAGCCTGCCTCAGAGGCGAGGCTGGTGGTGGCATCATTTACCCCTAGGTCTCAGGTCAGCAGTGATGTGGGTTTGCATAGGATGTGAGACCTGTTTCCGTTTTCTACAGGTGAGTTCTCAGTTTTGCCAGCACATGTGTTAAAGAGGCTGTCATTTCCTCATTTAATGGGTTTTGCTTTCTTGCCAAGCATCAGTTCACCATAGGTAGATGGGTTGATTTCTGGGTTCTTGATTCTATTCCATTGTTCTATGTGTCTGCCACTGTACCAATACCGCATTACCACAGCTGAGTAGTAGGTTTTGAGATCAGGGAGTGTGATGGGCAGACGAGGGTGTGTGTGAAGGCAAGGTGTGACAGGGACTTGCAAGGTAAAATGAGATGGATGATAAAAGTCATAGTTAAATAGCAATTAATTCTATAAAACAGTGAATGGAAGCGATTGTATAAAACACAATGTACATGAATGAAATAAAGTATAAGAACTGTATAAAAAGGAACTGTTACATAGAACATAGTAACTAAAAGAAAGACAAGGTTGAATGGTATAAAAATAACTATGAGATATCACCTCCCCCGAGCAACAAGAGCAAGTTCATGAGGACAGCAAACAACAGATGCTGCTGGCGACGCAGAGGTGAGAACTTGAACCTACAGTGCCGGTGGGAATGTGAAATGGTGCAACCATTATGAAGAGCAGTTTGGCACTTTTATAGAAAACTGGGAATAGATATACCATTTGATCCAGCATATCCGCTATTAGCAGATAATCTAAAGAAATATGGACTTAGATACAGACAGACACACACACCCCAATCCCCAACACACACACACACACACACACACACTCACTGCAGAATTCTTGACAATAGAAAAGGGATGTAATAGTTCAAACACCCATCAATGAATGGATCAATAAAGGGACTATGGTATATACATTCACATGATGGAGTACTATGCAACACTGAACACATAAAGGGACTATGGTACGTATATTCACACGATGGAGTACTACGCAACACTGAACACCAGCAAAGAATTTGGTAAACACTTCGTAACGTGGATGCATTTGGACATTATTGTGTTCAGTCAAGTCAGTCAGTTGTAAAGGGACAAATATTATCCAAGACCATTATAACAGAAAGTTAAAGAAAAGCTTTTACACAGAAAGAATTAAAGTTGGATAATTACTAGGAAGGGGAAGGGAGAGAGGGGGAGTAAAAATGTAAATAAATAAAAGACACGTTAAGAAGGGAAAGGCAATAAACGTTAGACGGATGGTCAGCACAATACCAGTAAAGAAAAGGAAGAGATAGAGGAATAAAGAGATTCATGGAAATCAGAATTCCAGGAAGGAAATGGGAGACGTGCAGCTCATACTGAAGTGAATGTTACTGAACAAAACGTGTATGAACGAATAGCTGAATGAAGACTCTGTGTTGCAAAACTTCATACTGCAATAAAAAACTGTCTTTTCTAGAAAAAGTTTGAGGCAGAACCTTACCATCTCCACTACTGACACGATCACAGGGTCAGGGGCGGGGGCTGGATGGGTCTGAGGCTTTTCCAAGCTCCCTGCCTCACAGGGTAGAATAAGGTGCAAAGAGCACTGCTATGACTCACAAAGGCTGGGACAGCCTTCCAGCTCCTCCCAACCACTCAAGGCTCAGACTACAGGCCCCCAGCCTGGGACGCAATCTCCCTCCTACCAGCAGAGAATGGCCAACTTTTAAGTTTTCCAGCCTTTGTGATTAAGACAACACTCATGTGGGCTCCGTGCTCATGTGGGCTCTGTACTCAATGTGGACTCCGTGCTCCAGGCTCACGTGGGCTCCTGCTCCTGTGGGCTCCGTGCTCATGTAGGCTCCGAGCTCATACAGACCCCATTATATAAAACAAACAATACGTAGATGGATCTGTTGAGGGCGAGGTGGCAGAGCCCGAGTCCCTGCTGCCAGGCTCTCCCCTTCCCCACCAAGGACAGAGCCAGGCTCTACTTGACAACCTGGGCCCAGACAACCCCAGGGCCCCGTCAGCACTGGCATTCTGGGGGGGGTGGGGTTCTCACTTAAGTCATTCTGCTCCCCCACCTCAGCTGGACCCACTTCCTCCATGTAGTCTCGTTCTGAGAATAAAAGCCCCTTGGCCGGGCCCTTGGCAGCCCCTGTTCACACATCACCGGAGGCATCTCCTCAGTAGCCGGCACCGTGATGCGGAGCTAACACCTGGGGGAAAGCGAGGGGCCCTGGGCCACTGTCCGCTGGGAACGCTCAGTCAGAAGGGTATTTGGCACATGTCTGCCTAGTTTTGGCAAGCAACACATTTTCACATAAAATGGTCACTTTTCTAAGTGATAGACCTTGGGGTTTGCTGGCAAAAGCCTGGCCATTCCTTTGGAGGCTGGTGCACTGGTGCTGAAGGCTGGCACCCTGATTTCCTCTCCGGCTATTCTGAGCTGTGGGCACCCAGGACCGAAGGCTCAAGTGAGGCGAAGCAGGGTGTCCTGTGCTGCTCCCAGGGTGCACGGCACGGCGGCTGCGTGGAGGTGAACGCGAAGGCGACAGCTGCATTATGTCAAACGTCCAGAACAGGCACATCCATGGTGACAGAAAAGTGAGGGGCTGGTTGCCAAGGGGCAAGGGTGAGGGATGAGCGGTAGGGGGCACAAGGTTTCTGTTTAGAAAGTGTTTAAAGATGGACTGTGACGTGCTGGTCCAACTCCCTGAGGGAGCCGAAACCACGGAGTTACACAATTTACATATATAGACCGTGCACATGTGGATTTATACCATTAAAAAGTGGTGACAAAAAAAAAAAGTCAAGCAGTAAAATAACACCAGGGACCAGGGAGGCAGCAGGTCCCTAGAACCACCAGCCACACAGGACTGCAAGGGCAGCATCTGTCGGGAGCAGGCTGAGAAGACAGGAAGGGAGAGGATGGTGGGACAGAGGGAACAAGAGGCACTGAGGGATTGTGGGAAGTAATGATACAACGTGGGGATTCTGATCAGTGTCGTGGGGGCAGGGGAGATAATCAGAGAGGACGCAGAATGCAAGAATGTAAGACTAATACTTTAGAGGGAAAGGTCTTTGCAGTGAGGTCAAGTCATTATCAATGAAAAACACTGTCTTTAAGAAAGAAGGAAAAATTCAAGTCAGTGTACCTGTGAGAGCCCGGTGAAGTGTGGAAGCAGGTGAGAACAGGGAACTGGAGAGAAGCTGATGGATATGCGACATGTTTGGGGAGAAAACCTTTTATTTATCACAACTCAACTGTTTCATCTGTGGTTCTCGGATTGATTATCAGTGAAGAAGCAATACTGATTGAAAATATTTCAGCTGAAATACAAAGAAGAGCACCCGGACCATAAACACCCAAAAGCCTGGCCGACTCATGGGATCTGGTCAAACACTCGCTAACTTAAGGAACCAACAGTTTGGCCAGTTTGTGGATTCAGAGAGATTTCACAAGATGAACTGGTGGGTCAGCTGTGCCTGTTTGGGTACAGACATCAAATAAAAGGGCAAATTAGCCTTCTTGATGAATAGAGCAGCTGCTCCAGTGTCACTCCGATAGGCAGGACTTTGCCAAGAGCGCCATTCCAGGAAGAGGTAAAGAGTCGGCAAAGTCATGGGTTCGGCCAAGTACTCAGTGCGCTCCCGCTGTGAGCCCACCACCGCTCTCTCCCTGGGAGGGCGGGGGCGTCCTAGGAGACGCAGACACAGGGCAAGGCGGTGAGGAACAGAACATACTCCACAGAATTAAAAAGACCATCAGCAAAGGTGAATCAAGGTGTCTGAAGCTCCCAGACAGGGTTTTTCTGTTCGCCCTATTGGCGGTCTCTCTATTTCTCCCACCTGGACTTACTCACTGATCTCAAGGCCTTCCTGAACCCTGATTCCATTATGTGATTGTTTAACAAACACAACACTGATCCTGGTTTTGGACTAGCCAGGACTTGCTCCGGCCTCCTCTCCTTAACAGCGGCTTTCCAGCACGTCACCTGACCTGCCAGTCTCTAAAATATGGGTAGTTAATTCTAGTCCTGCTCTTTGACAAAGAGTGAACAGGTCCAACACAATCACAGGTGTGCCTGTATTAGCAGACTGTTGCTCTTGTCAAGCGCATTGAGTTAGGTCCAACTGTAAGCGAAGGACACACAGTTTCTGCTTCACCTTCACCATCGTTGCCACGCTGAGCCCACAGCTGCAGCCACTGGGTCGGTCCATTTCGTTGAGGGTCTTCCTCTTTTTGCTGATCCTCTGTTTCATCAAGCATGGGGCGCTTCTCTAGGGCCTAGGCCCTCTTGATCGTCCAACGAGTGTGAAATGAAGTCTTGCCATCATTACCTCTACAGAGCAGGCTGCCTGGGTTTCTTCTAAGACACATTGTTCTTTCTTCCAGAAGTCCATGGTCTATCCAGTGTTCTTCCCAATACCACAATTCAAAGGTATCAACTCTTTCATTTTCCTTATTCATTTTCTAGCTTTCACATGCATATGAGGAAATGAAAAACACCATGGTTTGGGACAAGTACCTCTTAGTCCTCAAGGTGACATCCTTGCTCTTTAGCATTTTAAAGGGGTTCTTGGCAGCAATGATGTCCAATGCACAATGTTGTTGTTATGTGCTGTCGAGTCGCTTGAGACTCACAGCAACCCTCTGTACAACATCTCTGAACTCTGCTCTATCCTGAGTCAACTTTATTGTCTTTGACACACCTACCCCCATTACTCCAGTCACTGAGTCAATCCATCTTATCAAGGGTCTTCCTCTCCTGCACTGTCCCTCCACCTTCCCAAGCATGATGTCCCTCTCCAAGGACTGGTCCCTCCTTGTAACATGCCCAAAATATGTCAGATGGAGCTTCAGAATCATTGTCTCCAAGGAGCAGCCAGGCTTCACCCTGTCCAGGACAAACCTGTTTGTTCTCCTGTCAGTCCATGGTTTATTCAATACTCTTTTCCAGCATCACAGCTAAAAAGGCATTGATCTCCTTCTATCATCCTTCATCATTGTCCAGCTTTCTGATGCATTGCACGAAAATGCAAAGACCATGGCCTGGATCAGGCATACCTTAGTCTCTAGACTGGCATCATTGCTTTTCAGTATTCTGGAGAGGTCTGTGAGAGCAGACATCACCAATGTAATTTGTCTTTTGACTTCCTGGCTGCTGGGACCAAGGGTGTTGATTGTTAAGTCAAGCATACCAAAGCTGTTAACAATCTCAGTCTCTTCACTGTCTCTATCATGATACTGCCAAACAGCCCAGTGGTAACAATCTTTGTTTTCTTAATGTTGATCTTCAATACACATGGAAACCGCAGTCCTTGACCTTCAGGTCCTCCTCAGTTTCAGCAAGCATGGTTGTATCATCTGGATAACTCTGGTTGTTGATGAGTCTTCTTCCAATCCTGATGCCACATTTCTCCTCTAAGAGCCCAGCCTCCTGAATGGTCTGTTCTGTATAAAGATTGAAAAGGTATGGAGATAGGACATGTCCCTGGCATACACCCTTCCTGATTGTGAACCATGCAGTTTCCTTTTTCTTTTCTGACTACTTCTTCCTGGTCCAAGTATAGGTTTTGCATAAGCGCTCTCAAGTGCTCTGGGATTCCCATTCTTCTCAGAGTCAGCCACAGCTTGTTGTAACCCCCACAGTCAGATGCTTTTTCTTTTAACGAAAATGAAATCGCTGACAACTTGAATCTTTTCTCCACTTATCATGCTGCTGCCTATCAGTCCAGTTTTGAGAATTTTTTTATTCCTGTATACTGAAGGGTAATCCACTCTGAAGGCTGAAGCCTCTGATCTTCACCAGTTAATGACTCAAGTCCTCTTCCTCTTCATCTATATCTGCATAACATGCACTGTTAATGTCTTCTCCCAGTCTTGAAGCCCATCATACAGACTGGGTAAGTAAGAGAGCTGCGGTGGCCTACTAGCAAGAAGTGGTGCCGTTTCCTCAACGAGACAGAAAAGGCAATCTCCAATTCCATGTGGAATGGAAAGAGGCCGCGGATAAGCAAGGCACTCCTGAAAAAGAGACACAAAGTAGGAGGCATTTCACTCCTTGATCTCAAATCCTACTACAATGCTGTGATGGTCAAGACAGCGTGGTACTGGTACAATGACAAACACATAGATCAATGGAATAGAATTGAGAATCCAGAAATCAGCCCATCTACCTACGGTCAACTGATTTTTGAAAAGGAGATGAATTCAGTTAAGTGAGGAAATGAAACACCTCTTTAACAAATGATGTTGGCAATACTGGAAAACTAGTTATAGAAAACTCAAGCAAGGCCCACACCTCACACCATACAAAAAAACCAACTCAAACCAGATCAGGGACCTAGGAGTAAAACCAAGGACAATAAACTTCATTAGAGAAAAGTTTGGAAGAACTCTAGAAGCCCTAGTCCACAACATGAACAGTACCCCAAGCATCTTGAAAAATTTACAATCAGGAGAGAATAAAATAGATGAATGTGATCTTCTAAGAACCAAATTCCTGTGCATATCCAAAAACTTCTCCAACAGGGTAAAAAGGGAAGCCATAGACTGGGAAAAAATATTTGGTAATGACATGTCTGATAAGGGATTTATATGTAGAATGTATAGAATACTCGAGCACATCAATAAGATAAAGGGAAACAACCCAATTGCAAAATGGGCACAGGATATGACCAGACACTTCACCAAAGAAGACATTCAGATGGTCAACAAAGACATGAAGAAATGTTCAAAATCCCCAGCTCTAAGAGAGATGCAAATCAAAACAACTATGAGATATCATCTTACCTTAGTAACAGTAGCAAAGTTCAAAAGAGCAGCAAACAGCAAATGCTGGCAAGGTTGTGGAGAAACTGGAACTCTTATTCACTGTTGGTGGGAGTGTAAAATGGTGCAACGACTATGGAAAGCTGTATGGGGCTTTCTCAAAAAGTTGGAAATAGAAACACCATTTGACCCAACAATTGCACACTGGGAATATACCCTAAAGAAACCAGAACAGCCACCCACACAAATATATGCACATGTTCACTGCTGTGTTGTTCACAATCGCAAAGAGATGGAAGCAACCCAAGTGACCATCAAGAAATGAATGAATAGAGAAGCTGTGGTATATTCACACAGCAGAATATTATGCAGCACTGAAAAACAAGGAACTCATAAAATATTATACACAATGGGTGACTGACTGTGGAAGACATTATGCTAAGTGAAATATCTCAGTCACAAAAGGACAAATACTGCTTAATGTCACTGTTTTAAAACAGAACTTACATGGAAGTTGGGGGGAATCTAAGAAAAGAGGGGATAAATAATGAACACTGCATTTTTTTAAAACATTGCATTTAAACAGATGAGGGAAAGAAGTGTCTGAAAGAAATATATGATTAGGTATTATCTGCATGACAATAGTCCAGAATAAGAACTGCATAGTAAAGTGGACTGGGGGAACAGGGGGAGGGTAAGAAATGGTGCAACAATGAAAGAATCTTTTTAAAGAGAAAAGTGAACTGGGGGTGGAGGTAGGGAGGAAAGTGTGTAACAATGAATGAATGGAAATTCAAGTTTTCTGTAAACTTTTGTTAAAATATCAATTAAATAATAACAACAACAACAACTTGTGGTTGCTGTGATGCTGAACACTATGACACTGATGTGTCAAATGTGTTAATGGTTACCCATGGTGGACAGTGTTTGGCGGCGCTCCCCAATTAAAACAAGCTTGGAAGGAGGAGTGGCATCCACTTCCATAATAGCTTGCCTCTGGAAACCGTATGAACCTGGAGAGAGGATGAAAGGCACCCAAGCATTGAGGACTCTCCTTCATAGGGTCGCTATGAGACCCCTGCGACTCGATGGCACTTAACAACAACAACAACAACAACAGAAAAGAAGCTGTGCTGCAATCCGAAGGCATGTGGTTCAAATCCACCAGCTCCTCCACGGGGGAGGGATGAACAAGCCCCTCTCGTGCAATTAGCTGCCTCTGAAGACCCAGCGGAGGGCCAGCTATGGGTCAGTTCTGACTTGATGGTGCGCACCACCACCACCACCACCACCACCACCACCACCACCACCACCACCACCACCATGGGGAAAGGGTACAGTAAGTAACCTTGACACACATCTTGCCTGATTTTAAATCACCCAATGTCCCCTGGTTCTGTTTGAACCACTGCTTCTGGAAGTATGCATAGGTTCCCCATGAGTGCAAGTAATTGTTCAGAATTCCATTCTTCACAATGCTAACCGTGGTTTGTGACAATCCACACAGCTGAATGCCTTTGCATAGTCAGTAGAACACAGGCAAACAACTTCCTGGCAGCCTCTGCTTTCAGCCAAGATCCATCGGACCTCAGCAATGATGCTCTTCATTCTATGTGACAACAGCAATGATATTCCTTTATCAAGCAAAAATCATAGTGGTATAAGCAGAAGCTGCTGTCACTGTTGTTAGGTGCGACTGAGCCAGCTCTCAGGCACAGCGAGGCCAAGTGCAGAATGGAGCCCTGCCCGACCTGCTGCCCTCACGTCCCGGCGCTGGCCCCACCGTGCAGCCACGGTGTCAGCCTTTCTCAGGAAAGGTTTCCCTCTCTTGCTGATCCTCTCTGATGTCCTTCCTCAGGGGTTGCCAAAAGAAATCATCCCTTTCTACTTTGGGGGAGCTCTGGTGGCGTAGTGGGAAGGAACTGAGCTGTCAAGCCAAAGGCACATGGTTCAAACCCACCAGTTGCTCCACAGGAGAAAGATGGGCAATCAACTCCCGTGCAGCTGACTGCCAGTTCTGACTTGATGGTACACACAACAACGGCAGATTTGTGCCACTGCTATCTTTGAAAGGGTAGGAGCTTGAGGTCTTTATCTAGAGTGCGTATCTTGGTTTCTCAGTGCTGCTGGAACAGCAAGACTGCAAGTGGGAGCCTTTAATAAACACATTTTCACAGCTGATAAGGATAGACGTCTAAATTCAGGATTCGTTCTAGATGGCTCTCTGTCATCTCTGGTAAATCCCGACTTCAGCTCCCTGGTGTCTGTCCTCCATAACTTCTCTGGTTTTGCTTGCTTGCTTCTGGGCCTGTACGTGGACAATCTCAAAAGTGACTGGCTTACGATCTGCCATGGCCTTATTAACATGACAAAGAGAATCGTATTTCTACCTGGCCTTCTTTCCACAGGTGAGGATAGACAGCACGTGTTCTGGGAGGAAAACAATTCTTCCCATAAAACTGCATAAGTAGATGATGATTGCTAAGTGCAGGTTACTATCCAAGGGGCCAGGGACACACAGACAAACAGCCATGACTGCAGGAACGCAGAGCTGAAAGGACCACCAAGTTCAAGTAGCCGAAAGCTGCTCCTGACTCTTCTCAGACACTTACACCTCAATATGGGTGGAATCCGCATTTTGGTCAAAATACTATGTCTTTTTAAAAAAGTAGAAAACATGATTTCTGTGTAATTATACAGTTGTTGCTGACTCATAGCGACCCCGTGAACAAAAGGCCTGAAGCCCCTCTACAACTATCGACATCAAAGTTCACAGAGTTTCCGGAGGCAAGTTGTTTAGGAGGTGGATGCCAGTACAGGGCTTTAAAGATTAACTTCTTTAATTTATTAATGAGAAAACCAGTAACAAGAAAGCGGATTCAAAGGTAATAAATAAAAAAGCTGTTGCAGACAGACAGAGGCTGGTGGAGAAACAGGAACAACGGAGCACTTACAAGGACAGAAACAAAGCAGGTTTATGGCTTACGAAGCAATCAAACTGTGACTTCTGGGGTAATCTTTCTACTACCGGAAATAATTTAGATCTCTACTAGACAAAAATGAGTGCTCACTTAGCCGTTTTCTCCAAGTTAATATCTAACTTTATGGCTGCCTTCCTCAGGAACATCACCTGCTACAGGTGAGCCTACTAGACAAAAGCTCTTTCATCTACTCAAGGGCACACAAGAGTCCTTTTGTTCTTTCCCAGAGTTGTGGATACCATTTCCAAAATATCCTTACCATATCAAAACCCAGTCTGTTATCCATGCCAGTGGGCTGACTAATCAGCTCTTTTTAATCTGATCCAGCTTTGCTTCTGCCTCTTTCACAGTCTCTTTATTTGTGAAGGTTCTTCACAGGCATGAAATCAAGTCTTTTCTTTCTAATGTAACAGTGCCAGAGGGCACACGCCCAACCAACAGAAAATAAAACAAAGCTCACCACCTGGAGTCCATTCTGACTCAGAGTGACCTGCGTTAGGTGTCTCACCTGTTCACCTCTGGAGAAGGTGACTCATCTTTTCCCAGCAGGGCGGCTGGTAGATTCAAACCTCCAATCTTTTAGTTAGCAGCCCAAAATGATGTGCACTGTGCCGCCAGAGTGTACTGTGTACCTGTACACAATATGGATGTAACCATACATGATACACCTGTTGTAAAGGATGAGTGTAAAATACGAATGTCTCAAGTTAGACTCCACTACATTGCCCTCGAAGGGAGTTTAAAACCCCTCAAACTCACTGCCATCAAGTCAGAACTAACTTACAGCTGACCCTCCAGCAGATGGATGAGAGGCTAAGCAGAGCTTCAGGGATGTATCCTTTCTGCATACCTTTTCAATATACATGCTGGAAAGATCATTCGGGAGGGCGGACCATTACGGAGGAAGACTCAACAACCTGCGATACTCAGATGACACAACTCTACTCACCGCAAGTGAGGGGGACTTGAAACATTTGCTGCAGAAAGTTGAGGATTGTAGCTTTCAGTATGGATCGCATCCCAACATCGAGAAAACAAAGCAAAAAACACCACCAAAAAAACAAAGATCCTTCCCACCAGTCCAATAAGCAGCATCATAATTGATGGAGAAAAGATGGAGGTTGTTGACTGAGGCAGTTTCAGCTTGCTCGGCTCCACAAGGAACGCCCTTGGCACCAGCAGTCAGGAAATTAAAACACAAGTTGCACTGGGAAAATCTACCATCAAGGACCTCTCTAGAGTGCCAACGACATCAGTCCAGAGGCTGGTGCACCTGATCCAGGCCGTGGTCTTCACAACTGCTTGCTGTGCATCAGAGCTGGACAGTGACTAAGGATGACAGGAGACGAGTCGATGCCTTTGAGTTGCGGTGCTGGAGGAGTCCTGAGCCATGGACCGCCAAGAGAATAGTTGTTTCAAATGTAATAAACGTAACTTCTTTATAATTTGGGGCGGGGGGGAGAACAAACAGGTCTATCCTAGAGAGGATGAAACAATTTGCTCCTTGGAGGCAAGGATTCTGGAGCTCTGTGTCACATTCTTTGGCATGTTGTGAGGCAGGGACAGTGCATACTTGGAAGTGCAAGAAAGGAAGCCCCTGGATGAGACAGACAGACACAGTGACTCGATGGCACATCATGAGGCAACCATGTAAACAGCATGGGAGGGGACCTCTCTGCCATGGAGCCACGGACGGATTTGCCTTGCAGAGGGTGCTGTCCTAATCACCAGTGCAAGTGCCCACGGGTTTCACCAGCAGAGCTTCCTCTCAGAGCGAGCTGTGGTTGTTTTGTCTCATTGAGTGAATATGACTCACGGTTACCAGGAACAGCAGATCTGAACTCTGTCCTATCCTGCACCATTCTCAACACCCTCCACCCTTTAAGTTCATGGCTGCAGACATTGTATTAATCCATCTCATTGAGGGTCTTCCTCTCCCTTGCTGGCCCTTCCCTCTTCCAAGCATGACGTCCCTCCACAAGGAACAGCCTCTCCTAACGACGTGTCCAAAGGATATGGGATGAAGCTTCACGGTGTTTGAGTTCATGGAACATTCTGGTGGAACTTTCTCCAACACACAGTCCACATGATAAGCAGGCGTCTTCTCCAAAGGGTATAGTACACCCTTTTTGGAACAATTATAGCTCCAAATCTCAGCACCAATCCTGAACACACAACCTCTTTCTATTCTATTAGCACGAAGAGGAAAACTCTCATTTCATACATGTTCTGACCGGAGGCATTCAAACTCTCATTCCCGTCAAATCACAACCGACGCATAGCGGACCCTCTGGTGGGGTTTCTGAGGCTGGAAATCACAGGGCAGGTGGTTGCCCGGCTGTCTCCCTTGGAGCCACAGGTGACTGTGAACTTCCAGAGGCCCGGCCTTCAATGGACCGTCACCAGAGCTCCCGAGAGGGAAAGCGGAGGTTATGATAAAGAAATCAAAGGAATCTGTGCCGAAGGTAGCTGCCATCTGAGAAGGTCTGTGTTAGAGGACGGCCTTCTGTCCCCTCTGGAAACCAACTTCTCCCCCATCGTGGTAACCAGGCCTGCTCTATTTCGGATTTCCTATTAAAAGGCACAAAAGTGGTCTTTTTCCTTCTCCAAAATAGCACTGCTCCTTAGTTTCCAGAAAGGTTCCACTGCACCGCCTCTCCTGAGACTTGTGATGCTTGTTGCCTCCTTACAACAGGCCCTACACCTACCCCACAAGCCGGGGCCTCAACGAACAGTCAGGGGACTCAGTGGCTACACCCCTCCTGGGGACAGCACACAGTGGTCAGGAGCTCACTACACGGAGCTGCGGGTCCTTAAAGGATCCTGTCTCACTGACAGGCAAACCCGCGCACTAGATGATCCTGGAAGCTTTGTCCTCGAGCTGTTCAGCTCTGCTGTGACACCACCTCCCCGGACCCCATGGCAAACCCGTGAGGAAAGGTGGAGAAAGGGCTGAAAAGGGCAGGTACCTGCAGACAGGTGAGCAGGTATGGAATGGCTCGTACCTTGAGTGTTGCTGCAGCACTTCGAGGGAACATGAACTTGGGGAGGGCTTATTAATGTGGTTAAGAGGCCTAAAATAACATTTGTCCAATCTCACTTTACCCATAGAAGGAGAAAAACATGACACCGTGCGAGGGCCCCACAGCAGCAGACTGAGGTCTCCCCGTTTCTAAGTGCTTTCCCTCCACGACCCCTAGGTCACAACCCAGAGGGAGACCTGAGTCCCATAGAGCACATATGCTCTGGGGCCCCCTACACCCCTAAATCCGACAGAAGCACACCACCATGTTTTTCTCTTGCAGAGGGCCTGCTGGGTTTGAACCACCATTCTCTGGGTGAACAGCTAAATGCCTTAACCACAGAGCCACCAGAGCCTCTTCCTCTGAGCCAGACTGAGCCCACTGCCAGACCCAATGGAACGCACCGCGTTACGTGTAACTCACAGCAGCTCTGCGTCAGCTTTCTCAGCCTGGAAATCTTTACAGGCGGGAAATGTTCATCTTTCTCCCACAGAGCAGCTGGTGGATTAGAACCACTGACCTTCTGATGAGTAGGGCTTCTTAATCCTACACCAGTGCTTCTGAGAGTGAGGCCCTCAACCAGCTAGCAGTGTCACCTGGGAGCTTGTTAAAGATGAAGCCCGTTGGTCCACTCACTGGCTGGAATCTGCAGGCTGGAACCAGCAGCTTGTGTCGCAAGCCCCCAGGGGACGTGGCGAGGTCTGAGGCCCACTGCCTGCTCTCACCAGCGCTTCTCAGCAGGGGCAGCTCAGCCGCACCACAGCTATTAGATGTTTGGAGACAACTGGAGTGAGGGCTGCTACTGACATCTAGTGGTCAGGGGCCAGGGATGTGGCTAAACACGCAGTGATGACAGGCCCTCACATGCCTACAGGGCCAGGGCCCTGTGCCCCGCAGGTTCCGGGGAGGCTGGGAGCTAGCGAAAGTGTTGGCTCTCTCTCTGGAAAGCACCAGATCTCTTTGGTTGGAGGGAAGACCCAGCTGCTGTCCAGGACGGGCTTTCATGTTTTAACAAGCTCCCAGGTAACCCTGCTAGCTGGTTGAGGGCCTCCCTCTCAGAAGCGCTGCTGTAGGATTAAGGAGCCCTGCTCATCGGAAGGTCAGTGGTTCTGACTCACAGCGGCCCTGCAGGACAGAGCAGTCAGAGGCTGGGATTCCTGACAGGGGCAGAACTGCTCCGGACTGTGAATCCTGAAGGGAACAGAACGCCTGAACCTTCTCCTGAGGAACAGTGGCTTCAAACCACTGACCTTCTGGCTAGCAGACCCAACATGGAAAGCACTGCACCATCAGGGGCTCTTGGCTGGAGGGTCAGGTTCCATTATGTCCCCAATTTACAGACAGAGAAACTGAGGCAAGAGAGGTGGAGTAATGTGACCAAGCTGACAGAAAAAATGGCCAAGCTGATGACATTCAAACTCAGGCAGCCTGACCCCGGAGCCTGTATATATCCAATACACACGTGACCCTGCCTAACAACTTAACCCCCAGAACAAAAGAGGCCCATTCCAGTTAGGAATCAAGATGGCAAAAACCTGGAACACAGGGACCAAATACAGGACATGACGTATTAAATAGTCATTTGACGTGTAAACTGACCTCCAAGCGCTATACTCCACTGCTGAATCAAAACATTACAGAGGACTGTTATACACTACTCCACAAATCAAAGAATCCGTTCACAGGGAGGCATGGAGAGTATTTTCTCATTATCATATGTCACAATTTTATACAGATGCCAGACAACAGAGCAGTGGTTATATGTACAGCCTCATCACGACCAGACATTCCCCATCTAAACACTGGCTTGCTTCTCAGTAGATGGAGCAACATGACTTATGTCAAAGGAGAGAAGAGAAGAGAAGAGAAGAGAAGAGAAGAGAAGAGAAGAGAAGAGAAGAGAAGAGAAGAGAAGAGAAGAGAAGAGAAGAGAAGTGTGTGTAAGCACATACATGTGATTGTGTGAGACAGAGAGAAGACAGGTTGATCAATGACAAATGCATGGGAAGGTGCTCAGCCCCCAGTCAGGACCTACCCATCGATAAACACAGCTGCGGCATTACTCTTGTATGTCTTTACCTGCACATACAGAGAGAATGAGATCATCAGTCAAATTTGATCTGCTTATCTTCAGTGACTGCCAGGTGATTTGTTCCTTTTTTCTCGTTTCCTCTATTGTGAAACTTTTACAATAGACAAATAGAATTTTTAGAAAGCCTTTGGGTCACCTCGCACAGATCAGAGTGGTGAACAATGTGGACATCTCTCTATCTCAAAGCACGAGAGCACTGACCAGGTCTTCAACAGGAAGTAGACAGTGCGCTGCAGACAGGGTAGTCTTGGGCCCAGAGCACCGCAGGCTCAGCGCCAGGCCCAGCAGAGTCCACCGAAGGAACGCTGGGAAAGTCCAGAGCAACACTGTGAGCCTGAAATACTGGCTTGGTCACTGCCAAGCTGCCAATCTTGAAAACAGGACTTTTTTTTTTTCAATTGGGTGGCCTCGTAATGACCCTCCAATTTTTTTTTTATTCCTGTTTATTTTCAAAGTTAGAATACATTTTTTTTTCACATCAAATCTTTCTCATTTCCTTCGCCCACCTCCCATCAAATTGAATGGTCCTATGATTAACCTCCCCTCCCCATCCATCCTCACCCCTCTGCTTCCACCCTCTCGCTCCCCGGATCCTCATACTCATTCTACTCTAAAGGTTTTACACAGTGTTTGTCCTGTGGGACTGAGTTCACTCAGCATCATGCTCTCCAGTCCCTCCTATATTAGGTAGTAACTAACAAAATCATGGCTCCTGTGGGCTGCTTAGTATTGCATCATGTGAATGTACCATATTTCTCAATCCATTCGATTGCAGTTGGACATCTGGGCTGTTTCCATGTTCTTGAGATGGTGAATAATGCTGCTATGAGCAATAGTGTACAAGTCTCTGTTTGTGCCTCAGTTCTCATTTTCTTGGGGTGTATTCCAAGCAGTGGAATAGCTGGGTCACATGGAATTTCTATGTTTGGCTTTCGGAGGATGCGCCAAACTGCCTTCCACAGTGTTGTACCACTGCACAATCCCACCAACAGTGTATAAGCATTCCGATCTCACCACACCCTCTCCGACGTTTATTACTTGCTGTCCTGTTAAACTCTGCCACTGCTACTGGGGTGAGATGGTATCTCATTGTGGTTTTGATTTGCATCTCTCTTGTTGCCAGTGATTTTGAGCATTCCTTCATGTGTCTGTTGGCCATCCAAATATCTTCCTCTGGAACACTGAACTTTTACCTCTTCTGATGCTCAGTTTTCTCATCTATAAAATGGGCTAATACCTGCTTATGCTGTTGCTGTTGAGTAGACTCTGGCTCAGAAGGAAGCCCTGAGAACAGCACAACGAAGCCCTGCCCTGCCACCGGCACAACCTTTGCTTCGCCTGAACCCACTGTTGCAACCACAGACCAATCCACTGCAGGAGGGTCTCCTCCTTTCTCACTGACGTTCCCATCACAGTATCTTTCTGCAGGGCTGGTCCCTCCTGACGCTGTGTCCCCACCACGGTCACAGAGCCTTGTCCTGAAGCAGCACTCTGGGTGCATCTTCAAAGACAGATTTGCACCTCCTTTAGGTGGTCCACGAGAAAGCAGAAATTCTTTGACAGCACCAATCTCGCCTAAGATTCTTTATCTTCCATCTTCCTCATTCATTGTCCAGCTTTGACTTGTGCATGAGGAGGCTGAAAAGGCCACGGCTCGGGTCAGCACACCTTAGTCCTCAAAAGGGACACCGTAGGCCTTTTGGAGGAGGTCCGCCCAATGCAGTGTGTCTTCTGATACCCTGGCTGCTGCTTCCAAGTGTGTGTGGATCAAAAAAAAAATGAAGTCGTTGAAAATTGTAATGTTTCTTCCCTTAGCACAAGGTCGCCTATTGATCTAATGAAGAGGGTTTGCACTGAGTCGATGCTGAGATGAAACCCACCCTGGAGGGTATAATCTTTTTGCTTCTTCAGCAAGTGCCTCAAGCCCCTTCACTCACTGCAAGCAAGGCTGTGTCATCTGCGCAATGCAGACTGCTGACGAGTTAATAAGCATGGAAGAAGTTTGCACACAGCAAAGTTTTCTAGAAGCCCATCCTTTCCCCGAGGCTCAAGGCATGTTAACCTGATGAGGACCAGTTGTGACAATGGACAAGCTATTTCTCTAAGCCTCAGTGTTTTTGTCTAGGAGACAGCAGTAATATCTACCCGTCCCTGTGGAGCTCTGGTGGCCTAGTGGTAACAAGTGACACTGTCAACCCACAGGCTGAATCCACCAGCTGCTCTGTGAGAGGAGAATGGGTAATCTCCTGCATGATTACTGTCTCTGAAAACCTGCTGGAAAGTCAATGATTAGTCAGTTCCAACTTGACAGTACATAACAGCAACAAGGGATGCTGTAACAATTCTGTAAAATCTCTCGGTGTAAGATAAGGCGCTATAAAAACAGGAGGACTGTTGTTTTTGCCAGTCAATTTTGCAGTGTTATAGTTCTAATAAACTAAAGTCAAGCAGCTTTCCAAATCTGGGTTCATTAATTAAGAAGAACTTGCTGAGCTTTGTGGGCTTCTCAGAGCAGTCAACACCCCTGCACGTCTGCACGTCCAGTCGGCGGCCCTGCTCGTCCAGTCAGCACCCCTGCACATTTGCACATTCAGTCAGCGGCCCTGCACGTCCAGTCAGCACCCCTGCACATCTGTGCATCCAGCCGGCAGCCTTGCACATTGCACGTCCAGTCGTGATCTGAGCACTGAGCCCCAGAAGCCCCTGCTGATTCGGCCCATCTTGTTTCACTCGATACAGAACGTGGCAGTGGCTCCCGTGCTGCAGGCCTGTGATTCCTGCTCTGTCTAAAGATGAGAACCTTGGTTTCTCCCAACCATTTATGAGGAAGGTTTACCTCCCTGATGTGTCATTCACTGAAACTCTGCGGAACTTGAATGTTCACACTCCCACGGTGTCGTTGTTAAGTGTTGCTGAGCCAAGCACAACTCATAGAGACCCTGTGAACAGCAGGTGTGAGCCCTGTCCTGTCCTGTGCCGTCCTCGCAGTCTCTGACCGCTGGAGCCCACTGCTATAATCACTGCCAAGCCACCTGATTGGAGGTCACCTCTCGTTGGCTGACCCTCACCTTTTCCAAGCACGATGTCCCCTTTCCAAGGAACAGCCTCTCCTAACAACATGTCCACAGTATGGGAGACGAAGTTTCACCACTCTCGCCTCCAAGGAGCGCTCTAGCTGCACTGATTCCAACACATGTCTGCTCATTTTCGCAGTCCACGGGAGACCCTGTATTCCTCTCCAGCATCTAACTCACAGCTGTAGCACTTTTATCAAATCTAATATTTACAGAATTCTTTTCAAGTATTCTCATATAGTGTCACCTATGGCCAAGACTTTTACCCCATTTTACAGATTAAAAAACGCTGAAGCTGATTTTCAGAAGGAACCCATGATGCTGTTAAGTGGAGTATGATTCACATCGACCCTGTGAACAACAGATCTGAACCCAACCGTGTCCAGTGCCGTCCCCGTCATCCCTGTCCTGCTCGATCTGTTGCCACCGTCACTGTACCGTCCATCTGGCTGACAGTCTGACAGTCTTCCTCTTTTTTGCCGACCCACCACCTTTCCAAAGGTCTTCGCTTGAGTCTACACAGTCTCCAGGCAGTGCTCAGCGTACTGCCCCATCACTGAGTACCCTGCGACAAATTTGCAACCCCAGAGGGTCCTCCTGGAGAAGCCCACCCACCCATCCCTTTGTGCCAAGTGCTGTCGGCACGTCCTGTGTAACAAAGAGGGTCCAGCTGTCAGCGAGACCACCTCCAGAGACTTACTCGGCGATGCCAGTGGGCGACACACTGGGCTGGCCACACCCCTGATTCTGGTCTCCATCGGCTTGGGGCCGGTCTGCCCTGAGCACCTACATGCCCACCCTCCACACTCCCCTGCCCTCACACCCACCCTCCACAATTTTGTGCCCACGCATCACAGCAGCCATGAAACTTGCTTCCCCTGAAAAACAAAACAAACCACAAAAAACCAAAAAAACCACCAAATCCTGCAGCTCCAGGAAGGTAAGTGGCTTGATCTTGGTCAGACTTCGCAATTCCAGGCACAGCTGACTCAGAACAGGAACTGTGGGTTGCTGCCGTTTGCTCCCTCGGTAGACTTGGCTCATGGTGACCCTGTGCCACCTGATGTGACGTGGTTCTGTGCTCATTTTCAAGGTCCAGTCCCCTGAAGAGGCCTGTCCTCTTGGGTTGGACACCCCTAGAACAGTCAGTTCTCAAACCCGAAGGGCTCCTAGGGATCCCTTGGTCCGGTCCCACCTTTCACAAACAGATGGTGACGAGAAAGCTCAGTGCAGTCACAGGGTTTACCAGGACCCCAAGAGCTCAGGCAGAGCACGCCTAGACCCAGGCCCAGTGCCCACCTCATCCTGTTCCTCAAAGTGGCCGAGCTGTCCTCTGCCAGCCAGCTGATTCGGACTTCTCGTCACCCTAAAGGGCAGACGCAGTGCTCAGATGATTCCCAGGCTGACCCCGCAGGAACAGGTCACTGTTTCCCCCAACTGGATGATCATTTCAACTCTCCAACCTGTCCGCCCGCAGCCAGCGTGCCACCTGGGCTCCGCACCACTGACTTCTTTCTGCCTCCAGTTACCAACCTACTCCCAGCCCTTCCCGAACTCCTTTTCTCTCCCCAAATCAGCGCCCTCTCTCCTGGTCCAAGACCCTAAGCAGACACTACATCCAACTGTGGCAGTGGACACATGAGCCCTGAGCTCACTGCCTGCAGGCTGGCCAATGAACGCCATCAGGCCAGTCAGGGTGGCTGTAACCCTGTCGTCAGGCACAAACAGTGGTTGAGCAGGGGGATCGTCTGTGTGTGGAAGACAACATGGACATCAACGTCCCCTCCCAGCGCTGTGACCTCCACAAAGCTTGACCTCTCAGAGTGGCCAAATCTCTAAGTCAGTCACAGGAGAAATGCCTCAGGGTCACAGTTTGGCAAACAAATATGCCAGTAAGTGATTAAGAGAACAAGATGAGATGACGGAGATGGGAAGCACACCTGGTGCAAACAGGAGAGGTGGCTGTCGAGGCCAGTGCGACCCCAGTGCGTGGGAGGGCGGAACCGGAAGCTGAGCAGCTCAGGGCGGGGACCCCCAGCTCGGCTCCACGGGCTCCCCATTTCCAGGCACCTGTCGGTGCTTCAGGCTCCTCACCTAGAAAAAGGCGCAGTGCCAGGCCCCCCTCCGGGGTTTGCCAGAACTAATGTCTATGACAGCAGCAGCTGCCGTGACACCACTCACTGCACACAAAAGAAATACGAGGATGAGCTTTTCTTGAGAAAACGAGTTCAGGTCTTCTCCCCAAGCTCCACTCACGAGCTCCTCCAGGTTCACCTCAGTCCCAGCGTCACAGAGCAGAGAAGCCTTTAAAGATGAGTATACTGGGTGAGCACGGCGGGGGGCACCGGGCACAGACCAGAGTCGGGTGACTCCCTGGAAGACACTGGGAGGAGGAGAACTTTACCAACCTGCAGAGAGAAAACTAAGCAGAACAGTCACCAGGAGGAAGAATGCTTCCCGACTCTTCAAGGGCACCGCTGGACATTACAAAGCCGTGGAGTGGGGCTTTTACAATTCTGAAGGTAAGTGCATGCTTATAGCTTGTGACCCACGAGGCACTCTGTGAACTAGGGCATGACGTGATCTGGACATGTGTGGGCACCACACAGTCCGGCCCAGCCTTCTCGTGAAGCCCCTCAGACATCGTCTTGTCTGCATGGGGACGGTCACTGTCAGTCCACATGAGGAGACAGGTGTGCTTCTGTGGCCAGTCCCCCCTCCACGTCACTGGCAATCCTGCACACCTGACCGAGGTAGGTGCCCGCTGGATTCTCCTCATCCTGGGAGCTCTCGGGGAGCAGATTCCGTGGAGGACTTCATGCTTGGACTCTGCGTGGGACTTGCCTAAATCTGAACAACTGTGCTCACTGACATTCCACCTTTGAGTCGACAGTCTTCAAACGGAGCCCTCACCTTTGCCTCTTGATGCCACGATCACTAGCACTGTGATCGCATGTAATTTTTTTGAAAGAAAATGAAGCTGATGATGACCCTAGAGACAGCGACAGAGGAGCCTGGCTGCTGCGGCCCACCCGTCAGACATACACTGTTACAAGGCAAACTTTTCAGATGAACGGTACAATGTATCCATAAACCAGTAACACAGGTGCTTACTGTGACTATCAAAAACCCACAAGCACTGCCATGGAGCTGATGCAACACAGAGACTCTGCAGGACAGAGAGCTCCCTGGGGCTTTCCAAAGCTCTAAGTCCTATGGAAGCAGATGGCCACATCGTCCTCCTGTGCAGCAGCTGGTGGATTCAAACTGCCAACCATATGACCCGGCTAGTCCACTGCTTGGAATATACCCCGAGAAAATGAGAACTGAGGCACAAATGGAGACTTGTACACCAACATTTATAGCAGCGTTATTCTCCATCGCAAGAACATGGAAAGACCCCAGATGTCCAACCACAATAGAATGGATTGAGAAATTATGGTACATTCACACAATGGAATACTACGCAGCACACAGGAGTAATGATTTTGTAAACTATTACCTAACTTGGGAGGGACTGGAGTGCAGCTATTAGAGTCACTGTACCAAAAGGAATTGGCTGACACTGAAGAATTTCACGAAACAATGTATAATCAAGAGCCTGTGGTGATAAAGAAAGAAGTACAAGCTGCTCTGAAAGAATTGGCAAAAAACAAGGCCCCAGGAATTAACTGAATACCAATTGATACATTTCAACAAACAGATACTGCTCTGGATGTGCTCACCAGGTTGTGCCAAGAAATCTGGAGGACAACCACGTGGCCAACTGACTGAAAGAAACCCATACTTGTTCCCATTCCAAAGAAAGGTGTGAGGTAAGGGTCTAACTGCACAGCTCTGTATGTGAAGTCTCAGAGGTCCAGGGCACTTCCATCTAGCTCCTTGAGAAGAGACCACATGTACAAAACCATGTCTTCCACTGGCCCAGAAGTCAGTACTGTGCACTCATGTAATGTGACGTGACGTGTCGGGTCAGTCACGGGCCCCTGTGCCAGTTCCACCATGCTGTGCCCTCAGCTGCGGGCATGGACACTGTGAAGCATGGCCCGCTCTGTGTTCATGAGGGGACCAGCTGGTTCTCCTCCCAGAGCCGCTGTTCTGAGTCTCAAACTCTCTCTCTGTTCGAGTCAGTCTGTTGCTTTATTTTGCATAGTGACCATTAGAGAACATTTTCCTTTTTCCAAGGAAAGGAAGTGCGTTAAAGAGGAGCCCGGCAGCTACGCTGTCAGGAAGCTCAGTTGGTACAAGCAGAGCCAGGGGGCACATCTGGTTCTGATCTGTCTGCAGAGAGGGCTCTCAGATGTGGTCTGCCTGTGGTTTGTATCAATGTTACACTACTGTTCCATTTGAGTGTTTAAGCCAAAGGCAAAGAGTGGGAATTGCTAACAGACTGGGCAGAGCTCAGTAAAAGCAAGGTCCTTGAAGGGTCACTAATCAGGGATAACTTGCGAGTGGCTAAAAGGACAAGGGACACTGAACCAAGAAAAGGCATGACTTTCTGAAGACTGCTGCTGTCACGGACCAAGAAGGCCAACTGGAAAAAAGTGTATCGGTTAAAAGAAGTCAGGATAGAAGCAAAGACCCTTGCCCAGTCAAAATCCTGCAAATCCTTCTGTGAGACCCCAAAATTTGAGTTGTTCGTACCACTCTTCCGGCACTTCCACCTCAGATGTGCCACGCTCCCAGTCTTGGCTACACACACACCCCCCTCAATGTTTAGCTCTCTCTCATTTCTGTAGCTCCCGCCCCCAGGCCTACTGTCCGGCATGTAACAGGTAATTAAAATGGACCTGTCAAATAGAACTTAAGCAACTATGACACATAAAAATAGATACATAAGAAGCAGTTAGGGAGCTCTGGTGGCCATGCGGACCAGTCTGGAATCACTGTTGACAAACGGAAACCCAGAAAATGGTAATTTTTAAATAGAAAGTCTCAGAGCCTCACTGCCATGGAGCCCGAATCCACTCACAGCTGCTGATCGTTGTTCTGCGTGAGTCTCCAGAGCTGTAAGCTGTATGGGAGGAGATCTCCCACTGTGTCCTGCAGAGCAGCTGGTGGACCAGAAGCACCAGAGTGGGGTTACTGTCACGACTCCCTCACTCTGTGCCAGAGATCCCTGCCTCAAACAAGGCAGTAATGATGACCAGTGCTGTCCAAACCACCCTCAACTCTCCACAGACTAGAACAAGGCCCTGATGGCGGAAGGGATTCTGAAAGAGAAGAACAAGTAGAGAATTCCCATTTTTTAGTTTTAAAACAAATCATAGAGCTGTAACAAAACAGCCTGGTACTGGTGTAATAACAGACCAATAAAATAAGACCAGTGGAATAGAAATAAGAGTCCAGAAATATAGCAACAATGGTCAATGGGCTTTTGACAAGGATGCCAAGTCCATTCACTGTGGAAAGAAGTCACTCCAATAAACGGTGCTGGAGAAAGGTGTCCTTCCTCCCACAGAAAAGAGAAACAGGGCTCAAGCTTCATTACACACACATCATCATCATCACCATCACCATCATCATCATCATCATCACCATCATCATCATCTTAAAAGCATCCCTAGGTACAAACAAAAGCCATTAAGACCTGCAAACCATAAAGTCCTTAGGAGAAAGCAGACCAGACCGCTGGGCCTAGTCTATAACAAGGAAGGCCCAATATAAACTGCAAAAGCCAAAATAAGTAAACAAGAGCTCATAATGTTTTAGATTTGCTCACCAAAAGATTGCAGGAAAAGTGAACTGAGAAGCTACCATCTCAGAGGACACCTACGGAAGCCATATAGTCACGAATCATCTAGTAACAAAAATATATATGAAACTTCAACAACTTAACAAAAAACCCCATATAAGCCAATCATGGAAAGAAGCTCAGCTCATCTAAGATGGAAAACAGGAAGATCCCATTTCACTCCCACTAATATGTCTACAAGGTCTGTGGTTTGGATCCGCCAATTGCTCCGCGGGAGAAGGATGGACGATCTCCTCCTCTGCAGCTGATGCCTCTGAAAACCCGCTGGAGGGTCAGCTATGGCTCGGTTCCGACTCAACCGCTCACAACAACAACCACAACCACAATGATGGCTACAATTCAAAGAAAATCTAATATGACGAATGTTGGCAAGGAAGTGGGGGCCTCTGGTGGGAATAAAACACGGGACAGTCACTGTGGAAAACAGTGTGGAGGTGTCTAAGAAAAGAACAACCGGAAGGTTTGTAATTGATGATATGAACAAATTCTTGTACACCATGTTCACTGCACCAGGATTCACAATAGTCAGAAACGAACTGAAGGCCCACCGAGCGGATACATAAACTGTGGTGCGCGTGTGCGTGCACGCGCGCGCGCACACACACACACACACACACACACACGTGTGAAAATATTTCTCATCCAGTATGACAACGGCAGCTGTTCCATGGGACAAAGACGGACAGTCTCCTCTGTGTACAGCCTCTGACAAGCCGCTGGAGGGCCAACTATGAGTCAGTTCCAACTTGACAGTATGAGAAATGAAATTGCATGCTATAACACAGAGCTTGAAGTCACCGTGCTCATGGAGCAAGACCAATCCCAAAAGGGTAAGCACCGTATGGCCGGCCTCACATCCATGAAAAGGCATCAGGGTTAGGGTAAGAATGAGAAAAAACTGGATGAATTATGTATACTGCATTGAAAC
>NW_006399752.1:32852243-32867125 GCF_000299155.1 Elephantulus edwardii | reverse complement strand
CAAAATATCTAAAAAGCAACTATAGAGAAACTTGAGAAAAAAACAAACAAAAACCCACAAAACCAAACAAAACAAAAAGGCAAGAACAGACAAGCACACAGAACCCCAGTCAGCAGTAGTGAGCAGGGGGAGTGGAAAGGAGAGCGGGGCGCTTCCTGGAAGGACCAGGGCCTGGAGCAGGACTCCGCGCTTTCTGAAGCTGTTCTCACAGAGACTCTATGAACAGCGAACTTGAACCCTGTGCCAGCCTCAGCCTCGCTGATACACTAGAGCCCACGGCTGCCATCAGTGTCACTCCATCACGTTGGGGGGTCTTCCTCTCCTTCACCGACCCTCATTTTTCCAAGCACGATGTCCCTCTCCAGGTAACAGCCTCAACTAGTTACATGTCCAAAGTAGGAGAGATGAAGCCTTGCTATCTCCGCCCCCACGGGGCACCTCAGCTGCACCTTCTCCACATCATCTGCTTGTTCTTTTGTCTCTCCATGGGTATTCAGTACTCATCTTCAGTATCACAGCTTGAAGGCATCAGTGCTTTTACTATCATCCTGATTCACTGTCCGGCTCTCTGATGTGCAGAAAGTGGTGACTGAGACGCTCACGCCCTGAATCAGGCACACCTTAGTCTTCGACCTGACATCACAGCTTTTCAGTATTTTAGAGAGGTCTCTGACATTGGACTTGACCAATGCAACAAATCCCTGATTTTCTGAGTGCTGGTACCAACGGTGTTGATTGTTGATCCAAGCAAGATTAAATCACTGACAGCTTCAGTCCTTCCTCTATTATAATGTTGACTGTTGGGCCTGTGGGAGGATCAGTGTTTTCTTGATGTTGAGATGTAATCCATACTGAAGGCTGTCAGCTTGATCTTGTGCAACAAGTGTTTCAAAGGATTGTGTCATCTGCAAAACAGGTTGTTTACAGTCTTCCTTTGATTCTGATGCCACACTCCTCTTCACAGGATCCAGCTTCATGAACTATTTGCTCTGTACAGATTAAATAGGTATGGAGAAAGGATATATCCCTGACACACACACATCATTCCTGATTTTATAACATGCAGTGTTCCCTTGCTCTATTCAGACAACAGCTTCTTAATCTAAGTGTAGATTTCTCACAAACATAATTAAGTGTTCTGAGATTCTCATGCTTCTCAATGTTATCCATAATTTGTTATGATCCACGTAGTCAAATGCCTTTGCATAGTCAATAACATAAAAAAATAGACATTCTTCTGGTATCCTGTTTTCAGCCAGGATCTGTGTGACGTCAGCAGTGCTATTCCTGATACCACGCCTCTTAAAACTTGAACTTCTGGAAGGTCCTTGTCACTGTACTGTTCTAGCAGTTTCTGGGTGATCTTTAGCAATATTTTGCTTGCATGAGATGTAAATTATATTGTTCAACAACTTCCACATTCTGTTGGGTCACTTCTCTTAGGAATGGGGACAAATACAGGTCTCTTCCCATCACTTGGCCGGGGAGCTGTCCTTCAAACTTCCTGGCACAGACTGGTGAGCATGTCCATGGTTGCATCTGTTGGTTGAAACTTCATTTGGGATCCCACCGATTCCTGGGGACCCATTTGCTGCCAGTGTCTTCAATGCCACTTTAACCTCATCCTTCATTGCTACGGGCTCTTGTTCATATGGTTCTTTCTGAAATTTTTTTTAGTGTTAATGCATTCTTTCGGTACAGTGATTCTATGTATTCCTTCCGTCTTCTTTTGATGCTTCCTGGATCATTCAAGATTTTGTCCATAGCGTCTCTCAATGAAAGGGCTCGCATCTGATGAGGATGGCACGGCCAGCACTTCAGGCTCTGTACAAGTCACTGTGAGTCGGAAGGGATTCAGCGGCACACCCACAACAACACTGCTTACGGAGCACTGAGTTCCGATGTGTGGTGAGAGAAAAGTACACTGACGTAGGTAAACCAGGAACTCTGGTGGCCTAGTAGCTGCGTCGCGATCTCAAAGGCACAGAGTTGGAGGCCATCGGCTGCTCCATGGGAGAAGGACAGGGAATCTCTTCCTGTGCGATTACCTGCCTCTGCAATGGGTCTGTTCCGACACGACCATGCAAAACAACAAAAGGCAAAGGTTGCACAGCCGATTCATAACTTGAAAGCAGAAAGTGGTAAACCTGTAAAAAGCTGAGTTGGCAAATGTATGACAGCTCTATCTACAACATTTAAAAATGTAAAAAGTTGCTGAGGTCGCGCACGTGCAAACGCTCACAGATCTGGGTTCCTGGTTTGGAGGAGAGGCTCACGGTGTGACGGCCCATCCCAGTTCACTGGTCTGACGCCGCCTTTACAGCTTCTGATCTACCTCCTGGTTAGCTGTGTGCCATCTGAGGCTGGTAAACAGCGTGTAAGCAGCAGTCTACAGGACAGCTGTCCTCCATACACCTGGAGCAGCCAACAAGAGTCAGGAACTGCACAGGTCACACAAAGAGTGGCTACCTGTCTCCAAGGATGCCTGACTCCTTTGCCAAGAGACAAGAATGGGACGGTTTCTGCTTACCCTTACTGCCTCCTTTAACCAGAGATTTTTATAGGAGAAATATGGCCAAAGGGGGGAAATGAACAGAATTTAAAACTCTAAAGGAATCAGATTCAGCCACTGAAGCTCAACAAAATGTTATTGTTGTTGTTGATTGCCATCAAGTTGAGCATGACTCATAGCGCCCCTCTGAACAAAAGGCCTGAAGCCTTTTTATAACTATCATCATTTATCAAAGTTCATAGAGTTTCCAGGGGCATGCTGTTTATCAAGGGGATGCTACTCCTGTTTTTAGACCCGTCTTACACTGGGAGCTCCACCAAACACTGTCCACCATGGGTAACCATTATGGCCTTTTGCCAACCCAATGGCACAAGGTTCAGCATCACAGCAAGTCCAGGTTACCTCAGTACAGCATACTGACAGAAGAATGCTGTACCAGACAAGCTCTGGTGGCCTCGTGGCAAGAAGCTGCACTGCAATCCCAAAGATGAGTGGTTCAAATCCACCAGATACTTTGCTGGAGAAGGAGGAAAAATCTCCTCTTGTACCCATCAAATCTGATTTGACAGTGTACACACACACACACACACATAAAAAAAAAAGTGCTGTAACACTTAGAAGAATGTTCCTCCAAAATATAATAACCTACTTTTAAATACAAAGGCCCTCCCTGAGGTCTGTTGACTCTAAACAAGAGGCTTACATAAAAAACACCCAATATATTATTTTTTTAAATTATTTTATTAATTTTAATGCACATTTACAGAGATTTTGGATTTCCATTCATTCACTGTTGCACTTTTCTCTATGTACAGCAGCTCTGAACCCTTCTCTGTCCTGAGCCAGTCTCACTAACTCCGACACACTAACCCCCAGTGCCCAGATACAGTATCAATCTATCTCATCCAGGGTTTTCCTCTCCTGCGCTGTCACTCCACCCTTCCAAGCATGATGTCATTTTCCAAGGACCGGTCTCTCCTGGCCATGTGCCCAAAGTATGTGAGACAGAGCTTCAAAATTCTAGCCTCCAAGGAGAAACTTGGTTTCACCCTCTTCAAGATGGATCTTTTTGTTTTCTTGGCAGTCCATAGTATGTTCAAGACTCTTCTCCAGCACCACAACTCAAAGGTATTGATTCTTCTTCTGTCCTCCTTAGTCATTGTCCAGCTCTCTGAAGCATAACAAGTAATTGAGAAGACCATAGCTCCTGAAATTTTCTTTCAAACAATAGTCTAGCTTAATTAGTAAAGAATATCTTCCTCAATCATAGCTAATTGGCTCACTCACCCACTGCCACTGACTAGGAACCAATTTATAGTTGACCCTCCTGTGGGATTTCAGAGGCTATAAATCTCAAGACAGAGAGATCGTCCTCTTGCTCCCACAGAACAGGTGAATTCGAACCGCCTACCTTTGGGCTGGCAGCACAACCCCTCACCCACGAAGCTACCAGAGCTCCCAAAGATCTACCTTGTTGTCCTTGTCTAGTTGGAGCAGACATAACTGACCCTCTGGGGGGTTTTCAGAGGCAGTAAATCACATAGGAGGAGGCTGTTCACCCTTCTCACATGGAGCAGCTGGTGGATTCAAACTGTGTGCCTTTGGGACTGTAGCACGGCTTCTTGCCACCAGACCGAAGATTTACATAGGTGGGAACAAGTCTTTGTGGCCATCAGCACCTGCATGCTGGGTGTTCTCTGGTGATTTCCTGTGTCCCGGCCTCCCCATGCACATGCTCCACTCCTAGCGAGTCATTCCTCGTGCGGCTCACGTCCCTCCCTCCCTTTCCTCCTCTTTGTCTCTAGAGAGATGATCTTTCTACACATGTATCTGTATGTATAGAACAAATGGGGAAAAATTCTGAACGTTCTCAGCCGTAACCAAGCCCCTTGAGTGACTGGGCTTGGGCGTTCGGGACCACAGTCTCTGGGGCAATAAACACAACTGGCTAAGCACCAACCACAAAGACAGGATCCTGCTTTCTAGCCTGGTGAGCAGAAGACACCCAAAGACTGTTATGTTAGTCCAGAGGACTCCTAGGCATGCAAATGTCGGCTCGACGTCTCTGCAGGAAAAACCAGACAGAGCCAGGGCAACACCGCAGGCTGCTCCAACAGGCACTGCAATGGCACGTCCCTGTGGAACCCAAAGCCAGGTCAAACTCACACCATCCAGTCAGACCTCCTCACAGTGACCTCACGCAGAGACAGACAGGCCCCAACACAGCGGGAGGGAAAACGGGGGGCGGACCTCACAACATAAAAAAGACCAGGCTCACTAGCAGGATGGAGTCAACAGAACTTTCAAGGCTGAGACCCTTGTCACCCACAAAGCCGAGCCTTCCGTCACCCTAAGACTCCACTTTCAGCCACATGCCGGGCAGACTTTAAGTGATCAACAGCGTCAGGGAGGCCTGCGTTCCCGGGAACAGTCATCACAGGAGGTCAAACGGCAGCGTCTGCTCAGAGGGAACGCTCAGGAGGCTGGAAGGATGTGGCGTAGACGTGAATACAGAAACACAGGGAGTGGGAGGGTACTGTTCCATCACAACAACCACAATAAGCGCCAGGAAACAAAAAAGTGTGTGAAGTGCTGAATGGGAAGCCGGTCTACTCCGTGAACTTCCATCCACATCACCTGAAAAAGTCAAAATCAAAAAGAAAGCACATATAAATCCCCAGTAATCAAGAGACTTGCTGGCAGATGAAGAAATATAGGTCAGTGCAATGGAACAAAAGTCCAGAAATGCATGCCACTTATTACATGTGAAAAGAAATGGGATCTTGAAACACAGGCAGAGAAAATGGACATTTACATAAACGACCGAAATGATGAACAATCAGACTGAAAATGATCAACCTGGATCCATTCCTTAAACCATTTTGCTACATTTCAAATGGATCAGAGATTTAAATTTTGTAAAAGGAAAAGGTACATCCAAGTTCCTGGGTAGGGGGAACCCCTAGGAGTAAATCCAGGCTGCAAGTGGAGAAAACTTTCTTAGCTGTTGTTTAAAATTGAGAAACAATGAAGGACATTTGAAAATGAATAATGTCTACCTCACTTTCCATTGAGCAATTCAACCCACACAAGCCTGAGTATTAAACTCCTGTCAGCATCATTTCCATTCACCTGGCCTCAACCATCCAGCTTGACTGAGGTCACCTGAGGCCACAGTCGGATCCAGGCTCCTGTCTCTTCCCTCTGGTTGGCAAGGCCAGCCTTCAACCCCTGCTCCAAGGTCACCACTCCCGTGACATCCCATGGGAACTCTCTCAGCACTCACACAGGCACGGGGAGAAGGAGCCTGGGGGTCATCTCATGGTTGAGGACAGTAGTCAACGGTTCGTCACGTAAAGTCCAGTGTAGCTGAGAGGTCCGTGGGCTGGCGACTGGTGCTGTGCTGGCCCACCCTCCCACTGCTCTACTCTCTGCTCTCATTCCTGCCGCCTTCCTCTTCCTAGGGCATCACACATCCCCAAAGCCTCACACCTGAGCCTCAGGTACAACTTTACAGGGGAATCCAGCTGGGCCACCGTGGATTACTCGCACCAACTTACTTCTCATTCACGTGAAAAACAATTGCATAATTATTAAAATGAGACAAACTTTCATGAGGAGGAAGAGCATCATTCTGTGGCCCCGGAACCTGGGCTGTGCAGGGTCCTCCCAGGACACAGTGTGGGAGAGGGAAGAAGGCCTCTCCAGTGGAAGAACTTGACCAACAGGAGTGAAGGATCCCTGAAGGGTTGACAATGAGAGGCCTGGTGTACAAGGAAATGTTCCATATTCTCAGGGTGAATTCCAAGCAGTGGACTAGCTGGGTCATATGGAATTTCTATGTTCAGCTTTTTAAGGAAGTGCCAACTGCCTTCCAGAGTGGTTGCACCATTTATGAGAACTGAGGCACAGACTGAGATTTGTACACCAGTGTTCACAGCTGCATTATTAACCATCACAAGAACAGGGAAACAGCCCAAATGTCCAACCACAAACGAATGGATTGAGAAATCATGGTACATTCACACGATGGTATACTATGCAGCACGCAGGAGCAATAACTTTGGAAATTATGACCTAACTTGGGAGGGACAGGAGAGCATTATGCTGAGTGAACTAACTCAGTCCCATAAGGATAAATATATTGTATAAAACCGTTATTGTAAAATGAGTATAAGGATCCAGGAGGGGTGGGAGAGGCTGGAAGCAGAGGGATGTGGATGTGCGGGTGGTGGTGGTGGTGGTGGTATTAATCATCGGGGTGTACAATTTGATGGGTGAGTGGGTGAGGGACATTCAAAGAATTTGTTTAAATTTGTATTTGAATTTTGTAAATAAACTAGTAGAACAATTAAAAAAAATTTTTTTTAAGTTCCAGGAACACCTGAGACCCTTGAAAACGAGGGACCTTCAGGGGGTCTGGGTTGAATACAGCTTAGATCCAGTTCTAAGAGCTATTTCTTGTTAGCAGTCTTCTGAGTCTCTGGCCCCTACGGGGTAAGTACACCAGAGGATTTCTAGCTAACCAGATCTCCTGGAATGCGGAGAGTAGCCAACAGCCTGGGCACTTCCCTTGGATCTTTCCTTTCTTACTTACCCATTTGCTTTCTTGGGAGAAGATAAAGAACACAGATCCTTGAGAAGTCAAAGATAATTTATGTCAGTAAGAATGTTTCCTGTCTTTCTTTACCCTGAAAAAAGTGTATGTGACTTTCTTCATCTGCTATGCCCGCTTCTGTAATAAACAAGAGGACAGTCAGCTCTATTTGCCATTCGCCATTGGCCCTTCACCTTTTATCATCTCTGCCTTCTATGACCTGCGATCACAGAGCGCCCATGAACTACAAGCACTACGTCTGCATGCTGGTGGTCAAGGTCAACACCAGCAGTCACAGATGACGTGGATGGCAGACCCCTTCAATAGGATGGGATGAAAACGGCACTCTCTCTCTCTGGTCTTTCTCCTCTAAACGCATAATCCTTGTCTGGCTTAGTGGTAAGGAATTGTGCTGCCAACACAAAGGTACACAGTTTGAATCCTCCTGCTGCTTTGCCCGAGAAAAAGGAGCAATCTCCTCCCTCCTGCGCGATTTACAGCCTCTGAAAACCTGCCAGAAGGTCAGCTACGGGTCAGTTCCAACTCAGTGGTACACAACAAGAACCATCATGAGGAAATATAGACAAATTCTAAAAGAGAGAAGGCCCCTGCTGTGAGCAGAGGACTCAGCACAGCTGAGGGTGTAGAAAATAAGGAGGGTCTGAGAAGCGCTCGCAGCCTAGAGGCGCCTAGGAGACACACCACATGTCACGTAGGGTCCTGGCTGGGGTCCTGAAGTGGGAAAAGGAGAGGTATAAAAACAGGAGTCCTGGGAACAAACTATATATAGACTTGTGTTAATAAGAATAATGGATTTATTAATTGCAACAAACGTACCATACTAATGTTAAGACGATAACTGAGAAAACAAACTGGTTTTACAGGGTCCACCACCATGGGCTGATCATGGCACAGGCTGTGGTGGCAGCACAGGACAGAGCCAGGTTCCGGTCTGTTGTTCAAGGGTCGCTGTGACACATAATCGACTCCAGGGCATCTGACAACACAGTTTCAGAGAAGGGCACTGGCAGACATTCTCTGTAACACCCGCTCAATTGTCCTGTAAATTAAAAAAGGAATAGAGAAAACCTTTTCTTGAAAGCTCCATCCCCTAGGGGTGTGGGACCTGAGGTCTGCACGTGCACACGTCCGCCATGTCCCTAATCCTGAAATCCTGATGCACATTTGAGTATGAGATTTAAGTGGACACCAAGAGTCAGAGGGACACTGTCCTCACAAAGAACCAGCTGGGAAAACCCATCCACATGCCATTCAACAAGCCCTCAGCCCACAGCCCAGGCAGCCCACAGACTGGAGGCCTTCCTCCTGGGTCTCTTGGGGGGCGGGGAGGCTGCCTGAGGCCTGTATGACAAGGACTCAGGCCACGTCACACAGATGCCGTGATACACACCATACTGTAGGTACAAGGCCGCAGGCAGGACTCAGGCACGTACTGCATGTGCCATGACAGGCTCTAGGAATCCAACGGAGATGAAAATGGGTAGAATCTTGCCTTTTCGGGGCTAGCGGAACAGCAGGGGAGATCTGTCACTGTCACCACAAATGTGAAGAGTTGTCGTTATGTGCCGTTGAGTCAACTGTGCCCCACGGCTCTGAGCCCTGTCCTGTGCTGAGCCTGTCTCACTGTCTCTGACAACCTATCCCCATTACCTAATCACTGGGTCAATCCATCTCATCCAGGGTCTTCCCCTCCTGCACTGACCCTCCACCATTCCAAGCATCCTGTCCCTCTCCAAGGACTGGTCTCTCCTGTAACATGCCCAAAGTATGTGAGACGGAGCTTCAAGATCCTTGCCCCCAGAGAGCAACGTGGTTTCACTCTCTCCAGGACAGACCTCTTTGTTCTCCTAGCAGTCCATGGTATGTTCAATTCTCTTCTCCAGCACCACGACTCAAAGGCATTGATGCTTCTTCTGTCATCTTTAGTCACTGTCCAGCTCTCTGATGCATAGCAAGTAATTGTGAAGAAAACAGCCTGGATCAGGTGCACCTTAGTCTCCAGACTGACATGACTGATTACTCTTTAGCACTGTGGAGAGGTTCCTGACAACAGATTTACCTAATGCAATTAGTCTTTTGATTTTCTGACTGCTGGTGCCAAGGGTGTTAACTGTGGAACCGAACAAACTGAAACTCACAATCTCAATCTCTTCTCCATCTATCATGATGCTGCCAAGTGAGCCAGGGGTGAGAATCTTTCTTCTTGATGGTATGCTGAGCTTCAATCCCTACTGGAGACTGCAGTCCTTGACCTTCCTCAGCAAATGCTTCAGACACTCCTCAGTTTCAGCAAGCAAGGTTATCTTAAGTGCATAACGCAGGTTGTTGATGAGTCTTCCTCCAATCTGATGCCACATTCCTGGCATGGAGTTCAGCCTCTCAAATGATCTGATCTGCATAGAGAAAAAGTATGGAGACAGAACGCATCCCGGAAGCCCTCCTTTCCTACAGATGAGGAAATAGACACTAGAACGGGAAAGGGCAGGGAGGGCCCTCAACCAGGCCTGTGCCAAGGAAGAGTCAGTGTGCTCATAGCAACCTACACACAGCTTAACAGAGCCCCGCCCACCTGCACCGCCCTCACAGCTGGGGCTGGGTTTGGACACAAGGTTGCAGCCACTGTATCAACCCTCTTGTTACCACTCTTCCTCTTTTTTGCTGGCTGTCTACTCTACAAACATGATGTCCTTCTCCCCGGATTGGTCTCTGACAATATTCCCAACCTACATGAGAGAAAATGTTGCCATTCCTGTTGGAAAGAGTTGTTGTTGTTGTTGTTGTGTACCACAGAGTCGGAACCAACCCATAGCTGACCCTACAGTGGGTTTTCAGAGGCAGTTAATCCCAGGGGAGGAAACTGCCCAGCCTCCTCCCGTGGTGCACCTGGTGGCCTCAAAACTGAGTGCCTTCGGGACTATAGTGCAGCTTCTTGTCACTAGGTCTATATTTCTTCCAAAAGAGATTTGCTCATTGTTTTGTTAGTCTAGAGGATAGTACACTCTAGGCGCATGTGGCTTTCTTTTTGCCATAAGTGGTTGTCGCCAGAGCGGATCTGCCAGATGAACTGGGGGTCTCTGGCCCAGAGTCCACCAGCATTTGGACATGCTGTGCGTCTACTTGCCGTACAGAGGTAACTTGTGGCCACTGTGAAGCTGAACACTGTGACACAGATGTGTCAAATGTGTTAAGGGTTGGTTGTGGACAGTGTTTGGTGAAGCTTCCTGATTAAAACAAGCTTGGAAGCAGGAATGGCATCCACTTCCGTAATTAGCTTGCCTCTGGAAACCCTATGAACCTGGAGAAAGGATGAAAGTCACGCAAGTGTCGAGGACTTTCATTCATAGGGTTGCTATGAGTTGCCTATGACTCAATGGCACTTAACAACAACAACAGAGGATATGGAATATTTTTTGCCAATACCACAATTCAAATGCCCAAGTTCTTCACTCTTTCTTATTTACTGTCTAGCTTTGATGTGCATATGAAGCCACTGAAAATGACGTGGGTCAGATGCACCTTAGCCCTCGAGGAGACATCTCTGCTTCCAAACACTTTAAAGAGAGCTTCTGCCACAGATGTGCCCCCTGAAGCTAGTAACACTTACACTAAGGCGTGAAGGACAAGGTGCTGGCCAGATAGAGGAGAGGGCAGCAGTGGGCTAGGAAGCTCTTTGAACTAAGCTCAAGTGTTCCTTAAAGTAGGATTCTTCAAGAGAGTAGGGGTTCAGTCAAGAGGGCTCCAAGAGATATGCAAATCAAAACAACTATGAGATACCACCTCACCCAGTCAGAATAGCAAAATTTAACAGAACAGAAAGAAACAAATGCTGGTGAGGTTGTGGAGAAACTGGAACCCTTATTCACTGCTGGTGGGAGTGTAAAATGGGACAACCACTGTGGAAGGCGGTATGGCGCTTTCTCAAAAAGTTGCAAATAGAAATACCACTTGACCCAGCAATTCCACTACTGGGAATATACCCCAAAGAGACCATAACTGCCATCCAAGCAGATATATGCACACCCATGTTTATAGTGGCTTTGTTCACAATAGCAAGGAGGTGGAAACAACCTAAGTGCCCATCACACAGTGGAGTACTACGCTGCATTGACAAACAAGGAACTCATGCAATATTATTCAAAATGGGTGACCCTGGAGGACACTATGCAGAGTGAAGTATCTCAAGTCTCAAAAGGACAAATACTGCATGGTGCCACTGTTGTAAAACAGGACTGACATTGGGGTTGGAGGGAGACTGAGAAAGATGGGTTCAATAGTGTATACTGCACTGAAACAGAGGAGGGAGAAAACTGTTTAAAAGGGATATGTGACTAGGTATTACTGTCATGATAGGAGTCCAGAGCGAAGGCTGCACAGTGGAGTGGACCTGGGGGGGAGGGATTATATAACAATGAAAGAATTCTTCTTTTCCTTTTCCAAGAGGGTAGTGTACTGGGGGGTGGGATGGGAGGAGAGAAAAGTGCAACAATGAATGAATGGAAATCCAAAGTCTCTGTAAATATTCACGGAAATGAATAATAAAAATATTGTTGTTGTTGTTTTTAAAAAAAGAGGGCTCCAGGGAGGGAGCAGTGAGCAGAGGCGTGTGGTGCTGTGTGTTGACCCACAGCGGAGCCTCAGGTGGGTTCGAGCGGCCGTAAAACACAGGGATGGAGACAGCCCAGCTCCCTCCCAAAGAGCAGCTGGAAGATGGGTAGAAAGCGGCTTTGGGTGGGTTGTCTGAAGTCTCTTATTTAACTATACGCAGAAAACACATCTTTAAAGCTTATTCTAAAAAACATTAAAAAGGCCCACTTCTCTGCAGCAATGAATGAATGGAAATCCAAATTCTCTGTAAATGTTCATTAACATTATTACAAAAAATTAAATTAAAAAAAAAGGCACACTTCTCTTCGAGCCCCTGTGGCACACCCATGCCTCGTGCCTTCACGCCATCATTTCTCAGACTTTCACAGCTAAATGTGCTCAAGCCAGTAACCAGCTTTCATTTAGTCGTTCCAGCAGAACTGTCTTCTCGAGCCCAAAATAACACGGCTCCAGTCACGTCTCAACGCAGGTCGGTTCTGTGTCTGCTACAGAGAACAAGTGGCCTGGATTTGCCTCAGGTTTGGGGCATCCTCAGCAAGTACAGTTCCTGAACAGTGAGCAGTCACATATGGCCACACTGTCATCTAGTGATGTGGCAGCAGGACAGTGTCTGCACGTGGAACCACCCTAACTTCCCAGGTGGGTCTCATCAGACACGAGAACGCAGAGGCTTTGAGGTGGAGGCAGGTGGGGAGCCCACCCTCACTGATTAGCATCCGTGAACTTGTCCCATTCCCCTCCCACCCTCACAGCATGGCAGTGAAGGAGGGGTGGGCCCCTAGGTGTGTCAAGTCTCAAACGCCAGCTGCTTAGAACGCATGGGGGAGAATGGAGCCTGACAGAAGAGTTTTCTGAAAGTTCGCTTGTGTACTTAATTAACCCCAAAGACAAGAGTGGAAAACATCTTTCAAACAGGTCTGGAGACAAAGACACTTCATCTTCACATGCAGGAGCCAGAGAGGACTCGGGAAGGGGCTCCCTCCGCTGGTGAGCACAGGAACTACTCTATTCCTAAGACCAGTAAAATAACTACTTTTTTCTCTTATTCTACTTCTTTGCTGAGATTTCTTTCGGCCCTTTCTTTTTCTCCTTTCTTTTCTCCCTCCCTTTTTTCTTGGGGGGTGGGGGGGGAAGGACCAGAAAGTTAAGTATTCAACTTTCCTTTATTAACTTCATCTCATTCTTGTCCCATTTCTTTAACACGTACATTCTAACAATGGAGACACACCCAGCCCACAGCTGTCCAGTTTCTCCCTGGTGACCTTCTTTCCACGGGGTTTCTCAGGTGAAGGCTGCCATATTTCCCTCCAAGCAGAGAGTGGACTCGAATAGCTGCTCTTCGAGTCAAAAGAATAAAAAGGAATGGCCTACGCAAGCGGACAGTTCATGCTCTTGGGACCAGGAAGGATGCCAGTTTTGCTGATTTGGCTTAAGGTGATAATCAGAGAGGCATTCTAAGACGGTGTACACAGATTCTTATCAGTGGTGTTCATAATAATGAAATACTAAAGCTAAGCTCTTGTTGTGTGTCCTTCGGGTCCATCCCAGCCGAGTGTGACCCTGAAGGACAGAGCAAAGCTCACCCACGGGGTTCACAACTGTACGGGGACAGACTCCAGTTCTCTCCCTCAGAGCAACTAGGGGTTGTACCCCATGAGTTATTTGTTTACCCATCATACCCCAAGGCTTCTTAAGAACAAGCTTAATGTCCCCAAGTTGGTACAATAAATTCTATTACAGAGCAAGAAGGTGCTCTGTAATCACAAAGGCACGTGGCTGGAAGGCGCTCCACGGGAGAAGGATGGGCAATCTCCCCCCGTGTGATTAACCGCCTCCGAAAACCCACTGGAGGGTCAGCCGTGGGTCAGATCAAACTTGACAGCACACAACAACAACCACAACATATCCATCTGATAGACTGTTCTTGTTAGGTGCCATCAAGTCACCTGCGACTCATAGTGACCCTATGTACAACAGCTCTGAGGCCTGTCCTGTCCTGAGCCAGTCTCACTGTCTCCAACACTCCTACCCCCACTGTCCCAGTTACATTATCAATCCATCTCATCTGTGGTCTTCCTCTCCTGCGCTGTCCCTCCACCCTTCCAAGCATGACGTCCCTCTCCAAGCACCAGTCTCTCCTGGCCACATGCCCAAAGTATGTGAGACAGAGCTCCAAAATCCCAGTCTCCAAGGGAAACTTGGTTTCACCCTCATTAAGACAAACTTATTTGTTCTCTTGGCAGTCCATGGTATGTTCAAGACTTTCCCCAGCACTATAACTCAAATGCATTGATTCTTCTTCTGTCATCCTTAGTCACTGTTCAGCTCTCCGATGTATAGCAAATAATTACAAAGACCATGGCCTGTATCAGGTGCACCTTGGTCTCTAGACTGACATTGTTGCTTCTCAGCACTCTGGAGAGGTCCCTGACAGCAGATTTTCCCAGTGCAATTCGTCTTTTGAATTCCTGACTGCTAGTGCCAAGTGTGTTGACTGTGGAGCCAAGCAAGCTGTATTGTTACCAACCTCAATCTCTTCTCTATCTATCATGGTGCTTTCAATTGGCCCAGTGGTGACAATCTTTGTCTTCTTGATGTTGAGCTTCAATCCATACTGAAGACTACAGTCCTTGACCTTCTGCAGCAAGTGTGTCAGGTCCTCCTCAGTTTCACCAAGCAAGGTTTTGCTCTCTGTAGGTTGCTGATGAGTTTTCCTTCAATCCTGATGCCACATTCCTTCTCATAAAGCCCAGCCTTCCAAATGATCTGTTCTGAATAGATTGAAAAGGTATGGAGACAGGATGCATCCCTGATACAGTCTCTTCCTGATTTTGAACCATAGTGTCTCCTTGCTCTGTTCTGACGACTGCCGCCTGGTCCAAGTATAGGTTTGGCATGAGCACAATCAAGTGTTCTGGGATTCCCTTTCTCCTCAAGGTTGGTCACAATTTGTTGTGATCTGCTTTCTGTCAAAAACCATCTGACACTGGCAATAATGTCTCTGGTGCCATGATGTCTTCTAAACCCAGGTTGTATTTCTGGTAGTTCTCTGTCAATGTACTTGTCCAGTCGTTTGGGTTTTTTTGTTGTCGTTGTTTTTAAAATAATCCTCAGCAGGATTTTGCTTGTGTATGATATTAGTCATGT
>NW_006399752.1:32850404-32851833 GCF_000299155.1 Elephantulus edwardii | reverse complement strand
ATGGCCTGTATCAGGTGCACCTTAGTCTCCAGAGAGACACTGTTGCTCTTGAGTACTTTAGAGAGGTCCCTAACAGCAGACTTTCCCATCGCAATACATTTTTTTATTTCCTGGCTGCTGGTGCCAAAAGTGTTGACCGTGGAGCCGAGCAAACTGAAGCTGTGAACAATCTCAGTCTCTTCACCATCCATCCTCATGCTGCCAATTGGTCCAGCGGTGAGAATCTTTGTCTTCTTGACATTGAGCCTCAGTAGTGAAAACAAAAAACACAGCTAGAAATCCCTCTTTTGTGGCACTCCCCTTCCGTCCAGGAGGGGGCGCCCTCCGCTCAGGTTGCTGGTCAGCGGGGCCAGCTCTCCGGCACCTCAGCTTGCCAGGGGCTGACCATGTTGTCCTCAGGTCACTGTCACTCTGTACTCCGCACAGCAGATGCACCGGCGGACCTCAGAGACGCTGCAGGTTCAGCTCCTGACCAGCAGTAACGAAGCGACTGGCACAACAGAGCCCGTCATGTGGACTTTTGGTTTCTGCAATGACAGCTATGACTGCACTGCACCACAGTCTATTAACTGTGCAACAACATTTCAGAGAAGTCTGACAGACCGTGAGAATCACCAAAACGTGACACAGAGACGTGGGGTGTCTGCTGTGGGAAAATTATGCCACAGAACTGCCCGGGGCAACGGTGCCACAAGCCTCGAATTTGTTTTTAAAAACCCCAAAACACCCAAAATGGTGCAATCTGTGGTGAGGAGGATATAGGGCAGTGCAGGGAAGCAAGGTCCCCCTGCACCCCACAGCAGCAATACCCACAGTCCTTTCAAAGAGATTTTTCTTTCTTTTTCTTTTCTTTCTTTTGGTGAAACAATGTGTGTGAGTTATTGTTATAAACTATGTATGTGCAAATATAAAACTTGGCTTAAAGTTCTTATGGTTCAGTAACTAAATAAGCAAAACAAACTTTTAAATTAGAAACAAACCAACCCACAAAGCCAGTAAAAGAATGACCTGACTTTAAATAGAAGGACGATGATGATGCCCAAATGAAAACCATTGTCTGCCAGGTAAACATAGCATGGCACCAGCCTGAAGGGGCCACAGGAAACAGAAGGAGAGAGTCTGAAAAGCCAGAGGAGCACACGCACAAGGCTGATCTGCGGGGCATGACTTCTCAAGACATCGAGGAAATGCATGGTCCCCAAGCCCCCCAGACCACCAGGGTCAGAAATGGACCTGGACCCAACTGTGAGCTAGTGAAAAAGGACGGAGCTGGAACAGTGGGGTGAGGCAGCACACATGGCCCACTGCCCCATGGAGTCCTCTCTGGAAGAGGACGGAACCAGGGCACTGGGGTGAGGCAGCACACCCTGCCCCATGGAGTCCTCTCTGGAAGAGGACAGAGACAGGACACTGGGGTGAGGCAGCACAC
>NW_006399752.1:32839860-32849959 GCF_000299155.1 Elephantulus edwardii | reverse complement strand
GGCCCACTGCCCCATGGAGTTCTCAGAGGAGACAGAGCCGAGCAGTGTTGAAAAGAGGCTTGATGGTGGATTGGACACCTCTGGGCACTTGGCAACAGAAAACTGTAATGGTTCCGAGCAGGCCACAGTGTACCTGAAGACACAGCCAAGGGAAGGGCGGCCTGACTGCCTGCAGGTACCGCAGGCTGTCTTGGTTGGAAGCTGTTCTAACTGGCAAACTGCAGTGTGGTCTCTGGCTCTCACGCTCTTCCTGCTGTTTCTCTAACAAACCACGCCCTTCTGAGCCCAGTCTGTGAGTTCTGTGTGGCTACTGCAATCCATTATGGGACCCAACACAAGCCAGAGTGCCCTGGGGGGATGGCTGGGAAAGCAAGAGTCGGAGAGTGAGGGTCTGGCTGGCCTCCTGCCCACAGGCATCAGCCCTCGGCCGCTCCAGGGTCGCCCTCCTCCTCACAGGCACAGAAGCCTTCAGAACGCTGCTGGGTGACATCTGATCATGTTCACAAACACAGGACTTGTCCTGGGGGGCAGACAAGCTTTCTGAAGAGGAGAGGAGACCCTCAACCATCCAGACGTGACCATCTGCACCCTGGAGACAACGGTGGAGTCATCCAACCTCGAAACCAGTGCTGCCACCATCACCATCACACAAGCTACCAGCATGGTCACCAAACTGTCATTCTGGAGAATCCTGCCTGAAAGTAGGATCTCACACATACAGAAAAAGATGGCTAAAGATGGCTGAATGACTTGAGAATGTTAAACTTCTAGAAATCAAAAACATTTATTTTTTTAAAAAAGGCAGACGGAATATGCTCATAGAAGAGCAAGTTTCGAAAACGTAAATGACTAAAATATAAAAGCAGAAATGCATGAAATACCATCTATGGGAGGGTTGAGTTAGAGAACACGCTGCAACTTACCTAATCACTTTTTAATTTTTTACTGAGGTATGATTTCTTCCAACCTCCTACAATACCTAATCCAGTACTAGCACAGTAAAGCCTCAGGAAATTAAAATATAAAAAAAAAAATACATAATCTGCTAGGATCTGTCAGGAATAGAGAAACCAAATTCAGGCAGCAATCTAGAAAATATGGGGCGGGGGCAGGATCAGCTTTAAATATCTTAAATAATTTTACTCAAAGGTCTAGGAAGTCTCACACCCCCATGCACTGCAGCCAGGAAGTGCGCCTACCACCCCCTTCTCCTGGATGTCCGTCTTAGCAGTCGGTAAGTACTACACACAGTGTCACGGCACACACCGTGCTGATGCTACCGCACTCATGTCAACCCCTCAACAATTAAATGCGAGGTTTATAAAGGCACTGATAATAAAAGGCAACAATAATGAGGCAGAAAGAGCTGTTTGACTATAGCAGAATCTCTGGAATGGAAACAGCTGCTGCAAAAACACAGTTCTGCTGCTTACTGCCTTCCGCCAGAAAAACCAATCTTAGAGACGGGCTGCAGGGAAGCGGCAGAGGTGTGATTATATACCAGTACACAGGAGACCAAGTGCTGGGTTCCCTCACTCTGTCCCTCCAACCTGAAGAAGTGGGGGTGCATGCTGGGGGGAAGCAGGACAATGGTCTGTGAGGACTCCCCCGAGGCCTCGTCCAGGTGTTCAGGCTGAGGACTGTGCCCAGGACTACTTGTCAAGGTTCTGGAGACAACGTGGTGTCATGTACATGCGAAGAACAAAAGGGAGCAATCTCAGTGACAGACTGCAGGTCCCAGGCAGACATCGTCAAAGGGCTTCGGCTTGGGCAGTCACCCCAGCTACAGGCTGCAGAGCCCAGAACCATCTGGATAAGGAAGCCTCTTGGATACTCTGCAAGGAACAAAAGCTCTCCTTTTAAAATGATGTGGGAGATAAAAGAGAGATAAGAAGCCGAGGAGGGAGAGGGGATTAGAGGTGTTTGGGTTTTTGGGGGTTTTTTTTGCAAAGTATAAGAGAAATAAAATAAAAATAATAATAGTCATTTTCGATTCACTCAAAAAAATGCTAAAGGAACAACGTTAGTTTTACAGTCGCCTAGGGTATTGTGAAAAGTTAGCTTCCGTAAGAGAGGAGGGTGTCAAGCTGTCAGTGTCAGCACAGAAAGCTGCAAGAGGGTCCCATGCACACGCTCTGGTTCAAGTCTGTGGTCGTGTACCTCAAACACTCAGGTTACTTTTCATGATGCATTGCCAACCTTACACTTCCATGAGACAAAGAGAAGAGTATTTTAGAGAACACATGCTGTTATTGCTGTTATGTGCCATCGAGTCACCTGCAACTCAAGCAAACACATGTACAATTGCTCTGAACTCTGTTCTATCCTCATCCAATCTCACTGTCTCCAACACACCTACCCCCATTACCCCAGTCACTATATCAATCCATCTCATCCGGGGTCTTTCTCTCCTGGGCTGTGTCCCTCCAACCCTTCCAAGCTCTAAGAACTGGTCCCTCCTGGCCACATGCCCAAAGTATGTCAGACATACTTGCCTCCAAGAAGCAGCCTGATTTTACCCTCTCCAGGGAAAATTTGTTTGTTCTCTTGGCAGTCCATAATGTATGTTCAATACTTTTCTCAAGCATCACAACTCTAAGACATCAATTCTTCATCTGTCAACCCTAGTCCTTGTCCAGCTCTCTGAAACATAGCAAGTAACTGTGAAGATCACGGTCTGGAGCAGGTGCACCTTAGTCTCCAGACTGACATTACTGCTCTTTAGCACTCTGGAGAGGTTCCTGATGGCAACTTTCCCCAGAGCAATTTTTCTTTTGATTTCTTGACTGCTGATGCCAAGAGTGTTGAGTGAGGAACCGAGCAAACAGAAATTGTTAATGACCTCAGTCTTTTCTTCATCTTTCATAATGTTACCAATTGGCCCTTGTCTTCTTGATGTTGAATTCATATTGAAAACTACAATCCTTGACCTTCTGCAGCAAATGATTCAGGTCTTCCTCAGTTTGGCAAGCAAGCAAAACACATACTCAACTTTCTCAACAGACCAGATCTCCATGCGCTTATGAGATTATCAGCCAGGGGAAATGATATGCTATTTCCATTTTAAAAGTCAGGACTAAACAAACCTAGTAAGCCAAATTGCTTATAAATATCCAAATCAAACGAGGCTGACAAAGAAGCAAGACAGCTGCATTCACCACATGGGGACCTCCTGACATACCTGAGTCCCTGGGCAAAGGCGGAGGCTCCCAGGTGCATGTGTACACAAATGTTTAATTGCAAACCGCCTATGACAGCGCGCTCAGGCAGACGGTCTAATTCTCACGCTCACTGCTGTCGAGCTGGAACCAACTCACAGTTGACCCGGTGGGTTCCCAGAGGCTGTAAATCACATGAGAAGAGACTTCCCATTTATGCTTTCATGCAACAGGTAGATTTGAACCACCCACCTATGAATTGGCAGTGTAACTCCTTACCCACTCAGCCACCAGACTGCCCTATATGCTATGCTGTCAACATATTTAAAAAAAAATACACACCTTGTATATAAATTGAGTTATTTATAATGTGAAAAAAAGGAAACAGTAATGACTCATTTGAAAAAAAATCATTTAAGATCCCCCACTTCTCCAGTCATGCCATTTTATCTGATCCAAGAGAGTGGGAACTGAGAATATTATCATGCTATTGCTAATACAAAAATGGAAATGTTCTAGTCAACACGACCAAGAAAGTTTAAAAAATCAACAATTAATGAAGTGAAGACAGAAAAAGCGATTAACAGAAGGAGAAATGTCTGCATCTAAAACTCTCCACCTCACGCCACAGACATGAGCAAAGCAGTTACTTTTAATTCTCTATTAAAAGGAGTTAAATCTTTATTCTTCACTATTTCACAAGAATAACTTCACAAACATTTTAGAAAACTAAGATCGTCACTACAGTTAGGAGACAAACCCACTAAGCTCTCTGGCGTTGGGCTCCCTGACGGCCAACGGCCATGGGGTGGCCCATGCAGGAGGGGCAGCCTCATCTCCTCGGACTGCTGGACACACACAACTCCCTCTCACCACCGAGTTCCTTATCATTACATCAGGAACACAATACATTGTCATTTTTTTCTAGTCTCCGAAACTTAGTAACTTCAATCTCCTCCAGAACTGAATACTGGCTGCCCCTAAAAATGCAAACACCAGAGACTGTGATTCCTGGAAATCATGGACTCCAGCAATCAGAACAATCTTCCAGCTGCACACAACCAGAAAAGCCAGCAGCAGAGAGGTAAGCATCTGTTTGATGCAGGCAAGGGCAGCGTTGGAGGCTGAGGGAGGTCAGCTCTGTGGTTAGGGTTACTTCCCATTAGAAGGTGCTTGCAAAAAGCAGAAGGCTAGGGATGTCTACGACCTAAACACCTCCTCACAAGGACGGCAGTTCATCTTGAAAACATTTCAATAACTCCCCGAGACTGGACTGACAGGATCTCAGATGTCAATGGCCCCATTTGCCTGGCAGAAGCAAATGAAAATTATCTCTGGAACAGAAAGAATTATCTTACGTCTCAAACTGTGTCCACAATTTTGCAAACATGATGCCAACACACACACACGCACATACACATACACATGCACACACACACACACACACACACACTCACAACCAGGCACATGAGTAGGAAGACAACACAAAGAACCAAGAGAAACAGACTCTTCCAAACAAACACCTTTTAGCGTTTCACAGATGTGACTCAGAGACACTGCTGTTAGCAGACTTCAAAATCATTACGTTGCCCGTGTTCAAGGAGACAAAAGACAAGATCGATAATCTGTCCAGATAACTGGAAACACCAGAAAAGAGCCAATGAGAATTAAACAAACATGATGGCCCTCCACTGGGTTTCTATGGCTTAAATGCAAGTAAAACCGAATGGGACCAGACTCCCTCATCTTACTCCCTTGGAGAAGAGGCTGGATTGAAACCACCAATCTTCTGATTAGCAGTGCAACATACAACCTACTACACCACCAAGATTCCCATACATGGGAGTAAAAAAAATGTCAAGACACAAGCAATACTTGAAATTAAAAACTCATTCTTGGCACCAGCATTCAGGAATTCAAAAAACTAATTGCATTAGGTAAATCTGATGTCAGGGACCTCTCCAGAGTACTGAGAAGCAACGATGCCAGTGTAGAGACTAAGGTGCACCTGATACATGCCATGGTCTTAGCAATTACGTGCTATGCATCAGAGAGCTGGACCCTGACTAGGGATGACAGAAGGAGAATCAATGTCTTTGAGTTGTAGTGGTAGAGAAATGTCTTGAACATACCATGGACCCCCCACACACACACACACACAAAAAGACAAACAAAAAAACACAAATCTGTCTTGGAGAGGGTGAAACCAAGTTTCTCCTTGGAGATTAGGATTTTGAAGCTCCATCTCACATACTCTGGGCATGTAGACAGGAAGGACCAGTCCTTAGAGAAGGGTGGAGAGACAGCAGAGGAGAGGGAGACCTCAGATGAGATGGAGTTATAGAGTATCTGGGACAATGGGGGTAGGTGTGCAGAGCCAGTGAGACTGGCTCAGACCTGAGCAGGATGGCTGTACACAGGGTCGCTACAGGTCGCAGGTGACTCAATGACCCATAAGAACAACAAGGTTAAAACCATGTTGAACACAGCAGACAGATTAGTTAACTAGAAGAGAAATGGGTCAGAGATATGTGGAATAAACAGAGAAGGATAAAAGGATAGAAAGGACAAAAGGTAAGGGTTAGGGTTAGGGTTAGGGTTAGGGTTAGGGTTAGGGTTAGGGTAAGATTCCCTATGAAGACCTAACATATAAACGAAGTCCTAGCAGGACGAGTGAGGAGGGATCACAGCTAACGCAGAGGGCCTCCAGAACTAATGAAAGGTATGAAGCCACAGATTCAAGAAGCCCAAGAACCCAAACAAGAAAAGACATGCCAGAGAGAGCACAGAACCAGACAAAGGAGGCATCACCACTAAGGTAGCGACGGGGTGGGGGAAACAGGTGTTGCTGTGTACTGTAGAGTCAAAACCAGCCCACAGCTTACCCTCCACGGGGTTCTCAGAGGCAGTTAATCACATAGGAGGAGACTGCCTATCCTTCTCCCAAGGAGCAGCTGGTGGCCTCGAACCGCATGCCTTCTGGATTGCAGCGCAACTTCTTGCCACTAGGCCACCAGAGCTTTTAGAAAAGACTGTCAAAAGACTTCAACAGAAACAATCAAAGGCAGAAAACACTACTGTTGTTAGGTGCCATTGAGTACAACCCACAGAGACCCTATGAAGAGACTTGAACCCTGTCCTACCCTTCGCCGTCCTCATCATTCCTGAGCCCACTGCTGCGGTCACTGTGTCAATCGACCTTCTGAGGATCTCCTCTCTCCTTTGCTGACCCTCCACCTTTCAAAGCCTGAGGTCCTTCTCCAAGGAATGGCCTCTCTGAGCAACATGCCCAGAGTATGTGAGATGAAGCCTCATGCTTGCCTCTAAGGAGCACGCGGCTGCCCGTTTGCTGAGACGTGTCTGTCTGTTCTCTTGGCTGTCACGGGATGTTCAGTGCTCTTCTCCAACACCACAGCTCAACGGCATCAACTCTTCTTCTGTCATCTCGTCACGGGCCAGCTCTCAGGCGCATGGCAAGTGATCGGAAAGACTGCAGCCTAAGTCAGGTGCACACGCATCCTCAAACTGACACTGTTTTTATTCAGTATTTTTGCAAGGTCCCTGATAGCAGACTTGCTCAAGCAATGTTTCTCCTGACCGTTGGTATCAAGGGTATTGACTGTGGATCCAAGTAAGACGAAATCACTGACAGTCTCAATCCTTTCTCCTTCTATTACAGTGTTGCTTCTTGGTCCAGTGGTAAGGACCTTGGTTTTCTTGATATTGAGCTGTAGTCCAGCAATGAGATCGCTTTAAAGCATCTAATGACATTTTACCCCTGGTGGCCTAGAGGCAAAAAGTTGTGCTGCAATCCCCAAGGCTATGGTTAGTCAACTATGGGTTAGTTGTGACTCAGCGGCCAACAACAACAATTATAATTTAGATAGTTAAATACCCTAAAATAAAAAATGCAAACCAAGAATTCTATAACTAAGTAAAAGACACTTTTAAAGTGGCTAACACCATTATAAAATAAGATTTCTAGTAGTAACTGTACAACTCTATATGAACACAATAAAAACCACTGAATATTATACTTTACATAGTCAGGTTTTACGTTATGTGAGACTATTTCAATAAAATTGTTCTTAAGAAACACAAAGAAGAAATAACAACATCTTCCGAGGTGAACACCACCAGCGTGTGCCGTGTGCAAACCTGACCTGAAGGCTCTCCAGAGGACTGAGCATTCTTTGGGGAGACAGAAAACAATCTCCGGATGGATGGTCAGAAGTGGTAGGTGTGGGACTGCAGAGCTATGGGGAAATGAGCACTTTTCAAGAAATGGTCTTGGCGTACATGTTGCTGTTGTTAGTTACCTTTGAGTCAGAACCAACCCATAAGGGAGCTCTGGTAGCCTAGTGGAAAGAAGCTGCACTGCAATCCCAGAGGTACATGGTTTGAATCCACTCACTCTGCTGAAGAAGGAGAGGCAATCTCCTCCTGTACCAGTCAGATTTGATTTAGCAGTACACACTCACAAAATAATAAAATAAACACCCCAAAACAAAACCAACCCATAGCCAACCCTCCAGTGGGTTTTCAGAGGCTGTAAATCACACAGGAATAGACTGCCCATCTTTCTCTTACAGAGCAGCTGGTGGATTTGAACCATCTGCCTCTGGGATTGGAGTTCTCCAATGTACACATTCCATGTCTCACTGCTGACTGACAGGTCAGCGGATATCGAATCCATCAGCTGTCCCTTAGGAGATGGACAATCTCCTGTAAAGAGTCACCAGGTGAAGGGTCCTCATCAACCGGAATCTACTCGATAGCAATAGGCCCCTGCTGTTTCGGGAGCTTTGATCTTCTGTGAATACCTTACACAAAAGTCCATTCCAAGTCGGTTGAGGATCTTAATGTGACAAAGTTGTAAGTTTTCTGGAAGATGTGATAGGAAGCTCTCTTCCTGAGGGCATGCAACCTCCAGGGGAACCCTGGCATCGCCTCCATCAAAGAAGACACCAGATAAAATAGGAAAAGACTTTTCCTCCATTAGGCAAAGCTGTTGTGTCAACTGTCACCTATGAGAACTCATGAATGACAGCTCTGCACCTTGGCCTGCCCTGCACTATCCTGATGATCCCTGCCACGCACAAGCCTGCTGTTGAAATCGCTGCATTAATCCACCTTGTTGAGAGTCTTCCTCTCTTTCTCCGGCCCTCTCTCCTTCTCAGCATGATTTTCTTTTCCCAAGGCCTGGTCCTTCCTGACAACTCCATCCAAATTTCACCATCCTTGCCTCTAACCAACTGGGCCCCTGGTTAGGAACCTACTAATGCATAACCGGGGGGCCACTTCACACCTTGCTACCACCTCACCAGCACTAGAGTGGTGGGAAGGAAAAAGACTGGTAGCACCAAGTGCTGATAAAGTTGTGGAGCAACAGGCACTTTCACATAAGCTGTAACGTGCACTGGCACAAGTGCTCTGGAAATTTCCTACTGACCCAAGTGGAAGCTCTGCATTTATTTACCAACTTTTGACCTAGAAATTCCCTTGCTAATCTATACACAATTGAAAAGAATGTGTGAGACACCCAAGAATATCCAATGGAGCATTATTATTAATAGCGCAAAACTAGAAGCCACCCAAAACACCTGTCAACGGACCAACTGATGAAGTGTGCTGAAGACTGCACGTCTTGAGACGGAACAGCCATAAAAGAAAGGGCGCAACTTAACAGCATCCTGAGAGGAAGAAGCCAGACACAAAGGAATGCACAGAATGCACAGGGCAGTACCTGTGTATGGAAAGTCCAGAAGCAGGTATAACCAGGGCGTAAACACTGTTATGTGCTATTTTTTGATATAACTGACTTTAGAAGGTAAAGTGACATTTTTACGGACTTTGTACTCAGAAAGCAAAATTACACTGGGGTGGGGGGGAAGGCAAATAAATTATTTATCCAAGACATAAGGACCTGGTTACCTCTGAGAAAGGCGCCTGGAGGTCGGAGGTGCCCTACCGCAGGCTGGGCGGGTGATAAACCAAAAAGCGGTACATTTGGGGATGCAAGAAGAAATGAGGAGAAGAGAAAGGAAGAGGAATCTGCTGAGACTGGGAGAAAGCAGCAGCCCAGGGGCGCGCTCTGATCCCGACGTGCGCTTCTTGGCGCGCAGAGCCCAGGGCGCACAAGGCCAGGGGCGTCCCGCTGCCCAGGAGGTACCAGCCCGGTTGCCTCCAGCTCCAGCCTCGGCCTCACGTGCAGCAGGCCAGGGTCCCGGGCTCCAGGAGCGCCACTGCGGCCCCTTCCAGCGGCCGCCCCTGCGGACCCCGTGTTGCCGTTCCCGCGCTCCAGACGCCTCCTAGCTCCAGACGCCTCCTAGCGCTGCACCCTCGTCCCGAGCCCCACCCCCCGCGCTGCACCTTCGCCCCGGGCCCGATCTCTGCACCCCCCCGCCTGGGCCTCTGAGCGCTGCAACCCCACCCCAGGCCCCCGAGCGCTGCATCCCCGCCCCCGGGCCCCAAGCGATGCACCCCTGCCTGGGCCTCCGAGCGTTGCACTCGTGCCCCGGGCCTCGATCACCCGAGCGCTGTACCCCCGCCCCAGGCCTCGATCCCCAGAGCACTAAACCCCGGGCCCTCGATCGCTGCACCCACGCCCCGGGCCCCATCCCCCTATCGCTGCACTCCCGCTCCGGGCTCCAGGACCCCCGACCGCTCCACCCCGCCCCGGGCCCCCCCCATTCCTCGATCGCTGCACCCCCGCCCCAGGCCCCTGATTTCCCAATCGCTGCACCTCTGCCCCAGGCCCCCGGGCCCCCGACAGCTGCACCCCCTACCCGGGCCCCCGGACCCCTGATCACTGCACCCCCGCCCAAGGCCCCCGGACCCCTGATCACTGCATCCCCGCCCAGGGCCCCCGATCGCTGCACCCCCGCCCCGGTCCCCCAGAGCCCCGATCGCTGCACCCCTGCTCGGGGCCCCGCGGCTGC
>NW_006399752.1:32836592-32839616 GCF_000299155.1 Elephantulus edwardii | reverse complement strand
CGAGCTGGGGGAGGGAGAGTCTGGTGGGGTCACTTGCGGCGGCCCCGGGGCAGCGCGCGGGCGGCGCAGACTCGCCGTGGGGACCTCAGCCCACGACCGACACGGAGGGTGCGCGCGTGGCCGAGAGGCCCCTCCGCCCGCTGCGTGAGAGCGCGCGCCGGCTCCTCTCCCCGCGGCCGCCGTGTTAAGCGTGCGCGCGCAGCCGACAGACCCCACACAAAAGGCGCGGGGCCTCGCGCGCGGCGCCTCCGAGGGGCAGAGCCGCGGCCGCGAGGGGCGGGGCCTCAAGGGGCGGAGCCTAAGGGCGGGGGGCTGAAGGCCAAGGACGAGTGGTGATAGGCTGGTCCATCCGTAAAGGGTGGGACTTCGAGGGGCGGGGCCTCCGGGCAGAGCCTAGGGGGAGGAGGCTGAAAGCCAAGGGCGAGTGGTGAGAGGCTGGTTCAGCCATAGAGGGTGGGACTTTGAGGGGAGGGGCCTCAAGGGAGGAGCCTAAGGGGCGGGGGCTGGAGGCCAAGGACGAGTGGTGATAGGCTGGTTCAGCCATAGAGGGTGGAGCTTCGAGGGGCGGGGCCTCAAGGGGCTGGAGCCGATGTGCACAGGGAGGGCTGGAGACTGAGGTAGGGTGATGAGAAGCTAGTCCCACTGTAAACACGCGGGGCCTCGAGGGGTGAAGTCTCTGGGGCGGGGCCTTAGGGTGCGGGGAATGGGGTCTAAAAGCAGTTGTGAAGCCCTAGCTGCCCTAAGCCTCGGGGGCGTGGCCTCTGTGGGCGTGGTTTCAGTGGTCTGAAGGCTGGGGGCGTGGCCTTGAGATGATGGAGCGGCCTTGAGGAGTGGGCGGGACTTGTAATACTGAGGATGGAGCAGCGGCCCGAGGTGAATGGCGGGCTGTGATAGGAGGGGCTTCAAGGGGAGTTGGGGGGCTGCATGGGGGTCGTAGGGGCTTCACGGGGCGTGGCCATGAGAGGCTGAAGCTGGAGGCTAAGAGCCAGGCCAGGGGCTGGGACCAGACCTTGGGAGGAGGGGCCTTGAGCGTTAGTGGCCTAGAGACCTGGACCATGAGGTCAGGGCAGGGCCAGGACGTGGAGCATTGCATTTTCTCCCTGAACCTGGAACACCCCCACCCTACCCCCCAGCTCCAGAGGCTGTGAAGGCGCACCCACATATAGGAACCCAATGGTCCAACGATGTTCACGAACGTGGCCCTTCTGTGTGTCCTGCCCATTGGGACAAAAGGGTCAACAAGGGTCAACTAGGAACAGACCCTCAGTCCCGGAATGAGCGGGAGCTACAGCCCTGGCTATTTGGGGGCTCCCTTTCCAGCTCTCTAAGTGCCTTTAAAAAAACAACAAAGCCGTTACACACAAAGCAGGCCGCCCCAGTTTCCTTTTTAAAAATTGTCATCCTCTAAATATGTATGGACTTAACAGCTACCTGGGAACTCGAAACCCACCCCGCCATGATCTGTCTCCCCACATTAGTACACTAGATTTTTTTTTCTTTGTGTTCCCCAGTATGGCCACGCAGCTGCTAGAGCACCTGGTAGACTGGAACTGCGTGCCTTTGGGTTGGTGGCACAATTTCTTACCACTAAGGCCCCAGAGCTCCCTCTCATTCTCAGTAGTTGTGACCAATAGTGGTTTTCCTCAAATGCACCCCATTTTTTCCATTCATTCATTCAATGCCAGTTGAGTCTCCCCTCCTCTCACCAGGTCGGGCTCTGTTTACTTGGCATGTCACCTTTATACTCCCACCTTTATGTCACCGCCAGGTCTCTGCACCCGGAAGACAGATGCTGGACACCTTCCTTCTACAACACACAGAAATTAACTCAGGTGGATCATAAGCCTATGCACGAGGTGAAACTACAAACGCTTAGAAGACATGCTGGCCGCCATTGAGCCCTTGTGACTCATGCCCAGCTCCCCCACCCCACCCCGCGTTCAGGAAGAGCTATGCCCTACAGCGTTTTCAGCAAAGTCAAGGGTTTTCTTCAGAGGCAGCTGTGGACATACTTGAACCTCTGACCTTTCCATCAGCAGCCGAGCACATTAACTATACCACTGAAGGACTCACACAGGAGTCATACTTCACCGTTGGACTAGACAAAGATTTCTAGGCGTGATACCAAAAGCCCAAGGGATAAAAGGATAGGAGCAGGGGAAGATAGTTGAACTGCATCAAAGTGTTCCCACCTAGCTGCTTGGTGAGTATCAAAGCCAATGGCTAGGAAAGCCATTCTGGACATTAAGCCCCTGACAGCACAGTGGTCAGATCCAGCCATCCAATTGGATACCATTCAGGGGTTAGGAGTAAAGTACTGGCACATGTTACAAGGTGGACGAACCTTGAAAAGACTATCTCAAGAGGAAGAAGTGGGCCACCAACATGGTATCATTCCACTTGTATGAAATTCCACAACAGACAACCAGACGAAAAGGATGAGATAACGTCTAGGACTGGGGACCTGGGCCCGAGTGTGTCAGAGATGGTGAGGTTGGCACAGGGTAGGACGGAGTTCAGATATGTCATTCACAGTCACAATGAGTCACACTCAATGACACCTAACAACGAAAACACAAGATGAGGGGTAGAGGACTAGCAACTACATAGGACTAGTGATGGATGTGAGAGTGACTGGGGCCAATTTTTTTTTTCTTCTTGACATGACAAGAACGCTCTAAAATTGATGATGATGGTCATACAACTCTGTGAATATACTGCAAGCCACTGCACTTTGAATGCGTGATATTTCTGGAAGGTTACCCCAGTTACTGAATCAATCCACCTCATAGAGGGTCTTCCCCTCCTGCGCTGTCCCTCCATCCTCTCAATCATGATGTCCTTCTCCAAAGACCGGTCTGTCCTCACAACATGTCCAAAGTATGTTAGACGGAGCCTCAGAATCCTTGCCTCCAAGGAGCAGCCTGGTTTGACCCTTTCCAGGATGAATCTGTTTGTTTTCCTAGCAGTCCATGGTATTCTCAATACTCTTCTCCAGCACGACAGCTCAAAGGTATCAATTCT
>NW_006399752.1:32817995-32834892 GCF_000299155.1 Elephantulus edwardii | reverse complement strand
CTGTTCCACAATCAGCTCCTGGCCTAGTTTTCACAGCTGATATTGAGCTTCTCCAGTGGTTCTTTCAGCAGATGTGATCGATCTGATTCCTATGCATACCATCAGGTGAAATCCAAGTATATAATCTGTGTTTATATCTCTTATAAAACGTATTTGCTATGAATAAATCATTGACTGTGCAAAATTCAATCATTCTCTCTCCAGCTCCATTTCTGTCACCGAGTCCATGTTTTCCAACTACTGAATCTTCTTCTCTGTTCCCAACGTTTGCATTCCAGTCATTGTTTAAAAACAAAGAGCTCACCAGCTGCTGGTCAAGTCAGTGCAGACACAGGCCGGACTTTTGTTCCTTTGGGTCTCATGTGAAGGATGTCTTCACCAGGGCAGGGCTTCAGGCTGGCTTCCCTCTTCTCTCACAAGTCTGTGAACTTCTAGCTTCAGACCACACTTGGAGAACAGACCGCTGGCCTCTCCTCCTTCGCACATAGGCTCTTTCTGCCCAAGGACTTGTAGGAGCTTCTTGCTGTCTTTGGAATTCAGAACTTTCACTGTTAGTGCAATGAAATTCTATTAAGCATAAAAATGCCATCAGGAAAATATTTTGGAAGCATAAACGCCCTTTTCTAGGTAACTCTTAGCCTAAAGAAGAAAGTAATACTGAAACCTCAAGTTAATTAGGAATAAATGAGAGTGATGAAATTGCATAGCAACAGCTCGAGGAATATGGTTAGAGTCGTTCCCAGAGGAGAAAGTGTCCCCTGGAATTTCTTGGCAGGCAGACTGGGCGGCTTCGGTAGCTCCAGTCCGGATCATGGCAGCAGAGCTGAGAGCAAGATAGAGGGAGCATGGAAGTTGTTGTTACGTGCTATCACGTCAATGACAACTCATTCTGACGCTATGAACACTGACTCTGAGCCTCGCCCTGTCCAGTACCAACCTCACTGTCTCTGACACACTAGGGCCCATGGCCACAGTCACTGTGTCAATCCGTCTGGTCCAGGGTCTTCCTCTCCTATGCTGCCCCTCAGTCCTTCCAAACATGATGTCCTTCTCCAAGGACTGGTTCCTCTTGGCAAAAGTATGTCAGATGGAGCTTCCTAATCCTTGCCTCCAAAGAGCAGCTTGGTCTCACCCTCTCAAGGGTAGACCTGCTCGTTCTTGTGGCAGTCCATGGTATGATCACTGGTCTTCTCCAGCACCACAGCCCATGTTTAAATACCCTGTGGTCTGCTGGGTGTGCATCACCATGACGGAGAAATGTGAAATACTGAATGACCAAAAGGGACACAGACAAAAAGTGCTGAGGGACAGATGGTGCTGGCAGACCTGCTGGACACAGGGTTGCCACAAACCTTCAATCTGGTGGTTTTGTGTTTAGTTGGTTTGGGTTTTGGTGCGTGTGTGTGTGTGTGTGTGGTTTTCAGACAAGTCCACTACATTAGTGAGGAGAGTGGAGAGGTAGATCGACCTGTAATTGACTGTAATAGTCGAGGGAACCTGCTGCCTTCAGACCAGCCTCAGTCTGTTTGAAATCTAACCCCACTGAGAAGTGCAGTGAAGCAGCGCACAACACAACAGGTGGGTCTGCCAAACCCCCACGGCCGGTGTGACTTTCCCCATCACTCCTTCTAGCCTACCTGCCCCCCTGCCTCCTGGGCTCTCGTCCTGAATGAATGCTGCCCGTTTTGATCTTGTGTGTTTGGTTGTGCTAAGGTTTGCTGCTTTATTTTGATGCATTTGAAGATCTAGATGAATTGTGGTTGGCTTTTAAAAACTTTTTCATTTTCTTTTATTTAATTAATTTTAATGAACATTTACAGGGATTTTGGATTTCCATTCATTCATTGTTGCCTTTTTCTCCCTGCCCACCCCTCCCCGCCCAGTTTGCTCTTCTCTTTGAAAAAATAAAAGAAAAATTCTTTCATTGGTATACAGTCCCCCTACACCCTCCCACACCCACCCTGAGCACACTCCACTCTGCAACCTTCATTCTGGACTCTTGTCATACCACTATGCCCAATCATATATCACTTTTAAACTGTTCTCTGCCTCATCTGTTTCAATGCAGTATACATAATTTATCCAGTTTTTCTCAGTCTTACTCCAACCTTGATGTCAGTCCCATTCTACAATAGTGGAACTATGCAGTATTTGTCTTTTTGTGACTGAGATATTTCACTCAGTTATTTTTATAGAAAAGGATGTAGGTAGAAATTTGGAAGGGAGTTCTGGTGGTGCAGTGGTCAAGCACTCAGTTACTAACCTTTGGAGCTGGGACCTGGCATTTGGACTTGTAGCCACCTAACTGTGAGACAATCCAGTTCTGCTTGCTAAAGCTGCTCCTTTGTGGTATTTCTGTTAGAGCAGGACTGGGTATAACCAAGACACTCCGCAAACGTGTTTGTGCTTTGTCCTTTTTTCACAAAACCACTACTTAATTTGGAACATAATTGGAGGTTGCTTCTCCAAGTGACCCAGAATGAGGCAGGTGCATGGGGACTGGCAGACAATACCCCTCAGATGCCCGGCTTTCTCCTCTGAAAAGGATGAGATCTACAGCATTTTGGTAAAAATAGTTGGGTGCGGCTTCCATCAGGAAGAGACCTATCAAGGAAGGGGGAGTCACTTGTGGGAAGAGAAGCAGCTTGCCAAACGGCCGCTGGATTTTGGAAATTCTTTTTTTCTATGTCAGGAGACAAAAAAGTTGTTCTTCCCTCTAATCTAGTCATTCTTCTTGTGGGTGTTGGTCCTGAAGAAGCAAATTTACCTAAAAATGAACCGAGATGTCCACCACTGTCATGCTATGGTGGAGTATTAGGTGCAGGGTGAGACAGGACGGAGGGCAAATGAAGACCCTGGTGGGCTAATGCATAACTGATGGGGCTTTGAAGCAGTAGGTCTGCAGTTCAAATTCACCCGTGACTTCTCTGAAGAGATGTCTGAGAATTGACTTCTATCTATAGAGTGACTTTGGAAACTCTGTGAGACGATTAGCTACGAGTCAGAGATCAGTCAATGGCACAGATTCAAGAACTTGAGAGAAGCTTGGTGCCTACCCCGCTCCTGATAGCTGCACTCATGTGGAAGCATGTCTGTACCCAGGCTTCACATCCCAGAGAGTGTGATGGATGGCTGTACCCACCTCTGCCCTGGGAATAACCGTCAAGTTCATATGCAGGTTAAAATTGAAGTGGAAAAATGTTAGGACACGTCCAAGAATGCCAAAACACGACCTTGAGTTTACCTCATCTGAACTGAAAAAATCATCCAAAGAATGGTTTAGATTCGCTTGCTCAAAATGAGCTGCTCTTGGGCTGTACTTAATAAAGCTGGCTCGGTTGTTAAGAAAATAATAATAATAATAGTGATGGATTGAACATTGAGACTGAAGGGCCAGGAGAGTGTGGAAGGACATCATTCAGGAAGAAAGCCAAAGGTCACTGAAAAGACAGCAAAGAAGGAAAGACCAAAGGGGAGGTCAGAAGAGACCCTGAATTTTGCTCTTCAACCTAAAAATGTCAAGATGAAGGAGAGACATGATGAAATAAGACAGCAGAGAAGAAGATTTCTAATAGACTCTCCAGAAGGCAAACCAAAGTATTAGAGCAAAACATGTAAAAATCTGGAGTAAAAAAAAAAAAAAAACAAACAGGGGAGAGCACATTCCAAATGTCTCAAGCGGAAAGAACTGAAGACAATTATTCAGACTTCCAGTTCCAGTACTGAAGGGTTCACTGGACAAACTCTCCAATGATGCAGGAGACATCAAAAGAAGATGGGAAGACTCCAGAGTCACTGGACCAAAAAGAACTGAGTGATGCTGTACCACTCCAGGAAGTAAGAGGTGACCAGGAAGAACCATGGTACTAAAGTGAGATGTCCAAGCTGCACTGAAGGCCTTGGGAAAACAAAGCTCATTAGCCTATGCCAATAAATTTGGAAGATACCCAGCCAATTCACTAAAAGAGACCCATATTTGTTCCCATTTTCTGTCTTTTTAATGATCTTGACCTAACAGAGTGTGGAACCCATCGGCTATCATTAATAATATCACATGCAAGTAAAAGGGTGGGGAGGATGAAAGCAGATGGGGGAGGAAGTGCTGGGGTGTTAATCATGGGGTCGGACAATTTGATGGGTGGGGGGGGTGAGGGAAATGGGAAGGATGTGGTTTGAAAAACAATGTATTTGAATTTTGTAAAGAAACTAGTATATTTAAAAAATCTTGAATATTTTTTTAAAATGCTTGGAGCAGTGCATTAATAGAGTTGCTAAAAGGAAGTAGCTAAGAGAATACGCCATCCCCTTTTCCTTATGAATCAGGGTGAAGTCTCTCTCAGGAAGGAGTGATAGGGAATGGCAAAGGACTCACCGACAAAGGAGATTAATCAGAACTGACTTTGACAAGCACTGTGGCAATTGGACAATTAAAACAGACATTCGGATGGCGGGGAAGAAGAACAAACTGGGGAGGAGGGTAGAGAGAATGGTGCAGCAATGAAGGAATGAAAACCCAAAATCCCTGTAAATGTTCATTAAAACAAATAAAATTTAATAAAAAAAAAAAGATAGGGAACAACCAAAAAAAAAAAGAGTTGCTAAAAATTCAAGCTTTATTTGGGAAGAGGCTGTGGAACAAAAGATACTGTTGCTGATGTCAGATGGATCTTGGCTGAAAGCAGAGAATACCAGAAAAATGTTTACTTGGCTTTTTCTTGATTATACAAAGACTCTGAGGATCATGACAAATTATGGATAACATTGAAGAAAAATGGGAATTCCAGAAAACTTAATTGTGCTCATGCAGAATCTATAGAATTCAAGAAGCAGTTATTTGAACAGAACAAGGGAATACCACAGAGTTTAAAATCAGGAAGGGTGTGCACCCAGGCTGGATCTTTTCATCACACCTATGCAATCTGTATGCTGAGAAAATCTGGCAAGAAGCTGCACTGTTACCCCAGAAGTACGCAGTTCTAATCCACCAGATGCTCTGCTGGAGAAGGAAGGACAATCTCCTCCGGTACCAGTCAGATCTGATCTGACGGTACACACATAATAATAAAATAAAATAAAATAATAATTTGAGAAGCTGCACTATGGAGGTTAGAATGTGGTATCAGGATGTTGAGGGCAACTCATCAACAATGCATGCTATGCAGCTGACACAACCTTGCTTGAAGAAAGTAAAGAAAATCCAAAGCCCTTATTTACTAAAGAAGATCAAAGACTGGAGTCTTCAACTTGGATTAAAATCAGTAACAAAATTTCTCACAAGTAGATCAATAAGCAACATCATGACACAATGAAAAAAAAAAGAATGAAATTGTCTAAGATTTCACTTTTCTTGATCCCCAGTCAAACCTATGGTTAACAGCAGTCAGGAACTCAAACGGTGTGTTGCAGTGGGGAAATCTGGGGTCAAAGACCTCTTTAAAGTGTTAAAGGCAAGCAGGGCTGTCAATTTACTACAAAGATAAAATTGACCCAAGTCATAATATTTTAAGTAGTTTCATATTCCTATGAAGGTTGGACCATGAATAAGGAAGAATGAAGAAGATAGGCTATTCCTTGGAGAAGGACATCGTGCTTGGAAGGTAGAGGGACAGCGGAGGAGAGGACAACCTTCAGGAGAGGATGACGCTCAATGAGGTTCATTGTTACAGTGTCTGCAGCAATGGGCTCAGGTGTGTCAGGGATGATAAGGGTGAGGTAGATGGGACAGAGTTCAGATTTGTGGTTTATAGCATTGCTGAGTAGTCCTTAACTTGATGGCACTTAACAACAACAACAAAGTGCACAGGAGAAGATTGCCTATCTTTTTTCCTGAGGAGAAGCTGATGGATTTGAACTGTGTATGTTTGGGTTGACAGCACAACTCCTTACCCACTAAGCCGACGGAAATCAATCATTTTGATGTTGTTGTTATTAGGTACTGTCAAGTAGTAGACGGCTCATAGTGACCCTATGAACAAAAGACCTGAACACTTGTATAACTTTCATCATTTCTCCAGGCTTATAGGGTTTCCAGAGGCAAGCTATTTCGGAAGTGGATGCCACTCCTGCTTCCATGCTTGTTTTAATTGGGGAGCTCCACCAAACACTGTCCATCATGGGTAATCATTATCATATTTGACTCATCAGTGTCACAGTGTTTAGCATCACAGCAACCACGAGTTACCTCTGTACAGCAGATGGACAAACCAGTGCTGTACCACTTAGAAGAATGTTTGACAAAAAACAATTAAAGCCAAATTAAATGGCCAAATGTATTTTTTTAAAACAGGAATAAAATATATTACATGCATAATTTTCCTTCAAATTACATTTATGAGATATAAGCCAGGATAATTCTGCTCCTTTTCCAAGTGAAATGCAGCCCTTGTGTTTCTAAACATTGCTATGAAGCAAAGCCAATACCTTCTCATTTCTACACTGGATACAAGTAAGTATTATGGGTGGAGCTGGAAACTATGACAGAATGTTATTCATATATTTGGGTTTTTTCCCTTCAGATTTTTTAAAATTAATGTTAATGAAAGTTTACAGAGACTTAGTGTTTCCAGTCATTCATTGTTGCACTTTTCTCCCTGCCCATCTCCTCCCCCCAATTAACTCTTCTCCTTGATATGAAACTGAATACAATCAAGTCACATCCAACAGTGAGTCAACACTTAGCCACAATCCTTACCAGAACCAGAAAACAAACTTCAGTAGAATCAGCAGCTCCAGATGACTTCTAACCTGGATTCCAGCTCCCCCCACTGACCAAATTAATTTTTAAACAAGAGGCTGAATACAATCAACTCACACCCAACAGAGTCAACATTCCACCGTAATCCTCACCGGAACCAAAAACACATTTGGTTGGTAGTAAGGGGCTGGAATCCAGGTTGAAAATCATCTGGAGTGGCTGGATTCCACAGAGTTTGTCTTCTGGTTCTGGTGAGGATTAATCCCAGTACTAACTATATATTCTAAAGAAATGAGAGAACAGATATATGCACACTTAACAATTAACTCCATCATTATTCACAAAAGCAAAGAGACAGAAAGGATCTAAGTGCTCTTCAATAGTAGTAAGTGGTCGAATGATCTAGAGTAGATACACACAATGAAATACTACATTAATACCTGGAAGAATCTGGTGTGAGAAACCACTGTATTCAAATTTTGTAATAAACTAGTATAATTAAAAAAAATACAATGAAGAATTGGTGAAACTGTAACATGAAATCTCAAAATTACCATGTTGAGTGAAATAAATCAAGAAACAGTAAACTGTATGTTAGTCAACTGCTATAAAAGGGTAAGGAAAGGTTTATACACCAATGTTAGCATTTCTTGATGGTTACAAGGGGTAAGAAGGAAACTACTATGTAAGAGCTATGCATTGAATGTGATAAAGAAAAAGACACATAAATAGTCTTCATCTCATTCAATATATTTAAATTTCCTTATACTCTTTCAGTATAATATTACGTGCAAGGAAATCTTGCTGAAGATCATAAAAAAATAGGGAGCCAACAAAACATCAGTAGAAGACTACCAGAAATTCAAGTTGGATTCAAAGAGGCCTTGGCTTGGGAGAAAGCATTGCTGATGTCAGACGGATCTTGGCTAAACGCAGACACCAGAAAGATGTGTATTTGTATTTTATTGACTTCATGCTAAGATATTTGTGTGGATCACAATGTATTGTAGATAACATTGAGACAAATTATGAGTAACATTAAGTATAAGAATTCCTTGGATGTGAGGGTGATCTGGCTGCGACATCTGTCACCTCGCTGGTCGCCAAGCTTGATCTGCCTGGCTAGGTGGGTGTCCCCTTTCCCCCTCACTGCCCCATGTGTGTCCCTCCCGAAACTGTGCTTGGTTGAAGGGGTCAACCATCCCTGACAGGAGGACAGTCCTTTGGTCAAGGGTATACAAGTAGCTGAGCTCCCCTGCTAGAACCTCCAAACAAGCTCTCAAGAATAAGAATTGTAGAACACTTACTTGTGCTCACAGAGCAACAAGGCGTTGTCTGAACAGAACAAGGAAACACTACATGGTTTACACATAAATGCCATATCCTTTGTCCTCCCATAAAACGTACAGGCTCAGAGGACTTAAGGGTGGGCTGAGATCCATCCTAGAGAGGGTTAAACCAGGCTGCTCCTTGGAGGCAAGGATTCTGAGGCTTTGTCTAACATACTTTGGACATGTTGTAAGGAGGGACAGGTCCTTGGACAGGGACATCATGCTGGGTAGAGTAGAGGGACAGCGCAGGAGGGGAAGATTCTCTATGAGGTGGATTGATTCAGTGACTGTGGTAATCGGGATGGGTGTGTCAGAGGCAGTGCGATTGACACAGGATAGAGCACGGTCTAGGGCTGTTGTACATAGGGTCGCTATGAGTCGCAAATGACTCGGCGGCACATAACAACAACAACAACAACATGAGCCGAGCTGCTATCTCTTCTTGTTGATCCTAGAAGGATGGATGGTATTAGTATCAAGTCTTCACTAACTTTGATCCCCGATTCAGTCTTTTCACTTATTGGAGTCTGTGAAGACTATTTCCTCGAGTCCGTCTGAGAGCAGGCCATGTGCTTCCCAGGAAGTTGTCCACTACTTAGTTTATCTAGTTTGTTGCACAGAGTGGTTCATAATATTCTGTCATGATTTTCTACTAGGCTGCTTTTTAATAGTGTCATTTTTATTTTTTATTTGCATTTTTAAAAATTTTTATTTTTTTATAAATTTTAATGAAAGTTTGTGGAGACTTTGGATTTCCATTCATACATTGTTGCACACTTTCTTCCCTACCCACTGCTCCCCCGAGCTGGCATCTTTTGTCTGTCTAGTTAAAGGTTTGTCAATCCCATTTATTCTTAAAATAAGTAACTTCTGCTTTTATTGGTTACCTTTCTGTATTTAATGTTATTTATTGATGGTCTGATTTTTGTTCTTTCTTTTCTCCTGATATATTTAGGATTAGTGAGCTTTTCTGACTCCCAGTGACACCTCGGAGGAAAGGCCTGGCCATCTGCTTCTGTAGAGGTGACCACCGAGGTAGCCCTTCAGGGTCTATGGGACTTCCAGGGCTGGCTGGCCAGCAGGGGCACATGGCTTCTGTGCTGTGGAGAAGCAGGTCAGAGGCTGTGGGGCCAGGCCCCCTCCTCTGGGAGCCTTGTTTGCCCCCTCCAGTCTCACAGCGCAGCCCCCACCTCCCCAGCGACGGGGCCTCACAGCATGGCCTCTGCCTCTGTGTCTGGCCTCAGTGCCGGGCCCCCATTTCCTTGTCCAGCCTCACAGCTGTCCCTGTGCTGGAAGCCTTGTTCGGCCCATCCAGCCTCACAGTGTGGTCCCCACATCCTCCACCTCCCCCATCCAGCCTCACAGCGTGGGCCCCACGCCCCGCACCCCCCCAATGCCAGACACCTGTGAGGTTTCATTTCAGACATAAGCGGTGATGAGCAGAGGAGGCAGCCTGTGTGCTCGTGCCCATCTTCAAGCTTGGAAAACACTGAAGCATGAAGAACTTGAGGGGAGTCTTGTGAGAGACCCCTTTTCCTTTCCTTCCCTGACTATGTTCTCCTTATTAATCCTGAAGTGAAATGACTTTTTTTTTTGGTAAGGTCCTTGGAGAAGGACATCATGCTTGGGAGGGTGGAGGGACAGCGCAGGAGGGGAAGACCCTCTATGAGGTGAATTGATTCAGTGACTGGGGTAATCAGGATGGGTGTGTAGGAGACAGTGCGATTGGCACAGGACAGAGCGGAGTTCAGGGCTGTTGTACATAGGGTCGCTATGAGTCGCAAGCGACTCGACGGCACATAACAACATTTACATAAGCATGTACTGTGTAATGTGCAGGGCTGCTAGCCCAGAGGCCAACAGTTCCAGTCCACCTGAGCTCCCCAGGAGGAAGACGTATACTCCCTTCCTCTAACAAATTACATCTTGAGACACCCACCCTCATGGGGGGGGCGCATGAGTCAGAATCAACTCCACGCAACAGTTTTGGCGCATTTGGTAAGCTAACATAGGCAACTAAAGTGCTGGAGAGTAAGGATGTCACTTTGAAGACTAAGGTGTGCCTGACCCAGTTATCACTTGGTTTGTATGTAAAAGTTGGACAGTGAGTAAGAAAGATGTCCTTGAATCATGTTAGCGAAGAACAGACCATGGGCTACTCTGGTGGCTACAAAGTAGGGAGTTGGGCTCCCAACCCAAATGTGGGTGGTGAATCCACGAAAGATAGATAATCCTCTGCTGTGTGACTGACAGCCTCTGGAAACCCGCTGGAAGATCAGCAGTGCGAGTGAGACTGTAGCTGATGGCGTTTCACTAACTCACGTCTCTGGGCTTTCAGCTCCGTGCACCTGCTCTGTGGGAGGGACGGGCAGTCTCCTCTGAGGCTTGGAGACTCACTGCAGGGTCAGCCACGAGTCGGACCCAGCTCGGTGGCAACAAGAAACCAAAGGAACAAATCCACGTCTCGAGTATGTGCAGCCAGACGCTCCTGAGAAGCCGGGGCAGTGAGACTGGAGGGATCAGGCCCTGGAGCTGGGAGTCCTGCTTAGAAAAGTACAGGGCTGGAGACAGGCAGAATTCCTGAGCTGGACTGACACAGTGCCCACAGTGGGCTGAGCACGGCACAGGGCAGGGCAGAGGGCAGGGCACGGGGTATATGGCAAGGCAGGGCACAGGGCAGGGCAGAGCACAGGGCAGAGCGCAGGGCAAGGGGCACAGGGCAGGGGAGAGGGCAGGGCACAGGGTATATGGCAAGGCAGGGCACAGGGCAGAGGGCAGCACAGGGTACAGGGCAGGGCAGAGCACAGGGCAGAGCGCAGGGCAAGGGGCACAGGGCAGGGGAGAGGGCAGGGCACGGGGTATATGGCAAGGCAGGGCACAGGGCAGGGCAGAGCACAGGGCAGGGCAGAGGGCAGAGCACAGGGCAGGGCAGAGGGCAGAGCGCAGGGCAAGGGGCACAGGGCAGGGCACGGGGCAGAGCAGCACAGGGCAGAGGGCAGGGCAGAGCAGGTTCTGGCCTACAGGGGGTTGCTATGACAACTTGGAATGGTGATGAGGCCAATATCCAATCTGATGTGTGTGTATACACCATCTGCCACCTCCAATCTATTTCTAGACGAGCCTGGTGAGAGAGCAAAGCTGTGCACCAGTGTCATGTATGTCGCAGCAAGCCTTAAATGCTTTAATTGATATGCTTGTGTGAACACAGGTCCATAGAAAGTCACTTTTCCGATTTTATTTCGTCATAGAATATATGTGGGCAGGGGACATAGAAACGACGGCATGGTGAAGACGGGCGGGTGGCCCTGGCCGCTCTGGGCGCGGGTGGACACAGCTCCACACAGCACACAGGCTGCGGGGCCAGTCCCTCGCCCAGCCCATTGGCCAGCCCGCAGCAGGTGAGATGCCCAGCATGTGCGGAGTCTGTGGTAAAGTCCGAGATACATTCCCCAATGTAAACAGTAAATTTCAACCTGTCAGACAATCGAGATAGGTAAGGCCTTCTTGGCAAATCTATGCCACCAAATGCTTGACAGACCAGCCCCTGGCCTGGCTTCAGCCGGGCCGAGCTGCCTGGGCCAGGCCTCTGCCCCGCATGGAGCCGCTGCTGGCTGTGCCCACCAGATCTTCCTCACCTGGTCTACACTTGCTCTGCTGTTACACAGACAGTGTCTGTAAGCATACAGCAGTGACGCCGGGCCTTCCGTGCTCGCCAGGAATCGCTAAGACCCTCTACAAGTACCACAGCGTAGCATGCCGCTGCCTAGAACCTCGGCAGACAGCGGGCAGGGGACACGGGGAGCCGGCCCATGTGGTGCGAGGCCACTGTACCTGGTGATTGCAGGACTGCCCGCTGGACTCTGGTGCTGGCCACCCTGCTGACATGTGTGGACACCTGCGGTGGCAGCTGCTTATCCCTGTCCTCCCCAGCCCCCATCAGGGGGGACACTGACCCCTCAGCAGTCTGGCTTCTGCACTTCCGGGTCCAGCTGTGCCAGCGCCTGTGCCCATCTCTCCCTTGGGGGTCTAATCCCAGTGCCCACGATTCAGTACCTCATCTCATAAATATTGGAGTCGGCAAGCTGGGTGTGAAACAGCGAAGTCTATATACAAGGTTCTGAAGGCATTCTGTGACCACGGCGGAGTTCACAGATATTCCCAAGCACACACCAGGTGCTGGCGTGGGTGCGACCGCCACGTGAACTTGGTGTCTTGTTATATTAAGTGTGCACTGTCTCATTGGACAGCCAGAGAAGCAGACTGTAGCTGACCGCCCTGGGACTCTAGGCTAAGGGGACCGGCGGAGGACATTTTTTTTCCTGAGGTTTGTAAGGATTTTGAAAAGAAAACAGAAATCACAGTGAGCAAGTGTAGTGCATCTGTGTCTTCCGGGGTGGCCCAGTCCCACGCCTCCGCCCCTGGTCCCACAGGGACTAGATGACCCTCCACTGCATGATGCTGGTGTCCTTGCCGCCTGTGGAGATGAGATGGCTGTCACCGTGCAGGAAATCCACATTGGTGACGTGGCTGCTGTGGCCGCTGTACACGTGGCTTGGTGCCTGTGAAAGAACAGCAGAGAGAAGATGTAGACAAAGTGGATGGGCCTGGCCGTGCCCTCGCTGCCCCCCCCACCCCGAGAGGCCGCCAACGGGCCCCACTGCACGGGGAAGGCATGAACAGAACTTGGAAAAAGGAAAGTTAATACAGACGCGCACGGTGCCGAGACTCGGCCTCACGTGTGTGGCCGTGTTATCAGAGGGCTCAGTCCCTGGGGAACATTGAGCTTGGAAAAGCAGAGGGTCGTGAAGAAGAGGGAGACCCTCAGTGAGAGGGCCCAGTGCCTACGACAGCGGGCTTACGCAGAGCCCGTGAGGACAGCGTGGCACCAGAATTTTGTCCTATTGTCATGAGTCCTGTGGTCGAAGCTGGCCTGACAGCACCTGACCACAGCCGGGCTACATCTGTAGGGCGCACATGTGGTGGGAAGTGTCAGCTGCTAACAGAGTGAGTGTCCGCGGCCAGGGCTGCACAGGACACAGGAGGGACTTGAGATCCCTGCCCTTGGAGAGTCTGGACTGGCAGGACCTTGGCCCTGAGGAGCTGAGAGGGCTGGTCTGGACAAGGACTGGCTGCAGGAGGGGCCAGCCAGATGCTGGGGAAAGGAACATTCTGGTCAGACAGGATGAGGGAAGCGGGCAGGGGAGAGGGAGCACGGCGACGGAAGGAGCACCCACAAAGTGGCCGTGTGGACAGGCCAGGCCCAAAGGCTTGCAGGCCCTGGAGAGGAGCGTGGGCTGTGCAGGGGACCACTGGGATCATGGGGTGTACGTGGGAATGGGGAGCATGCAGGCACCGGGAAGTGCAAGAGTAGCCTCGTCCACCTTCTGATGGAAGCCACACTCAGTGCACTTCTTCTCAGGCACCAAGCCAGAGCCAGGGCCAGGGCCATGCCAGGGTGAGGGTCAGGGCCAAAGTCAGGGCCAGGGCAAGGGGCAGAGGCCGAGACCGGCCGACTGTGTGCGCTCACCCTGAACTGGGAGCAGGGGTAGGAGAAGAGGTGCACTTTGCCGAAGTCGTCACCCGTGGCGAGGAGCTTCTTCTCGCTGGCCCGGCACACGGCGTTGATGTCGGTCCCGTCAGAGCCTTCTGGCCACACTCCTGAAACAAAGATCACAGCAAGCAACGGTGACCCTGGGGACATGAGGCCACAGCACTGGGCTGGCCACTGAGTGCCAGGAAGATGGGGTCACAGCACTGCCATGAGGAGCTCTGTTCCCTCAGCTCCGTCCTTTACTGTTGACCAGAGTCTCTGTGCCCACAGCTCTTTTATGGCTGCCAGGGTCTCTGTGCCCACAGCTCTGACCTTATAGTCACTAGGGCCCTGAGTCACCCGGGTACCTATGTCCACAACTCTGTCCTTTGTCACTGCCAGGGCCCCTGTGCCCAGCTGTATCAGAGCACATTTAGGTGGCAGCTTGCGGCCAGTGTCTTGGCCACTCTCTGGTCCTCTGAACTCCGGACATGGGAGGGTTGTACACACATCACTTTCTCAAGTGGCTGGAAACCCAGGACCCAACTCCAGCTGCCAGCTGCAGGGGTCTCGGGGATTTCTCACCACCTCACTGACTTTGGGCTGTCAGAAGAGAGATCATAATGACAGCCCCTGCTTTAAGCGGCTGAACCGCGGAAACGTGCTTGAGGTCACTTATAAGTACAATTTGTAAACAATTTAAATATTGAAGTACACTCCCCTACCACTACCACCAAAAAGAAAAACAAAAACCCTAAAAAAAGGCAAACAACTCTCTTGGTCTGTTGAGATCAAGTGCACACACCGATGTGAGGAAATTCTAGATCATCTCAGATCATTTCCTGCTGTAGAAGGAGGCTAAAGAGCCCCCTCTCTGGCCCTCCCCCCAGCTAGAGCCCTGTCCCCCCACGCCCCCACCCTGGAGCTCAGGGAGTGTGCTGTGGGGCTGGTACAGAGCCAGTGACCACAGGCAGACCTCGGGGACTGGGGTTCGGTTCCTGGCCATTGCAATAACGCAGAGACTGCAGTCAAGTGGTCACATGGACTTTCTGGTTTTACAGTGAATAAAAAGTTGTACAACATCCAACTTTTGTGCTCTGAAGAGACACTGTATCTGTGAGTGCACTAACCTGTCCTGCTCTGAGGAGGCACTGTATCTGTGAGTGCACTAACCCGCCCTGCTCTGAGGTGACCCTGTATCTGTGAGTGCACTAACCCGCACTGTATCTGTGAGTGCACTAACCCGTCCTGCTCTGAGGTGACCCTGTATCTGTGAGTGCACTAACCCGCCCTGCTCTGAGGAGACACTGTATCTGTGAGTGCACTAACCCGCCCTGCTCTGAGGAGACACTGTATCTGTCAGTGCAGTGTAATGTGACAGCATCTGTGAGTTCTCAATAGCCCGTCTCTGAAGTGAGCCACAGTGTTATGAACAGGCCAGAGTGGAGCAGCGCGACGCGAGCTCTGTGGAAAAGCAGCGCTGGTAGGCTTGCTGTGCGGCTCATCACACACCTTCAGTCTGTGCACTGAACCTGGGAGCTCAGAGAAGGCTGAGAACTGCCAGTCTGCAGCCGGTCAGTCTCACCCTCGAGCCCAAGAACCCACGGAGAACGTACCAAACACACAGAAGCCCAGCGTGCAGGTGTGCGTGGCCCATTCGATGTCCCTCGTTGTCTCCACACTCACCACCTGCTTGCAAGCAGAGGGGACCCCTGGAAAGCAAACAGGCCTGGTGACATCGGAGCCCTGGCAGGGTACGTCTCCCCACTCATCTCCAGGGGTGAGGCGCATGCCCCCACTTCTCTGCTGCTGCCTCCCACAGCCTCTCTGTCCTGTGGTGGCTGGGCCTTGTCCACTGGTGCCCACCAGAGTTCCTGGAACTGCTCTGCCTCTGCTTCCAGGCACCCCAGTCCTCCCCATCACCACAGACACACAGTCACACAGACACAGTCACACAGACACACACTACATGAATACCATGTGTATGCCATACATAAACACTACACACACAGACACACAGACACACACACACACACACACACACACAGCACTCACTCCATGCACAAACACCACATAAATGTCATAAACATATGTAAACCACATCCCCTAAGCCATATATACAGATAATCATCACACACATCATATACACTTGTAAATACCACACCCAATACCCCCCACATAAATATCAAACACACACAATCACATACATAAACACCACTTACGCCCAATGCCCCCCAAACACCACCACACACAGAACATCCCCCACAAATATCAAGTACACACATAAATACCACACAAATATATACACACACACTGTATCTCACATAAATATCATATACATGTAAACACCACACAAATCATATACACACAACACCCCCACAAACAACAAACACACACAAAAACACCACACACAGACTTCCTACGTACACTCACATCAGTATAATACATGTGCTAACACCATATGCACATGTATCATACACACCCCCCAAGCACCTCACATAAATCCTACACACACCTGAACACGGCACACATCCTCCTGCCCTCCCCCTCAGCTCCGAGTCAGTGTGGAAACCAGGCCCACCACGTCCCCAGAGGGTCTTTCTTCTACAAATACCCTCTCACTAGTGGACTACGAGACAGTGTCTGAGAAGAGTCCAGATGCAAGACTGTCCCTGAAAACCAGTGGGACTTTAGAGGGAGGCAGGAGGAGACCACATGGCCTCTTCCCCAGTGGAGGGGGCTGGCTCAGGGGTGTGCAGGGGATTCCAGTGGTTAGATCGAGGCAGGCTGTGTAGACGTGCAGCCCTGACTATCTCGGGGCAGCTCAGGGGTGCAGGGGATTCCCGCAGCTAGGCTGGGGCGAGCACCTGTCTCAGGTTCATCTGTAAGTGGGCTGCATCCCCACGAGTGTGACCCTTCGCCATCTGACGAGAAGTGTGGTGGACGCGCTGGTGGTGAGGCCGCCCTCTGGGTCCCGGAGGACCCCCTGTCCAGGTGGCCCAGCCAGCCCGGCTCGCCTCTTTCTCAGACGTCAGCCCTGTCTTCATGTCGGCTGCCACTGGAGGTACACACTACACGACCCGACCCCAGATGGCACGGCGGAGCTACTCACAGTAGAGGATTTCGTAGTCCCCGGAATTCGACACGAGGAACTGCGAGTTTGAAGACCAGTCCAGGTGAGTGATGAAGCTGGAATGACCCTGTGGACAGAAGACCTCGGTGAGCACACTTCCCTTCTGGGTTCTGACGGTGGGCGGGGCAGTTCAGAGCACATGCACGCACCAGGTCCTTCCCACAGATGAGGGTGGGGCAGGACACACACACACACACACACACACACAC
>NW_006399752.1:32807728-32817895 GCF_000299155.1 Elephantulus edwardii | reverse complement strand
ATGGCGTTGAGCTGGGATGCCGGCCTGCTGAGCAGTCCCTGGACTGACGCTAGGTCTTGATGAAGGGCCACCAGGTATCCCTGGAGGCAGGGGTGGGGAAGCTTCATCTCATGTACCTAGGAAATGTTGTTAGGAGGGGTCAGTCCTTGGAGATGGACATCACGCTTGGAGAGGCTGAGGGTCAGCGAAAGTGAACAAGACCCTCCATCAACATGATAGGCTGGCACCGTGACGGTGACAGTGAGTTCAAGGTGCCAGACAGGGACGGTGAGAACGGGCAGGACAGGGCAAGGACAGTGAGGACCACAGGACGGGGCAAGGACAGTGAGGACCACAGGACGGGGCAAGGACAGTGAGGACCACAGGACGGGGCAAGGGTGGTGAGGACCCAAGGGGTGGGACAAGGACGGTGAGGACACCCGGGATGGGGCACAGGACAGATCAGGCTTCCAGGGCTGCTGTGAGCTGCAGTCAACTCGACATCACCTAACAACGCCACGCTGGAGTGCGGTGATTTGGCGGGCGGACACACACCCACCCACACACACCCCTGCGCTGTGAGAGGTAGCAGGCCACTCACCGAGCATTTGCCCACTCGTGTGTACTTCCTTCCAGCGTCACTGACTCCGTAGATGTAGATACAGTTGTCGTGGGAGCCGATGGCCAGGAAGTTCCCGTCTATGGAAACAGGACAAACGGCATCTCAGTCGTTAACATTTACTAATTACAAACGATGGGCTGGTGACCATCACCCATTTAGAGCAAATGGCCATGTGGCCTGTGAGGAGGTGGCCAGTGACCGTCAGAGATTTGTAGCAAACGGCCATGGGCCCCATCAGCGGGAAGCCAGTGGCTGTCACAAATTTGGAGGCAATGAAGAAAACATGGCCCCGTCAGTGGGTTCACGTGAAGGGAGGGTGCGCTCTCGGGAGTGTCCTCCACACCATACAGCTGCCTCTGCAGAACCAGCTGATGGCACGGTCTTCGCACAGCCCTCCGACAGGTCACCACGCAGGGTGAGGGCCCAGCTGTGGAGTGTGGCCCACTGCCACCTTACTTGTCCCCAACACTGCAGATCCTCTCCAATGTCGTGAGGTACCCATCTTCCCTCCTCTCCAGGGGCCGTCACCGTCACCCTTCCCCCAGGTTTCGGGGGCTGTCCTTACTGTCCCCTCACCTCCCAGGACCTGGCCTCAGTCAACCTAGGGTGCAGCCCTGGGTGTCCACCCAGACATGGGGCACTCAGGACAGACTCCACATAACCACACCAGGGACAGGTCAGGAAGGGTCTCCTGATGGCAGAGCTGGGGGGATGGGGCCTCACTCTGGTTGGGACCCCCTGAACCAAGGAGGCCCAGAGTGGCAGGCAGAGCAGGGGGTGTCTCCACAGGGGCTCAGGGCTGTGGGCCAGCTGCTGTCCCCACGTGGACTAGTAAGGGGTGTGAACCAGCGTCCCCCACAGCAATGGAGCAGCTAACTCTGATGATGTCCCAAAGCACCCAGAGGCCATGATGGCCCTGGATCGTCCCTCTCCTCAATCTAGTCCCCCCTCCCCCACAGGAGCCGCCCCTCTGCCTCCCCCTCCCCCATAGGAGACACCTCCTCTCCCTCCCCATTTCCCAACCTAGAGAATGCACAGGAGAAAGATGGCTGGACCGTGAGCAAACACACTTTAGGGAGTCTTGGCCGAGGCCTGTCAAAATGAGGGGTCAGGCAGGATGAGGCCAGCCTGTCCATCTCGGGGTCAGGGGTGATGATGTCTGCAGACAGGCTGCGCTGTGCTCTGTTCTGTGCTCTGATGTTATTACTCTGTGTGTTGTACATCGTAACCTCTATGATACTGATCTACACACAGCAGAGGAGGAGGTTGGTGCAGGACAGGGCTCTGCTCAGCTGGGAGAGGCTCGCTCAGAAAACTGGGCAGGATGCAATCTCAGGACTAGAACGTACTGGAGTCAATCTCTTAAAAAAGAGATTCAACAAGTGAGCAGAGGTCAGAGGGGCCTCCTACCATCAAGAAAGAAGAGCCTGGAATTGGAACACGCCCACTGGACGACATCCCAGAACAACAACAGTCTCACTGTGAGGTGCCCTCAAGACCCAGCACAAGGGACTGATTGCTCACTGAAAGAAGCCGCTCCCTTCTACCCAGTCCTCTGTCCAAGGTCAGACCCCAGGCCTCTCCAGCTATGCGATCCAGAAAACCTCACTGTGGCTCTGCCCTGCCACACGGGGTCCCTATAAATTATAATCAACTCAGAGGCACCCCACAAGAAGCCAAAGGTGGGGCTGCAGCTGAGCAAGTGGGTACAATGCATGATGGTAAGCCAGGTGATGGGTGCATGAGGCCATTACTCTATTCTATCTCTCATTATTCTATCTCTTGCTGCTGTTTGGCAGTGCGGTTACAAGTTGGCTTTTCGAGCCATTATGTTAGCTCCCTCTGTCTCCAGCTACCTTGACTGCAGACACAAGGTCTTTCAAATCATCAACAGCTGTGGGACTAGGGTAAGAGAGAGTGTGCTTCCCACACTGAAGAGCAAGACTTGAGGGATTGGAGCAATCCCTGGTGAGAGCGAGACCCTGGTGATGGGGGTGGTGAGACTGTGGCATTGCTGTGGAGAAACTGTGGCCAGGTATAATCAGAGGAGCCCTGAGATGAAGGTGACAGCTAAAGGTCTGGCTGTTTTTGCTGGATGATTGAAGGGGAAGCTGACTTAAAATGCTCAGAGACAAACCTTGCCAGACAATTTGGATTTGACCAGGACTTTCACTAATTAACAAACTGTGTTTTGCTGTTAATCTGGCTTTGGATGGCTGGACTAACCTAGACTTGTATTATGAGGTATTGTCTCTCTTACGCCCAAACCTATTTCCCTAATAAAACCCACTCTTGGTACCACAGCTGTGAGAAAAGTCTGTGAATCGGCAATGAATACTGAACACATATGATTGGTAAAAATGTGTGCAGGAACACGGGGGGGGGGGGCGTGTCTGACCTATCGGCTGTCCCTCTGTCTGCTGCTATGGACATTATCGACGGGGAAAGCGCCCCTTTAGGAATCGGGGAGAGGCCAGATCTGGTCACTCTCTCGTGCTGCGTTGGCTCCTTTCACAGGCATTTTCCACAACAGCAAGTTATCACACGCCCAAGGTGGCGCAGTCATACCAGAAGGCACTTCAAGGATGGGGGGAGGCCCCCGTGCACACAATTATGTGGGAGCATGAGTTAAACCTGGCTCTGAGAGGGCCTGCGAGTTCTCCCTAAGACACCCATTGAGCACCCGGTGGTTCAGTGGAATTGGGGAGTGTGGTCTGTGTCCCGACCTGGTGAGTAGCGCATCACAGACAGCTGTTCGTTTCCATCCGTGTGAACGGTAACCAGGTCCTTTGTTTCTGTGTCAAACACGAACCACCTGTGGGGAGATGGGTGAGTGAGAAAATGCAGCATGGCCAACTACAAGTACAGCAACAGCAGATCACTGGCACAGTCGACCCTAAGTGCCTAACAAATTCTATATTTGATTAATAAGAAAGCCCGCTGCCAACTTGACTCAAAGAAGAGTTCCTATGCTTGCAAGCATGTCCTAGGGCAGGAAGGAAGCACTGTCTCTCTCTCGGCTGCCCTGGATCAGAGCGTGGACAGGGCCTCCCAGGGTCTGTCACTGACATAAATCAGGGGAAGAGGCCCAGGGCAGCAAAGGGACCACCCAAGCACTTGACCGAGGAGGCTGGGCCAGGCTGGTGGGGCGGGACCAGCTCAGCCGGCGGAGGCTCCTGTGTGTGCCTGGCCGCGAGGGTCACCATGCCACCGCAGGGTGACCGGGAGAGGCTGGTCAGCAGGAGAAGCACGCGACCTCTCTGGCCTCAGTGTCCTCACATAAAATGGGGATAAGAACCCAGGTCCACTCTGCAGGGTGTGGTAGTCACCTCACAGAGGACATGAAAGTGCTGTGGACCCTTCAGAAGGACGCAGTGGCCAGCACGGCAGTTAAATGCTGACTGGCCGCCCTCCTCCCTGCGACACCCTGGTGGTGTGGTCCTGGGTGGCTTCTGGGGCTGAAGGACACTGCCCCTGCTGGAGCGCCACACCAGGGTGGACATTCCAGCAGCAGAGCTGCTGTTCTCAGGTCCCCATGTGGGGTCCCAGCTGCTGGCGTGGTGGACAGCCAAATGGAAGGCAGCAAAGACTTGCACGAAGAATTGTGCCTTGCACACGAGGCCCAGCCCTTCAGACATTGCTGCCTGCAACCCTTCAGGAACGGGGAGTCACAACGACAGGATCCAGGTTAGAGGCAGGGAGAGGCCATGAGAGCGGGTGAGCGTGTGCACCATGACGGAAGGCGTGAAGGTGCCTTCACACCTGGGGGCGTGGGGCACCGTGTCACGGCCGGAGGCCCGGCAGCGGCTCTCCCAGCATCCTCGGGGATGCCCAGCAGATGACCGCACCACCGTTTAACAAGAGAAAAGGCAAAGCAGTGAGGTCTGGCACGGGCTCGGACACACGTCTGCCCATGGCCGCACCGTCTGTCCAGTGCAGACCTGCTGCGCGGGGCTGGACGTGTTTGGCTTCAGTGGAAGATGAACTGAGCTACATGCAATCTGTGCAGTACATGCATACGTGCTAGCCTGGCAGGGCCACGTGTATGTGTGTGAGTGTGTGTGGTGGTGGTTGTGTGTGAGTGTGTGTGGTGGTGGTTGTGTGTGAGTGTGTGTGGTGGTGGTTGTGTGTGCGAGTGTGTGTGGTGGTGGTTGTGTGTGCGAGTGTGTGTGGTGGTGGTGTGTGTGTGTGAGTAGAGCACAGCTCAGAGACACCCTCTGAACGACATCACTGAACCCCATCCTACACTGCTCCACCCTCATCCCTCAGACACATTTCCCCCCCCCTTTTTTTTAAAATTAATTTTAGTGAAAGTTTACACAGACTTAGGGTTTCCAGTCATTCATTGTTGCACTTTTCTCCCTCTGCAGCCCCCTTCTGACACATTTGAGCCCATTGCTGCAGTCACTGTGTCCATCTCTCTTGTGTGTGTGTGTGTGCGCGTCTGTGTCTTCCTTTCTCTCGCTGACCCTCCTCCATCTTTCTAAGCACAATGTCCTTTTCCAAGGAGTAGCCTCGCCCAGATAGATGTTCAAAGTATGAGACAAAGCTTCACCATCTTTGCCTCCAAGGTTGCACTTCCTGTAAGACACAGCCGTTTGTTCTTTTGGTAGAGGGAGTCGATGGGGGTGTGTGTATGACGGGCTGTGTGTAGGTGTGGGTGCTGGGGGTGTGTGGCAGGGGTATGGCAGCTACTTTTCTAGGACAGAAGGCCTGTAACTTCCCCCAGATTTCCCAAGGTCCAAAGCTCACAGATGCCTGGGATGTTCTGCTGTCTGGTTCTGACTTAATTCTCGGTAGCGGCATGAGGAAACGCAGCTGAGGGGGAACTGCCTCCCCCTGAAGAAATGAAAGTGTGCAGCCTCTGCCCTCAGGCTGGGACCTGCAGAGCACTCTGGGAAAGCGCAGAGCATGCTGGCCCCAACTTACCTGCCAGTCAGTGTTCCAACTGCAACCACAGACCCTGAAGGATGAAAACCAGAAGACTGAGCTGGATCCTAGAACATTGTAAAGGAAGTGTAAATTGATGGCCAGACACAGCGGGTAATACACAAGCACAGCTCCACGCACTTGGGGATAAGCCTCCTGGCTACAGTCCCTTCCCCCCCAGGGAGCGCAGAGTCCTCTGTGTGGAGGGAAGCTCTGCTTCAGTACTGGACCTCGATCCTCGATCCTTCGGGAAAGAAGGCCTCTGCTGCTTGCCTGACAGCCCTGTGTGTCTACGTAACCGCAGGGGTGAGTCAAGCGAGCCTGTCCTCCGAGCCACGGTTTATGCTTCTCTTTCTACAGACCTTATGTTGGTGCGCTGGCCTGTCTGGCAACGTGGCCACTGCCCCTCCGCTGTGCAGAGATCTGGCGAGGGCACAGTGGGGGCAAGGCGCCAGAGAGTCCCGGGAAGATCCTACATGAGTAAGGCAGCCCAGCTTGGGTGAGGGCCACACGCTTATTTGCCACTGACACCACATGGTCCCTGAGGGGTGGGAGAGGTGAGGACTAAGGGCTGGGGGCCATAGGGGAGGGAGAGAGGACGCTAGCCTGGGGGGAAAGGCCAAGGTTTCCTGGTGGCTGAACCTCTGACGTGACTCATCAGCCCGGGAGGACTCCTCGCGTGTGGGGGTGGGAAGTGAACCCTCCAGTTTCTGGATCCAAGTCTGTGTGCAGCGAATTGTGTCCCCCGAAACGCCACGCAGGAGTCACACCCCTGTGGACTGATTCTCCCTGGGCACAGGGTCTCTGAGGACGGGATCTGAGCACCGTCTGATCAAGACGGAGCTCTGGTGGTGCGGTCTGGAGGTAGCTGTCACCCTAAGCCGAAGGACATGCCTCTCCAGTGGTTCAAATCCCAGGGTCTCCGAGAAGGAAAGACGGAAAGACTCTCCTCCCGTGCAATTTACAGAAACCCAATGGAGGGCCAGCTATCAACTGGTTCTGACTCCACCACAATGAGAATCCTAATCAGAGCCGGAAGAATTAGAACTCAGAGTGGTCAGTCTTCAGGGTAAAGAGATGAGACTGGGAGTCACAAGTGGACACAGAGAAACAAACTATTAACTGACATGAAAAACCTCAGAGCTCCTGAGATGCACCTGCAAACAGGTGGGAGGGGAAAGGGAGGGGAGGGACCTTAAAGGAAGAGGTAAGAGCTGTCCAGGAAAGAACATACCCCCCCACCCCCGCAGTGCTCAGCTGGGGAGGCATCGGGGAGGGCTCGCGAGTGATGGGGGCCGGGTTAGGGTTAGGGCACACTAGCCTGCCGCTTTGTCTGGGTTCGGCCTCGATTTTGCAGAATCTCTTAATAAAGACTCACTGTCACTAAACTGAGTTTGGGTTGGAATTCTTGAGCACTCACGTGGCGTAAGGGCGCCCTGTTCCCCAGAGATCCTCCTCTGGGGAGAGTCATGGGGGAGGGGGCGGTCCTGGTCAGGGGTTTATACTGGTCTGCAGTTACCAAGAGGAGAGGAATGGTGCCCTGGGTCCTGACCAGAGAGAAGAGACAGAGACCAGGGGACAGAAGAAGGCCGCTACAGCTGTCCCATCAGAAAGCGCCTGGAGTGCCCAGCTGGGAGAGGGGCATGTGGCACTGTCCCTCCCAGTGCTCAGAAGGAATGAGCATGGCCACCACCAAGGCCACCAGCACCCTGGTTTTGGATTCCCCGACTCTATGATTGTGAAACATCTCAGTTCTTGAGAGCCATCCAGTAATATGTGAAATTCTAGTAATTCAGTCATTCTAGAAGATGACTTTAGGGGCCAAAGGCTTAAAGATGTGATCAGAAGCCGGGGAGTGTGGTGGGCTTGTGGGCCTGACTGTGTGGGGTGCGGGAGGGGAAGGTCATGGAAGGCAGTGGAGACAGTGCTGGATGACACTGTAAGGACTCTGACCTCCAAGACACGGTGAAGGGGGAAAAGAATGATAGGGCGGAACCGTTTCAGGTAGAAGATCATTTGGCGGGAGGGTTCAGCATGGACAGGCCTGAGAAGATTATAATCCCAGGAAAAGCACAGAGGAAAAAAGCGGAGCTGTAGGGGGAACCGAGGCACCAAGAAAGCAGGAGAAGGCAGAGAGGAGGGGCGGGAAGGGACCTTTCAGACACTACTTACATCATTTCAGTGCTTCCTCTGCGGAGGCAAGACACAGGGAAGTCAGGCCCCAGAGACTCCACGCTTCCAGGGCCACATGGCCACCAACCTGCACTGCAGTGCTGAGACGGGGAACCGGGGCACAGAGAGGTCGCATGTGTCTGCCTACAGCTGTGTGGCCAGCAGGCCCGAAGCAAGGACCTCCTGTGCCTCTTTCTAGATTCCTCCCTGATGGCCAGGCCGAGAGGCCAGTGACCTGACAGAGTGCAAGAGGCCCAGCAGCAGTCACTGTGCCCTCAGGCCATTTCCAGTAGGGGAAATATTCCTTCAGTCAAGCTCACAGAGGCGCTGGGCGTCACACTGGAGCCCTTGACCTCACCTGTCACCCTCAGATGCTACAGAAAGAAACGAAATGGGCTATATTCAGCTCGGCGACTACATCTTCAGGAAGCTGTATGAACAGAAAGCAGGCGTGTGACAAGGATTTCTCACCATTCCAATGGGTTCAGAGATCAAAGACTACAGCCTTCAGTATGTGACACATCTCAATATGAAGAAAACAAACACCCTCACCACTGGGACAACAGGTAACCTCAGGCATACTGGTGAAGAAAGGAATGAAGTTGTCCAGGATTTCACTTCACACCCAACAGCTGGGAACAGAGATCAAGAAATCAGAAGATCAATGCGACTGCGAGGTGTCCTCTCACCTCAGGACAAAGGCAAAGTTCCACAGGCAGCAAACGACAAATGCTGACGAGGCTGTGGAGGGACTGGAACCCTTATTAACTTCTGCTGGGAGAGTCAAATGGGGCAACCACTATGGAAGGAAACAGAAATACCATTTGATCCAGCAAATCCACTACTGGGCATATACACTAAAGAAAGCAGAGCCATGATTCAAACAGACGTAGGCACACCATGTTTACTGCTGAATCAAACCACAATCCCAGAGAGATGGAAGCAACCAAGTGTCCATCAACAAACGAATGGATAGAAAAACTATGGTACATTTTCATAATGGAGTATTACACAGCATTAAAAAACAATGAGCTTCTAAAACATTACACTACGTAGGGGAGCCTGGAGTATATTATGCTGAGTGACATTTCTCAGTCACAACATAACACATAACATATTGTATAACACCACTGCTATAAAATAGGACAGATAAGGGTGGGGGTTGGGGAGAGAATGGGACAAGGGTGGATAGATAATAAAGGCTGCCTTAGATCAGATAAGGGGAAGAACTGTCCAAAAGGAGAATCTGATGAGGCATTATATGCAGACAACAATCTGGAACAAGTGATGCTCTGTGGGGTAGGTTGGGGGAGGGAGGAGAAAATGTCCAACAATTTAAAAAAAAAATCACTAAAATTTTTTAAAAAGGAAGGAAGAGAATAGTTTAAAAGTAATATACTCGGGGTGGGGGTGTGCGGGGGGGATTGGGTACCAATGTAGGAGATTTTTTCTTTTGATTTTCAAGGAGAGGAGTGAACTGGGGGTGGGGGTGGGGTAGGTGGGGAGAAAAGTGCAAATAATGAATGAATGGAAGTCCAAAATCTCTGTAGATGTTCATTGAAATTAACTTAAAAAAAAAAAAGTAGCACAAAGACAAAAAAGAAGAAAAAAAAGAAATAAAAATCTGTGTTGCATTAGGGAAATCTGCTGTCAAGGACCTCTCCGGAGTGCTAAAGAGCAAGGATGTCAGTTTAAAGACTAAGGTGCACCTGATCAAAGCCGTGGTACTGTCAATTGCTTCTTATTTATTCTCATTTTTAAAAAATGAGATCCAACAATGTGTGAAAATTATTGAACAGCAGCAATAATGTCACACGCAAGCAAGAGCCTACTGAAGATTATAAAAAAATGACTGGAATAATAACATCAGCAGAGAACTGCCAGATGTGCAAGTGGGGTTTAGAAGAAGCCGTGACTTTATAGAGGCATTATAGACAATGCTAGATGGATCTTAGCTGAAAGCAGAGGGTACTAAAGGAATGTCCTATCTGGTATGTTGTTGTCAGAACCGACCCACAGTTGACCCTCCAACAGGTTTTCAGAGTCACATGGGAGGAGACAGCCCATCTTTCTCCTGTGGAGCAGCTGGTAGATTCGAACCACATGCCCTCGGGATTTCAGAGCAGTTTCTTGCCACTAGGCCACCAGAGCTCAAGAAATGTCTATCTGGGTTTCATTGACTATGCAAAGGCATTTGACTGTGTAGATCACAATAAATTGTGGCTGACCTTAAGAATGGGAATTCCAACATCCAAGCAGATATATGCACACCCATGTTTATTGTGGCTTTGCTCATAATAGCAAGGAGTTGGAAACAACCTAAGTGCCCATCAACAAACGAATGGATAGAGAAACTGTGGTATAATCACACAATTGAATACTATGCTGCATTGAAAAACAAGGAACTCATGCAATATTATTCAAAATGGGTGACCCTGGAGGACATTATGCTGAGTGAAATATCT
>NW_006399752.1:32789479-32806322 GCF_000299155.1 Elephantulus edwardii | reverse complement strand
AAGACCCCAGATGAGATGGATTGACTCAGTAACTGGGGTAATGGGGGTAGGTGTTCCAGAGACAGTGAGACAGGCTTAAGATAGAACAGAGTTCAGAGCTATTGTACATGAGTCGCAAGCGAATCAACGGCACACAACAACAACAACAACAACAACATACATCTGAAAGTTGGACGTAGAACAGGGGTGACAGATAACTGGTTCTTCTGAATTGTGGTGCTGGCAAAGAGTGCTGAATATCTCCCCAACTGTCAAAAGTACAAAGAAAGCTATCTTGAAGGAGGTTCCACCAGGAAGCTCCTTAGCGGCAAGGAGGGTGGAACTCTCTTTGGGCCTGTTGTCAGCAAGGGCCGGTCTGTGGAGAAAGAAGTCACACTGGGAGAGGCAGAGAGTTCACGAAAGAGAGGAAGAACCTTCACAAGAGGGACTGACTCCGTGACTGAAGCAACGAGCCTGAGCGTGACGGCCTGTGAGGAGGGGCAGGGCAGGGTTCAGGTTTGCTGTTCACTAGGTCACTATGAGTTCAGGTTGACTCAATGGCACCTAAAATCTGCAACGATAGAGACGCTGCCCTTGGGAACCCGCTGGTCCCCTCAGGAAGCCTGCTCCGCAGAAATCTCACAGTGCGGCAGGAGTTACGGGGAGGGACAGCTGTTCAACTGGGGGCAGCTTCACGCTGTGGGGTGGTCTCCCATCACTGCCATCTTCATGCAGAAATGGAACCACGTCCCAGATGAACTTTCAAAGGGGAACTGGGAAGGTCATGTGTGTCTCTACCTCGATGACTTTGTCCCAGATGGGCCGGTGGCCAACCGCGTCCCACAGGGTGGCGTGCCTGTCATGGCCACAGGTCAAGAATTGCGGCTTGGACGCGTGGACGGCTAGTCCCCAGAGCTCGTCGGTGTGGCCCTGTGGAGGAGGAGACAAAGGGAGCCCTGTGAAACCTGTCACCACAGCCAGGCACCTGCGGGGATAGTCACGGTGCTGCCCTGGCCCTCCCTGCTTCAAGTCTCACATCAGAGGGAACCTTGAAGGGTAGTCAGTGTTCCTTGTCCCCCCCGACAACCCCCACGGCACACCTGAGTGATGGGCGCGAAGTCCCCGGTCAGAGTGCCCTGGAGGACGAAGTTCCGAGTTGTGCCGATCAAGATCATGTCCCCTTTGCCCTCAGCCACTGTCCGGATGGGGCCATACTGCTCCGGAATCTGCACAAAGGGAGAAGACAGTCGGAACCCCGTCTGGTTATTTCTTCTCCATCACGGAAAGGACCTGCATGTATCTCGAGGTCCTCTGACCAGTCACACACCACGTGAGTGAATGACCACACCTGGCCTCCCTGTTCAATGCCCAAAGGCTCTGTGTCTCTCACGGCCACTGACACGGGTGAGGTTAACAAAAGAGCAAAGCCATTGCTATGACAAAATGAACAAGGAAGGATTAGTACTCTTTAGGACAGCGAGTTTGGGGGGCTTAGGGGTAGGGGATTGTGCTACCAATGCAAAGGTACGCAGTTCAAATCCATCGGCTGCTTTGTGGGAGAAAGATGGGCAGTCTCCTGCCATGAGACTCTCTGCCTCTGAAAACCTGCTGGAGCACCAGCTACCAGTCGATCTGACTCGACAGTTCATGACAGCTCTCCAGTATGCGCCTCACCTGACTCCTGAGAGCGAGATCAGATCAAGTGTGCAAAGCAGATTATAACATAACGCAGCCAGAAGAATGAAACACACCCACGGTGGTACAGTCACGCCTGACGTGGGGTAACCCTTCCTCAGGCTTCACAGGCTACGAATCGCCAGTAGACAATTCTCATCTTTTGCCTATTGTTGTTGTTTGGTGCTGTCAAGCACGACTCCTAGTGACCCTGTGAACCACAGCGCTGAAGCCTGTCCTGTCCTGTGCTGTCCTCACAATCTCTGACACACTCGAGCCTGTTGCTGCAGTCACCATGCCAGTCCTTCTCTGCTTTTGCTGTCCCTCAACTTTCCAGTATAATGTCCCTCTCCAAGGAACAGCCTCTCCTAGCAACAGGCCCAACGCACATGAGACGAAGCTTTCTCATCGTTGCCTCCAAGGAGTATTTTGGCTGCACCCTCTCCAAGACACGTCTCTCTGTTCTCTTGGCCATGCATCGCCAACACCACAGCTCAAAGGCATCGATTCTTCTCTGTCATCCTTATTCATAGTCCTGCTCTCAGAGAACCACAGTGTTTGGAAAGGCCACAGCCTGGATCAGGAGCACCTTAGTCTTCAAACTGACATCATTGCTACGTAGTAATCTGGACCGATCGCCAACAGTGGATTTCCCCAATCCACTGTGTCTCCTCTCCTCACTGCCGGTACTGAGGCCGCTGGATCCAAGTATGAGGAAATCACTGACAACTTCAACCTTTCTCCACCTCTCATGATGGTGCTTGTAGGCTCAGTGGTGAGGACTTTTGTCTTCAGCTTTTGGGTTGGCACCACGGCCTGGAGACTAGGCCACAGAGCTCGCCAAAGCAGGACGTAAAATACTTTCTCTGTGGGCTACATTATGCTGATCGATCTTGACGTCCCTTGAGATAATGGTCCAGGGCCCCCAGGCCTGGCCACTCATTCTCTCAAAGTGCTTGGTCACGGCTAAGAAGTTTCCATCACTCTGTCTCCCCTGGACAGAGTGGGAGAAAAATAGGGGTAAAAACTCACTATCACAGAGAAAGAGACCAGGTTTCCTGCTCAGCTGGAGACTAGCGGACCTCGCAAGATCACGGTCCTTCAGCGCCCTTTGGGCACAGGACTGAGCTCACCTCGCGGTGCACTGTCAAGTCTAAAGGCCACCACCAGGAAAGCATGACCTCCTCAGAGCAGGAAAAGCTGGAGATCAAAACGGTGGCAGCTGCAAGGGCAAAGCTCCTAAGATGGGAAAGGGGGGGGCGGGAAGAGTCAGGGGTGAGAAGGGGGTAGAGATGGGAAGAGTTGGGGGGAAGGAGGGGTGGGTACAGGAAGAGTCAGGGGGCGGGGGATGGGACGGGAAGAGTCGGTGGTCAGTGACAGGAATGCGGAGGAAATGGGATGGATTCATCGTAATTCACTGTCAGTCCTCGTCACGAAACACAGCGCTGTGGGCTGTGGGCTAGAAAGCTCATCAGCTCCGTAAACCGTCACCCAAACGTTCACAACAAAAAGTGCAAAAGAGAAAAGATCCAACAAGATCATGTCCTCTGATGAGAACGAGGCCCCAGTTAAGAGCCTGGGTAAGTGCAGGGAGGCCAGTGGTGAAGAGATGGCCTGTTGTCTCAGGTCCTCTGTCCCCAGGGTGCTGTGAACACAGCTCGGCTTCTGTGACGAGTGCACCCTGGGACACACCCCCACCCCCACCCCGGGGTGGTGCTGCCCTGTCCTGCAGGGTCACTCTGAGTTGGGGGTGACTCGACGGCAGTGGGCTTTGGGGGCTCCTCTGTTAATGGAAATATAAGTGGTCTAAACCACCAGCAGCTCCGTGGGAGAAGAAACCAGGGGACCAGCTCCCTGGAGACTCAAGACTAGGGAACCCCAAGGGGCCAGTGGGCTGTCCTACAGTGTCTCTGACACAGAATGGACCTCATGTCACTGTCAACACTGCTATGATTTTATTTATTATGTGCGTGTGCGTGTACCGTCAAATCAGACCTGACTGGTACAGGAGGAGATTGTCCCTCCTTCTCCAGCAGAGCATCTGGTGGATTTGAACTGCATACCTCTGGGACTGCAGTGCAGAACACTGCTATGATTTTAATATGTTGTCCCTATTTAGTAAAATTTTTCTAAATAATTTTGAAAACTATTCATAGTTTTGAAATTTTCAAACTCCTCATATATTCACATCAATAGAGAACGTGTTAATTACTGCAGCTTAAGGCTCCGGGGGTTCAGGAGCCCTGCTGTTGCTCACCTCGGTCTTGTGAAGTTTTTGATAGTTTCCGTTCCAAGAGATGAGTTTTCGGTCTTTTCCGCCTCCCGACACCAGTGTGCCATCCCTCAACATACAAAGTGCAAAAATACCTCCCTCGTGGGCCCCCGGCACGGCGTAGCTGATCCGATTTGTACCTGGAGTGCAGAGAACCATTGTCAGCACCCTCACAGGGGCCCCAGGCCCCTCCCCACGTCTCAGTTCACTCTTGTTAAACGTGATCTCATCAGGCAGAGCACTGCATTAGAGAAGTCAAGCAAGAGTCCAGAGCCCTGGATGGTAGGAACTGGGTTAGTTTATCACAAAGGAAAATGCACTCACACAGGCTGAGCACAGCTAAAGGGCATGGGGCGGCCGAGGAGGATGTGAGCTTAACTCCTGGCCCGTGGAAGAAGGATGGGCAGTCGTCTCCTGTGCAATTAAACTGCCTCTGAAAACCCGTCGGAGGGGCAGCTGTGGGTCGGTTCCAACTCTATGGCCCACAACAGCAACAAGAACATGGCCCTTAAAGAGCCCTGGTCTATTCGTCTATTCCAAGCAGTGGAATAGCTGGGTCATATGGAATTTAGTCTATGTTCGGTTTTTTTGAGGAAGCATCAGACTGTCTTCCAGAATGGTTGCATCATGTTACCCTGAGAATATGAGAACTGAGGCACAAACTGAGATTTGTACACCAATGTTCACAGCAGCATTATTCACCATCGCAAGAACATGGGAACAGCCCAAATGTCCAACCACAAACGAATGGATTGAGAAATTATGGTACATTCACACGATGGAATACTATGCAGCACGTAGGAGGAATAACTTTGGAAATTATGACCTAACTTGGGAGGGACAGGAGAGCATTATGCTGAGTGAACTAACTCAGTTCCGTAAGGACAGATACATTGTATAAAACTGTTACTGGAGAATGAGTATAAGGATCCAGGAGGGGTGGGAGAGGCTGGAAGCAGAGGGATGTGGATGTGGGTGGTACAATTTGATGGGTGGGGGGTGTGTGTGAGGGAAATGGAAAGAACTTGTTGGAATCTGCATATTTGGGTTTTGTAAATAAACTAGTAGGGTTGTTGTTATGTGCCGTCGAGTCGCTTGCAACTCATAGCGACCCTATGTACAACAGCCCTAAACTCTGCTCTGTCCTGTGCCAATCGCACTGTCTCTGACACTCCCATCCCAATTATCCCGGTCACTGAATCAATCCACCTCATAGAGGGCCTTCCTCTCCTGCGCTGTCCCTCCACCCTCCCAAGCATGATGTCCCTCTCTAAGGACCGGTCTCTCCTCACAACATGTCCAAAGTATGTTAGACGGAGCCTCAGAATCCTTGCCTCCAAGGAGCATCCCGATTTAACACTTTCACAAATCTGTTTGTTTTCCTAGCAGTCCATGGTATTCTCAATACTCTTCTCCAGCACCACAGCTCAAAGGCATCAATTGTCCTTCTATCCTCCTTGGTCATTGTCCAATAAACTGTGGCTGACTCTGAGAAACTAGTAGGGAGGGGGGAAAAAGCCCTGGTGGTGCACTGATGAAAATGCCCTACTTTCTCTAAGCTCAGCTGTTAACAGAAAAGCTGGTGGTGTGAATCCACCTGGTGGCTCCCTGGGGAAAGGACGCGGGAACCTGCTCCTGTAAAGATGACAGCTCAGGGAACAAACACTAAGGCGTATGGACCCCCCCACCACCACTGCCCACCCCTACCCCAGGCTCGTGAACTGCGTGCCTGTGGACAAGCTGCTTTCTTGCTCTAAGTCTGAACCTTTGTGGATGGGCCCCTGCTTCTCCCAGGGCTGTCCAGGGATCACACACACACACACATTCAGGAAAAAATTGGCCTGACAGTACCTTAGCCACTTACCTGGTGGCCTATTAGGATCAGGAGAAGAAAAAAAAAAACTCAAACAAACAAAAACCAGCTTCAAAATCATTGCAGGCTTAAGGAGCAATCTTGGTATTGTATCACTTCTTGTACTTTGTGACAACTGTGTGTAGAGGAGCGCTCTCATGGCCTAATTGTAAGAAGCGGCGCTGCTATCCCAAAGGCATGTGGTTCGAATCCACCGGCTGCTCTGAAGGAGGATGGGCAATCTCCTCCCACGCGATTAACTCCCTCTGAAATCTGGGGGAGGGTCAGCATCAGCTGAGCTGGTTCTGACTTGCAGGTACACAACAGCAACAACAACAACAACAACAACTGCATGTGGATGACACGATGGCACGCGGGCAAGGGAGTCCTGCTGGACTTAGACAGATGCACAATCTCCTGGGAGGCCACTGCACACACCACTGAAAGACCAGCCACCGACTCAGTCACCCCGGCTCCGGAAGTCTGAGCACCGCATCACGTGAGCAGAGGGCCCATCTTCCCAGGAGCGGCAGGCGGCTTCCGGCAGCAGACCGTCCCACCACCCCAACAGATGAAGTATGTGCTAAATGTTCTGTGAGCCAGAAAAATGTTTCCACTGCAGGACGGAAGGCAGGCTTCCTACCCCAAAGGGTTACTGGAAATCTCACCATCCGGCGCTAATGGCAGCTCTCCTAGGAAAGCTAACAACCCGGGAAAATGTGCTGGTTTGGCCTTATAATCCAAGAGGGTCAAGGCCTGCTGCTTTCCCCCGGTTCCCCAGTCCCTCGTTTTAGGGCGCAGACCACACGCTCACCCGACTGCGCACCCACACTGCCCCGGCCCCACAGCCCACAGTCCCAGAGTCAGTCCAGCAGTTCCCACCGAAGGGCCCCTGCCCTCCTGCCCACAGCCTGGCCACATCGGCTCCGGGGCACCCCCCCACCCCCGTTACCTTTTCCCCAGACTAAGATGTTGCCGCTTGAGTCCCCGGTAATGGTGTCGCCATTCTCAGAGAAAGTCACGCACAGCACGAACTTTGGCTTTTCTTGTTTCTGGAGGGGAAGGAAGCAAATATATTAACAGAGATGCCCTTCTGTCGCCATGAACAGTATGCACGGCCACAGAAGTCCACGTCACAGTGTCGGCCCTGCCACCGCTCCCACTGACCACTCCCTGGTCTATGCCGTGAGAATATCCGCTTGAAGACAAGGGGCGTCCCGGCAGCACCAGTGTGTGGCCCTCACAACGTGCAGGCAGCTCAGTCCGAGTGCTGGGAGACCAGGCACTCTGTTGCCACAGCTATGCCTGCAACAGCCTCCCAGGGGCACCGGACTGACCCTTTAACTCAGCCTCTGGGTGGTGGCCACAGGCCAGCAGGGAGGAGGGGGCACTGTCGGTGCTCCCACAGGACCCAAACGGAGTGAGGCAGGACACAGTGTGATACCCACTTGGTCTGTGGGTGCTCTGTGGCCGTCTGCCCTCTTCTCCTCCAGCATGACCCTTGAAACACAGGGGTTCCACTCACATCGGGGCCCCAGGGAACAATCTTCACTGTGTCCATCAGCGGACCCCAAATTGAAGAGGGAAAATCTTTCAGACTAGGGGCCCACACACCTTTGAGCCTGGCTACCCCCCAGGCACCACGGAGAGAGAAAACCCCGGTGTCAGGCTCACCTCGAAGAGCCCCTGCTTCTTGATAAGGGAGCTCCCCTCTAACGTCCAGAAGTAGAGGTGGGACTTCCCGCAGGTGACGATTATGTTGGTGTCTGTGGGGTGGAAATCTGCAGCAAACACGGCTTCGTTCGAACACTTCAAAGAAAACCAAATACTTGGTGTCACTTTAGAAGCTGAGACAGTGAAGTCTGAGCCTGGCGGGTGTGTGCAGCGTGGCCTGTGATGCAAGGATGCACCTGGCCCTAACATCAGCTTTAGGTGGCCTGGTGCCCAGTGTCGGGGTCAGCACCGGGAATTCCCATGACACTGGGTGCATTCTTGGGCCTCTGTGAGGCATGCTCAGGGCAAAGCCACCCACGGCGACCACTGCCGAGGAAGCTGCAGCACGCTCGTGACCCTTCTCGGGTATGAAAACCAGCAGGCCTGGCTGGGGCCAGGCACGTGAAGATGGCAGGAAGCATCCTGGTCAGAGCACAGGTCGTCACACAGACCAGAGACGGAGGCTCGTCTGACGTGACTCCACCGTGACTCAGGCCTCCTGCCTGCCGGCTTTGAGGGTGAGGATCTGACGGCGACCCTACAAGAGGCCCTGGGGGTATGGTGGGTCAGGCTCCTAACAGAAGGTTGGTGGTTCAAATCCACAATCTGCTCTGAGGGAGAAAGACAGACAGACTCCTCTCATACCACCCTGGAAACATACGGGAGTGTCTCCGTGAGTCAGAATGGACTGACGGCAGGGGGCTTGGTCTCGGTTCTGAGGACTGATGAACTTAACAGGAGGAGACCGGAAGTGAGAGGAGCACTCGTGAGACAAGCTGTGTGTGGGGGGCGGAGGGGGCCTGGGGGCTCGCGATTCACCACTGACATGCTTGCTGGTCATTTCTGAGTCCACTCAACTTTGGACATCCCTGTGCTGGCTGCACTGACCTTGACTTCAGCCCGCAGGCTGGGGCACCCACGCTGGACATGCCCCACGCCAGCCAGGCAGCCTCAGAACACCAAGCACCTCTCTGCCCAGCGGTAGCACCCAGGGACAGCGTGTTTGTGGAGCGAGTGAGTGGAAGGGGAGGTGGACGAATAAACCACCTGGGCAGTGGCTGCAAACAGGGAGGAACACACTCTCTGAGACCCAGCGGGATCTAAAGGGGGGCCCGTGAGGGAGGCAGGGTCCACCTGCGGGGACGGGAGCGGGCTGGGCGGCGCAAGGGGAACACTGTCCCAATTACAAGACCTTCACATCGGCCAGCCGTCCCTCCTTCTGCCAGTCCCACACGGACAGCACGTGGTCATTGGAGTCGTCCACCGCACACAGGTTGCTGCCGCCATTCTGGAAAAGGAGGACACTGTGGGTCGATGGAGAGATTGTGGGGTCCATGGAGAGAATGTGGGGTTCATGGAGAGATTGTGGGGTCCATGGAGAGAATGTGGGGTCCATGGAGAGAATGTGGGGTCCATGGAGAGAATGTGGGGTCGATGGAGAGATTGTGGGGTCGATGGAGAGAATGTGGGGTCGATGGAGAGATTTTGGGGTCCATGGAGAGAATGTGGGGTCCATGGACAGAATGTGGGGTGGCATGACTAAACAGGGATGGACTTCACTTCTGATAACAACGCTATCCCACTGTGAAACCAGAGTCAAAGAGGAGCAGTCAGAGACCTGAGGATTTACAGCCCTGGAAATGCTGAGGGGCAGGTCCACTCCATCCTCCAGGGCCACCAGGAGCCAGAGTCCACATGTGTGTGCGCCTCTGAAACCTGCTTACTGGTCCCGATGGGGAGAGCAGGGAGTCAGGACTGTGGGTGAGGGGGCAGGGACAGTGGATGGAGGTGACAGAAGGATGCTCCTCCCACCAGGCTCCCTGAAACTGGCCCCAAAGGCGCTGCAGAGCCTTCTCCTGAAGACAGTGACCTGCGGCACCCCTGGGGCGGGGCTGAGACAGTGGCCTGCAGCACCCACAGTGTGGAGCTGACAGTGGCCTGCAGCACCCACAGTATGACGCTGACAGTGGCCTGCAGCACCCACGGTGCGGGGCTGTCACTCCCGTGTCCTGGGAGCCCTGCAGACAGCATGAGGCACACGCACCAGGCATGGACACACGTGGGCATGTCAGCTGTAGGATGACTGGAGGGCTATGGTCAGCCGGTCCTGCAGAGTCTGGGGTCTGGGCTGTCTGCTTCCCTACAGTCACAGGCTTGAAAACCGTGTGGGGTGGCCCCTGCTCACAACCAGACGTGGGGGTCACGGGGCAACGTTGGGGGCAGTGGTTAAGTCCTTCCTTTCCAGCCACGGGCGACAGCTGGGGTGGTAGCTAGTGATGCCGACTTGGAGGTGTGACTTCAGGGGAATGTGTGACCGGTGAGTGTGAGGCAGTGTGAGCCCACACACACCTGGCAGGTGTCACCTGGGGCACACGTGCCAGCAGCGTGAATGGGCCGAGCCCCCCACCCCACCGCCCCCGGGACGTTCACCTCATACGTACAGACTTGGAGAACGCGATACAGCTGACAGCTCTGTCGAAGAACCCGATTCCAAGGACATGCAGTGTATTCAATGACACGGAGTCCCAGATGCGCACATGTGGGGGCAATTGCTATTAAAGAAATTAAAAAGACAGGAAAAGCATGCCATCAACCACAGTAACGATTACACAGATAGCCCTTTACCTGGAAGCTCAAAAGATTACCTCACCAGTAATTCCAATCTTGTCTAAACAAGCCTTTTTCTGCCCTGGAGGAGCCCGCCTTCTGATGCGAACAAATGCCTCTGTGGCGTCCCAAGGCCGCGGCACGCCTGGCCGTTTAACGTCCACTGAGCTCCAAGGGACGCAAGGGACGCCCCGTTCTGTTCCTCGCCAACCCAGGGCATCCACACTGACACCCGGTGGTGACCCCGAGTGGCACTGCACATCCTGCCGCTGTCCAGCAGTGTGTGTGCTCACAGTCCCGGTCTGCATGCCTCCCCCTGGCCAGTCTACGCCACTCTGACCTTCACCACGCTCTCAACGCACTCACTCACTCCTGCCATGCCGGGCCAGCTCCTAGCGACACTCTGCTGGCTTCCTGAGACAGTGAGTGTAGCAGGAGACGTGTGACAGTGGACCGTCAAGACGGTACCCCGTGAAGGTCCCTGTGGCTCACCCTCGTGTGACAATCACTTCACTGCATGGCCTGGAACTGGCCCACACACCTCCGAGCTCGGCCTCTACCAAGTCAGACAGCTGAACAATCACCTCAGGGCTGCTGGGAAGGAACCAACGCCCTGCTGATCCATCAAGGGCTTTCCCAGGCTGTTCCGGTCATTTAATCTGCACACGTAGATATTTCCACATGAAAGACAGACTCTCAAATGGGGGCTAGTCTCTTCAAGTGGTCCTGCTGTGAAACAGGCACATCCGAGGACACAGAGGCGGCCACTCCCATTATGAGGCAAAGTGCCCTCGAGTCGCTGGCGACTCATAGTGACCCTGTGTACAACAGCCCTAAACCCTGCTCTATCCTGTGCTAATCGCACTGCCTCTGATATACCCATCCTGATTACCCCAGTCACTTAATCAATCCACCTCATAGAGGGTCTTCCCCTCCTGCGCCATCCCTCCACCCTCCCAAGCATGATGTCCTTTTCCAAGAACCCGTCTCTCCTCACAACATGTCCAAAGTATGTTAGACGGTGTCTCAGAATCCTTGCCTCCAAGGAGCCGCCTGGTTTAACCCTTTCCAGGACAAATCTGTTTGTTTTCCTAGCAGTCCATGGTATTCTCAATACTCTTCTCCAGCACCACAGCTCAAAGGCATCAATTCTCCTTCTATCCTCCTTGGTCATTGTCCAACTCTCTGATGCATAACAGGTGATTGCGAAGACCATGGCCTGTATCAGATGCACCTCAGTCTCCAGAGAGACACCATTGCTCTTCAGTACTCTGGAGAGGTCCCTAACAGCAGACTTTCCCATGGCAATGCGCCTTTTAATTTCCTGACTACTGGTGCCAAGAGTGCTGACTGTGGAGCCAAGCAAACTAAAGCTGTGTACAATCTCAATCTCTTCACCATCCATCCTGATGTTGCCAATTGGTGCAGTGGGAGAATCTTTGTCTTCTTGACATTAAGCCTCAATCCATATTGGAGGCTGCAGTCCTTGACCCTCTGCAGCAAGCGCTTCAGGTCCTCCTCAGCACTCCAATCTACACAAATAAAATTCAGAGTTGCTATGAGTGAAAAGTCCTTCACTGAGGCCCTAGGAGCCATTGGGTGGACTCCAATGCCCAGCGATGCTATGAACAATGTACCGGAACCCCGTGCTATACTGCACTGTCTGCACTGTCTTGGGTATGTTCACGTCCACTGTCACAGTCGTCGTGTCAATGCATCGTGTTGGAGGTCTTCCTCTCTTTCGCTCACCTTTCCCAGCGTCATGTGTTTCCCCGAGGACTGACCCCTCCTGACCACACATCTGAGGCAGAGGAGCAAATCCCTCCCTCCATGCTCTGAGGAGCAGCCTGCATGCACTTTCTCCAAGACGTGGTGGCTTGCTCTTTCGGCGGTCACGCAGTGCTCAGTGTCTTCAGCCTGTCATGTTGCGGACGTGGTGGCTTCCTCTCTCTCGGCGATCTCCTGATACTCAGTCTCTTCAGCCTGTCACACTGCAGATGCGCTGGCTTGCTCCCTCAGCGATCACATGATACTCAGTGTCCTCTCCAACACCACAACTGGAAGGCACCAACCTGTCTTTGACCTTCTTTACTCACTGTCCAGTGCTCAGACGCATAAGAAGCCAACGCAAATACCATGACTTGGATCAAGTGCACTAAAGACTAAGGTCTTTAAGTTGCTCTCCTTGCTCTTGAGCTCTGGAGTTGGGACCCTTGGGTGTTTACAGTTAGTTTTTGATTGAAACACACAATTATCCACTAACTGGAGTTTAGTATCTTCCTTTTCTCTGGCGGCACACCTAACGGAGAGCTGTACCTCTCTGGAGTTTTGCACCCACCAGCAGTTCAGCGGGAGCGAGACGGTCAATCTCCTCCTATGTGATTTACGGTCTCAAACCCAAAGGAGGCTCGGCTGGAAGTCGGTTCTGACTGCACAGCACTGAGAGGGTGATGCTGTATTAATTTCTTGTACTGGCAATTCTATCTAGAAGCAATCAGCAAGGGGTGACCAGCCGGTTTATAAAAGGCTGAGCACTGTGTGCGGTGGGCAGATGTGCTCAAGTGAGCTGTGCCCCAGTTTGGACTGGTCACTCAGTTGTTGGCTCTCAGGACCTGAATCCTCCTGGACATAGAGAGGAAGGACTCACACAGAGAGCTGTACCATCTCCTCGGCTCCAAAGTCCTGGTTCACTTTCAAAAAAGCCAGAGAGTGAAATATACTTCTCTGCCATGAGAGGGAGGACAAATGATTCACTCTCACCTCTAAGAGTGTCTCCTTTTCTTAACAAAATTAACTGTGGTAATTAATTGTGGTAAACACATGTCCACGGAATTCTGCTGGGGTGCAGGACACCTCAGGCTGCCAAAGGAAAGGCTGGCGGCTTGAATGGACAGGCTGCTCCTCGGGAAGAAGGTGAAGTCGCCTCAGGTAAAGGTCTACGTCTGTGGAAACTCATGTGGGTCTGCCGCTGCGAGCTGGAATCACTGGACCTCAGTGCAGGTGGTCGTGGACACACACACTATAAAGAACTGGCCTAGGCCTTCTGACAGGAGTAAACCATGAACATGCTTGTGTGTGTTTATACACGGGTCTGATTTCCTTGGTTCTTTCCACTTCTTGGCAAGTGTAGAATTTTGAGTTAAAACAGCATAAAATAATTTGAAATATTGAATAAACCATGGACTGCTAAGAGAACAAACAGGTCTGTCTTGGGGAAGGTGAACCCACGTTTCTCCTTGGCGGCTAGGATTTTGAAGCTTTGTTTTACAAACTTTGGGTATGTGGCCAGGACGGACTGATCCTCAGAAAAGTCCATCATGCTCGGAGGGGTGGAGGGACAGTGCAGGACAGGAAGACCCTGGGTGAGATGGATTGATACAGTGACTGGGGCAGTGGGGCAGGCGTGTTAGAAGCAGTGAGACTGGCTCAGGACAGGGCAGGCTTCAGAGTTGCTATGAGTCACGGGTGACTTGATGGCACAGAACAACAGCAACATTATTAAGCTATTTTCTTAACGCTATGGCAGCCTCCCCCTCTACTATGGATGCTGGCTATGACACGACGGCTGTAATAGATCGGGAAATAAGTGGGTGCCCTGGGGAACGGTGGTTAAAGACTCAGCTGGCAACGGAAAAGCTGGGGTTCAAACCCCCAGCTGCTCTGCGGGAGGAAGACGGGCTGTCTGCTCTGGAGAGCCAGAAGCCTGTGCGGAGGGCGGCTCTGTCCTAGGTGACCGCTTCGAGTGGAATCCACTCAATCACAAATCTGTTTGTTACAGGTTCAACAAACAGGTTTGTCCTAGAGAGGCTGAAACCAGGCTGCTCCTTGGAGGCAAGGATTCTGAGGCTCCGTCTAACATACTTTGGACATGTTGTGAGAGACTGGTCCTTGGAGAAGGACATCATGCTTGGGAGGGTGGAGGGACGGTGCAGGAGGGGAAGGCCCTCCATGAGATGGACTGATTCAGTGACTGGGGTTATGGGGGAGGTGTGCTGGAAACAGTAAGACTGGGGTTCAAGAATACAGTAAGAGCAGGGTTTAGGGCTGTTGTATATAGTGACTTGATGGCACATAACAACAACAGTGGGAAATAAATAATTGGAAGTCAGTTTTCAATCGCTCTTGACTCAATTACCCGGTTACTGGCCCTGGTTCCCTCTCTAGTCTTGCAATGAGCTTACGGAATGTGCGTGGAAAGCTTCCTGGATGCTTGTGGAAATACCCACAGACACCCTGGCTCCCAGGCTGAGGTCCGGCAGCCAGGAGAGAGTGTGCCAAGAGGCAAAATGTCCACGGTCTGGACCTTGATTAAGTGTGAACCTTGGGAAGTTCATTACTTATGCAAATACGTATAGTGAGAATTCTGGCGGCCAAGGCAAACACAAGGGGAGACAACGTTTCACCGGCAGGGATGGGAGCTCAAGTGATTTCCAAGGTCTTTGTGGGCTTTTTCCTAGTAAATGTATCTAACGGAGATGAAGAAGGATTCAGATGCTGTAGCCATCTCTCAGCAGGCTTATCCAATGGCAAGATGACGCTTTTAGAAAATGACACTGAGGCACCAAAAACGAGAGGGAAGACAAGAACTCACTTTGCCGTCCTTAGAAGTACCAGCGACTTGTCCTGTTGCTATGGTGATCTTGTCAGGATGAACTGCTAGGCTGGAAAAAAGGGTATTTATGAGAAAAAAAAATACCCCAAACATTGCACATTATGGATACACTTTCCTTTTCCTTCATCAAATATAATCTAGTCCCACATTTAAATCTCTAAATTCTTACGGATTCTGAGTCCAGTCTCTTCTCTCCAGCGAACAGACAAATGGATACACTTGATTTCATTTCCATTTCTTCCCAAAGGTTTTGAAATGGGAAAAGCATCCTTTGCCGAGGAAAGGACACTCCCCTCTCAGAGGCCCCCAGCCAGCGTGTACGCATTTAACCAGTCACCCTGCCGGCACCATGAGCGAGATGCCACCTTCTGTTAACAGGACTTTGGAACTGACCCAGCCCTTACAGCAAGAAATGTGGCAGGACGCACCCACGCAGCCCTCTAGGACACACTCAGTCCCTACGGGAAGCTGGAAACAACAGCCCAGCCATAAACAAAGCAGAACAGTCTTGTTTACAACATAAAGACCCCAAAATACAGCAAAATAAAGCGTGTGGCTGTCGCTGGCGAGGCCACTGTGCAAGTCCACTCGCGGGAGCGGCGGGGGCTGGCCCAGGAAGCTGCTCTGGGGAGGATGAGTGCAAGCTGTCTGCACTAACCCTGTGTGTCCAGCGGCCACACGCTGTCTGCTCCCTAGAGCAGAGTACTGTGGGTGGTACCAGAGACTGAGCACTGGACTGTGAGCACAAAGGTTGGCAGTTCAAATCCTACAGATCACGAAAACACTCTGGAGCAGGCCGATACCGGCATAGCAGGCTGCCGGAAGTTGGAGCATGTAATTGGCTTTGTACTTTGAGTTTTTTTGTCAGATAACAAGTAGACGAGGGCCCCAGTGGCTCTGTCGGTTAAGCATGGACGGCTAACTGAAAGCCCACCCACCGCTCTACAGGATCAGGCCGACTCCACTGGCCCAGGACCCCGCGGGCAGCGCACTCCCACCGGCCCACCAGCACGTGGGATCTACTCCACGTGCACTTCAGGCTTTGCTTAACACCCCATTTCCTCAGACCCTGTTTCTTCTCTTTGGTATTGGCCATTGTGCAGCTGAGAAGACCACATCTGTCCTTGTCCGTGCTCACACGCCTTCTGTTTCTGCCCCTGTGCCTTCTGTGTCCACTCCCATGTCCCTGTGCCCACATATCTCCTGTTCTCACCCCCGTGCCCACACACCTCCTGGTACCTCCTCTGTGCCCCCTGCACCTCCTGTGCTCACTCCTGTGTCCCTGCTGTGCCTGTTCCCGTATCCCTGTGCCCCCATGCCAGCCATGCCTGCTCCATGCCCACGTGCCTCCTGTTCCTGCTCCCATGCTCCTCCTGTGCCCTCTCCCGTGTCCCTGTGCCCCATGCTCGCAGTGCCCACTCCTGTGCCCACTCCAGTATCCCTGCGACCCTGTGCCTCCTGTTCCTGCTCCCATGCCCCTGCTGTGCCCTCTCCCATGTCCCTGTGCCCTCGTGCCTGCTCCAGTGCCCACTCCTGTGCCTTCTGTTCCCGCCCCCGTGCCCACACACCTCCTGTTACCTCCTCTGTGCCCCCTGTACCTCCTGTGCTCACTCCTGTGCCCTTGCTGTGCCCGTTCCCATGTCCCTGTGCCCCCATGCCTGCTCCAGTGCCCACTCCTGTGTGCCTCCTGTTCCTGATCCCATGCCCCTGCCATGCCCTCTCCCGTGTCCCTGTGCCCTCTCCCCTGGCCCTGTGCCCTCTCGCATGTCCCTGTGCCCCTGTCGTGCCCTCTCCCATGTCCCCGTGCCCTCTCCCTTGTCCCTGTGCCCCTGCCGTGCCCTCTCCTGTGTCCCTGTGCCCTCTCTGCTGTCCCTGTGCCCTCTCCCGGGTCCCTGTGCCCTCTCCGCTGTCCCTGTGCCCTCTCCCGTGTCCCTGTGCCCTCTCCTGTGTCCCTGTGATGTCTCCCGTGTCCCTGTGCCCTCTCCCGTGTCCCTGCTGTGCCCTCTCCCGTGTCCCCATGCCCTCTCCCGTGTCCCCGTGCCATCTCCCGTGTCCCTGTGCCGTCTCCCCTGTCCCTGTGCCCCTGTGCCCTCTTCCGTGTCCCTGCTGTGCCCTCTCCCGTGTCCCTGTGCCC
>NW_006399752.1:32747422-32789379 GCF_000299155.1 Elephantulus edwardii | reverse complement strand
CCTCTCCCGTGTCCCTGTGCCCTCTCCCGTGTCCCCGTGCCGTCTCCCCTGTCCCCGTGCCCTCTCCCGTGTCCCTGTGCCCTCTCCCGTGTCCCTGCTGTGCCCTCTCCCATGTCCCCGTGCCGTCTCCCATGTCCCTGTGTCCCTGCCGTGCCCGCCCCCCCGGGCGCACTCACCACTTGACGTCATCGTTGTGGCCGGTGTAGTGACGCTGCAGCTGTTCCTCCACGTTGTAGAGCACCACCACCGAAGCGATGAAGTACACCGTCTCGCCCGTCGGGAGCAGGTACAGGTTGTTGCGACAGTCTCGGCCCCTGTAGCCATAGCTTTGTGCAAGTCAAGACAAAATATTCCCCTTTCTCCAAGAGCAGAGACGGCGTCACTCAACGCACCCAGGACCAAAACACTACAGGGCTTTCCCGTCAGGCTCACTGACTAAAGAAACGGCAGACGCCAAGCACCGCAGAGCACCTGACCCCCAGCTGGCACTCGGCGGGGCTGCAACCAGCCACTGGCTCAACGGGATTCGTGTTTTTCACAACCCTTGGATGTGCTTTTGTTTTTGGCATTACATTTTGAAAGCTGACATTTTAAATCAATATTGATTCCATGATATTGGACATGATCATGTAAAGAAATCGTCAAGGATTTCATTGTACTCGGATCCACAATAAATGTCTAGGAAAGCGGTGCTAAAACCAAATCAAATGACACACTGTCAGTGGCAAATCTACTGCTGAGGAAAGCCAGGGTGCCACATTAGACTAGACAGCGCCTGGGGCCCTGGAGGCTGGGCTGCAGTCCCAAAGGCACGCGGTTCAAATCCACCAGCAGCTCCACAAGGAACAGGGTGGGCATTTCCTCCTGTGCAATTTGCTGCCTCTGAAAACCCCCTGGAGGGTCAGCTGTGGGCTGGTTCCGACCCAACAGCACACACCCCACCATGACAAGTCATCGAGCCGTGGAGAAGGAAGGCAGTGGCCTTGATGCTTTGAGTTGAATATAAACCACGGCGGCCACAACCCCACCACGGTTTAGGAAGACTTGCAGCCGGAGTGCTTCATGGAGACAAGGATGCGAGCCTTTGTCTTGTACACTCCAGGCATGTGATCAGGAGGGGTAGTCCCAGGAGCAGGACACCACCCAGCTAAACAGAGGGTCAGTGAAAGGGAGGAGACCCCTCAGGGAGCGGGGCTGGCACAGCGGCGGCGACAGTGGCCAGAGCCCGGCACAAGGTGAGCGGGGGTTTGCGCTTCTCGACTGTTTCACCGTGAAGAATGTGCCATCAGGTTAGGAGAACACTCACTAACAACCTGTGTTACGCAGATGGCACAGCTCTGCTAGTTCAAAGTGAAGACTTGAAACATTCAAGAAGATCAAAGACATTTTCTTCATATCGTCCAGCTTCTTTGCTCAGTATTCAGACTGAATGGTATGAAGGAAGGATACAAGTCTGACACACGCCTTTCCTGATCTGAAACCATGCAGTGCTGCCGTGTTTTATTTGGACAACTTCTTGGTCTAGATCTAGGCAAACAATGTTGTTACGTGCTGTCAAGCTGACTACAACTCCCAGTGACCTTATGAACGAGGGCTCTGAACCTTGCCCTATGCTGAGCCAACTTCACCTTTGACACCTGACCCCATGGCCACAATCACTGTGTCAATCCATCTCATCCGGGGTCTTCCTCTCCTACACTGACCCTCAACCCTTCCAAGCCTGATGTCCTTCTCCAAGGACTGGTCCCTCCTGGCAACATTCCCAAAGTATGTCAGATGGAGCTTCAAAATCCTTGCCTCCAGGAAGCAGCTTGGTTCCACCTTCTCCAGGCAGACCTGTTTGTCCTCCTAGCAGTCCATGGTGTTCAATACTCCTCTCCAGCACCACAGCTCAGAGACACTGATTCTGTCATCCTTATCCATTGTTCAGCTCTCAGATGTATAGCAGGCAATTGAGAAGATGAAGGCCTGAACCAGGTGCATCTCAGTCTCCAGACTGACACTGTTGCTCTTTAATACTCTGGAGAGGTCCCTGACAGCAGGTTTTCCCAAAGCAACTCATCTTTTCATTTCCCCACTGCTGGTGGCAAGAGTGTTGAGTGTGGATCCAAAGAAGAGGAAATCATGAACCACCTCAATCTTTTCTCCATCTATCGCGATGCTGCTTAATGGCCCCATGGTGAGAATCTTTGTTTTCTTCATGTTGAGATGCAACCCATACTGCAAACTGCGGTCCTTGACATTTCACTGAAGATACTTCAGGTCTGCCTCAGTTTCAGCAAACAGGGTTGTGTCATCTGTGTAACGCAGGTTGTTGATGAGTCTTCCTCCAATCCTGATGACGTATTCCTATTCATGAAGTCTAGCCTCCCAAATGATCTGTTCAGCATATAGACTGAAAAGATACACATTCCTTTCTTGATTTTGAACCATGCAGTGTTCCTTTGCTTTATTTGGGCATCAGCTTCCTGTACCAATTAGGTTTTACATGCGCACAATCAAGGGTTCTGGGATTCCCATTCTTCTCAGTGCTAGTCACCGTTTGTTGTGATCCACACAGTCAAATGCCTTTGCAAAATCAATAAAACACGTATTTCAACCAAGATCCTTCAGATATCAGCAACTATAATCCCTAGTGCCATGGCCTCTTCTAAACCCAGCCCATATTTCTGGCAGGTCTCTGTTGATGTTCTAGTAATTTCTGGATATCTTGAGCAAACTTTTGCTTAGATATGATATTGTTGGATAGTTTCCACATTCAGTTGGATCACCTCTTTTGGGAGTGGGGATGAATATGGATCTCTTCCTATAAGGTAGCTCCAAGAAGGAACGCATACCTTAGAACAACAACTAAAAGAGGACAGAAGACAGGAAGGGACAGGAAAGATAGACAAATGGAAATAGAAAGCAAAGGAAGTGAAGCATGCTGTCATATTTTGAGTTTTGTAATGAATGCTACAAAACAAAACACATATGAATTGTTGAAAGGAAAACCAATTTACCCAGTAAACTTACACTCAAATGACAACAAACCTTAAAAAAATCAAGAGGCGGCTGACCAAATCAAGTGCTGATGAGGCTGTGAGGCTCCTGGAACCCCCAGTGTTTCCAGGGGAAAGAATAAGACGGCAGAATCACCTCGGTGCAGAGACGATGAAACGGCAGGAACGGATTCTTACACAACCCCACTCATAAAAGCCCGTCTACATGTGAATGGGAAGACGAATGTGGCATGTCCACGCTCAGTAATTAAAATGGACCAACCACTGAAATAATAACATGCATGCATCTCAAAATAAATATGCCAATAAAAGGGGGGAAAAGAAAGAAAAAGATTGTATCTCATGATTCCAGGAAAGGGTAAATAATCTTTTATGAGAGCTGATTAAGTTCCCTGGAGACAGGGTGGGCAGTCGGGAAGGATCACAAGGGGGCGTGTGGAAACTTCCAGACACGATGGCCACGTGCATCACCCTGACTGCAGAGGTGGTCTCACATTATCACTTATAGGCCAAATCGAGGCAACTCTATCTTCCAGTGTGTGCGGTTTCTTGTACGTCCTTGCATGCCAATTAAATGTGTTGGGTTTTTAGGGCATTTACTCTCGCCTTAAAGTCCACCTGTGTAGACAGGGGAGCTGCAATCTTCCTCGATGGGGGGTGGGGAAGCACAGTTACTTCGCCCCCTTTTCCCCAGCTCGCCTTTCCCCCTTTCCACTGGCTTCCCCAGCAGCTCATTCACCCACAAACGTCGCATGCAAAGCCTCCTGTGGCTCAGTCTTGAGAACAGGTCTCGGCGGGTGAGCCGAGATGCCCATGGCCTTGGTGTGCGGAGGGACGGGTCCTTCCTTACTCAAGTGCAATTCTATCTATGCATCGACACTGTGTCCGCTTTATGTAAGGCACACCCCGGATTCCACTTAGCACTCTGCTCTGCGTTACTAACTCCTCCCTGGGCGACACAGTTAATGCCCCAAGCTACTAACTGAAAGGTCCGGGGTTCAAGTCCATGCTGGATGAAAGGCCTTGTGATCTTTTGAAATACAGCCATTGAAAAGCTGGTGGGTCACAGTGCTCCTCTGACCACGTGGGGTCCTTCAGAGCCATGGCGTCTTCAAGCGACACTGACAAGTTCCTACTGGATGTGAAGAGGAACTATTCATCCTAGAACACTTCCTTCAGGACCTCCCTTCTAAAAAGAACGTTTTTCTGTGTCTTTTGTGACGGTTCTGCACAGCAGTTTAGGCTCCCATCCAGTGGTTTCTACATAAAATGCTCACAGACTTTGGTCACATTCTTCACAGTGCGTGAACAGTCTCACTGCTTCTGTTCTGGTTGTTCTGTTTGCATTGATCTAGCTGCCCTGGCCCCTGACACCCTCACGTTTGCTGTAAAGCCACTGCTGACACCGTAATCTCACACAGGTGATTTCCGACCTTCTGGGTGACATTTGTGCTTTTCGGAGCTTGTTTGTTATGTCGCTGCGAGGGGTTCGTTCCAGCTCGCGGTCCAATGAGTACATCAGGACTACCGTCAGGGAGTAGGTGCAGGGAGTGCCCCAGTATCAGCCGACCCAGCGGGTCTGGGGTTTTGCTTGGTTTGTTTTCAGAAATCTGAGGTCTCGTTTTGTACTTTCTCCCTTCTTATCAGGGTCGACGGGCAGGAGCCCCGATTCCCTCACCATTTCTTTTCGGTTAGAAGGATTCTGCCAGTACAGGTCCAGCTTCCATTGCGGATATTTGCTTTTCCTCCCTCATAAGTCTAACTGTCCCTGCCGTTCCCAGTAAACACGTCCCGCTCTTGACTTTTCCATCAGTCAGGCCCTCAAGAGCTTTGTCACATTTAAAATAACCAGACCTCACATCTTGAGCTGAATCCCAATTCGCCTTCGTGATTGTTTCCACCCAGCTTGCTTCTCTGTAAGAGCTTGGCTAAGCTTACATGGGCAGTTTCCGGGTTAGGAAAGAGGTCCACACCTGTGGGTGTCTTTAAGTTGATTTTGTAGGTGAGAAGAAACACATAGGTACGGTTCCTGTCCAGCCTGAGTTCGGCATGAGGGACAGGAAAGATGTGGGGGGCTGCTTCTGTAACGATTTCCAGCTTTGGAGGTCCCAAGGGGAAGTTCTTCTCTCCTTGTAGGGTGGTGGTGACTGGGAATCAGCTTGACCGTCAAGGGTTTGGTTTGGGCTGTTGTGCAAGAAAATCTAGAAGCCCCTTCAACGACATGAAGCAAGTGAAGGCGGCTATGTGGACACCTGGGCCAGGCTTTGAAAGTGTGAGCAGATTGGCATGAAAGCCCACACACAAGTCACCTGTAAGTCGGACGTGTGCAGCCTGAGGACTTACTGTCCTGTGCGGAAAACGACCAAAAGTGAGTGGTGTGCTTTCCCTGACCAAAGCGCCACAATCAGATGGCATTTGAGTAATTTCTTTAGAGGAAAAAGGACTGTGTATTCTTAGAGCCCAGCCCACTGTGCTCCGATTCACAGTGGCCTGGTGGGAGAGCACAGAAGCGCCCCTGGGCTTCTGAGGCTGGGATCCTTTCAGACCAGCCCCCCAGGTCCTCATCCCCCATTTCTGAGGCTGAGATCCTTCCAGAATTCCCCCCGCTTCCAAGGTCGAGATCCTTCCAGAAACACACACACACACAGACACACACACACACACACACACACACACACACACCCCGGCGTCCGAGATCCTTCCAGAACCACCCCTCTACTGCCTCCCTGGCTTCCGATGCCGAAATCCTTCCAGACACTCCCTCCCAACCCCCCTTCCCTGGCTTCCAAGGCCGAAATCCCAGAAGCCCAGAAGCCGACAGGCTCGTCCCTGTCCCTCGGACCAGCTGGCGGGCTCCCAGAGCAGGCATTGTGGTCAGTGGCCAAAAGCTCTGAGCATGGCCTCCAGGACTCCTTCATGGGGCCTAACGGGCCTAAGCGGTGCCTATTAGGGGTCCTCCTGTGTCGAACACTGAACAGCCTTCTAACGTAAAGACAATTCTGTTAGTTTCATTTTTTTAAAAGAGAGAGTTGGAGATTTTCTTTTAAAAAGCTTAAGAGGACACATTGTCTGAATTTCTAGCTGAACCTGAAGCTGATAACCCTGAAGCCGAGGCCAGCGCGGAGTCCGACCGGCTCGGGGTAAAGGATACACCCACTCCAGTCTCAGGCGCTTGGTGGGAAGGTCCACTTTTGCTTCCAGATTGTAAGAATCCACCTGGTCTCGGGGCATGTACATGGCGACAGGGCGTCCGCGAAGGAACATCTTCACATAGCCTTCCTCTGTGAAAAGAACGAGGATGTCAGTAGGACTCACTGGAGACCAGTGTACCTACAAATGGCCCCCCTGGCCTTCCAACGCCTCAGTGAAGGCCTGACACTTCAACATCTTAGGGGGAAAGAACCAAAGCAAAAAGTTGAGCAGTTTAAAACAAAAGCCTGTGTCTTGTTTGTGTTCAGTTTTTTGATTGCCTAAGTTCGTGTAAATGTGCAGAGGTTGTAAAGGCAAAGGCACTGGGCCTCACTAATTCTTCTCGCCACACTGTGGTGCCCACATCTGCTCAACCATCAACCACACCCAACGAGGCTGAGCTGATTCCAACTCCAGGTGGCCCCACAGGGCAGAGGAGAACCGCCCCGGGCTGTAAGCTTGTAGAAGCAGACTGCATCTCTTCCCCACAGGGACGGGGCTGGGCCCTGGGCTTCACTACAGCACCACCAGCAGTTCTCATCATCAAAACCCAGCCCAACTCACCGCTGTAGACGAGGGACCAACTCCTAGCTGGCAGTGGGCAAGCTTTCAGAAGCTGTGAATCTCACGGGATTTCTCCCACGGAGCACGTGGTGGATTTGAACTGCCTGCCTTTGTGTTAGCCACACAATTCCCTAACCAGAGGTCCCCGGAGCTTGTCAGAAGTGGGAAAATGACACCCCCAAGATTACAGCCTTAGAAATCCTCTCTAGACTTCTGCTGAGCTCAACGTCTAGGCGAGTGTACCAAGCGTCCTGAACTCTTGACAGTTAAGGTGACTTGCTCTATCTCTTGTCATGTGACTTGTTACATCATGATGCGAAGGTAAGTCAGATCATTCACTCAAGTGTGAAGGACACCAGGGCAGCAGAAGTACGTGCTCAGAAGCATGCAAGAGCAGGGCGCCCAGCAGAGGGCTCCGAGCAGAAAACCAGGGCAGAAAACAGCGAGAGAAATGCGGGGAGAGTCCACGGTGGAGCACCTTGTGATCAAGTCCTAGTTAACAAATCACGGCTACGGCAAAAGTAAGAGTCAGTAATAGATTGACGCAGAGAAGCACCTGAAAACAGGCAAACAAAAATTCCAATTTGAGGTTTTCTGCCTAGTTTTTAGGATACAAGAACCTCAAGCAAAATGTCTTATGAGCGGTTTAGAATTCCTGGACTCAGACCTTGATGGGTCACTGGCAAACAGAGGACCAGCCCTGAGGGCATCTGAACTGGGCAGCAGGGACTGGGGACACCTGCAGTGAGCTCAAGAGAGCACCCTGTGCATGGCAGAAACTGTGGTGGGGGAGACGTGGGACCGGGCAGGGCCGGGAGCACATACACATCATCTCCACGGGGCCTATTCCAAGGACTTCCAGCACCGTCACATGCACCACTGCCTGAGATGTGGGGGCTTCTGGCTCTGTTAGGGAAGCGTGCGTGGGGTTCTCCAGCGCATGCATGCCACACCCTTTGCTGACTGCCCCGCAGGTCCACTACAGGCCGTGGGCCAGACTTTGTGCCTATCACCTCCTCCTGTCCCACAGCTGTCCCGTTCTCCCCAGCCCCCTGGATGGGTCCATCTGAGCTCCCACTTGCCCAGGCTCTCTTGTCCCATCCTATGCGGTCTTAGATCAGCTGTCAGACCCATCTGGGTACTTCTTGTCCCCAGGACGGACTTCCCTGAGCCCCTTCCCTTAAAAGTCCTTGTGGCCTGCCCGCTAGGCTCCATCTTGGATGCTCAGCTCACCACCCCCATCCCATCTGGACTCTCCTTCCTCGGACACCGTGTGCACCTGCTCTTGTAGTCTCGGGGGCTCTGCCTCTGCTGGTCTCCATTCCCCAGCCCCTGGCCCATGCACCAGCTCAGCAGACTGGCGGTGAGCCCGTGGAGGAATCTCAAATGCTCCAGTGACCATCAGAGGAGGCCAGGGCAGGCTTGGTGAGCTTAAAGGTGGGTGACAGGTGACATCACTGATTGTCTTTGTAAGGAAGGCATCAGCTCTTGTCAGGGAGCTCACAGAGTAGAGGAGAGAGAATACAATGCCACGTCCCCAGCACCAGAAAGCCCAGCATGGATGACAGAGCCAGCACACGTGCGATCCCTCCAGGGGTAGACCGCCGCTGTGTGCTGGTGAAGGACCACAGGCGTGTGTGTCTGCCCTGGACACTGCTTAGCGCTGGCCATTTGGATATCCTCATTCACAGTCAGGTGCAGCGAGGGAATGTGATCTCTCCCGGGGATGTTAGAACAGCACACACAGGCAGCCCGGGGCGCGTGAGGGAGGGAGGCCAGCAGCCGTGCAGGGCCGCTCAGGAGCGGGACAGCCGGATGCCCCGCAGCTCTCTCCAGGTTCACACGGACTCTTCAAAGTCCCTGGCACCAGCCAATCATCCATCAAGATGCAGTTCCTGGCCACTTGTTCAAGGCCAGCCAAGGAAGTGCTGAGAAGACTGATCTTGTGAATGCACTGGCCTCCCAGACACTTTGCGTGTGAGGGGCGTCTGTCCGCCTGGACGAAACCATGCAGAGAGCTACGAGGTGTGTGCGAGGCCGCCTACCTTGGCAGTGTGTCACCCGGCGCTTCCCTTGTGATTTCGGAGACAGAGACAGAAGGGCTGGATAAAGAGAGGTGGAGTGCGTGGCAGGGCCGCCGGCCAGGAGCGCTCAGGCTCGCGGGCAGGGGGGCCAGGTGCACCCAGGACACGGCTGTCAAGTTTTCAGGGCACATCTCTGCACTCCTGACAAGGAGAACCCTACCCTGCCACGTGCTGATTTACCAGAAAACCATCAACACAAAATGTGGCCTTGGCCTCCTGAGTCTGAGGCTGGGGACAGGCTGGGGTGGATGTATTTAACCACCTGCACACCTGTGGGTTCGCCTGGCCTTTATACACATTCATGTGCTAAAATCAGCATCTCACCTACTGCAGACTGCGTTCAGAAACATACAGACAGGGGTACGAACTAGCAGCTCAGGGGTCCGATCAAAGGCAGGAAGACCAGAGCTATTTTCAGACAAAGTGGCCATTGGTGGTCACGTCAGGTCCTGCCTGGCAGGTGGGGAACAATGACGTAGGCCTCTGCTGGCTTTTAACCCAGAAATTCTGAGACAATGTGGGCGGTGGCACTTCACAATGTCCCCATGACAGGTCTGGAGTCCATATGGAAGGAGTCACCTGAGCCCTGACACATAAACCCAAGGCTTCTGTCCCCTACGACCCAGCCCGAGGAAGGCCACTGCGTGAAGGCCTCTGAGTGAGTCGAGGGCCACCCCCTGGGGAAGTGAAAGCAGACTTACCTGAACTGAACACAGGCTCCTTGGGTTTGCTGTGAAAACAAAAAAACAAAACCAGCATTAAATGAAGGTTCTGGTGTCACAGCATCCACAGAAGACCCCACTGTCATCAGCTGCTGTCCATCACTCAGGAGGCTCACTTTGTGTGCAACTCAGAAGGAAAGCTAATCAGTTAAAAGCAGAAAAAAACACACAAGTACATAAAATCACCCAAAACTAGGTGCGAGAAGCCCAGTCCTGAATTTTTGGCCAATGGGAGTGTTCCATGAGCACAGAGTGGAGTGTGACACTCCTCTGTCAAGATTCAGCACCACAGTGTCCCTGCATGTGCTATGAGGACTTTTGAAGATGTCCTGTCCAGGCACTGCTCTCGGCCACTTCTGCAGGTGTGGTCCCAGCGGCCTTGACTACAGACACAAGGTTCACTTTTGACCAGCGTCTTCATCAGTGTGAGAGATAGCTAGGTCCACTGTTGAGAGGCTGTGGAGACGTAGCCTGACAAAGCCCTGGAGACAGAGCCAGAGTTAAAGGTCTGCTTGCTCGATGACTGAAGGAAGAGCTGACTTGTGACTATTATGAAAAAGCTGGTTGGACAACTGAGGAGACGAGAGGCTACTTGGTGCTTGTGCTGCTGCACTGAACCTGGACTTTCACTTACTGATTGGGAAGCCATCTGAACTCACTGAGGAGTGGTGCCTGGCTGTTAACCTGCCCTGGGAACGCTGCACTAAACCTGGACTTTCACTGTGTGATATCATTTGCCTCCCTCACCTCCCAACCTATTTCCCTAATAAACTTCACAACTGTCAGTCAAGTCAGTGAGTCAATCCACAATACACACAGGGACAGCGTGAGGGGCATGTCTGACGTTCAGGGATCAGTTTCATACTGTGGTTGTTGCTGAGAGGGACGGTTCCCCGTTGCAGAGTTAATAGTGCCCTCACTCAGTTGTCCCCATGCTGCACTTGCTCCTTTTACTCCACAGGACAGAGCAGAACTGCCTCGAATGGTCTCCAAGGCATCTTGACAGAAGCACGCTGCTTCACTGTCCTGCTGATGGGTTCAAACCATCAACCTTTCTAACCACGGTACCACAGACTCCTTCATAGAATGCTCCCTGTCGAAATGTGTAAACAAGGTTTGCTCTCTTTCTTCGTGTGCTTTTCACAGACTATGGAAACATGAGATTCTTGGCAAGTGATCTTCTAGACCACGACTGTTAGAGACTTGACTGTATTCCAGAAAGACAAGGCGCAGAGGCAAAGGGGCAAAGAATTCTGACCATCGGGGCTTGGCCACTGGCCCCAGGCCCAATGAGTGTCCACACATCAGGCCATCCCTGTGCTCAAATAGCCCCAACAGGGTCAAGGCAGCATGGCAGCCGACAGGCTTCCCACAAGGACGTCTTCTGTGAGGACCTCCCAGGTGCAGGGGGAGCAGCCCCTGTTACATCGTGGCACAGCTGCTCCATCCTGGGGAAGGAGCCCAGACGTGAGGTCAGCAGGCCGGTGAAGCAGACGTTAGAAAGCCACTTCACCTCCATAAGCCTCCATGTCCTGTGTCTGTGGGACGGTATAAACCACGAGGCCCGGGAACTGGGAGGACTAGATAAGGGGCTCTCATGATAATCAGCCCATTCTCTCTCTCTCTCTCTCTCTCTCTCTCCCTTCTCCTCCCAATTTCCATGACAAGGTCGTAGGCATTATTTCTGGCCCCTCGCCTAGTAGTCTTGAAACCAAAGCAATGTAAAGAATGCTACAACTTGCCTTAATATTTATCAAACCATGAAAGAAAGACCCAGGGTTGGAAGGTTCAATCTTTTCAGTTGAAAATAACGGCTTAATCATCAAACTGATTTATCACCTAATTTTTCTTGAGGTCTCTTTTTAAATTTTATATTGGTGTGCACACAAAGTTCGTATACATTATGTTCCACACTGTTCTTCATTCATACTGTGTTTCATACAATCACTTCCATGCATTATGTTCTAATAAAATCAAACCCCACTGGACCTTGTCCAATTTTGAGGGCCGATGTTTCAGAACGTAAGAAGTCCATTTAGAACTGTCTGTCGATAGGTGGTGCTGTTTCCACGACTCTTCAATGGCTCATGTGGTTTTAAAAAGAAATCACATCGTCTCTCTCAACCTCTCCCTCCCTCCCTCCCTCCTTCCTTCTCTCTCAACCTCTCCCTCCTCCTCTCTCTCCCTCTCTCCCCCTCTCCCTCCTTCTCTCTCTCTCTCTCCTCTTCCTCTGACTTGCTGCTCGGTGCTGTGGTGTTAGTGCTCACTCAGCAGCAACCCTACACCTCCCAGAAGGACACCCTGCCAGGCCTGTGCCGTCCTCACACACGCTGTGCAGCCACTGTCCCATGCCATCTAACCGAAGGTCCCTCTCGTCCGCACAGATCCTCCATGTGACCAAGCGCAGTGCCCTTCTCCAGAGGCTGCTTCTTCTTGGTAACACGTCCAAAGTGGGTGAGATGACGTTCTTGCCATCTTGACTTTTTTTGTGTGCATGTACCATCAAATCAGATCTGACTAGTACAGGAGGACACTGTCCCTCCCTCTCCAGCAGAGCATCTGCTGGATTCGAGCTGGGCACTACTGGGATTACAGTGCCGCTTCTTGCCACTAGGCCACCAGAGCTCCCTAACCATCTTGACTTCTAAGGAACAGTCTGACTGTTCTTTTTTTCAAGACACTCTCCTGCTTCTTCACAGTCAATAATCAATAATAGTCAATAACCTTCAGCAACACGTAAGTAAAAGTCATCAAGGGTTCTTCTGCTTGTGTGACTCACTGTCCAGTTCTGCACGCACATGGAGTGACCATGACGGCTCTGGCCAGATGTGTTTTAGCCCTCAAAGCGACATCTTGGCTTTTGAGGACTTCAAAGAGGGTTTTTTTGGTAGCAGATTTGCCTATGGTAATGGGTCATTTTGCTTCCTGTTTGGTTGTGGATCCAAATGAAAAAAAAAACAAAAACAAACCAAACCCAATTCTTGACAATTTCATCCTTTCCTCTGTTAATCATACAAACTTAACAACTTATTGCCATCAAGTCAGAAGCGACTTGGAGCTGACCCCCCAGGGACTTTTGAGAGGTGGTAAATTGCATGGGAATAGACTGCCCATCTTTCTCCCTTGGAGCAGATAGTGGATTCGAACTGCCTGCTTCTGAGCTGACAGTGTAACTCCATACCCACTAGGCCACCAGGGCTCCCTCTCCCTTGTGTTGATTACTGGTTCGGTTTTAAGGATTTTTGGTTTACGGTGAGGAGTAATTCACAGTGGGACTTTTCTCTTCTGTTAGTGCTTCCAGTTCTCTTTGCTTTCACCAAGCAAGGGTGTTAGAAATATTTACTGAGCAGTTACTGTGTGCCAGGCACTTTGCAAGGTGCTAGAGATTAAAAAAATTAATAAGTGACAGCTTCGGCACTCCCTACGTGTAAAGGGGAGGGTCAAGGGGCGTTTGTGAGGGGGGAGCCCCAGGTCAAGTAAACAGACAGGTGTGTAACCTGACAGCGTATCAGTGGGGTGAAGATCCAGGGGGGGCGTCCCACACAGGCAGGCCTCTCAGGCCGAGGCCGGAAGGTAAGCTGGAGTCAGCTGAAATGTAGCCCCCTCCCCAGCGTCTGCACCTCCAAAAATGTCTGGCCACGCCATGCACGACTCAGGAGGGGGACTCTCCACCTACAAGTCCCATCTCACTCAGCTGTGCCTGGGCTGTGGTTAGGAGGCCTGGCTGCTAGCTGAAAGGTGGGCGGTTCGAATCCACCAGCCTCTCTGTGGGAGAAAGATGGGCAGTCTTTTCCTATTAAGATCTGCAATCTCGGAGAGCCGACGGGGGGCTGTCATAAATATGATGTGCATTATGAAGTGAAGTATAAATATATTTTGATAGTAGGTCTTAGTTTTGATGGGAGGTTCTGTATTCATGTTTACTTTTACGATTCAGTGTTGTTTTTTTCTGATTATGTTGTCATTTTCCTCAGATTCCTTCTTTTTTAACTAAACCTATTTGAGTATCTCGTACAAGCTACCTGCACTCCTCTTGCAATGAGCTGCCTGTTAAGCCCTTTTCCGTTTTCTGTGGTGGCGACTGTCTCTCTGTTACTCCTAGTTGGGTGCTTTGAAATGGAAGGACCTTTGTGGAAGTGTGTCAGAGTGGCTAAAGGAATGGGATTTTTGGGTGTCCCCATGTCCTCCACACCTCGTGGGGTGTTCTGTCTACATTAGGTGCCCAATAGTACTGTGGGCTGGGAATGAGCGAGGTGACAAGAGAAATTCTGAGAGTGTCTGATTCCTCCTTCTACAGGCTGGGACGGTGCAGAGACAGGGGTCGGAGTTCCGAGGTGGCCCCGGAAGAGAGGCATTTTGAGTCTGGGAGAGGAGTGAGCAAAGCTGTGCCGATGTCCACCACCCCCTGCCATCTGGGGGCCAGCTCCGTGCCCCATGTCCTATGCACACGGTCCCCCTGCCACCATTCTACAACCCTGTGAACAGTGCTGGTCTCTCTCTCCCACTGGGGACTAAGCCACAGAGACTGTCAGGATTGCACTGTGTCCCCTCCAAATATAAGTCAAGATGCTGGTGCATGATCCTATGAAGATGTCCCTGTATGACCATCCAACGAAGAGTGACAAAGGGAGGGGCCAAACCTGACCACCTCTGAACTACTAGAACAGGAGAGCAGACAGGGGCATGCAGGGGGCAGGGAAAGATGCCAAGGAATGCCCAGGCTCGCCAGCAGACACCAGAGGACATGAGAGGGTCAGCATGGCTAAGACCACAACTTGAATTTTCAGCTTCCAATCCGGGAGGAAAGGAATCTGTCAAAGCCACCACTTGTGATATTTCTGTTATGGCAGCCCCAGGAGACTTAACGGATCCACTAACCTGTCCACAGTCAGAACGAAACTGGGTAGAGCTGAGCTCAGAAGCTGAGTGTGGCTAATGCAGCACCACCACCTGAACTTTCTCAGCTATGGGGGGAAGATCCACTCGGCAGTTGTTTACTGCTGGATGCACTGGGGACTGTTCTAGACACTGACTGTTCTACTGAGAACACACACACCCGTCCAACGACAGATGTGTGGTTAGTACACTGTGAGACTCATTCCAAAGCATTGTGGAAAGAGTTATTTATCGGAATGATGATGGACTTACATGGCAGTGGGAAGAGACGGACAGAGCACGTGCAGAAGGATATCAACGTGTCTAAACTGCAGGTCCAACAACCCAAGAAGACCATCTGGATGAAGTGTGGCCAGGTGCAGCTGTGAGCCTCTCAGTGGGGAGAAGGCAGGTGACCTCAGTTTCCTTTTACTGAACATCTGGATTTTATAACACTTGTGTAAGTAATTACACTGGAAAAGGAAGAAGAATCTAGCAGGGAACACTGAAAGAAGGTGCTGGGAGGGTGTGGCTATCAGGACCCAGGAGAAGATAAGATAAGGAGGGAGTAGCGGAAGGACCTTGAACTCCAGGCTGAGGACTCAGGCTTGGAGTGCAGGCCAGCAAAGTTAAGTAAAGGAAAAGCAAACTTGAGATTTGAGGGCCTGGAGGTGGTGGCCAATCTTGCTGCAGGCACAACACTTCCTGAAGATCAAAGACAAAAGCCTTCAGTGTCCATTCCACCTTAATGTAGAGAAAACAAAAGTCTTCCCAGCTGGACCAGAGGGCAACATCCCATCAGAGTGGAGAAAAGACTGGAGTTGCCACGCATTTCATTTCACTTGGACCCACAATCAACCCCATGGAAGCTGCTGCCCCAGAGATCAAACAACATTCTCCAGTGGACAAAAGGCTGCAAAAGACCTTCGGAAACGGTTAAAATGCGAAGCTTCCACCCTTCGGGCTAAGGTGTGTCTAACCCAAGCCAGGGTATGTTCCATTGTCTCATAATACTTTTGTTATTATGTTATGAGCTTGGCACAGACTAGCTGACCTGCGAGCAGGTTTTCAGAAGCAGAGGAGCGCAGGAGGAGACTGCCCGTCTTTCTCCCACAGAGCAGCGGGTAGATTCGAACCGCATGCCTCTGGGTTATCCGTACAACTCCCTACCACGAGAGGTCCTTTCGCCATACCTATTCAATGTGTACGATGAGCAAACCATACCAACGCCTGTACTGCAGGAAGAAGAATGTGGCATCAGGATCAGAGGACAACCCATCAACAACCTGAATTATGCAGATGACACAACGTGGCTTGCTGAAAGTGAAGAGGATTTGAAGCACTTGCTGGAGAAGATCAACATGGATCACAGTTCAACATCAAGAAAACAAAAATTATCACCACTAGACTAATAGGCAATATCATGATGGATGGAGAAAAGAGAGAAATTCCCAATTACTTCCTCTTACTTGGGTCTACAATCAACATCCTTCGTGCCAGCAGTCAAGAGATTAAAAGATGCACTGCAGTGGGGAGATCTTGTGTCAAGGAGAAGTGCTGAAGAGCAATGATGTCAGTTTGAAGACTAAGGTGTGCCTAATCCAGGTCACGGTCTTTTCAGTTACTTTCTATGCATCTGAGAGCTGGGCAATGAGTGAGGAGGAGAGAAGAAGAATCTGCGCCTTTGAGTTGTTGCGTAGGAGAGGAGCACTGAATATGACACAGGCTGACAAAAGGACAAACAGGTACGTCTTGGGAACAGTGAGAGCAGAGTGCTGCTTGGAGGCAAGGATGAGGGAGGTCTGTCCATGTACCCTGTGCCTGTTGTTAGAGAAGTCAGCTGGAAAAACAGAGGGTGACCTACAACAAGACAGACTGACAACATGGTCACTGCATCGAAGGGCTCATGTATGTCAGAGATTATAAGGATGGCACAGGACTGGGCAAGGCTCAGATCTGTTATTCCAAGAGTTGCTATGAATCGCCGTTAAATTGATGGCATCTAACTAATGAATAAGGAAGCCTGAAGAAGAATTGATGCCTTTCAGGGAGCTCTGTTGGCCTTGTGGCAAGAAGCTGCACTGCGATCCCAGAGGTGTGCGGTTCAAATCCACCAGATGCTCTGCTGGAGAAGGAGGGACAATCTCCTCCTATACCAGTCAGATCCAATTTGACACATAAAATAATAAAATAAAATATTTTAAAAAAAGAAAAGAATTGATGCCTTTGAATTATGATCCTGGTAAAGGAAACGGACTCTACACTGGACTGCCAGAAGAAATAACAACTCTGACCTGGAAGAGACCCAACCTTGTGAGGATGGAGAGAGCCTTGCGTACTCCTGACATGTTACCAACAGCAGCCAATCTCTGGAGAAGGACATCATCCTTGGTAAAGTGGACAAGCAACGGGGGGAGGGGGGGAGGGAGAAAAGGGACAACACTCATGGATGGAGTGACATGGTGGATGGAAGTAGCCTGGGGCTCAAACACGCTCAAGCCTAGACTGTGAGGACGGTACTGGACCAGGCAGTGCGTTGTCGTATCGTAAATATGAGTGAATATCAAATCAACAGCACCTAGCAACAAAACCAGGCGTAAAGGTGAAGCTCTTGGCTGAGAACAGATGGTGGTTCCAACCCAGCAGCCTCTGCTCAAGGAAAGACGTGGCAGGCATAAAAACCACAGGCTCGGCCACTGACAAGGCCGTTCTGCTCTGTCTTGTAGGGCTGTGAAAAGTCAGAACTGACAATAATTAACATTAGTATCACTTGCAAGCAAGGTTCTGTTGAAAATGATCCAAAAACCATTGACTGGACAGCACATCAACAGAGAATTGCCAGAAGTGAAGGTTGGGTTTAGAAGAGGCCGTGGGTACGAGGGACATTATCGCCAACGTTAGATGGATCTTGGCTGAAAGCAGAGAGTACCAGAGGAATGTCTGTGTTTCACTGACTATGCAAAGGCATTGGCAGCCTAGTCCTTCTTTAAAAATCCTAGCACTGAGTTCTGTATGGCCATTGCAAGGAGTTAATAAACCTGGCAGAGGAGCAGGGAGGGCTGTGGGAGGGACGGCTGGGGGCAGAACTGGTGAAAGGCTGGAGGAGGAGGCCGGTCTGACCCTCACCTCACAGGGATCAGCTTTGGCTGAAGCTGGTGATGGTGAGTCTCCTTTCCCCACGGCGAGAGCAGAGGGCAGATGTCCCTCCGTCCCCTGTCCAGATGTCACATGTTCAATCCTCATCTACACATCACGGGAGCCGGTGAAATCCAGCGACCACTTCTCAAGGAAGAGGAACACTGGGGCTTTAAACGACTACGGAGAGCAAACATCAGGACTCTACAACCGAGCCTTGCAGCCAGGACACTGTAGCTAGTTAGGATCCCAAATCCCCACTGCTTTGTGCTCAACAGGAAGATTTTTTATCATTTATAAAGAATGCCTGTATGTGTGGTAGACTGTTCCTGTTCTTGGGGAAAGAGCACCCTTTGTGTAATCTCCGCTAAAAGGCTGTATGTGCTACCAGTTTTGCACACGGTGTGTGGTAAACTGAGCTTTACGGCAAATAACGTGCAATTACGAGGAGTTCAGGCCAGCTCGGCGTGCTGCCCATGCCGACCCCCAGTCTGCCCAGCTGCACCGTCACGCCCATTCCTCAATGAGGACAAAGGGTCGTGGTCCCGTGACAGCGGGGGCTGACAGTGTCTGTGCCAACCACCAGCATGCCCTGTATTTCCTCAGCCACTGCTGGAGTCTGTCAACATCCACGCTGTCTGCTAGGGCTATGGTGCGTGTATGAATGTCACTTAATACGTGTCAGGCCAGAAAGTAGGACCAAGACTCTGAGACCCACCTAACCGCTTCGTCTTAAAAAGGAGGAAAATCAAGCCTGGGGTCGTGGAGTATCAGCCATTACTTTCCTCTCCAGTGCACCGCAAGGCAGAGGCCGCTGTGTGGAGTCTGTTCTGACCCTCAGTGTTCTGAGGCTGTGTCTGTGTACCTCATGGAAGCAGGACCTCCCGGAGCAGGACCTCCCGGAGCAGGACCTCATGGAAGCAGGACCTCACGGAGCAGGACCTCCCGGAGCAGGACCTCATGGAAGCAGGACCTCACAGGAGCAGGACCTCCCAGAGCAGGACCTCACGGAGCAGGACCTCACGGAGCAGGCTGCCCATCTTACACCCACAGAGGCCCCTGGTGAGCGTGAACTGATGACCTTTCAGTGTGCAGTACATGTAACACCCTCCACCACCTGAGCCCCATCTCTGCTCGGGCCTTTCTTACGTACCGGCCACCATGATGATGACCACTGGACGCTAAGCAAGGTGACCTCCTAAGAGTTGCCCACTTACCCCTGATGAGATTTAAGGGAACTGGGGATAATCTCCCTAATCCTTAGAGAAAAAACCGAGACACCATGAAGAGGCAGAGCTGGTCCAAACCAAGCCCTTCTTTCACTCCAGGGTCACACCCTCTGCATGCAGTCTGACCCGCCTTTAGTCACCAAATGGGGACAAGCTCGTAGATGACAGGCAGCACATTGGAGCAACAAGACCAGGAGGCGAAGGCAAGGGGACAGCACCTCCTAGATGACTGACCCCACCCTGTTTCAGAGGCATTCTGGGGACCACCTCCCCACCGCGCACTCTGACACTGCAAAGCCCTGACCCAGCGTCCCAGGGACGCTCACTCTGTTTAGTGCGAAGTCAAAAGCACCCAGGAGGGTGCTCACGTTGGACGGAGAGGCTCCGAGAAGGGCAGGGGCGCTATACTGATCTCCATGTCTCTGCTTCTCCCGCTCTCTGACTTACGGCTTGATTTCTCCCATGTGCTCCCAAACGTCCCTAGCAGAGCCAGGAGCCACCTGGCAAAAGGCAGCAACTTTCTCTTGGAAACTCCTCAGGTGTATGCAGCACAACTCTCTGGGTGCTGGGCTGGCCTCGGCCACCTCTGGGTTCTAAGGAGACTGTGGGTTCGTGGACTGCTGTAACTCTGGGAGTGATGCTTGGGTACATCATGGTGGGGTCACTCACGGTGGACGGCTTCCAAGGAGCTTCCATAGTAACCCAGAATGGGAAGAAGGCCATGGTGAGCTGCTTCTGAAACAACTTCCCAGTGTGGATGTCATGACACAGTGCGGGAGATGACCCCCCGGGATGGAAGGGCAGAGGGACACCACAGGACACAGTGTGAGGAGATGGCCCCCCGGGATGGAAGGACAGAGGGACAGCACAGGACACAGTGTGGGGAGATGGCCCCCCAGGCTGGAAGGCACTCCAGATATGGTTGCAGGGAGAGCTGACACCTGAGCGTAGGTCTTAACACTACGGCCAGGGCACAGCTGTGAGACCTCCACTTGCTGACATGGTACAACTCAAAATGAGACAAGTCAGCTGCAAATATCCATTAGTAACAGAAAATATGGAGAGTCTGAAGTATGAATCTAGGAAAAATTGAAATTGTCAGAAATGAAATGAAACGCTAGGAGATCACATCCTGTCACCGGGGGCTGGGACCATCTAATGCTGGACAATCACACAGTCAGTCCTCCCTGCCGAGAAGGGCAATGTGAAGAGGAATGGTATCAGCCTCACTGTCAGCATTTCAAGATCTCCCCTGACTCAAGAGGTTCATATCCACAGACCCACAAGGAAGATTCGCGAATGGGAGTGTTATTTGAATTTAGGCACCAGCCACTGATGCCAAAAATGGGAAGAAAAAAAAAATTATCAACTTCTGCAGCCTCAAATGGATCAAACATGCACTCAGGTTGCAGTGATACCTGTGAGTCAAACGCCAAGTCTGGAAAAAGGTGGCTCTGCCGTGAGTAACCATGGCCTTGAAGACAAGGACGACGGAATCCCCTAACACCAACTAACGACTTATGCACTGTAAAAACCTCTTTATCGACAACACAAATGGTGATGATCCACGTGGACCGTGCTGAATGAAATACACGGGAGTCAAATCTGTTACATCTGTCCCAACGCGACAGTGGAGAAGCTCTGAGTCACCAGGCACGCAGCGCCGGACGCCAAAGGCAGAGCTGCCCGCCAACGGCATGCAAGCAAGTGCGAACTAGCGTGGAAGAAAATGAAAACGAACGAGCTCAGGGGAGGGAAAACACCCCCGAGTGCATCCTGCGCAGTTTCAGAGCCATCTCACCTACGGAGCAGAGGCGTTAAACACAAAGGGTCGAAGACCAGAAGGGGTGTGGGATGTATCAAGACCTCATACTTGAACAAAACAGAAGGTCACAGAGAAGAAAATGGTGTCAGCAGAGCCTCTGAAACTTGCTAAAGTGAATGAAAGAAATGTTGACGGAAGGGGCCGGACAGAAGATTTAGATCAGCTCGAAGGGCAAAGCAAAGCATGATCATGAAATCGGCAAAGAGCTGAAGTCAGAAACTCACAGGGCTGAACATGCTTGGGGAAGACGTGAAAGGAAATCTCAAGTCTCACGTGGCAATACTGAAGGATTTTATGGACAAAACAGGGAAGGAAACAGGAAGTTCCAAGAGAAGGGGGAAGGACGAGGGTCTCCACTCACACGAACTGAGGGAGCGGAAACCCTCAGGCCACGCTGCACTGGAGGTCTGGTCAACCACGAGGCCCCAGGCCCTGACTGGGACGTGTCAGCAAACGCAATCCCACATGAGAAATGCTTACTGGTTTATGCTCAGAAACCAGGAAGACAGCCACCTGGCCAACCCAGATTATGTCCGTTCCAAAGAAAAGCATCAAATGGAATGTGGGAAGCATCAAACAATGTCAATAATGTCACACGCTAATAAAATGTTGAAGATAATTAAGAAGTGTTTGCTGCAGTTCATCAACAGGGAACTGCCAGAGTCAAGGTTCAGAAGAGACTGTGGAACCAGGGGCATCAGATGCACCGTGGTTGAAAGCAGGGACTCTTAGCTGTGCTCACACTGGACTCGATCTAGACGCAGATCAAAAGGCAGTTGTTTGAACAGAACAAAGGGGATAATGTAGGATCGAAATTCAGGAAGAGAGCATCAGGGTGGTGTTCTCTTATCATACTTGTGTATGCTAAACAAATAATTATGTTTATGCTAAACAAATAATTTCAGAAGCTGGGCTCTCTTAAGAGAAACCCGGCATCATGATTGGAGAAATTTCCCCAACAACCTGCCTTGTACAAATGATGTAAAGAAATCTGTCCTAGAAGAGGCACAGCCAGAATGTGCCAATTAGGTATTACTGTCATGACAGGAGTCCAGAACGAAGGCTGCAGAGTGGAGTGGACCTGGGGGCAGGGATTGTAAAACAATGAAAAAATTTTTCTTTTACTTTTCAAAGAGAAGAGTGTACTGGGGGGAGGGGTGCGCAGGGAGAAAAGTGCAACAGTGAATGAATGGAAATCCAAAGTTTCTATAAATTTTCATTAAAATTAATAATAATAATAATAATGAAACGAGGAAGGCAGGCTTTCCCATCGTGTCCTCTGGGCATGTTAACAGGAGGGGCCAGGCCTCTGAGTTGACTGCGTGTCATGCAACCCTATGAACGAGGGATCTGAACCCTGTTCTATCCTGCGCCATCCACAGCGTCCCTGACACACTCGAGTCCACTACTAGTCACTGTGTCAACCCACTCACTGAGTGTCCAGAGAAGGATGCAATCCTTGGTTTAACAGAGGGTCAGAGAAAACAGGGAGAGACCCTCAGTGAGATGGACTTGCACGAGATTACAACAACGAGCTGGAACACAGGAACAGATGTGAGGAGGGGGCACAGCCGGGCGCGGCTCAGTGTGTTCTATGTGGGCCCTTTAGGGGTCAGGACCCCTAACGACAGTGACAAAGGGACAGAGACTTTACTGGGAAATGAGCATGTGGCGTTGCTGGGATTATTTTTAGAAAATGACTAGTACATTTTCCCAGTCCTTTGGTTCCAAATCACAATTTCCTACATGGCAATTTTTGAAGAGAGGGAAAAAAAAAATCCCTTCATAAATATCTTTCATGGAAACATTTACCCAGCACATTAACCAAAGCTGTAGGAATTAAAAGATAAAACAGATCCGGAGTTTGCACAACGTGGATTCTTTTTGGAAATTCTTAATAAAAGCCAGATGTGTAAAGAAGGGACCAAGTTGTTTACTGCCAAGCGAGGGAGCCACTTGGCCAACTCCAGGCAGGGAAGCCCAGGGCCCCGCGTCAGGCTGAGTCGCATTCTGTCGCACTGTAACCACTCAGCCTTATTTCCATGGTATTATCACCCAATTAGCATAATCTTCTGATCCCAGGGACTAATCTCGAATTCAGAAGAGGATCGAGCCTCAGGCCAATGGTCTTCAAGTTTTAATTGACCGTGGCCTGTAGAAGAAGCACTTGTTGATGGGTTATTTTTTTTTTTATCTCTGTAAAAGAAATCGTTTGAGGATAAAACTGAAAAGCAGCTACAATTTCCTTTATAGGAGTGAATTAAAAGGATTTACAAACTTGGAATTTTTACAGCCTGTGGGTTGGAATCAATTGCTTTATGACTAAGCCTCCTTTATACAAGACCATTTTTGGGGGGAGAAAAAGCATGTTTAGCCTGTGAAGCTGAAATTCCTTTCTTAGCCTTGCTAACGAGAGTAAAATTAAAGTACAATGTATAAAAAGAACATAAAATTCAGCATTAGACAGCTGTACAGAGAGAAACTGTTCTCATGCACATAATATATCCTTTTAAAACTGCTAGAACCGATAAAGCACGTAACAAGCTATTAAGATCTTACTGCTTCACTTTCCCCAATTAAAAACCATCACTATCAAGTTGATAGGTATTTATTAGAATCCATTATAAACGAACTTCATAGAAAAGTTCAAAACTAGAATTATATTTCATGAAACCAAAATGAAAAACGGTTCTTATTTCTAGGGGGAACTCAATTGAAAGCAGTTTGTAAAGTCTTAAAGGTAGACATTTTCACCTGCGTGGCCTCAGAACACAGCTGCTAACCTCAACACCAACGTCAAAAGGAGCTGAAAGGCAGCAGGGTGGCGAGCAGAGGTGGGAATTCGGAGGAGCTGTCCCTCTGTGGGAATGGGGAGCTCCGAGGAGCATCCCCGGTCTGGGTTATGCACGCTGGGACCTCCGAAATAACCCCTGCCCCCAGCTGAGCTCTAACTGGAGTGGGCTCTGACTAGAGCAGGCGAGGAGACGCCATGGTTGCCCACCAACAGGCCTCAGTGTCTGTTGACCAGGGAACTCTGGATTCCCTGAGGACAGCGGGGACTCAAACTCCCGACCAGCAGAAGCCAGGAGCAAGGCCTTACCTCTCACTGTTCTTCTTGCCGCTGGAAGAACTGCTGGTGGAGCCCGTCCGATTGCGGTTTCCTTTGGGGTCCCCGTAGCTCTCCCTCCGGCCCCCAGGGGAGACACGTTCAGAAGAGCTGGTCCGTTTGATGGAGCTAGAAATGGAGCGTGAATGACAAGGTCCTTTAACACCATGGTGTGACTTTACTGTCGCGTGTAACAGTGGACCACAGGGCATCGGGGGCACGAGGGGCTTTACAAGCTAGCTGGCCTCTGAAATCCTATGCAGGGATGTGCACGCTCTTCCCATGTGCCCTGGAGTCGGGGTAGTGCTCACGGCCCTTGTAACCATCGTGGTGGAGCCCGCTCAGGGCTGCACAGAGGACCCTGACCTGGAGGAAGCCACGGGGCCCACCATCCCCGGCCTGCCGTCCAGTGGCTCCTGGCCATGGGTCTCCCCCCAGGGGACATGTGGCACTGTCTGGAGATATTGGGTTGTCACACTAGGAGGCTGCATTTAGTGGGTTAGGCCAAGCTGTATTTCCATGTGTGACTGAGTCATAGCTGACCCACAACAGATCCTCTGGTGAGTTTTCAGAGGCAGTAAATCACATGGAAGGAGACTGCCCGTCCTTCTCCCACAGAGCACTCGCTGGTTTTGAACCACATGCCTTTGGGATAGCAGCACAGCTTCTTACCACTAGGCTACCAGAGCTCCCCAGACCGGGTTAGATCCCTTGTTGTTGCTCGGATTCTAGTAAGCCTTACAGACTGCAGGGTGAACCGCCGTCCAGCCCTGGGGCCACCTCATAATTGCAGGCAGGCCTGCACCACGGCTGCGGTCTTCATGCCACCATCCTCCCCTTTCCACATCTTCCACTTTACCAGCCACAGTGTCTGTCTCCAGGGCACAAGGAAGAGGGACACTGCTGGACATGCTAAAGCGTCCAGGACAGTGCTGTCCCACCCCGGAACCATCCAGCCCAGGATGCTGACGGTGCTGGGAGTGTCGAGCTGTGGTCTAACGGCCTGCAGGGGGCAGCACCAGTGGACACCATAAACAGCCTGCCAGCCTTGACCAGGCGGTGTCCACGTGGGGCTTAACATCCCTCCGTGTAACAGGAGAGGCGGCCTGGGGAGGGAGGCCTGGGGAAGGCTGCCGGCGGCTGGGGAACTTCTGGAAAGATCCAAGGGACGGCGTGAATGTGTGGCAATTACAGGGGAGAAGAGCCTGCTGGTGGCCAAGGAGGCCCGCAAGGGAGGGGGGGTGAGGCAGAGCTGGGGAGGGGTGGATGGTGGGCAAGCGGCTGTCCTGCAGGGGCTCTGAGACACTGCTCTTCACCACGGGGTCCTGAGAGCCTGCTCACGCATCGTCGGTGTGCACTTCCAGAGGTGATGTGGACGGAGGAGTGTGTGTCACAGGCAAGGACAATCTCCTTAACCGAAAGGTGAACTGGGGGTGGTGGTGTTCCCCGGCTGGGGCTCAAGGAAGAAGGTCCAGCGGGGTAAGTCAGCCTGGACATGCAGGGGTGTGCAGAGACACACAATGACTGCCACTTCTGAGACCACTAGGGACAGCAACGTCCAGCTGGTGGTCAATGAAGGGACTACCAACCGGTCTGAGGGGAAAGTGCCGTGTGAGGAAGGAGAGAAGAGATGGAGACAGCGTCCAGGAAACTCCACTTATGACGGCGTGGGTGTGGACCAGGACAGTGTTGAGGCAGCAGGTGCGGGGAGGAGACGTGGGGTAAGGACACAGCCTGGGCCAAGCTTCAGTGCAGGGTGAGAAGGAGACAGGTGTGCAGGGAGGGGAGACAGGGGCTCCCAGGCTGAAGGTCCCCATCCTCAGGAAGAATCTCCCCTCAGAGTCCCCTCAGCAGTGACCCTGCCCTTCTCCCCTCACTTCTCTTCTGTCTGTTCCTTCCTCCAGGCCGACATTGTCAGTCCATTCCCTTCTAACATCTAAGCACTCGGCTCAACACCTCTGTGCGTTTGCAGAAACCTCAGGGTGGGCTGGCTTTGAAAACGCCTCTTGCGTGAGCAGCAAGGGAAGGAAACAGGTAAGCTGAGTATGAGGACTGTTCTTTCCATCCTAATCCTTGTCCTGGTGCAGCCTGCCGGTGGCTGAGGGAGGGCGGGACCTGCACCAGGAGCTACAACTGGCCTCTGGGTGGGGTGTTTTGAGGTCAGAATGTGAATTTTTAGAATGCTCAATTTTAGGTCAAGGAAATTACAGACCTGAAGAGGGTATCATGTTCCTGAATTTAGGATTTGAAGTTTAAGATTCTAAAATTCTTTGTGTTTAATGTCCGAAAGGAAGAACATCAAGTTAAACCAACTTACCGACTGCTAGAGCTGATCCTGGCTGTGGACAGGGCAGCACTGGCCCTGGGTTACGACCTCAGCAGTAAGGAACCCTGGTAGCACAGTGGCTGCGCTTTGGCTATTAGTCAAAAAGCTTATCAAGGGGAGCTGTGCTGGCCTAGTGGCAAGAAGCTGCACTGCAATTCCAGAGGTACGTGGTTCAAATCCACCAGATGATCTCCTGGAGGAGGGGCAATCTTCTCCTGTACCAGTCAGATCCAATTTGATGGCACACACATACACAAAATAATAAAAATAACTTTTTTTAAAAAGCCAATCGTTTTGCACATGTCTTCCGCCCTGCAGGAGAAAGCCGAGGCAGGGGCACCTGTAAGGATCCCAGTCCCGGGGCCTGTACCACGCAGCTCCTCTCTGTCTGGCACAGCTGCACTGAGTCAGAACCAACCAGACAGAAATGGGCATCCTCTGCACAAGGAGACTGCCAGGTCTTTCTCCCTAGGAGCAGATGCTGGATTCGAACTACTGAACTTCCGGTTCATAGCCAAGTGCCATAACCACCATTGCTCATTCAGCTGCACACAGTGGGGTTAGTCTCTCTGTCTCTGGCACAAGGCTCTTACGCACGGTGCCTCTCAGCTAGGCACCGACCAGGGGAGCAGAAGACAAGCCCAGAGCTCCAGCCGTCCCTGGAGGGTCTCCGAGACCACGAGTGGGGACAAACTCGATGGTGAAAACACAGACGCAGGGCCTTGGGCATGGAGACAGCAGACAGCATACAGCTCGCTTCCTCACAGGCCTTCACCTAAACCTCAACTCCTACACAAGGTCGGGATGCCACCATGCAGCCGGGGAAACACGTTCAGGGACGGGACGTGACGTGACCCGGTGAAGTCACACCGTGAGTGCTGCGCTGCCCCGGGCCCCACCCACCCAGGTGAGGTCACCCGCCGTGTAGGTGAGGTCACCCGCCGTGTAGGGGACACAGAAGGTCCAGGTTCCTGATGGTGGACATCCAGGAGGCCAGGTCACGTCAGTCACAAACAGCGCTACAGGAGGTCAGACAGGACAGACTCACAGACGCAGGGGACTAAGGTCTGCAAGCTCCCATGGGTGGGGGTTGGGGGGACTAGGGGAAGCTAAGGGGCACACACGCAGCTAAGCGCCCTCACCTGGGTGACGATCTATTCAGTTTGCATGCACTGAGAAGGCTCACGGACCTGTTTAATCTGCACACGAGAAGCACAGAGAAGAAGCAGAGAAAACCATGAGAGCAGCAGGGAGCACACAGCAGACACCGTCAGCAGCTTCAGGGTCACAAGCCACGTGCTGACATGTGACGGCGCCTCGGCCTGAGAGAGACACTGGTGGACCCCCCGCCCACGGCCTCCCCACAGCGTTTGTTCACACACTGCCATTAACATGTGACACTGTAAAAGCATCAAACAACAACAAACTCAAGACATTTCATTCTGAGAGCAGACAGCTTTTAAGTCAAACAGGAGTTACTAGAAGTGAGGGACAGAAAATCCACCTTAAAAGCAAGACATCTGAGGGATGAGGGCAGTGGTACCAGCAGTCCCCTTACACTGAAGGCAGGACATCCGAGGGACAGGGGGTGAGGGACGAGGGCAGTGTGTGAGCAGTGCTGTCCCCACGGTGGGGCCCCCTTCCCCTGACAGCGGGCAGTGCCCACACAGTGGGTTCGAGGGGAAAACACCTCTCTGAGCTCTGGACAGGGGTCCATGAGCTCGTGACAGACTGCATCACGTCAGCAAACCGAGAAACCCCAAACCCAGTGCCGTGGGGTCGATTCTAACTCACAGGACGCAGCGGACCAGCCCCTCGTTTCTGAGGCCGCCTCTCTCTCAGGGGAGTGGTGTGTGCGGACACCCTACAGCCGCACCTTTCGCTAAATGAGAATGGGAGGTCTGAGCCCAGTAAGCACTTCAGAGGAGAACAGAGCAGCTGCACACAGAGGCCACCACGACTGTGAGGAAACTCAGGGCACACACACAGAGTTCACCATGTAATGTGAAATCAAGAGTTGGTTCTACAGAATCTGCTAAAAGAAATCTGGCAGAACGTGCACCTGCAGACACTGGTGCAGCTGGTGGTTTAGCTGACAGGTTAACACTTTAAAAACTATTCACTCAACCAACACTTCTCAGACATCAGCTGTGACTGGGGGCTGGGCCCTGGGGAGTCAGCACGGTCAACTGGAAAGACCGCGTGACACGTCCTGCCAATGAGAGACTTCTGACAAGAGGGGTCACCGAGGTAACTGTGGAAGGAATTCTTAGGGAGCTCTGGTGTCTTAGTGGTAAGAAGATGCAGTGCTCTTTCCATCCACCAGCTAGGCGTCCATCACCTTTGAGCCACTACCCCGTCATTCCAGGAGAACCGGGCACAGGGAGGGGCCACCGCTGCTTCTAAAATCCAAGAGGTCCTCCCCGTTCACAGACAATCTACCAATCCTTGGTCACTGAGAACAGATTAAAAATGTGAATCTAAAGCCTCTGTTCCAAGTCATCAGGCCAAGTGAAAGATACATTAGAAAGAAATGTTTAAAACTAAAGCCAATTAGATGGGCATTTTCTAGTCCTTAAATCACGGAGCCCTGGTGGTGCAGTGGGCTAAAAGCTGGGCTGCTAACCAAAAGGTTGGTGGTTTGAACTCACCGGCTACAACTTGAGGCAGAGACGGAGGCCGACTGGGCCTGCAAAGGTCCCAGCTCCAAATGGCCTTGGGGCAGTGCGGTTCTGTCCCACAAGACCGCTGGGAGTTGAGGCCTATTCCAAGGGACAGGGCTTTTGGATTGCTTGGTCACCCTTTGAACCCGAACTTGAACTTGAGCTCACTCTGGTGGGTCAACTTTCAATCAAAGAGCAGACAGGCCCAGAAGGTGCCTAACAACACCTGGGGGCCGCCCACTCCTTAGACTAACAATCTTAACTCAAAAACTCATTGTCCTTGATTTGGAATTGACATGCAGCTGACCGTCCATGGGTCTGTGGGGCCACGTCACACGGGAGGAGACCGAATCTCTGTTAATAACGCTGAGCTGCTGGTGGGGCCCCTGCCAGAGAGGCGCTGCCTGTGGCCAGCAGCCCAGCACCCTACACACTGCGCCACCAGAGCGCCCCGGCCCACTGCGTACGGCCAACAGACGGCAGCTGCCCGAGGACTGGGCCCAGAGGGCAGCACGGGGCAGGCTGCGAGGTTTAGTGGCAATGAGATTACAGACGGGGAGGGGAAAGATCCAATTACACTGTGTGTGTTGTAAGCAATGTTATAAAACAGTGTGTGTGACGGCTGAGCGGAAACCAGCCTGCTCTGTAAGCTTTCCCTCAAATCACAACGCACAGACCTGACGGACGACGTTGTTGTGTGCTCTCAGCTGACCCTCCAGCGGGCTTGCAGACTGGAAGCCACACACGGCCATCCCAAAGGCCTGAGGTTCGAATCCACCCCAGCTCTGAGGGCCTCACCACTAGGGCCACATGTGCATGAATACAAGTACATGTTTTTTAAAAAGAATATACTTCCCTAGTATTTTCCTCACCATTGTTTAGGTATAAATCAGGGGGAGGGGGTAGGCTACAGGAAAAAATAAAAAGAAAGTCATATTTTGTATAAAAGAATGGCACACATTTGAGCGCTGACGTCGGTGCCGTGACAAACGTCCGTTTCTGATGGGTGGACGGCTTTCCCGGGACACTGGGGCCCCTGTTGGGGAGCATTGGACGTGCCAGCCCAGCGTGGGCCCTCTTTACAGAAATTCTTTCCCCACAGGCTTCTTCTGTGACCTGTATTCTCACAACCCCGCTGCTCTGAGCGGCAAGACTGGACAAGAGTGGACGCTTGTCCCCTCCTGAGCAGGGACATGCGGGCCATTGTCTGTCTCAGCACCCCCACGGGCAAGGTAGGGGCCATGGCGCCCTCCTGGGCTTTCGGCTTCTCTCCCCTGATTAATGGAATAAAGCTTTTCCCAAGGATTCCCAGTGGAGCCCCTGACCCAAGTCTTAATTGGCAACACAAAGGCCAACCACTGGCTGCTGGACAATTTCCAAATGGGGGTCCCCCGCCATTAATCGCTAAGCTGGAAACCAGGGAAAGAGGAAAACAAACCCACCTCTCCTGGCCACACGGGACCCGACAGAGCAGGTCCTGGATTCTGACATGGAGATTCTTACAGGACCGTGAACAGATGTGAGGTGGTGCAGGGTGTTAATCCTGCATTGCAGACACTGCGCTTGCTTTGGTTTCAAGTTCTCTCTGAGCGAGGGATTTATAGAAACCTTATCACGAGGCGACAGTCTGAGGCTGATGCTCAGGGTTCCAAGGAAGCTGGTAGCAAAGTGATTTCAAACTTGACTACTAACCTCCTGGCCAGTGGTTCAAATCCACCAGTTGCTCTGTGGGAGAAAGCTGGGCAGTCCAGTTCCATAAAGCTTTACAGCCTTGGGGACCCCGAGGGGCAGTTCTCCTCCGACCCACAGGCTTGCCGTGCACCGCCACTGGGCAGGTGGGCGAGTTCATGCTCCGTTTTCCATGAGGATGGAAACTCACATCTCTGGAAGAGTCCAGTCCAAGAAAACGGATTCAGCTTCACCTGGTCATAGAGTCACCCCAGATAGCGATACACTTCTCCCCTGCAGCTCACCAGTCCATCTGACTTGTCTCTCAGGTGAGAACCGTCTGTAGCAGCCTTGAACGTGTGAGTGGGCGCACCCCCGAGCACGTGCACCCCCGAGCACGCGACGCCCTCAAGTCCACGCTGGCAGTGGACAGGGCAGTCTCGTGGCTGCGTTTACATGGAGGAACAGCCCCCCAGTTTTCACAGAGTGGCTGGAGGCTTTAAACCACCGGCCTTTCAGTTAGTAGCCAAGTGCCTAACGGGTGGCCTTACACACCCACCGCCCGCATGCGGAGATGTATTTGGTCCTGTTCAGAATCAAAAATGCAAAGTCACTGCTGTCGAGTCAGAGTCGACTCCCAGCTGAGTGTCCAGCGGGTTCCTGTGGCTGCGGGTCATGTGGGAGGAGGGTGCTGGCCATCCTCCCAGAGTCACCCCCGGGTGGGAACTGCTTCTGGGTCAGAAGCTCGACTCCTTGCAGGCTCCAGATCACAGCGACTCCAGGACGAGGAATCAGAACCCTGCCCTGTGCCGTCCTCACAGCCTCCTCTGAACTTAAGGCCATCACTGCGGTCTCTGTGCCAATCCACCTCACTGGGGGTCTTCTCTTTTGCTAGCCCTCCACCTTTCCAAGCACAATGTCGTCCTCTAAGGATACTGCCCCCTCACAACGTGCCTGAAGCGTGGAAGGTGACGCCTCACCACCCGTGCTTGTAAGGCGCACGCTGGCCGCACTTCACCCAGCACAGACAGCTGGATGCATAAGGAGTCTTGACGACACAGGACCTGTTGAGTTACAGACTGAAAGACTGCAAGGGTAGAAAGATCAGGTCGTTTCCTCCCGTGGGGCAGCTGGCGGGTTTGAACCCCTGATCTCTCCATTCTCTACATACATTGCTGTTATTGTTATCAGGTGCTGTTGAGTGCCCCACAACTCTCAGTGCCCCGTGAACAAGGGATCTGAAGCCTCATCCTGTGCCGTTCTCATCATCTGACACACCTGAGCCCCTGCTGCCGTCCTGTGTCAGTGTGTGTGACTCAGGATCTCCCTCTGCTGACCCTCCGTGTTCACAAGTGTCCCTCTCCAGGGAAGAGCCTCTCCCGGCGGGACGTATGTAGATACACAAAGGACCTCGGCCCGTGGGCTCTCCTGCCCACCATCCGTCTGTGAGCAAGGGCCCATCTCACTCTGCTCTGCCCTCCTCCTGCGGTCAGTTGCGGGCACCTCGCTCCCCAACCTTCCCCTGCCCTGGGTAAACGTTCCGGACAGTCCAGCTCAAAAGAACATTTGCCCAGGAATCTAACAATCACAGCCCTGAATTCTACAAGGTCACACAGAAAACCATGCAAGAGTCTGTCAGGTGCAGGGGGGTTACTGAGTCAAAGTCACACGGGACAGAACCCAGGGCCGCACTCAAGTCAGAGCTGGGGTGCTGAAACACCGCTCCAAGGCAGAAGCAAGTGAACCCAGAGGTACAAAGTCCCCTGATGGCTGCATTTTAATTTTCATAGTTTTTATCTTAAAAAAAATTTCCAAAAAAATTAAATTTTTTTTCACATTCTAAATATATAAAAGGTCAAATTATGATGTTCTTTTATTTTTTAAGGAGACAGAGAATCTCACTCTTCTTTAACTACCTGCTACGTAAGCAAGCCAGCGTTATCAATCTCAGGACATGTAGATGAATATAAAGAACGTCCTTATCAGCCAGTCCGAATCCACAAGGTCAACTAGTGTTGATTATAAATAAAAATGATTCCAATAAGTAGTAAGTGGAATTGAGAGCAGGCTCAGAATCTCATTTTAAAGTTCTCAAGAGCCACAAAAAACCAATGTCCTTGAACTCAAACCAGAGGTGCATGAGGCCCAGCGCGTGGACATGGAGGGCACGGCGGGGGTTTCCGTGCCAAGGTCCAGCGCGTCCCCACCAGGTCCTGCAGCCGCTGGGCAGCCTCGTACTCCAGGCTCACGTCTCCCCGCGGGCCTGTGGCCGTGAGCTACTGCAGACTCTAGGGTCTTCTCCGCCCAAAACCTTCAGGCCATCTGACTTCCCGGAGCCTGTGCACTCTGAGCGGTGACCCAGCCCAGACACAGGACCTTTCCCTCGGACAACCATGAGAAGCAGCAACGTTAACTGAACGCTGTGATCTGCCTGTATGTAGGACAGGGGTAACCTCAAGCTAGAAACTTGTCCAAAGTGTGCAGGTGCACAGTGGAGGTGGGAAGGTAGGTCTGAAATTTGCCATGTTCCAAGCACTGGTCTGGGGTTCCTCTTTACACAGGTGACCCTAAACCACACCCCTGGTCTGTGCCCCCACTGGACTCCAGGTCTGTGACTCCTCACAGGAGGACACAGCCTCATCATTCTAAAGGTGAAGGCTGGGGCATTTGAACTGCCAGCCTTTTGATTAGCAGCTAAAATGCCATGCACGATGCCACTAGGGTTCTGTCCACAGTTGAGGTGAGCATATTGTAGGGAAATAGTCAAGGTGGCACACAGCAGTTTCAGCCAATGAGATTTTAAAGACAGTATGATAAAATCTGAGAAGCAAGCAAAGCTCAATGATACACATCTCTGGCTTCCATCGCGGCAATACCCCCCACACTAGACTCTCCCTAACTGTGAAGGCTGATATGAGAATATCCTTGGTTTTCCACGCAGGCTGGAGCTGGGGTTAGCACGGCAGCGGACAGCTCTGCCTACCTTTTGGTGGCTGGGGTACTCGTCTCCTTCCTGGCCCCAGAGGGCGAGGGCAGGGAGCCAGATGGCTTCTTTGGTAACACGGTGCCATTGCTGACGGTGGTTCGTAGAGGCAGGGTCTGCACCAGTGGTCTTGCTGGAAGACAAGGAGAAAAGGAGATGAGATCTTTCCCTCACTGGGGTAAATCTTGGTGGGGCTGCAGACGTAGAGAGTGAAAGCATCGATCCAGAAAGGCCAGCAGAACAGAAGAGGTGGAGAAGCCTCTGGGGAAAGGACTGAGTCCCCACCACACGATGGACAAGGATGGCGGCCTCGGACTCCACGCGGGAGGAAACTCAAAGAGGACCAGAGCCCTAAACGCAAAACTAACAGAGAAAACCTGGGAGAAGAAGATGTGGGGCCCTGGGTTTAGTGTTTTTATATAAACCCGAAACATAATCCATGAAATTTATACAAAATCTGGTTACATTAGACTCCACTAAATTAAAAACATCTCTGCTCTTCTAAACAACACTACACATAAAGAAGAGACAGGGCACAAATGGGAGAAAATACTTGCTGATCATACACTGATGTGCAAATATACAAAGGACTCTGACAGAGCAACGTTGAAAACGTCCCCAAACCCAATTTAAACAATGTTACTGAAGGAAAGTTTGAAGCTCCATGTATAGGAATGAAACACGATGGATTCCAAGTTACATGCAAACCAACACAAAATTTTAAAAAGACAATAAAAACCCTCAACTTAAAAGATAGGTGTTAAGATTGGAACATGGACCTCATCAAAGACGACGCACAGTCGGCATAGCAACTGACAAGACGATCAACACTGTTGATCTTTAACACAAAATCCCACTGCCCTGCGCTGCCTCCCACTCCTGGTGACCTCCACGGGGGCAGCTGCTGCTTGCTGGGAGTATGTAGCCTCCTGCCACGAGCCGGGGGTGGCGGAGGGCTGTGCTTGGGGCTGCAGGCTGAGGTGACGTCCACTGCTGTGTCCGGGCACACAGCTGACTGCAGTGGACGCCCGACCCAGCTGCCGCTGCCGCTGCCCTGACAGGAGGTGGAGCAGTTCCTGGAAGTCAGGACAGGGACCAGGGGCCACTGGCCCCGACTCAAGGTGACCGCTTGTGTGACAGGGCAGACCGAGGACCCACAGGGCTTCCGGGGTGAGCACTCAAAATGAGAGTGGCAGGCCTCCCTTCTGAGTCACACTGGGGTGACGTCACCCAGAACCTCTCCATGGCAGCCAAGCCCGTTAACTGCTGAGGCCACCCAGGGGCTCCACACTTGCAAGGCACTTGGCATCTATTTGTTGATCAGAACTGAACTTAACAGAAGTGATGCTCTGAGGAGAAGCATTTTAGAATCACACAGGTGGACATCTGGGACAATGAAGGGGAGGTGCCAGATGAATAAAATAAAGAGAAGATTTTAACAAACCAAACCACACATGTTCTGGTTTCTCAGTTCACATAAAGCTATGTTTACACGGTAGTCTATTAAATCTGCGATGAAAGACTAAATGTGACACAGAGACAGCAAGGGAGCACACGGTGCTGGGAAAATGGTCTCACCAGGCCTGCTGGCCGCACCCTCCGACGTGCAGAACATGTGGGGTCAGCTGAGTGCAATGAGACCAGGTCAGTGGTAAGGGTCTGCATTTTCTCTTACTATCCAGTCTCATCACAGTCTAGTATTGTCCTTTCCCCCCAAAACAAACAGGATCTCAAAAGCCCATGGAAAGGAAATCCTGTGTGCACACAGCAGGTCTGCCAGAGAGCACAAGGCGGTTGGTCAGCGTCATGGACAGCTGGGCAGTCTGCAGAGCACATGGACCAGGCGTGGCCTGACAGAAGGTGGGGAGAGAGGGCTGGCAGGGAGGGGAAGGAGATGGGCAGCGACCATTCTTGAAATAACAAAGGAAGGTGGAAAGACCCCTGCTTTGGCAAGATTCAATTATGGTCCATTCTTTCTGAATACCCCCAAGGACTTTTGCTAACACTGAGTTCTTACATTTAAATTCACTTTTACTGTAATTTGAGAAAGCATATTGCTTCCACTTGGTTCACACACGTTTTGCTGGATAACTCTAATTACAGTGCTACAATGTAACTGCACTCTTCCCACCCCCTCCTTGTGACTCTCATTTCCACTGACCCATGCACCCACCCCTTCCTGCTTTCTGTTCTATTCTCAGGCAGCACTGAGCTCTTCGGTAGCACGATCACCACCACTCATCTACTCAGCATCTATTTGCACATGACATTGCACCGTTTTTCTTCCACTCTTCATTAGCTGAAAATGATCTCAAAGAGAGGGGGTGCTGTCACCAAGGAACATTTCTGGAAAAAATGAATGTCCTCGATCTGAAAAAGTTCCAGCAGAGATGATGAAGATGGCAGGAGACAGGAATGAAGTATTTCTAGACAAGTAAGCTTTTTTTTTTTTTAAAAAAAAAAAAAGAAAGATAAAATAGTGTGCCTTGTTCCTTTCATCAGAAAATTTTTTCTGATGGTGCTTTGTTGCTGGATTTTGCCCCTAGGAACAATTAAATGCTGTTTAACACACACACAGAGACACATACACACACACAGACATACACATATACACAGAGACATACTCTCTCTCTGTCTCTTTCTCTCTCTCTCTCACACACACACACACCTTTTAAAAGAGCAGCAGGGAACGCTGCAGACAGTTTCCTGTTCATCAGGTACAAAGATAAGTGACTCCCTAGCTACTGGATGAAGCTAAAAGACAGTTTCTAAAAAAGATATGTGTGTGTGTGTGTGTGTGTGTGTGTGTGTGTGCGCGCGCGTGTATGTATGTCTCTGTGTATATCTGTGTGTGTATATCTATGTGTGTGTGTGTGTGTGTTAAACAGCGCTTAATTGTTCCTAAGGGCAAAATCCAGCAACAAAGCACCATCAGAAGAGATTTTCCAATGAAAGGAACGTGACACACATGCCATGCCTGGAATACAGCCACTCGGGAGAGCTGGAGGGTGTACGGGACCGGGCAGGCAGGGGTCCCAGCCTCAAGGGGAGGGTCTGCTGTCCGGGCACGCCGACTCCTGGGGACCCAGGACACAGACTGTACGGGGTCTGACGTTGCCACGTGACACTGGGTTGGGAGTCTCTGCACAGGCATCGTCTCATTAAAAGAAAGACGCTTTTCTAATGAACAGATGATTTCAAAGGGCAGCTCAGGAAGACAAAGCAAAGTATTGTAAAAGAGCTGGAGTCAAAAAATCAAAAAGGACAAACTCGCTTGGCATTTGTTTTTTTCAGCTGAAGGAACTGAAGAACAAATTTAAGCCTCAAGTGGCAATACTTAAGGATGCTGTGGGCAGAATGTTGAACAACCCACAACCCAGGAAGCACCAAAGGAAGATGGAAAGAGTACACAGAGTCACGGTACCAAAAAGAACGGGCCGACACAGAAGAATTTTATGAAACAACATATGATCAGGAGGCAATAGTGATGACTGTTCTGAAGGAATTGGCAAAAACCAAAGCCGCAGGAATTGACAGAATACCAAGTGACATATTTCAACAAACAGATGCTTCCCTGGACATTCGCACCAGGCTATACCACACGATCTGGACGACAGCTATCTCGCCAACTGGGTGGAAGGGACCCATATTTATTACCATACCCAAAAAAGGGGATCCAACAGAGAGTGGAAATTATCGAACAATATCACTAATACTATACGCAAGCAAAATCCTGCCAAAGATTATCCAAAAACAGCTGGAATAGTACATTGACAGAGAACCACCGGAAATACAAGCTGGGTTTAGAAGAGGCTGTAGCATTAGGGACATCATAGCTGATGTCAGATGGATCTCGGCTGAAAGCAGAGAGCACCAGAGGAATGTCTGTGCTTCACTGACTATGCAAAGGTGTTTGTGTGGATCACAACAAACTGTGGCTGACTCTGAGAAGAATGGGAATCCCAGAACACCTGATGGTGCTCTTGTCAAATATAGTAACCAATACTTGGACCAGGGAGCAATCATCAGAACAAAGCAAGTAAACACTGTATTGTTCAAAACTGGGATAGGAGAATGTCAGGGACGTATCTTGTATCCATACCTCACTAATCTATATGTGGAACAGATCACTCGAGAGGGTGGGCTTTATGAGGAAGACTATGGAGGAAGACTCATCAACAACTGTGCATTATGCAGATGACATAACTTTGCGTGCCAAAAAGGAACAAGGCCTGAAATACTTGCTGCAGAAGGTCAAGGACTGTAGTCTTCAATATGGATTCAAGCTCAACATCGAGAAGACAAAGATTCTCACCACTGGGCCAATGGGAAGCACCAGGATGGATGGAGAAGAGATTGAAGTTGTTAACAATTACAGCTTGCTCGGCTCCACAATCAACACTCTTCACACCAGCGTTCAGGAAATTAAAAGACAAATTACGTGGAGAAAACCTGCTGTCAGGGACCTCTCTAGAGTGCTAAAGAGCAATGATGTCAGTCCGGAGACTAAGGTGCACCTGATCTGGGCCATGGTCTTCACAATTACTCGCTATGCATCAGAGAGCTGGACAGTGACTAAGGATGATAGATGACAGATGAAGATGATAGATGATAGATGAAGAATCGATGCCTTTGAGTTGTGGTGCTGGAGAGTACTGAACATACCAAGGACTGCCAAGAAAACAAACAAGTCTGTCCTGGAGAGGGTGAAACCAAGTTGCTCTCTGAAGGCAAGAATTTTGAAGCTCTGTCTCACATACTTTGGGCACATGGCCAGGAGGGACCAGTCCTTGGAAAAGGACACCGTGTTTGGAAGGGTGGAGGGACAGCACAGGAGAGGGAGACCCTGGGCGAGATGGGTTGACACAGTGACTGGGGTAATGACAGTAGGTGTGATGGAGACAGGGGATAGGACAGGGTTCAGAGCTGTTGTGCAAGGGGCCAGTATGAGGCGCAGGTGACTTGAGGGCATATAACAACAACAACAACAGATACATGCAGTGGGTGAGGATTCCAGCTCATGTTTGGGGGGTACATTCACCCCATGAGTTTCTAGGACTCTGTACAGTTGTTCTATCAGCAGTTTCCTGCTGCTTTTCCTACTATGTCTCACAGGGTCTCCACAAAACCCCAGGACATAAATTCCCTACAAACAGGCACACGGTTTGGTAAGAAAAGCCACTGACTTTTCAGGCAGAGGATTCAGATTTCTGGTCTAAAGACGTTTACAACTAAGCCTCAAATGTTGGATTGTTGTTTGCTTGATTTTCATTTTTCTACGAAGTAGGTTTGTGATGCCCACACTTCGAGAAGCAGCCTGATTGTAGGAAAACCAACAAAAAGGTGGAGGGGGAGTCCCGGCCGCGGTCAGGTATGTTTGGAATGATGGCAGATGCAGAGAGAGCTGCGGGGTAAGAAGTCAGAGCTATGCTGGTATCAGTGCCTCAAGGACCACGGGGACAGGAGCACCTTGGACAAATGCTGTGTCCATGCCTAGGCAGGAGATGCGGAAGGGACCCGGGCCATCTTGTCATTCATGGGAGAGAGCAGGGGAGCTGTGTGAAGTCTGAGGACAGACCAGTGGGCCCAGGAGACAGCCCGAAGGGGTTTCCACTTCCCAAGTGGGGGTTCTGAGCAACGGAAAGAAGAGTGAGTGATGGCTGTGTGTGAGAATATCTCAGACCCTTCAAAATGCATGTAAATCAATGGATTCTGGAGCTGACCTCATCATTCTAAAGCTAGGTGGTCTCTCACTGCTGTCAAATTCGAACCAGTGCATTGTGGGGCCTCCCGGGGGTTTTCAGAGGCAGTCAGCTGCACAGGAAGAGACTGCCTACCTCCCTCTCTCCCCTGGAACCGCTGGTGGATTGTAACCACTCAGGAGCCGCTGCCTTGGGACCAGCAGTGCAGGCCCCTGTGGACCACTCCACTGCAAGGAACAGCCAGAGCGAGTGAACCTCTTGCAACTCAGCAGTCCTGCAGGACGGGGCGGAGCTGCCCAGGGTTCCTGAGGCCGTGAATATTAACGGGGCAGACTGCCACAGCTCTGGCCTGCACACTGGGTTTGAGCCACTGGATACTCAATCCACTGTGCTCCTTGGGCATCGGTCCCACCTTTCCTGTGTGAGATGGACTTGAGAGTCAAGAAGGAGAAGTTCTTCAAAGAAGAATTCTAGCAAATACAAGAAGAAGAAATAAAATCCCAGCACAGCACAGTCCACACAGAGCTGGGCTGCTGCCCCAACGCCCAGCCGTGCGGGCAGATCAAAGCCATCGGGGCTCCCAGGGTGGAAGTCAGAGCAATCGCCTCTTGTTGTAGTCACAGGCTTGGAAACCCAGCAGACTCAGTGGGGAGTCAGCTCTGACCGAGGGCCCTGAGCAAGTGAAAGAAAGGCGGGAGGGTTCAGCTCACACACTCTGGGCATGCTGTCAAGGGGGGGTCAGTCCACTTGGACTGAGACATCCTGCTTGGAACAGTGGAGGGCAAGGTGAAATATCTCAGTCATAAAAGGACAAATACAGCATAATACCACTGTTGTAGAACGGGACTGACATCAGGGCTGGGGGGAGACTGAGAAAAATTGGATAAATTATGTATACTGCATTGAAACCGATGAGGGAGAGAACAGTTTAAAAGTGATATATGATAGGGTATTATGGTTATGACAAGAGTCCAGAATGAAGGTTGCATGGTGGAGTGCACTAGCGTGCGGGAGGGACTGTATACTGATGAAGGAATTTTACTTTTTAAAGACAAGTGTGAACTGGGGGCAGTGGAGAGGAGGGCAGGGAGAAAAATACAACAGTGAATGTATGGAAATCCAAAATCTCTGTAAATGTTCGTTAAAATTAATAAAATTAAATTAAAAGAAAAGATCCGCATGAGATGGACAGGCCCAGGGACGCAGCAACGGCTCAGGCAGGGCAGAGACAGGAGAGAGCGTGTCATTCCAGCCCAGGGGGGTCCCCAGGAGGCACCCAGAAACAAGCGAGCACAACTCTGGGGGCATCAGCAGCTAACGTAAAGGTGGGTGGTTTGAATCCGCACAGCCAATCGTGGAGAAACACGAGGCCATCTGACCCCCTAAAACGCCCAGCCTTAGACACCCCACGGAACGGCCGAGGGCGGGGCTCAGAACCGACTCCACGGCAGTGGGCTTGGATCTGGGGGTTTAGTGGAAGAAGAGACGTGGGTGCTGCCTGCGACTGACTGAAACCGTGAGCTGAAGAGCTGGGGGGGTTACAACAGACAGACGAGGCCGGCACCTGATCCCACAGCTCAACCTTCTAATCACATTAAGAGATAAGCAGATACACGCTGCACCTTGTGGAGATGTGACAGAGTTCAAGGGCGTCTGTGGAGGGTCTTGTTAGAGGAAAGATCTGACCTCAGCTTACTTCGTCATTTAGAGATGACAGAAAGCCATTAGACAAAGCTGCAGGGATGCAATCAGTGAAAGCCAGAATATGGTGAATTCTACAGTGAAAATCCATTCATTTCTTCTAAAAAAAGTGGCAAGAAAAGACTGTTGTTGCTGTTACGTACTGTAGTCAGAACCAACCCTTGGCTGACCCTCCAGCGGGTTTTCAGAGGCAGTTAATTGCATGGGAGAAGACTGCCCAGCCTTCTTGCACAGAGCAGCTGGTGGCCTCAAACTGCGTGCCTTCAGGATTGCAGCGCACCTTCTTGCCACTAGGCCCCCGGGCTCCCTAAGAAGGGAAACTTCATTAAATGAAAACCTTGAGACAAACCAGCTCGGTGTCCGGTCTGTCCACAGCCCGTTCCTGAGAAGGCGGGCAGTAGCCAGAGCAGCGGGCCTCTGTTTACACGCTACACGGACACTGAACCCACTGGTGACTGCCAGTCCTTGAAAGGGCCATCCAGGCAACTGCCCAACTCCTGTCCCTTCCTGGTACGTCCACCTGGTGCGCTGAGACGGGGCAGCCCAGGGAGCCGTGTGTCCACAGTCCGCTCTGCCCCAGGTCAGACGGAGCCTTCCTGTTCGGAAGGAGCACGAGGTGCGTGAGGATCAGCCCCCGAGGCTATGTGAGTCAACATGTCAGAGGGAAGGGGGTACGGACAAGTCACCAGTGACTTCCCGGCCCATTCGTCCAGGGCCTGCCTTTAGCTGAGGCCAGGACACCCAGACAAGCACCAAGTACCAGGCCAAAGACCAGAAGCACAACAGAGAAACCACGGATTCTAGAGATCTCGTTTGAGAACCCAAGTACTCCTAAAAATCACTGTTCTGTTTTGAACATTGCAACATGTTCTTGTTAGCTGTCGTGTTGAGTCCAACCCATAGCGATCCTGTAACAAACAGCAGATCTGAGTCCCGGCCTGCCCAGTGCCCTCCTCACTCCTGACACACTCGAGCTCTGAGCCCCGGCCTGTCCAGTGCCCTCCTCACTCCTGACACACTCGAGCTCTGAGCCCCAGTCTGCCCAGTGCCCTCCTCAGTCCTGACACACTCGAGCTCTGAGTCCCAGCCTGTCCAGTGCCCTCCTCAGTCCCTGACATCAAGCTCTGAGTCCCGGCCTGCCCAGTGCCCTCCTCAGTCCTGACACACTCGAGCTCTGAGCCCC
>NW_006399752.1:32746567-32746795 GCF_000299155.1 Elephantulus edwardii | reverse complement strand
CCAGTGCCCTCCTCAGTCCTGACACACTCGAGCTCTGAGCCCCGGTCTGTCCAGTGCCCTCCTCAGTCCTGACACACTCGAGCTCTGAGCCCCGGCCGTCCAGTGCCCTCCTCACTCCTGACACACTCGAGCTCTGAGCCCCAGTCTGTCCAGTGCCCTCAGTCCCTGACACACTCGAGCTCTGAGCCCCGGTCTGTCCAGTGCCCTCAGTCCCTGACACACTCGAGC
>NW_006399752.1:32744212-32746467 GCF_000299155.1 Elephantulus edwardii | reverse complement strand
GTCTGTCCAGTGCCCTCAGTCCCTGACACACTCGAGCTCTGAGCCCCGGTCTGTCCAGTGCCCTCAGTCCCTGACACACTCGAGCCCACTGCTGCAGTCACTGTCGGTCCACCTCTTCCGCTGACTCTCCACCTTTCCATGTGTGACGTCTCTTTCCCAGGAGTAGCCCCTCCTAACAATGTACCCCAAGTCTGCGACTTCTCCCTTCCCAGAATGCTCCTCGCCACCAAGGCCTGCCACAGGCCACACTCTGAGGAGTGGACACAGACTGTTAGTAACACAAACCTCAAGCTCAGAGCCACGGAATCAGAACTGACCCCCAGCTGACCCTCCATGGGCTTCAGAGGCTGTCAATCACACGGAGGAGAATACTCATCTCTGCCCTGAGGTGGATTCGAACTGTCTGCCTTTGGGTTAACAGCACAATGCCTTACCATTAGGCCTCCAGAGCTCTCTAATATAAGATTATTACTAGGGACTTACTTAATGACTTCTACGCTGGAAATCAGAAGACATACAGTAGTTTAAAATTCTGATCCGTTACATAATTTTTAAAATCTTACGAAACTATTCAAATGCACATGTGTCAAGTGTTAAAACATTAAAATGACAGGTAGAGGTGGGGTGACAGGTAGAGGTGGGGTGGGAGGCAGAGGTGGGCGTCCATCCGATTAAGTTTACTTCCTGAATTCTCTAGATTAAGCAGCAAAGAAGCGAGGGTCTGGGAGCAGAGATTGTCTCACATCCCTGGACGTGCTGTCCAGAGGGGCCAGTCAGGGAGGATGCTAGAGCAGGACACTGTCCTTGGAAAGGCAGAGCAGCAATGAAAGGATGGACAGACAGAAGGCTCTCGAGGGGACGGACCAACACAGTGACCACGATAACGAGCTGGACGCAGCACTGACGCTGAGGACGGTGCAGGAGCCACGTGGCTGTACTCAAGGTCAGTGAGGCAGAGCTGACAACTGCCTATGAAAAGGCAAGCGGTTCAAACCCACCAGCTGCATCATGGGAGTCAGACACAATCTCCTCTCGGGCATTTACAGCCTCTGAAAACCCGCTGGGGGGTCAGCTAGGGGTCAGTCGGGACTCCATAGTACACAACAAGCGCAGTGCAAAAATCCCCAACATGACAACTCTAGACGATGGAAAGACGCCCAAGAATCTGGTAACATGAAAAGAAACATATACAGGAAGAAAACAGATAAAATCAAGCATATGTATCAATGAATTGACTGGAATAACCATTTAGTAACAACCCACATGTCAGTCAGCTGATGAAGACATGAGAAAGGGCTGCATATCTCACATAAAAGACTCGCTGTAGTTGTTGTTATGTGCCGTCCAGTGTCCTGCGACTCATAGTGACCTTATGTACAACAGCCCTAAACCCTGCTCTATCCTGTGCCAACATCACTGTCTCCAACACACCCACCCTGATTACCCCAGTCACTAAATCATTCCATCTCATAAAGGGCCTTCCTCTCCTGTGCTGTCCCTCCACCCTCCCAAGCATGATGTCCCTCTCCAAGGACTGGTCCTTCTTGCAACATGTCCAAAGTATGTCAGACGAAGCCCCAGAATTCTTGCCCCAAGGAGGAGCCTGGTTTAACCCTCTCCAGGATGAATCTGTTTATTTTTCTAGTAGTTCATGGTACATTCAATACTCTTCTCCAGCACCACAGCTCAAAGGCATCAATTCTCCTTCTATCCTCCTTGGTCATTGTCCAGCTCCCTGACGCACAACAAGTAATTACAAAGACCATGGCCTGTATCAGACGCACCTTAGTCGCCAGAGAGACACCACTGCTCTTCAGCACTTTGGAGCTGTCTCTAACCACAGACTTTCTCATCGTAATACGTCTTTTAATTTCCTGACTGTTGGTGCCAAGAGTGTTGACTGTGGAGCCAAGTAAACTAAAGTTGTGAACAATCTCAGTCTCTTCGTCATCCATCCTGATACTGTCAATTAGCCCAGTGGTGAGAATCTTTGTCGTCTTGACATTGAACCTCATATTGAAGGCTGCAGTCTCTGACCTTCTGCAACAAGTGCTTCATGTCCTCCTCAGTTTCAGCAAGCAGGGTTGTATCATCTGCATAAGATTGTTGATGAATCTTCCTCCAGTCCTGATGCCACACTTCTTCTCATGGAGCCCAGCCTGCCAGATAATCTGCTCTGCATACAGGTTAAAAAGGTATGGAGATAGGACACATCCCTGGTGTACAACCTTCCCAATTTTGAACCATGCAGTGCT
>NW_006399752.1:32724413-32743957 GCF_000299155.1 Elephantulus edwardii | reverse complement strand
CTGCTGATGTGCTGTTCCAGTCGTTTTTGGATAATCTTCAGCAGAATCTTGCTTGCATGTGAAATCAATGAGATTGTTCTATAGTTTTCACACTCTGTCAGATCTCCTTTCTTTGGAATGGGAGCAAATATAGATCTCTTCCAGTCAGTTGGCCAAGTTGCTGTCCTTCAAATTTCTTGGCACAACTTGGTGAGCACATCTAGGGCAGCATCTGTTAGCTGAAATACATCAATTAGTATACCATTTATTCCTGGGGCCTTATTTTTTGTCAATTCCTTCAAAGCAGCTTGAACTTCTTTCTTCATCACCATAGGCTCTTGCTCATATGTTGTTTCATGAAATTCTTCTGTGTCTTCCAATTCCTTTTGGTAAAATGACTCTGTATACACTTTCCATCTTCTGTTAATACTTCCTGGATCATTTAATATCCAGCCCAATGCATTCTTAAGTATAGCAACTCGAGGCTTGAATTTGTTCTTAAGTCCCTTGAGCTTGACAGTAAGAAGGACTGAAGTCCTGATAGCAGCTGCTACGTGTACGAGCCTCACAAACCGTGCTGAGTGCACGATGGCTGTGACAAAAGACCACAGGCTGCACTACTCTTTGCCATCAATGCAAAACCACGCATGATCCGCACACCCAGAGACATGAGAGAGACCTGCAGGCCTGTGGCTCCGGGCAGAGTGGTGTGGGGCGCAGGTTCTCATGGGCACAGGGTGAAGCTGGGCCTAAAATGTGACACATGACATATAAACGACTGAAAATTCTGACGCCGGTCAACCGCATACGCTAACACAGTGAACTTCATTGTACACAAGCTACATCTCAGTAAACCCGATACTTTTTAAAAAATGTCACTTATGACACAACTGGACATCTGAACACTGACTTGATAGGAAAGAATTAGCACTGATTTTAAGTGTGATAACGGCATGTGCTTTTTCAAGAAGAAGGTCTTTCTGTCGTTAAAATAGACACGGACCTCTTTACAGATAAAGTTATATTAAGCCTTAAATTCCTTTTAGATTCACCTCGCACAGGGCGAGAGGATGTGGGGGGATCATAAAGAAAACAAAACCAGCCACGTACTGGTGCATGACAGGCAGGTAAAGGATGAGGCGGAGGTGTTTCCCACTCCCCGTGTGCTGGAGCACTTCCACGATATACAAGGGTTAAGATCAGCTCTTGTCGTCAGGTGCTGATGAGCTGACCCCTCAAAGCAACAATGACCTGCTCACCTCCATGAACGAAAGCACCTGAACTCCGCTCTCTCCTGAGCGCCAGCCTCTTCACCTGTGATGACTTGAGCCCCTACGTACAGACACTGAGTCAGTCTATCTCATTGAGGAGCCTTCTCTCTTTTGAAAAATAAAATTCATCAACTAACAATTTTCTACAAGTCACTACAAGACACCTGTCTACACTGGGGAGAGAAATTAAGGAGAGAAAAAAAACAACCCCAGAAGACTGTTATATGCTTTCTCTAAAAGGAAGAAGCTGTTTCTAAAATGCACAAATGTGTAAGGAGAATTAACAAGAGAAAAGAGAGAAGGTAAAAAAATATGTCCGCAGGTTATACACATGGATTTCACCTGATGGTATGCATAGGAACCAGATCAGTTACATCTGCGGAAACAACCGCTGGAGAAGCTCAATATCAGCTGTGAAAACTAGGCCAGGAGCTGATTGTGGAACAGACCACCAACTACTCATATGCAAGTTCAAGCTGAAGCTGAGGAAAATTAAACCAAATCCACAGGAGCCAAAATATGACTTTGATTTCATCCCACCTGAATTTCAGAATCATCTCAGGAACATGTTTGAGGCCTTGAACACTAATGAGCGAAGACCAGATGAGTTGGGGGAGGATGTCAAATGTATCATCCAGGAAGAGTGCAACCGGTCATTACAAAGACAGAAGAGGAAGACAAGACCAAAATGTCAAATTTTGATTAAGCAAGAGAAATAACTAAGTTCTTATTCACAAATGTCATTTAGCAAAAAGCTCACAATTGCTCATTTATGAGTTGTATATATCTAATAAAATTTGTCGTGGGACAATGAGAGTTCACACAAGGAAGTGCGGAATAGGATCTATTTTATGGGGATACTTTGCAAATCAAATTAAACCTCAATAAAGCCAATAATATCCCAAAGCCACTACTGTGACTTGATCCAGTGACGCCCTACTGCGATGGGTTCCCAAGGTCTTTAAAGGAGTCATCGTTCTGCAAGGCAGCTGGTGGCGGTGAGCCACTAAACTCTGAGGTTCGCTACATGCCATGTCCCACACAGGCCAGAGCTCCACCTGCTGCTGGCTCCTCAGGAGAAAGATGAAGTCGGGCTCAGAGCCAGCCAGGCCTAGGGTGGTAGTGCCGTATTTGTTCCTAACTATGTCTCCTTGGAGGCCAGGGTTTTGAAGCTCCTCCTTACTTACTTTGGACATGTGGGCCCGGAGAGATCAGTCCTTGGAGGAGGACATCATGCTCAGAAGGGTGGATGGACAGTGCAGGAGAGGGAGACCCCGGGTGAGACAGACTGATACAGTAACTGTGCAGTGGGGGTTGGTGTGTGGAATGAGTGAGCCTGGCTCAGGATTGGGAAGGGTTCAGAGATGCTGCACATAGGCTCACTATGCATCACAGACAACTCAACCAATAACATTCTATGACAGGTATGGAAGGAGGAGAGGCACCCACTTCCCAAATGACAGGTCTCTGGAAACTATGAGCTTTGGTAAATGTCAAGGGGCTTCAGGCCTTTGGTTCGTAGGGTTGCTATGAGTTGTGCTCGACTTAAAGGTCATCAACAACAACAACATGTATCCTAGTGCGAATTTTTCAACCTCCTAGAAACTGTTTCCCATCTGTACAATGGGACCATCCTCATAGACTCTGGAGAGATTAAGTTGGTCAGCTGTAAACTACTGCAAAGCCCAGTACACGGCCAGTCAGTGCTCCATCCACAGCGATGGTCTTCTCGGAACGTCAGGGGTAAATGCTGGTGTCCATGCTGCAGCCTCCACTGCTGTGACCCACTTAACAGTGGTGGGTAGGTTCAGATAAAAAAATATTTAGTATGTCTCACCCTATAGGAGATAAGATACAGTTGTTGGGAGCATATATCCTCAACATTCCTGCTAATATTTGTTTTTTTCCCTGGAGCTATGTCCTGGGGTGAAGCACTCCCAACTCCCAGGGTAGACACCCTTGACCCTCAGGACTGTGATAAAATGTAGATCAGAGCTGGGTGGTAAACACGTCCTTGGAGCATTCTGTGTAAGGCAGGAATGTTACGTAAAGGAACAGTAGAAGAATGGCAGGTAAAAGAATACAGCTAGAAAATTACAGTTCCAGCATTTGATTAAATACAGTGTACTGCGTAGTCTTTTAAAGGGAGCTCTGTAGGAACTTTGGTGGCCTAGTGAGCACTACAATCCCGGCGGTACGTGGTTCGAACCCACCAGATGCTCTGCTGGAGAAGGAGGGGCAATCTCCTCCTGTAACACTCAGATCCAATTTGACAGTATACACTCACACAAATAATAAAATAAATTTCTTTTTAAAAAGGGAGCTCTGGTGGCCCAATGGTAAGGAATTGTGCTCCCAGCGCAAAGGTAGATGGTTCAAATCCAGCAGATGCTCCATGGGAGAAAGATGGACAGACTTCTCCCATGCTATTTACTGCCTCTGAAAACCTGCCAGAGGGTCCGGTATGTAGGGGTCAGTTCTGACCAACAGTACACAACAACAGCAACACTAACAGTCTTTTAAAAATGTGTTAAAAATATTGGTAACAACAAACTCACTCATGCTTTATATTAAGTGTCAAAGGCAAGATATATAAGTTCTGTTTAAAAAACTAAACTCCAAACCGGTGCCATCCAGCTGATTTTGACTCCCGGGCACCCTGTAGGGCGCGTAGAAGTGTGTTGTGGGGTCGAGTCTGAATCGCTCCAGCAGCACACTGCCTCCTCTTCCTCCTGCAGAGTGGCCGGTGGAGTGGAACTGCCAACCTTCTCGTTAGCAGCCTGTCACGAAACCCTCTGTGCCTCTGAGAGCTGCTTATGCCCCGTATCATTCCAAACAAATACGCACAATTTATACAAAGGCCAGAAAGGCGTGTCTAAGTTCATCAGCGGCTTTCTTTTTCCTCGTGGTGACAGAGTTATAAATGGTTTTCATTCTGTTCTTAAACGTTTAGTTGATCTCTAAACGTCCCATGACGTGTTTGTTAATAATCAGAAACAATTATTCTCTGAACCTCTCTTCATTCTTCCCACTGAGCCTGGTCTCTGATGTACTGAGATCAGCAGCGGGGCTTTTGAGGAAGGGGCTTGGCTTAAGGAGGCCGGAGCCGGCTCCCGTGGGCTCCCCTACAAGGGGTTTAGAGCCAAGTTCACAGTAGACGCATTGTGTTCGTGCAGGGCTCCTTCCCAGTCCCGGCTGTATGTGAGTGTCACAGGGATTTACGTGGAAGACGTAGATTCAAACACAGCTGTTCTGTTAGATGTTCTGTTTAAGTTCGGTGAGCAGTTCTTAGTTCTCATTCTAAATTGCTATTGTTTGTTCAGTGTTGTTGTTGTAGATTGCCGTCGAATCGAGCCGCGACTCATAGCGACCCTGTGAGCAAAAGGCCGAAGCCTTTTTATAACTATTGTCATTTATCAAAGTTCATAGAGTCTCCAGAGGCTTGTTGTTTAGGAAGTGGATGCCACTTGGTCAATAGCACATCAATTTAAAAATATTGTATTATCCACCAGATGCTCTGCTGGAAAAGGAAGGAGGGTCAGCTGTGAGGTGGCCCCAACTCGGCGGCAGAGAGAGAAAGAGACAAGGCTCAAGAGGGGCAGCTGGTCAACCTGCCCTGTGGCCCGACTCACTAAGGGCCTTCGCGTCCGTCAAGGTGACAGTGTGTATGAGTGTGTGTGTGTGTGCACATGTGTGTGTGTTCACACACACACACACACACACGTGCACGTGCACGAGCTGGGGTCCCCAGGTGCTGTGAATTGTTAATGGCCTGGGCTGTCATGAGAAAGGTTGGAGGTCTGTGTCCACCCAAGGGGTTAAGACGTCCACTCCCTGCCGCTCACGAGCTGACTCTGTGCTCCCGGCTACACTCTGTTTCTTGTGCACCAAGGTGGCCAGCACCTTCTGAGGTCTTTTTACTTCTGAAAAGAACCCTATAAAGAAGCTTCAGATAGCTGTGAGCATTGACTTCTCTCCCAGTAGGTTTTTATCAAAATCATATGCCACACCCAGTAAAGTGCCTCTCTTCTGACATTCCAGAAACACAGACTGTCAAAGGCTGGCGTTTCCTATGGAGCACCTACCTACCTCACGTCACCCTTCAGGACACTGTAGTCATTAGATTTACTTTGGGAAGGCTGAGTATGTCAAGAAGACCTAGGATAACCTAGTTTCTATTTAAAACACCTCGTCATTTGCTACGTTCAACTGAATCAAGCTGACTGCTGCAGAGCGCATTGCAGCTCACCCTCCGGTCAGGTTTCTGTAAATCGTAATGTAAGGAGACCGCCTATCTTCCCACCTGAGCGCTGCCGGTGGATTTGAACCGCCAGAGACTCCGTAGGCCTTTTGGTGAGCAGTGACCTCGCTCTGGACCCCACCACTGGAGCAGCTTCTGCTTGTTAGGTCAGGAGGGAGGACCAAGCCCAGGCAGCCCCTGAATCTCACCTGGAGGACAAAGCAAAGGCCTTCTTCCCATGCTGTCATCTGGTCACTTGTGACTCACGCCAGCCTCAGAGGGGCCGTGAGGACAGAGCAGAACTGCCCACAGGGCTTCGGAGATGTGCAGGTGCATGGAGCAGATGGCCTCGGCTGCCCACTGCACAGAAGCTGTGGGTTCCATCCACTGGGCTTTCAGTGAGCAACCTAACACTTCAAACACAGCACCACCAGGGCTCCTTTCTCACCACAGGAATGAGGGGATGCACACCAACACTTGATTAAAAACACACAACTGAACACAAATACAGGCATGGCCGCTACTGACTCCACAGAAAACATGCTAACTGTGAAATCATCTGTCCAGTACAAACGAAAGAGACATTTTAAAGGTTCATCTAGGAATCCTGCTACCAGCAACAAAGAAGGAGCAGAGAATGCCTGGCAAGTCCTTCAGGGCCAGAGAGATTCCTGCCTGAGGACAGAGATGGACATGGAGCCCCCACAACAGCAGAGCGAAACCAGAGAGAGTGGGAGGGAGCCGGAGTCAGGCCCCAGCTCAACCTGCTGGAGGACAGGGGAGACGTGCCCCACAGAGACAGATCCAGCCCTCGACCCAGCTCTCTGGATGATGGGGGAGACGCACGCCACAGAGCCAGAGTCAGGCCCCAGCCCAACCTGCTGGATGACTGGGAAGACGCGCCCTTTGGGGCCAAAGCCAGGCCCCGGCCCAACCTGCTAGAGGCCAGGAGATGCACCCATGGGGCCAGAGCCAGGCCCCGGCCCAGATCACTGAAGGAGGTGGGGAGACTCCTTAACTGGCAGGATGAGAGCTTTGTAAACAGGCCTGAAGCTTCCAGGCTGCACGCTGCATGGTCTGTCAGCACGTATGAGAAGCTGTTGTGAGCAAAACCCTGTATCTCGGTTCCCACCCAAGCTGCAGCCTGTTAACTTCCCTAACAAAGCCCATTAGTTTTTTGTGGTTTTTCATTTGTTTGTTTGTTTTTGTGCATGTGTATGTGTGTGGGGGGGGGGCATCTATATGGCCTTATATTTTCCTGATCTTGAAATTTTGCACCCAAGGACTCTGTAGCCCCAGTGAGTCGTGTTTTCTGAAGATGTGCATAAGGAAGTGTAATCCTGGCCCAGTCCCCACCTGCGTCCCCAGAAGACGCGGACCCGAGGGCACTGACTGGCAGGACGGAGAGCTGTACGAGGTAAGACACACTGTTCTACAGAGGCCTCTGAAGCAGCTGCAGTCTAACGTGCTGAGACTTCATGGGAGTTGTCACAGAGTGGGCTCAGGGCTTTCCTGTCCGTGGTCCATCCAGAGCTGGTCACAAGGTCTCACCTCCCAGGGGCCTCAGTGGATTCAAACCTCCGTCCTGACAGCCAGCAGCCTCGACTGGGAGTGGTGCACCTCCCAGAGTCCCCAAAAGAACATCAGACACAGACATGGCCTGTACTCTGCCTCATTCCCTGGAGCCACGGGGACAGTGGTGACTCTAATCTGTCCTAGTCCCCCTCTTTGTGCAGGACGCTGGACTTGCCCACGGTCTCGGGGATGGGGCAGACTCTAAAGGAGAAAGCATGGTCAAGGAGGAGCTACTGGCCGAAAGCGAGGACCAGAGGGGGCTCCAGGGAAGAGCTGGTCACCCAGTGCCCCTGAACTGGGCTCAGGGCCTCGCGTTTGTCCTCTGTGAGCTGACATGAATAGATAGCAAACACTGGTGCAGAGGAGGTGATGGAGGCCACGCACAGCAGCACCTCCCAGCTGAGTCCGAGACAGAACCCCATTTGTTTTTATTTCCCATCGCAGTGCCTGTTTTATCACTTTTTTAAAAAGGAGAATTATAAGTGAGATTTCTTTTTCTTTTTTTTCTTATAAGTGAGATTTCTAATGATCAACAATGACTAGGAAGGATAGAAGGAGAAGTGATGCCTTTGAGCTGTGGTACTGGAGAAGAGTATTGAGGGTACCATGGACTGCTAGGAGAACAAACAGGTCCGTCCTGCAGAGGGTGAAACCAGGCTGCTCCTTGGAGGCAAGGATTCTGAAGCTTCATCTGACATACTCTGGACATGTTGCAAGGAGGGACCAGTCCTTGGAGAGGGACCTCAAGCATGGAAGGGTGGAGGGACAGCACAGGCGAGGAAGACCCTTGATGAGATGGCTTAATCCAGTGACTAGGGTAATGGGGGCAAGTGTGTCAGTGACAATAATGTTGGCTCAGGACAGAGCAGGGTTCAGGGCTGTTGTTGTACTCAGGGTTGCTACGAATGGAAAGCGACTCAACCAAACATAACAACAACAACATGGATCAACTTAAACACATCATTTCAACAATGTGTGAATAAGCCATCTTAACGGGGCAGTGGGATGACTGACTATGAGGCATCGTTGCAAGCGGACAGTAGTTAACTGTGAGCTCTGTCTCTGTACCATGCACACACATTTAATGGTTTTAATGGGACTCCTGAGAAGATTCCTGGCAGAGGTGGGCGGGTTTACAGCACTGGAGCTACCAGGCCTCTCTCAGCCGTCCCGTGACCGTGGGAGTTTACTGCCACAGAAAGATTCCCTGACCCTGAGACCTGAGCTGAGGGAGGGGCAGCTCTCATCACAAGCTGTCTCCACCTGGGAGAATCGAGCCGGTCCCTCCCTCGTCACCTACACACTCACACCACTGGGTTGTCCAGCTGGCCAGCACCAGCATGTCAGCAGCAAGTGTCAGCAGAGCTGAGGAGGCCTGACGGCTTTGCTGGAGCTAAGCTTGTCTGCTGTTTCCTGCTGTGGTTCTGTCAATATTCCAAGAGTTTAATGTGGATCAAGAGTAATTCATTACATAAAACACAATGTGTATCATATACATATGGAAACCAGTACACAATGCAATGACTCCAATAACCAGGTTGGAAGCAGTGTGGAATGATCCTTACAAGCTGAAATGAAGCTTCCCCTCCTCTCCCTCTACCCCCCACCCAACTTTCAGAGAAACAACAGACAGTGGGGACAGTAACAACATCACGGAGGCAATTACTCCGTTAAACAGCCAAGCAAGTAAAAGAGCAGCATCTGCCCTGGGAAAGAGTCTGGAAGGCGGGGAGGATTAACGGAAATGAGAATCACAGGGAGGAAGTGGGAAGAGTGTGGCTACACTGTGGATATTTTAATGTTATAAAACAAAACATGCATGAATGGTTGAGGAAAAGCCGTAAATTTCAACTCAAAACACAATGAGAAGATATAAGCAGAGCGCTAGGTATCTATAATAAGCGAGGCTGGGAGGATGGAGCCCGTCCTGCCCTTGCTCCGCGTGCCCAGGGCCACACCTTTGGTCGGGCCTTTCCTGTTAAGGACGGCCTGCTGCTCCTCGGTGACGTTGAGCCGCCGGACCACGTCGGCCAGAGCTGACTTGAGCAGCTGGATGTCGTCCTCCTGCATCTGGACGCGCTGCTCCAGGGACGCGATGCGGTCTGTCACCTCCATGCTGCTCGCCGCGGACGCGCTGTCATCTAAAGCGAGAGGGAAGTTCAGGTGAGTGTTCATGGGTCTGCAGGCACGTGGGCACCAACGGATCAATAAAAAACTAAAGAACGGTGTTGGCTCGCTTCAGCTTAAAGCTTAAACTCTCACAGAAACCGTGTGAAATCCTTTCCCAGGAAGGACCAGCTCTGCAGTCCGTGTGGCCGGCCCGCTCTATGTCTGTGCTGTTCATGGCCTGCACTGTAGGGTTTTCTCTACTGGGTTTAACTGCCCTTATATCTCCGCTATCTCCGCTCAAGTCAGAAGTTGGAGGGATGCCAGAGTATGTCCACGTCAAGTCCCCCCAAACTGCAGACACCCCCAGTGTCTGTCTCCAAGCTCCTGCTCCTGCAAAGCTGACGGCCAGCTCCTCTGGTCGCCAGGCCACTGTCCACCGGCAAAGACTCACAACTCTAGCAGAGCGACACAAGTCACACTTGGTTGGTAGGCACACCCTTAGAGTCATGGGAACAGAATTGGGAACTCCCCAGTCCCCCCAAGGCCTCCCAGTCTCATTTACGCCACAGTCCCTCACTCCACATACTCCGTCACAGGAGAACTGCCTCATTTACATCACACGCCCTCGCTTTGCATGCTCCGTCACAGAGGAGAACTGTGGCCCCACAGCTGCGTGCACGGCCAAATCCTTGTTCTTTAAGCCCCGACTCCAAGGTCCTTCTGAGAACCTTTCTCATAACTACCACATCCAAAGCTGCCACTTTCTATCACATTAACCTTGCTTGGCTTTTTCATAAACAAACAAATCCACTGCCACTGATTCCAGCTGAGGAGAGAGTGGAACTGCCCTGGCAGCTTCCAAGGCAGCCAATCCTTGCCACAGCGGACGGCTCCACGATTCTCCTGCGGGGGCTAGAGGGTTCCAAGAGCTGGCTTCGGGGACACGATGCTCAGCCCACAGCATCACCAGGGCTCCCATTGTTGCCAACAGTGTTTGCTCTCGTGGTCTGGTGGTAAGGAGCTGCGCTGCCAACCTAAAGGTACAGAGTTCGAATGCACCACTGCTCTGCAGGAGAAGGTGGGCGGTCTCCTCCCGTGCAGGTAACTGCCTCTGACAACCTGCTGCAGGTCTCGGCGACCTGCTCGATGGCCACCACAACGTGAGAGGGCACCGTCAGCTGCAAGCCCCTGTGTGTTCTGTCACTAAGGACAATGTAACGAGCTTCCGGGCACGACAGAACCCTCCCTCTCACAGCTGACCCTCCACTGGCTTCCCGAGGCTGTGCACGCGTCGAGGGCCACTGTCCACCTTCCTGGCGCTGTCACAGACAGACTCAAACCACCCGAGAGAAGCAGCATCTGGCTCCGCAGCATGACCCCCTGCAGACCACACGGGGCAGCAAGTGCCGTCCACTCAGGGCCGGCCAACAGCTGGCCTCAAGCAGCTGCGGAGAGGCCGGAACCCGCACGGAGAAGACTAGCACCCATCTCCCGAGGAGCAGCTGGTGGGTTCGAACCGAGTGACTTTGGGTGGGAGCGACTGTTCATCAAGGATCAGCTGACTCTGGGTTGGCAGCAAACCTTCCTACCCACGAGGCCACGCGTGCTCCCTGGGAGAACAGGGACTGTCCCCTGCCGAAAAGAATTTCTAAAACAACACCAGAACAACTACCAGACGGTACTGAACGGAAGCGCACAGAGGCGGGGGTGGTCTCCACTTACCTGGAGCAGGAGAGATGGGGCTACATGGACAAGCTCCCACGACTCTCAGCCTAGGACTGGCCCCTGCAAGGGGCTCACAGAGAGGAGGAAACAGGTGGGAAACCCCATCAAAACCCAAAAACGGGCCTCAGAAACAGCACAAAAGTGAGTGGAAGAATCCCATAAAAGAAAGCACCACACAGGAACCCCAAAACTCTGTCCAACCCGCTTTTCTGCTGCACCCCAACTATTGCATGTGCAGAACAGGCCCACACCCTCCAGCTGAACACAACAGGTCAGACCTGAGACGGAGCCGCCACCCAGGAACAGAGGCCACAGGTACAGCTCAGATGAGAAAATGGCCTGTGAGGGCAAAAACAAAGGCACCCCCCAAAACACAGAGTGGGGTACGGATGCCCACTGGGAAGATCCGTGTCAGGATCCAATCCCACCCCACCCCACACACTAGGAACCGGGAAGGAGAACTCCTTCTCTAGATAAAATGAAGGCACTGCTTCCTAGTTCACCAGGAAACAAAGTATTACCTACCAGACCAAGGAAGGAAAATAATCTATCAGATGGCCATCCTCAACAAGCAAAGGTATTTACTATAAATTACAAAGGAGGTGGAAAATCTGAGCAGAGAAACAGAAACGCTGAGAGAAACAAAAAGGGATTTTAGAACTAAAAAAAAAAAATGCCATTTCTAAAAGAAAAAGTTAAGATCTAACAGAAAACGGACATGGCAGAGGAAAGACTAGTCAACCTGAGTCACGTCTAGATAAAGTCTCCAAACAAGTCCAGACGCTGTGGCCGTGAGGTTCAGTCAAGTCTGCTGGAAGCTGCGTGGACGTGAGGTACGGGTGTCCTGCCCCCACACTCACACCTCCGCCGCCTCGGGCCCACTGCGGGAATCACAGCGGTTCATTTTGTTGAGGGTCTTCCTCTCCCTTCTAAGCATGATGTCTTTTTCCAAGAACTGGCCTTTCCAGGTAACATGCCCGAAGTATGTGAGATAAAGTCTCACCATCCTTGTGTCTGGAGGACACTATCCTCAGGTGGCCCTTCAAGACACGTGCAAATGGCTGAGTGCTAAGAATAAAGACAGAAAACCTCAGGGTTGAGTCAATCCAACGTACGACAGACGCCAGATTACCTCACTGGTCATCATTCAGAGTGGCTGGTGGATTTGAACTGCTGACCTTTTTGGTAGCAGCTGAGCACTCTAACAAGTGTGCCACCCGGCCTCCTTACACATATCTGTTGTTGTTGTTAGGTGCTGTCGAGTTGAATACGGCTCATAGCGTCTAACAATAGATCTGAACCCTGTCCTGTCCTGTGCCGTCCTCACAGTCTGACACACTCAAGCCCACTGCTGCAGTCTCTGTGTCAGTCCACCTGCTTGAGGGTCTTCCTCTCCTGTCGGCCCCTCGACCTTTCCAAGCGTGATGTCCCTCTCCAAGGAACGGCCTCACCTACAAATCTGCACAAGTGTTAAAAGAGTATTGGACGTTTTGTCATATTATCTACACATAGAGTTGTCACACACAGAAGTCCATTTTAGTGAATGTTTACTATTAAAACACAACATTCAAGTGAGCAGTATACCCACTGGCTTTGTCAGTGAGGGGTCACGAGGTTTGCTTACTGGGGCAGGTTTCTGTTACACCGTGAGAGCCCAGCAAACACCTATTTCAGAGTAAACGGAACGCTTGCTGTCCAGTGCAGAGTCTCCTTACACCGGTACCTCCTGGGAACAGACAGTGGCCTGTGGAGTCTGGACAGGAACGTAGGCGTGTCTCCATCTCATAGCGTCAAGGCCAATCAAGAGAGGTAAAGACAGAGGGGTGCTTTCTGTCTGCCTCTTCTCCAAGTACCGTGTGAATCAGTGGGGAGAGGAGGGGCTCTCTGGGTCAGCCGTGCTGTTGCTGTGGCTGACCCATCTATGCTGACCCATCTGTGAGTCCCCACTCCCCAGAGGAAGGTCGGGAGGCGCTGGTGCAGGGGAGGCTGTTCTGGGCTCCGGTTAGTACTGGAGTGCATGTGTACAAAAGGAACACACTTCAGTGACCTGGAGTGTGGGCTCTGCAGTAACATGCTGTTGCTGTTGTCGGGTGGCCCCCATTGCCAGGAGGTCCCCGCTAGTCCAGTCCCATACTGCCCCTGTGTGCGGGGGAAGCCATCCCCAGGCCTGCGCCGTTCTCGCGGTGAGGCTGTGTTTGAACCACTGCTCCACTGCCGTGACAACGTGGCACGTCGAGGGCAGCCTTGTTCCTCCACCGCCGTGATAACAGAGGTTCCACACTGCGTCATTTCAACACACAGGAATCCACTGTCTCTCGGACGCTAGGGGTTTAGGGTGCTAATCCTAAGGAAGGCTTCTCCGTGTACCTCCTGGTTCAAGTCCTGGGCCCAAAGGACAAGTCCCACCTCTACACCCGCTCACTTGTCCCTCCTCTCTTGTAAACAAATGTGATGTGGGCTACACCAGGGACACGCCCTGTCCCCCACGGCCAGGCTACGACCTCGAGAAGCGGGCAGCATCACACCCTAATCAAACAGCAACAGTGAGTGGGTCACATCTCAGGTCACGTCACGGGGGTGATTGCACCATTCTACAACCTTCTGTAAGCCAGGCCCATGAACACAATATTATCGCTCTTCAGTGCCACTGAGTGAAGGAGGACTCACGGCGACCTGATGAACAACACACCTGACCCCTGCCCTATCCTGGGCCATCCTCACCATCTTTCTCACTGAGGGCCTTCCTCTCCTTCTCTGACCCTCAACCTTTCTGAGCATAATGCCCTTTCCAAGGAACAGCCTCTCCGACAAACCCAAATTATGTGAGATGAAGCCATCCGAGGGGCACTCGGGCTGCACCTTCTCGAAGACCTGTTTGTTTCTTTGGTAGTCCGCGGGTTAGCAGGCTTTCTTTCTCTCCCTCCTTCCTTCCTTCCTTCCTTCCTTCCTTCCTTCCTTCCTTCCTTCCTTCCTTCCTTCCTTCCTCCCTCCCTCCCTCCCTCCCTCCCTTCCTTCCTTCTTCAGTTTTAACTCTTTATTGTGATATGAGAGAAAATTGGTTTTTCATTCTTCATTCACCAATTCCTGCATTCTGTTTTGTGACACTGGTTACCATCCTCAAAATGTAACAGTGATGAGAAGCTCTAGTATTATTCCTAATAATCTGTTATTGAACAGAATTATAAGCAATGTAATCATGTATCAATCAGTTATTAAAATATGCATTACACTTTTTTTAAAATATTCTGCTTTTGGAATAATTGAAGAAATAATTTTTTTACTAAACAAATCAATGCTGAGGTAATGTTTTTTAAATAAAATACAATAAAATAAATGACAAAAATACTATTCACTTTGTATACCAAGCTTCTAAGTTTTCTGTGCTGTAGTTATATTTTCTAAATGAAAGTCAGTTCTTGTGCTATCCCATTAATCATACAGCCATCCTTATAGTCTAGTTTTATTTATAGAAATAGAAGAAAAATCATTTAAATTCAGATTTACTATGCTTCTTATCGATACGAACTTTGATAAAACAACCTAAGTAGGATTACTTGGGGATAAACGAAACATCTACATTACCACCCTTTAAAATCATAATAACAAAGTATTTACAGAAGTTAAAAAGTCGTAAGAATCACTGTAAACAAAACTAAGCAGAAAATAATTCCATTTTTCTTATGTCCCATATTTAAAGAAATTTGAAGTCTTTTATCATTTCTCTTTGATTCAAACAGAAACAAACAAAAATTTGTCCAGAGAGACCTAGCTGAGCTCTTTTGGGAGGACTTACTCCAATGAGTCACTTCAACCCTCATACTTATTTTCTGGAAAATCAGGAAAGAACACAGGCAGAGCTGTCTAACACTAGACACAACCACAAACCAGAGCACCCACTTCCATAAGTTAGGGGATGACAAGATGAAAAGGTCCGAATATTCTGGGGCATTATTTTTCTATCCAGAATGTTAGTCAGCATTCTTCCCCAACACAACAGTATTGATCCTCCTTCCGCCGTCCTTATTCAGTGTTCAGCTCTCTCATGCACAGCAAATGCCTGAAAGGACTCTGGCCTGGATCACGCGCACCTTAGTTTTTAAACTGACTTCATTGCTCCTTAATACCCTGCAGAGGTCCTCAACAGAAGACTTTACCAATGCAATGTCTTTTGATTTCTTAACTGCTCGTACAAAGGGTGTTGGTTGTGGATCCAAGTAACATAAAATAATCAACAGTTTAAATCTTTTCTCTATCACACTGCTGCCTATTGGCCCAGTTTTAAGGATTTACCACTGAGCTAACAGAGGTTAGGACTAACACTGACACAATACAAGTTTAGGATTTACACAATACTGAGAACCAAGGTTTCACCAAATTAGCACATACTTTGGCAGGACACAAGTCAGTCTACGACAGACGTTATCCTCCTCAGTACTGCCCCTTCATTTTTAAGTTATGAATGAATCTGTGGTCTAGAATAATGTATCCCTATGATCTCATGGGCTGTCTGTGTAGGAGGAAAATAAACACACTTCTTAGAGTGTTGTCAGACAGTATGTTGTTGTTATGTGCCATACGGTCACCTGCAACCAATAGCTACCCTATGTACAGCAGGTCTGAACCCTGCCCTGTCCTGAGCCAGTCTTACTTATTCTTAAACACCTAACATCATTTCCCCACTTAATATATCAATCCATCTCACCAGGGGTCTCCCTCTCCTGAACGTCCATCCACCCTTCCAAGCATGATGTCCTTCTCCAAGGATCGGTCCCTTCCTACCCATGTGCCCAATGTACATGAGACAGAGCTTCAAAATCCTAGCCTCCAAGGAGAAACTTGGTTTCACCCTGTCCAAGACAGACTTATTTGTTTTCTTTGTGATCCATGGTATGTTCAAGACTCTTCTCCAGCACCACAACTTGAAGGCATCGATTCTTCTTCTGTCATCCTTAGCCACTGTCCAACTCTCTGATGCCTAACACATTATTGCGAAGACCATGGTCTGGATTAGGTGCACCGTAGTCTCTAGGCTGACATCGTTGCTTTTCAGTACTCCAGAGAGGTCCCTGACAGCAGATTTTCCCAATTCAATTTGTCTTTTGATTTCCTGACTCCTGGTGTTAAGAGTGTTTATTGATTGTGGAGCCGAGCAAACTCTAATTGTTAACAATATCAATCTCTTCCTCTTCTATCATGGTGTTGCCAACTGGCCCAGTGGTGAGAATTTTTGTCTTTTTGATGTTGAGCTTCAGTCCATATTGAATAGAAGATGAAAAGGTGACACTCCCCAGCCAGGTTCAAGCCTATGTTATGTAATAATGCTCAGAGTCAGACAAGGCAGGTGCACTGGCCGACTTTAAAAATATGATCTGAAGTAGCATCACTGTGGGCCTATTTGCTGTCAAGACAGTGTCAGCAAAGCTGCACACCGCGGATTCAGTCTGAATCTCGGTCAAATCTGGACAGGAGGAAAGTCTGGCTTTAGTTTTATCCCAAGACAAAAACCAATTGTGTCGATACCTGCCTTGACTACGCGAGACCACCATGGAGATGTCCAATCAGCGTCAGAGGGGATGTCCCAAAGTTGGCCATGATGTAAACCCTGTGCTTTGCGTCCTGCCAGAATTATGTGACTTCTGTGATAAATCTCGGGCTGCCTCCTTTTGCCTCTACAGATCACATCTTAAGGACAGGGCTGGGTGGCATCTTGGACTGACATTCTTAACCTTTCTGTGGACAGCAAAGGCCCCTGCTGTTTCAATGACTTCAGTTCAGTTAGGGAGGGGGGAATCATCAGTATAAAGAACACAAACCCCAAAGCGTGGGTTAACCAGCACACACCATGTCCAGCTTCTGACCCTCTCACAGCCCCACACAGCATCACAGCGCCAGAGCTGGGTTTTCATCTGAACGCCGTCAAAGCAAGCCTCATGAACTTGGGAGCACAACTCACGGAGCCCTCAACAAATGACTTCTTGTGAAGCAGCTTTAGAGCCTGGTGTCCTCACATTCCTCAAAACCCAAAGCCACTGCCGTCATGCTGATTCCTCCTCACAGTGGCCTGCAAGGTCAGAGGGAACTGCCCTGTACGCTGTCCCATGCTCTGGACTTTCCACATGCGTCCTCATGGTGCAGGGAGTGGAGCGTTGGGCTGGTAACTGAAAGGCCAGTGGTTCGAGCCCACCACCCACCGTATGGGAGCAGAGATGAGGCAGCGCGCTTCTGTAAGGATTTACAGCCTGGGAAACCCACCGGGGCGGGGCCACTCTGTCCTGCGGGGACACTCCGAAGCGACCTGGTGGCGGCAAGGCTGGTTTCTTCATTTTAGTTTTTACCAAAGGAGACTGTCACTTCTTGCTTTGTCTTGTGAGGGGCTGGCAGCTTTGAACTGTCAGCCTTTTGGTTACCAGCATAACTCTTCGAGTTGGCAGTTGAGTGTTTAACCACTGCTCCACTAGGCTGTCTGAGCCCATGATCCAGAGAAAGGAACTGAGGCTGGACAGAGTAGCCAGTCCACGGTCTCACTGACAGGAAACAGAACAAAACCAAATGCACACTGTCCAGTCCAATCCGGCTCACAATGGCCCTGGAAGCCCGAGTCCAGCTGGCCCACAGTGTACTCACTTTGCCACGTGTTGCCACAGCATCCTCCCGTGGCCTGCCTCGTGGCTTCGAGCCTCCTGCCTTTCAGTTGGCAGCCCAACTCTTAAGCCACTGCCCCACACCGGGTTAGCAAGGGGGCCTCCGGCTCCACGCCACCACTCACCGTCACCTTGGGGGATGGCCTGGAAACCAATCTCTCTGCGCCTTGACCTCCTGGGTCTTTCAGACTTCTGTCTGAAGTAGAACCACGGCAGGGCTGGGCACTTGTCCACACCTGGGGGTGGTGCCGGATGTGTTTACACGGGCAGGGTGACTGTGTGGTGGTGAGGCTGTGTCTCAGTGTCAGGAACCGAGATCAGATCACTATCAGGTTGCCAGAGCGGACTGTGCAGCACACAGGGTTTGGGCTGCGGCAGGCCTGAGCCTGGGGGTGCAAGGCGTGTGGCACAGACATCTTAGGGGTTCATCCCCCAGAAAAATGCTTCCTCCCCTGCGGAGCAGACCCCTCTGTGACCTGGTCAAGGGCAAGTACCGTCCAGATGAGTAGACTTGGAAAGGCTTTAACAAGGTCAAGTGCACAAGATGTCCACTCCTGAGATTTGAAGGTGGCAGAGCCCAACAGAGACCTCGGGCCAGCAGTCCCCACGCCTGTGACCTTGGGAGAGGAGTGATCACTGCAGCTCTGTGGTGTGACCAGCGGGCGTGGGGCACGCTGACTGCACTGGAAGGCCTGTCAGGACAGGACACCAAAATGTCTATCCACAAAAATCTCTGTACTGTGTTTCAGCAGAAATTTATTCTTTTTCTAAGAAAACCCCTGGCTACTTATAACAACAAAACCTTTTTTTTTTTTAACCCAGTTGACAGGCACTAACACCCTGCAAGGTTAGGACTGCACGCTGATTTACGTTCTGAACCTTGAGTGCCTGAGTCCTCAGAACCATGGAGAGCTGCAAAAAGCCTGAAGCCTATCTTCTGAGGTCCTCAGTTTCCCAGGGATGCAGGAACACCAAAACGAAAACCAAATCTGCTCTTGTCTAGTTGCATCCAATTCATAGTGCCAGTCATGCATTTAATCCTGTCCCTCCAGAAAGCCCGTAAGTAATGTGACAATGTGGCAACTATGATCCGATAAACCAATGTTGTTGTGATTGCTGTGGAGTCAAGCGACGCATAGCAACCCTATGAACAAAAGGCCTGAAGCCTTTCTAGAACTATCGTCATTTATCAAAGTTCATAGTTTCCAAAGGCATGTTGTTTAGGAAGTGGATGCCACTCTTGTGTCCAAATCAATGACATAGATATTACATACCAATAACATAGATATTACCCACTGGCATTGCGTTGGTTCTGACACACAGCGTAAGGTTTCCAACATTGTAAATCTTTAGAGGAGGAAATTACCCAGAAGATCTGAACCACCTGATACATCACACACTATGCCACCAACAGTATTAGTATTGGAAGATTATCCAGAAGGGCTGGAGCAGTATCTACAGAGAGCTTCCAGAAGCTCAAACCATACTGAGAAGAGGGCTCAGAAAGAGGGTTACCATTGTGATGATAGATGGTTCTGGCTGACAGCAGAAAATATCAGACAGATGTTTTATCTGTTCTATTGACTATACTGAAGCACTTGACCTTATGGATCAAAACAAATTATGAGTAAAATGGCAAGGCACAGAAATTACAGGACACTTACGGGTGCTCATGCAGAACCTGTGTGTAGATGGAGAAGTAATCATTGGGACAGAACGAGAGAATGTTACCTGGTTTAAAACTGGGAAAAGTGTGCATCAGCACTGTATTCTTTCACCATATCAAGTCAATCTGTATGCTGTGCAAATAATCCAGGAAGCTGGCATCTATGAAGGATAACTCTGCATTCAAAACCCATAGGCCAGTATAACAGACAAGCTTGTAACATATCAGTACTGACTTATCAACTGTGAAAATCTACTTTAAGAATGCTAGAGGAGGAAAAAATCTACAACCGGGAAAAGATAAAATAGATGACTGGGACCTTCTAAGAATCAAATCCC
>NW_006399752.1:32715452-32723578 GCF_000299155.1 Elephantulus edwardii | reverse complement strand
GCACAGAGAAGTGTACTTGGGGTGGGGGTGCGGGGGGAAGGGATGTGGGAATTGTATACTAATGAAGGAATATTTTTTTTTCTTTTTCTCTTTGGAGGGGGTAGCGAGCTGGTGGGGAGGGGTGGGCAGGGAGGAAAGTGCGGCAATGAATGAATGGAAATTCAAAACCTCTGTAAATGTCTATTAAAATTAATAGTTTAAAAAAAAAGAATGCTAGGAGGGAAAGAAAGGTTTAGGAGGAATATACAATTAGGTACTATTGTCATGACAAGAGTCCAGAATGAAAGGTTCATAGTGGAGTGGACTGGGAGGGAGGCGTGGGGATTATATAACAATGAAGAATTTTTTTTTTAAAACTTTTCAAAGAGAAAAGCAAACTGAGGGGGAGGGGTGGGCAGGGAGGAAAGTGTGCAACGATGAATGAATGGAAATCCAAAGTCTCTGTAAACTTTCATTAAAATAAATAAATAAAAATATCTGTAAGAAAGAATGCTAGATGTTAATTACAGGCACATTACTCTCTTTTTTGCTCCCCCCAAAATTATTTTATATTGGTTTGCTTACAAAGATCATATACATTGTGTTTCACACTGTTCTTCATTCACATTGTGTTTCAATCATTTCCATTCATTATTTTATGAACTTAATCACCACTGTCTTTTCGGGTCACACTGCACTCTTGAACTGTATTTTTTAAGACGGTTAATTATCATGCGTGATGTACATCACACTCAATTAAAAACCTGTAGATATAATTCATCTTATTATTGGACTGAAAAAGTAAAAACACGTGGTCATCTCAGTACATGCGGAAAACACGTCTGACAAAATCCAGTTCCCACAGCTGATAAACACCACCTAAAGTTGCTGCACTTCCTCCACGGAGCCTCGCTGGCTATCTATGGACGTGACTGTCCTCCGTGGGCCTCCAGGGACATTCAGTGCTCAGCGCCAACACCACAGGTCAAAGGCTTCTCTTCTTCATTGTCTTCCTTGTTCATTATCCAATCTTCACACACAAATGAGGTGACAGAAAATAGCATGGCTTGGGCCAGGCAGGGACATCCATCTTTCTTGCTCTTCAGCACCGTGACGAGATTCCAGCCAGCAGATCTGTCCACTGAAACACGTCCTTTGATTTCTCCATTGTGGATGCCATGGACACTGACAGTGGACTCAGGAGCGTGGGCTGAGGGTTCAACCTTCTCTCCAGTGACCATGATACTGTTTATTGGTCCAGAGGTGAAGAGTTTTGCTTTTTTCATATGGGCATGTCAATCCACACTGAAGGCTACTGTTTTCAGGCTTCACCAGGAAGTATTTCAAGTCTTTGTTTTGTTTTCAGCAAGCAAGAACGTGCATACTACTTAGTAATAAAAATGAAGGACTGATAAGTACAACAGCATGGCTGAATTTTTAAGTAATTATGCTGAGTGAAGAAGTCAGGAAAACCAGCGTGATTCAATGATTCAACATTACAGAAAATGTAAGCACTGCCCAGTGCCAAGAGCAGACCAGGGAGGTGAGGAGAAGGCGGGCAAAGGCTGGGGTGCCAGGGGAGCCTGGGAAGACGTCGGCTTGCTCCCTCGGCTGCGGGCGCGTCTCACGGAGGCTCACGCACACCTCGTCTTAAGGACCTCTGCTTCACCACACAGCAGATGCCGCCTTTGGCCCGTCTGAAGATTTGTGAGCAGGTGTGCTGGCTCCATTTTCCAAACACCATGAGCTCACATCATGTCACTGGGTCACATTTGGATAATTCTCACACTACATCAAAGGTCTTCAGAGAGTTAGTGCAGTTAGCAGATTATAGGATCGTGTAAGCCTAACTTTTACATGCACCAGAAGACTGAAACATCCATGTTACACACTCACTTCAGTATCTGTTTCATTGTGGTGGAGCTCTGGTGTCCTAGTGATAAGAAGCTGCACTGAAATCCCAAGGCACGCGGTTTGAAGCCCCCCCCCCCCGACTGCTCCACGGGAGGACAGACAGTCTCCTCCCTGTGCCAAACTCTCTCTGGGGGGGCCAACGATGAGTGTGTCCTGACTCGACGGCAAATGACAACATGAGATCCAGCAACATCTCAGAGGTGTGTCTGCGGACATGTCAGCACTCATCAAACTGTCTTTAAACATGATCAGCTTACTACATGTCAGCATCCCCCCCCCTCCACCCCAGGGTTTTTTAATTAAAAAGGGAGGAGGGAGAAAAGAGCCAAAAAAAAGTGACACTTTTCAGGTGAGAAATCAGAAATTAATAAAAATTGCATATGTCTTGAGATTCCAGAAAAGCCACTAAAATGTTCAAATAGATCTACAATCCTTTGTACATGAAGGCAGGATGTAAGAAATATTAAAATATTCAGCTTGGGCAGGAGGGGAAAAAAATCAGGAACTGAACTGTCTTGAACCTAATGTGCAGAGCAGATTTGTTGTCTTAGGAAAATGGAAATATTTGTAATCCAGGTCGAGCTACACGATCCATCGGTCACAGAACTGTTGTAGGTGTGAGTTGTTCCCCACTGGGCGGCACTTAACAAGGGTGCTGTCCAGTTCGCTCGGGCTCAGAGCACGCCTGGGTCCAGCAGATCCACCAGCCCGGCCCTGCGCCATCCTCACAGGCCCGGCTGTGTCTGAGCTGTAGGTCACCGGGTCAACCCATCTCATGAAGGTCCTCCCCTTTCTAGCTTCACCTTTCCCAAGCATGAGGTCTTTCTCTGGGGAGTGGTCCCTCGTGTTGGTGTGTCTGAAGTACATGAGCCCGTCTCCCATCCTTCCTTACCATCAGACAAATCACCTTGTGTCTAGACCTCATAAGGAATCAGCTTCCCTCGTGGTGTTGTCAGGTCAAGTATGCCCATAGTGACCCTATGAACTGCGGATCTGATGCCCGTTCTACCCCGCACCATCCTCACACTCCCTGACGCACCAGACCCCACGGCAGTAGTCACCACGTCAATCTACCTGGTCGAGGGTCTTTTCCTTGGCTGACTCTGCCTTTCCCAGCATCGTGTCCCTCTCCCAGGAGAAGCCTCTCCTAGCAACACTTCCTAAGTATGTGAGACAAACCTTCATCATCTTTGCCTCTGGCTGCACTTTCCCCACGACATATCTGTGTGTTCTCTTGGCCGTCCATGGGATATCCGTTCAGTGCTCTTCTCCAACACCACAGCTCAAAGGCATCAATTCTTCCGTCATCCTTATCCATTTCCTAGATAACCAATTATTGTGTGGGGAAAACTCTTTTAAGGAGCACAGTATTCTTTTCAATGCCGACTATTTCGAGTGGCCAGCTTTCTGGATTCGTGTAGTTCTTTGTCTTCTCAATCTACCCTTGGAAATCTTGTTCAGCTCTTACTTCGTTATTTCTTCTTTTTGCCTCAGCTCCCCGATGTCCAAGAGCACATTTCTGAGTCTCTACCGACGTCATTTTGGTCTTTCTTTCTTGTTGTTCTAATGACCATTTCCTTTCTTCAAGTTTGGTATCATCCCACAACTCCTTTCTTTAGTCATCAATATTCAGTGTGTCAAATCTACGCTTGAGATGGTCACTAAAGCCAGATGGGATGTACCCACAGTGGAACTGGGGCTCTCGTGAACTTGTTTTAACTGTCTTCAGCTTCAACTTGAACTTGGATATGAGCAACTGACGGCTGGTTCCTCAGTCAGCCCCTGGCTATGTGACATCACCAATGATATTCACAGTCTCTGTAGACTCTGCTGCAAACATATTTTAAATGACCTTCAGGAGAGTTGTCCTCCCGTGTGGTAATAATAGTAATTATTTGGTAACTTCCACATTTTTGTTTGGTCACCTGTTTTGGGATGGGCACAAACAGGACTTTCTTCTAGCTGCTCGGTCAGGTGGACTGCCTTCCACGTTTCCTGGATAACTGGCTGTTTCGGGCATTTCGTATGTCTGCTGGAGTGGCGGATATCCGTCAGTTCCTGACCCACGTTTTACACCAGGTTCTCAGTGCAGGTTGGATTGTCCCTCAGATCACCAGCTCTCGATGACCTGCACTTGGACATGTTATCAGGATGAGTTAGTCCCTAAGGAGGGACAACCCACCGGAGAGAGGGTCAGCCAAAGAGGAAGATTCTCAGCCCGGCTGCGCCCTTGCACCCAAGCATGGCCCCCACTGTGTGGATACTGCTGGACCGGGCAGGGCCTCGTTCCACTGGACGTGGGGGTCACCATGTGTCTGTGCACCATGCTCGTGACTGCACTGACCGCTGGAGCAATTATTTTGCACCAAGTGTATATACGCACAATGTCTGCCTCTGGATGGAAGGAAAATCAAATGGTCTCCAGGAGCTGAAATCAGTCCCGTAGTGACCTTGGGCCGTCCTCTCAGCCTCAGGGGCCCCCCACAGTGACCCCAGGCTGTCCTTTTAGCCTCAGGGGTCCCGCAGTGACCCAGGGCCATCCTCTTGGCCTGGGGGTCCCACAGTGACCTCAGGTCATCCTCTCGGCCTTGGGGTCTCTGCAATGACCCCGGGCCATTCTCTCTCAGCCTCAGGCACAGTCATGAGCCGTGTGGGGGGGGGGGCGGTCAGAACAAAGCTCCCTATTTGCTAGAACGCTACCTGTCACAACAAACTCCTGACACAGCTGTGCTCCCGACGCCTGTCCTGCCATCGACCCTGACTGCCTTCTGTAAGTGGAGTCACGCTTACAGCACTCATTCTGCCCTGGATTAGCTTGTGGCACTTCAGTTGGCCACTGGTGGTGACATTACTCAATCTGAAAGCGAGAGAAAGTGGTCTTTCACTGGGGGACAGGAGCACACACGTTCATTCTCACACACTGGGGTCCCGTGGACAGCTGTGGCCCGCATGAAGGGTGACAAGGCTCCAGCTGGTTAGAGTCGGGCCTTCCACAGTGTCGTGGCACAATGCCATCCTAGACCTTTCCTGCTCCAAATCAATGCAGAAGTGCACATTTTACTGCTGATATCAAACGGCCAGTCCTCATGATCGCCAACGCCCATACGGGGCCTGCGATTACACTATCTCATGGCAGGTTTCCTTGGGGAAAACCATTGCACTGGGCAAAGAAGAGAACTGGCGGAGCACAGAAACCCTTAATAAGACGGACTGACGGGCTGCAGTGATGGGCTTCTGGACAGCAAACACTGAGGGTGGGGTCCCACGGGAGCTGTACATGGGGCCCCGGGGGAGCTGGACGTGTGGCCCCGGGGGAGCTGGACGTGGGGCCCCGGGGGAGCTGGACGTGTGGCCCCGGGGGAGCTGGACGTGGGGCCCTGGGGGAGCTGTACGTGGGGTCCCGGGGGAGCTGGACGTGGGGCCCCGGGGGAGCTGTACGTGGGGTCCCGGGGGAGCTGGACGTGGGGCCCTGGGGGAGCTGTACGTGGGGTCCCGGGGGAGCTGGACGTGGGGCCCCGGGGGAGCTGGACGTGGGGCCCCGGGGGAGCTGGACGTGGGGCCCCGGGGGAGCTGGATGTGGGGTCCTGGGGGAGCTGGACGTGGGGCCCTGGGGGAGCTGGACGTGGGGCCCTGGGGGAGCTGTACGTGGGGCCCCGGGGGAGCTGGACGTGGGGCCCCGGGGGAGCTGGACGTGGGGCCCTGGGGGAGCTGGACGTGGGGCCCCGGGGGAGCTGGACGTGGGGTCCCGGGGGAGCTGGACGTGGGGCCCTGCAGGTCGGCTCACAGGCCCCCTGACAAGCACCGAGCCCAATCTGCTTACTGTACAGCAGCTTGGCCTGTACAGACCAGCCCTTGTCGGAGTGGAGATGCCACTTTCTGAAAGGGTGCTTTGCTTTCTGATCAAAGAACTTTTGTTTTCCCCTTGTTTTTCTCTCCATCAGTTCTGACCCCAGCGACCCTCCCGGCGCCATGGTCGTGACAGAGACTGACTGCCACATCTCTCTCCACTGGAACTGCTGGTGGCTTTGAACCGCTGACTCTGTGGGTCGCAGTCAACCCTCTATCCCTGCACCACCACTGTCCCTCCATTTTCTCTCCAGCCACGTCCAACTGGATGGTCCCCATGAGTAGTAACCTGTGTCCTGTGTCTGTGGCAAGTGGGGGATCAGCAGGGAATTCAGAACCGGAACCGCCCGACGCCAGCCCAGGCCCAGCTGCAGCGCCGAGGACGCACGGGCCCACCCTCAGAGAACTCACAGGCTACCGGGAAGCGCCAGGTATCAACGTCTTATTTCCTTCTAGCTGGACAATGAGGAAAGATGACAGAAGAACTGATGCCTTTGAACTCTGGTGCTGGAAGAAAGTACTACATATTCCCTGGACTGTCAACAGAACAAACAGGCAAGCGCTGGAGAAAGGGCAGCCAGCACACTCTCTGCGGGCAAAGATCGTAAGCTTTGCCTCACGTACTTTGGAGATGCTGTCAGGAGACCTCACGTACTCTGGGCACGCTGTGAAGAGAGACTGTTCCTTGAAGGACATTGTGCTCGGAAAGGTGGAGGGATGGCGAGAGAGAGGAAGACGCTCCCCAGATGGACGGACCCAGTGACAGCTGCAGTGGGTGTGTCAGAGATGATGACAGGGTTCAGATCTGTTCTTCACTGGGCCCACAGCATCAAACAACAACTACAACAAACTTTTTATTACGATTGGATTCAAGTGCCCAGAGCAGTTTTGTTTTCCACTTGACAAACCGTCCACATTTTGGCTGTGAGGCCACTCACTGTAACAGCACTCGCCCCGTCTCCTCCCCGTGGACCCCTTTCCATGCATCCTTCTTTCGCTATCAGCCTTCGGAGCCTCATCCCGGGGCCAGCACTGCCCTGGACAACCTCCTGTAGAGAGACTGGCACATGTTCCCTGGAGCAGGCGAGGGCAGGGCTGCGGGTGCAGTGAGGGTGGGAGTGGACAGGACTGCAGAGTCAGGGAGCCAGGCTCTGACACTGAGCTGAGTGACACAGGCAAAGGCTGGTGTCCCCAAGCCTGCTCTGCCCTGTGCAAATCACAGTGTACCCAGGGGAGTGGGGCTTGGCATCAAGGTACAGCACAGCCCTGGCTCCTAGCAATTACCCAATAAACCAAAACCAGCTCAACCAGCTGCTGGGCACAGTGTGCCTCACAGTAACTCAACTCCAGGGGACACGACGGCGACAGCTCCCGGTGGCTGCTTCCACATCTTTCCTTGGAGACGTCTCTGGGTGGACAAGACTTCTAACCTTTCTGCTGCATGGGAACATTTGTACCGAGGTCCAACCTGAACTCAGGGTGGGGGCCCCTGTCTATTTGCCAGGTCTCAGCTCGAGTCTACAATGCTGGGCCCCAAGGCCTTCCTGCCACACTGCATTCTACCAGAGCCTGGCTCTGAGCCTCGGTGGAAACGTGGCCACAGCATGGCCAGGGGCCAGCAGCATGGCTATGTGCCGGGAACCAGCATGGGTGGACGAGAAGAGACACTTTCTTGCTGGCAAGGAGGGCTCCTGTGTGATAATCATACCATAAAGGGGACTGAGTCGGCATCTAAAGGAGCTGGTCAGTGCTCACTGGGGTCATGGAGGCTGCAGGAGAGGTGAGCCTCAAACCCCAAGACCAGGGCTGGCCCAGGCTCGTGCCCAGTGCTGGCCTCTGCGGTGGGCACTCATGTGTGTGCAGCCATGCTCCAGCGTGCACCCAGGAAAAACAGATGGACTGGCCTGATGACAGGCAGCTTGTCTGGTGGGGCGAAGAACGCCAGGAAGACAGGGAAAGGTGACAGAGGAGGGGCAGCAGTGCCAAGCAGGGGACAGAGGGATAGGGGACCGGGGAGAGGCAGGTGTCAAGTAAGGGACTGAGGTCCAGGGGGAGACGCAGAATGAAGGCGTGGGGGGCTCTGGCCAGCAAGCGGGGGCCTCCTCCACCGCTGACTCTAAGGAGTTCAGATTCAACAGACTCAGGTATCACACACACCCCTCACCGCCACAGAATAGATTCCGATGACCACAGGGGAGGACAGCAGAGAGCAGGGCCCCCAACGCCCTACAGGTTCCCCAACACCCCACAGGGTCCCCAACACCCCACGGGTTCCCCAGTGCCCCACAGGGTCCCCAACACCCCACGGGTTCCCCAGTGCCCCACAGGGTCCCCAACACCCCACGGGTTCCCCAGTGCCCCACAGGGCCCCCAACACCCCACGGGTT
>NW_006399752.1:32712357-32715352 GCF_000299155.1 Elephantulus edwardii | reverse complement strand
TCCCCAGTGCCCCACAGGGTCCCCAACACCCCACGGGTTCCCCAGTGCCCCACAGGGCCCCCAACACCCCACGGGTTCCCCAGTGCCCCACAGGGCCCCCAAAGCTGTCATCTTCACCACAGACTGCTCATCTTTCTCCTGGGGTCTGCTGGTGCATTTGAACCACCAGCCTTAAGGTTAACAGGCTAGTGTTTTAACCAATACACCCCCCGGGCTCCGTGCATCACACAGGACAGTACAAGGAAAAGGTCCTGCCTGTGACTGACTGATCCTGGAAGCCCTGGTTCCAGAGGTCTTCCACAACTGGGGTTGGGGGGACTGGAGGCTGGTGAGAGAGGAGAGGTGGGGGAGGGGAGAGAAGGAGGAGAATTCCTGGGAATAAAGGCTGTGGAGGAGGAGAGGGAAAGGGGGTGAGCAACAGAGACCAGCTCCCCAGCTGGGCCTCCCCTTCCTCTGTGCAGCACAGAATGATGAGGGAATGTGGCTCCCTAACTGGATTCTCATTCAAATGAGAGTCCACCAAGCGCTTTGAGAATGTCAGTGCCCCAAACAATAGAAGGGACTATCTGCATTGTTATCCCAACAGCCAAATGTGGTTAAATGATTACACACCCGCTATGAGGTTCCCAGGGAATCCTGCAAGTGTGCACGTACACACACACACACACACACACACACACACACACGCACACACTCCCCACCATGGCGGACGGGGCTAGGAGGGTCTCCACGGGGAGAACCGCTAAACCCTTAGCATGCCATGCAGCCCCCACCAGTCAGATGGCACAGGAGACCACCTCCTGGGCTGCAAAATGCCTTTGTTCAAAGAGTGGCCTCTGCCTCCTGCGTGCTCAGCCTTCAGCCCTGCATGGCCAGCGTGGTGGCCCTGGTGGAAGCTGTGTCTCCACCTGCCTGCTTGATTTACTGCCCACGGGGCGGCGATGCTGGTTAGCCGACCACAGATGCATTCCGGCTGAGGGGCTGTGGTTAACCGCGGTTGGACATGACTGACAGAAGCCACTGCGCATCCTGAGCTAGCCCCCACCCCCACCCCATCATCTGTTGTCATGCAGACCTGGAAGAGTCCTGGCGGGGCCATGGTCTACCTTTCCTTCTGGGGAGAAGGAAACGCAGCACAACACACCTTCAAAGACCTGGCTGAGGGTCACGACACCCTACACTCAATTCTTTTGGGTTTTTTTTCTTCCTTTTAGCAAAACAAGTGAAAAAGGTTTATTAAGGTAGTAAGACAGAGGCATAGCTAGTAAAAGGTGGGCCACACATAAGAGCTAAAGTGAAGAAAAAAAAAAGAAGAAAAAGTGTAAGGGACCCCTGGAAAGACAGGGGTGACCCCAGACCTTACAGCAGCCTATCACCAGAACAGGAGAGTCAGAGCGAGAGCCTAACTCCATCTTCACATCTGTTAAAGCAGGATGTTGTCGTTTTGGTTGAAACTGACCCAAGGCTGACCCTCCAGCAAAGACAATAACCAGAGATAGTAAACAGCACGTGAAGAGCTTGCCCATCCTTCTCCCATGGAACAGCTGGTGGATTTGAACCACAAACCTTCGTGTGGGCAGCGTAATTCCTTACTTCTAAGCCACCAGCGCTCTCGGTTGTCGACAGGTGCCATCAGGTCGTCTCCACGACATGGTGAGCTCACATACAATAAAAGGAAGCGTCCTCAGTGCTGCACCATTCCCACCACCTCCGCTGTGCAGGGGCCCAGGGTGCGGCCGCGGGTCCAGCCTGGAGTGGACCTGTCAGGACTGTTATGCTGCGGTCAGCCTTCTACTGGCCTCAAGGGCCACAGAGGAGCATGTCTCCAGCTGCCATCCCTCCTAAACCTGCAGACATGCCCTGGCTTCCCTCCCAATCTGAGTCGAAACCCACTTCTTCGTCCCGGGCGCCCTCACCAACGTGCGGGGCTTCAACCACAACCAAGAGCGGCGGACTCAATTGAAACCACTGGTCTGTGACTGACACGAGTTCCAGATCTGTCCCCAGGACAGGGGAGCACCGTTCCAGGGCTCAGGCAGGATGTTATATGAGGCAATCACATTTGTATATCTGGAACATCAGCGAGGAAACCAAGACAAACAGGAAGGGAATTGATAAGACTGCTATCAGGTGACCCAGCTCATGGGAGCCTAGAGCGGTGACGAGGGCCAAACCAAGGAGCTGACAAATATCTACACTGAAAAGGTCCTGCTGCTGGCGGCTCCCACTCACATCTGCCCCTCCTGGGGGTTTCGGAGGCTGGAGACGACATGGGAGGAGACCACTCATCTTCTCCCGGGGTGCGGGGGGCGTGAGCACCAGGGGAGCCCGCCTTGGGGTCGGGAGCACCGCTCTCCGTGGGCTCTGCCTCCAGTGCTCCCTTAAGAACCTGCATAGCTGTGTACAGACGAGCCCGGAGCTGACCCAGTGGGTTTTCAGAGGCCGTAAATCACACAGGCGGAGACTGCCCATCCCCCTCCTGAGGAGCAGATGGTGGATTTGAACCGCATGTCTTTGGGGTGGCAGAGACGCAAGGTTTCTCAAGTGGCCAAAGCATGGAGTGTCAAACTCAGGCACGTGTCTGAGGACAACCGAGGGTTTGAGACCCTCTGGCTTACAGCAAGGCCACGTGACCCTGTCAGGTCTGAAGGACACAGACCTCCATGGAACCAGACCCTGTCCTGCCCTCAGGAAAGCAGCCATGCACCCGGTCAGAGAGAGGCGGACCTGTGCATACAGCAGCTGAATGCTTGCCCCTCAGGAGCCCACGTGGGACAACGGTTAAACAGGGACAGGGAGACAGCCCTGAAAACGTGCTCCTGTAAAGATTAAAACTCACTGCCATCGAGTCTAACTCCGCTCTGAGCATCCCCGCAGGACAGATGAGGACGGCCACCGCCAGTTACCAAGGCTGTAAACATCTCTGGAAGCAAACAGTCCTTATTTCCTCCCCAGAAGAGCTGGTGGGTTTGAAACACCGGCCTTCTGCTCCGCA
>NW_006399752.1:32699481-32712061 GCF_000299155.1 Elephantulus edwardii | reverse complement strand
GCAGGCACGCTCTTTAACCAGTTGGTGGGTTTGAAACACCGGCCTTCTGCTCCGCAGGCACGCTCTTTAACCAGCTGGCTCCAGCATGCCTTTGTCGAGCCATGGCAGCCTAAAGCACCCTCAGGGCCGTTCCACTCTGTCACGTGAGCCAAGGCGTTGGAATGGACTCACCTCAATGACAAAATACTTCAACGCATTTGAAAACAACACAACTTCCAAAACCGGACCAGACGGAGAGGTCAAGAAGTCTGGAGAGCAGACACCCACCACCACAGCCGCGCTCACAGGTCGAGCTGGACAAGGTCACCTTCTTCAGTAAAACGGGCACGACTTCCACTGGCATGTCCTTGGCCTCAGGTGTGCCCAAGAGGCATCTCTTTAGCGTCTGGTATCAGTGATGACTCTCCAAAAGGAAAGATGGTCACAAAAGCCGGTGGCTCAACTGTGTCCCTTAGGAATAAACTACAACGGGAGAGGAGGCCCAGCAGGGCAGTGGTCAGCCTCAGGGCAATAAACTACACCGGGAGAGGAGGCCCAGCAAGGCAGTGGTCAGCCTCAGGGCAACCCAGGGCCCAGTGGGAGGTTCAGGCTGCACGCGTGTCCACTCAGTCTAACCGTGCCGATCACTGTCTTCGGGAAGACACCTCTGACCTCCAGCAGAACAGAGTGAGCACCTGATAAGAGAAACCCGGCCCAGGTACCAACCCCTTTCTCTCAGAAGTGAAGAAGACAAAGGGGAATTTCAAGGTCTAGCTGTCTAGCTCGCAGATACACAGCAAGTAACTGAGAACCACAGATCAGGTGCATCTCAGTCTTTCGACTGCCGTCTTCGCTCTCTTGTACTCTGGAGAGGTCCTTGACCTCTCAGGCTTTCCCAACACAACTCATCTTTTGATTTCCTGACTGCTGGTGCCAAGGATGTTGATTGCTGGTTTGAGCAAGATGAAATCATAACAAATTCAATATCTTCTCCACCTACCATGATAGAGAAGAGACTGGTCTGGTGGTAAAGATTTTTGTTTCCCTGATGTTGAGATGTAATTAATAATGAAGGCTGCGGTCCTTGATTGTCTGCGGCAAGTGCCTCAAGCCTTCCTCAGTTTTGGCAAGCATGGTTGCATCATAATGTCACATTCTTTGTTATAAAGTCTAGCCTCTGGAATGATCTCTTGAGCATAGAGATTGAAAAGGTATGGAGAAAGACAGATCCTTGACAAAATCCTCTCTTGATTTTGAATCATGCAGTGGTCCCTTGCTCTGCTTGGACAACAGCTTGGCCTAGGAACAGGTTTCACAAGAGCACAATCAATGGTTCTGGGATTCCCATTCTTCTCAATGTTAGCCACAATTTGCTGTGATCCACACAGTCAAATGCCTTTGCACAGCTGTAAAACACAAACAGACACCCTTCTGGCACTCCCTGCTTTCAGCCAAGATCCTTTTGACATCATCAATTATACCCCTAGTGCCACGGACTCTTCTAAGTTCAGCTTGTGTTTCTGGCAGCCTATGTCAATGGATTATTCTAGCGTGCCGGAAGGAAGCAGGCCCTGGCAATGCAGGGCTCTGGTTTGCCTTGTATCCCTGACCCCACAGGGGGGACCTGATGCAACCGCTGGCTGAAGGAGGTCTAGCCATCGTCAGGGCCTTGTCTTGCCTTGTACTCCTGCACTGATGTGGGAAGCCCTGTCACCCACGTCATTATATCTGTATGTTTCACTGTCCTTAGGCTTTGCTCCAAGGGGTATAATTTATTTGTCATTGTCTTTTATTGGGGAGGTATCTTTGCATGTTGCTGCTCTTAATAGCTTTTTCTTCTTGTTATTGTTGTTAGGTATCATTAAGTTATGCAGCGACCATAAGACCATAATGATACAGTTTACTGACTATAACTAATACCTTAGATAGAGTGCTCTGGTGGCCGAGTGGCAAGAAGCTACACTGCAATCCTGAAGGCACATGGTTCGAAGCCCACCAGCTGCTCCACGGGACGGGGATGGGCAGTCTCCTCCCACGTGATTAACTGCCTCTGGAAACCCTCCAGAAGGCCAGCTGTGGATCAGTTCCGACTCTCTGGTACACAACAACAACAACAGCTTAGATACATACATGTTTGCTTGTCTGTCATCTGCTCTTCTGGGTACAGTGCTTGTCTGTCAGATGCTGTACTAAAGTGGAGTTCCTGGGTTAGGACAGACTGTTGAAGTTGTTAGGTGTCATCAAGTTGAATACAACCTTTAGTGACCCTATAACAGACTGGAACCTTGTCCTATCCTGTTGTCCTATCCTCACACTTCCTGACACACTAGAGCCCAGGGCAGCAGTCACTGTGTCAATCTACCTGGCTGAGGTGTCTTCCTCTCTTTCTTTGCCCCTCCACTTTCCCAAGCTTGATGCCTCTCTCCAAGGAACAGCCTCTCCTAGCCACATGCCCGAAAGTATCTGAGGTGAAGCTTTACCATCTTTGCCTCAATGGAGCACTCTGGCTGCACTTTCCCCAAAACATATTTGTTTCTTCTTTTGGGCAGTTCATGGGATATACAGTACTCTTTTCAAACACCACAGCTCAAAGGCATCAATTCTTCTGTCATCCTTATTCACTGTACAACTCTCAGATGCATAGAAAGTGATTGGAAAGACACAGCCTGAAGCGGATGCACTTTCACCCTCAAACTGACATCATTACAGGTCCCCAACTCCCGACTTTCCCAGTGCAATAAACCTCCTGACTTCCTGACTGCTGGTACCAAGGGTGTTGACTGGATGCAGCCTTGGATGTGTTTGCTAGTTTATGCGGCGAAATTTGGAGGCCAAGAGAAGATCTATATTTGTTCCCACTCCCAAGAAAGGTGATCCAACAGAATGTGGAAACTATCCAACAATATCATTAATATCACATGCAAGCAAAATAATGTTGAAGATGATTCAAAAACCAGATAGAATAGTACACAGATAGGGAACTTTCAGAAGTTCAAGTAGGATTTAGAAGAGGCTGCGGCGCTAGGGACATCACTGCTGATGTCAGATGGCTCCTGGCTCAAAATAATACCAGAAGAATGTCTATTTATGCTTTACTGACTATGCAAAGGCATTTGACTGTGTGGATCATAACAAGTTATGGCTAACATTGAGAAGAATGGGAATCCCAGATGACTTAATTGTGCTCATGTGAAACCTATATCTAGACCAGGAGGCTGTTGTGTGAACAGAACAAAGGGACATTGTTGGTGGTGGTGGTGTGTACGTCAAGTTGGAAGTGGCCCATAGCTGACCCTCCAGTGGGTTTTCAGAGGCTGTTAATCACATGGGAAGAGAATGCCCATCTTTCTCTGACAGAGCAGCTGGTGGTTTTGAATCACGTGCCTGAGGACTGCAGCACAGCTTCTTACCACCACTAGGTCACCACAACTATACAGTTTAAGAGTAAGAAGGAAGTGTGTCAGGGATGTAGTCTTGCTCCATAGCGATTCAATCTGTATAATGAGCAAATGATTCGAGAAGGTGGGCTTTATGAAAAAAGAATATGGCACCAAGGTTGGAGGAAGACTCATCAATAACCTACACGATGCGGACGGCACAATCTCGCTTGCTCAGAGTTGGACTCAAAGTACTTGTTGCAGAGGATCAAAGAATACAGCCTTCAATACATATGGCCTGCATCTCGACAGAAAAAAAACAAAAATTCCCACTGCTCGACCAACAGGCAACATCATGATAGAGAAAAGACTGAATCTGTCAATGATTTAATCTTACTTCGATCCACAATGAACACTGTTGGTACCAGCAGACAGAAGACAGACTAGGAAGAGGAATTTGCCTTCCACTTCTGGAAGAATAGACCTTAGAAAACCCTATGAACAATAGAGCAACTAGCAAAACCACAGGTAGATAGCGTTGATATCCAGGAGCTTCCTTCCTTCCATTTTAAGAGGCTAGAAGTCCAAATTCAGGATGCCACGTCTAAGAGAAGGCATGCTTTGCTGATTCTGGGGCAAGCCCCAGCTTCCTTCAGCTGTTACCGTCCTCACGCTCCTGGGACATGTCAGGTGCCTGGCCTTCCCCGGTACCGAGGTGTTTCCCAGCACGGAGACCCGGGTCAAACTCCACTCCGAAAACTCTTTCATCATGGGATTGAGGTTCCTCCCTCAATGCTCACCTATCTCCCCATCTATCACTTATGAGAGAAAAGGTGTTACACAGAAGCCACACCACCCAGAAACTCCCTTTCTATCTGATCAGGGCTGTGATGGGATTAAGAGTGCTACACCCCAACTTTACCCTCTTAAAAAAACTGTTCCCTCTACTTGTTAATTTTTGACTCATGTACTTTTAACTTGTTAGTTAAATTTGTGTCTTCTAGGTTGCAACACCCCCATGATACATCTTCAAAGATATGAACATGTACGGCTAAGCACAATTAATAACAGTGCATCTAAATTCCAACATCAATCTCCATAATAATCTATGTGTTTCCTACTGCCAAAGGGGCCCTTTAGAGTAGTGAGAGAAGATCTTCACCCTGAAACCCACAGCGTCCCTTTTCAGCAGGAAGTAGCTAAGAGAATACGCCATCCCCTTTTCCTTATGACTCAGGGTGAAGTCTCTCTCAGGGAGGAGTGATAGGGAATGGCAAAGGACACACTGACAAAGGAGATTAATCAGAACTGGCTTTGACAAACACTGTGGCAATTGGACAATTAAAACAGACATTCGGGGGGGGAAGAAGAACGAACTGGGGAGGAGGGTAGAGAAAACAGTGCAACAATGAATGAATGAGAACCCCAAATCTCTATAAATGTTCATTAAAACTAATAAAATTTAATAATAATTTTAAAAAACCCTGTTCCATTTATTGGAGCATAGGGGTCATTACAAACTACCATTTGACAAGTTGGGGTGGTGTTGAAGGGGATCTGATTCAGTCGTGACAACACCCACACCTATGTTAGCAGTTTGTTCTGGAAGGTTGTTGTAAGGTGCTTGCTAATCTCCTGCTGCTCACAGCAACCCAGGAGCAGCAGATCTGAACCCTGCCCCGCCCTGAGTCACCCTCAGGGTCTCAGCCTCCAACCCACGGCCACAGGCACTGTGTCAGTCCACCTTTCTGACGGTCTTCTCTCTCTGACCTTCTACCTCTCCCAGCCTGGGATCTTTTTCCAAGGACTGGCCCTCCTGACCACATAGTCAAAATACATGAGACAGAGCTTCATGATCCTTGCCTCTAAGGAGCACTCTGGCTGCACTTTCTCCAAAACAGCCTTACTAGTGCATTTGGCAGCCCACCGGATACTCAGTACTCACCTACGTCACAATTCAACACCAAGTCTTAAGTCTTCCTCAATCACTGTCAAACTTTCAGATGCTTAGGAAATAGTTGGAAAATGCCATGGCTTGGGACACGTGCATCTTAGTTTTTAAACTGACATGCTTGCTCCTGAACACTTTGCAGAGGTCCCTGATAGACTTTCCCAAGGTCACGTTCATTCCCAGTCATTTCTTGACTCCACGAGCGCTGACTGGAGATCCCAGGAAAATGGAATTATTGACAACTTCTGTTCAGACAACTGCTTCTTGGTCTCTGTACAGGTTTCACATGAACACAATCTAAGTGTGCTAGTATTCTCACTCTTCTCAAGATTATCTCATAATTTGTATGATCCACGTAGTCAAATGCCTTTGCACAGTCAATAAAGCACACATCTTTCCAGTACCCTCTGCTTTCAGCTAAGATTCACGTGACATCAGCAAGGATATCTCTCATGCCGCAGCTTCTTCTGAATCCAGCTTGATTTCTTGAAGTTTCCTGTCATTCTACCATTTCAGCTGGTTTTTAATAATCTTCAGCAATATTCCACTTGTGTGTGATACTAATAATATTGCTAAATAATCTCCACATTCTGTTAGATAACCTTTTTTGGGAAAGAGAACAAATATTGACCTTTTCCAGTCAGCTGCAGTGGGAGCTGTCTTCCAAATTCTTAGACTAGGCTAGAGAGTGAGTCTAGGGTTGCATCTGTTTATTACAACACCTCGAAGGGTATTCCACTGACCCCTGTGGTCTTACTTTCCATCAATGCCTTCAGTGCAGCTTGAAATTCTTCCTTCTTTCCATTTGTTCTTCACCATGTGTTACTTGCTAAAAATGGTTCTGGGTCAATCAAGTCTTTTTGGTACAGTGACTCTGTATAATCCTTGCATTTTCTTTTGATGTTCCCTGTATCATTTGAGATTTTGCCTCTAGCATCCTTCAGTATTGCAACTTGACCTGCATTTGTTCTTCAGATCTTTCAGTTTGAAAAATGTCAAGCGAGTTCTCACATGAACTGCGGCATGAGTTTGAACTATTAACCTGTCGGTAAGCAGCCCAGGGCCCAGCACTGCACTGCCACGGCGCCCTGAGTCTAGCCTTCACTTCCTGACCGCTGCTGTTATGGGCGTTGATTGTGCATCCAAGTAAAATGAAATCCTTGACACCTCCAGTCTCTTCTCCATCTATCGGGATACAGCCTGGGAACCGTTAAGGGGGAAGATCCAGTCTGTCACATGGGGTCCGTATGGTCAGAACTGACTCCAAGGTGCCTCAGGACAAGAAGTCACAGATCGAACAAGGAGGCGCAGGCTTACGTCTTCTGACTCTGTATTTGGTCTAAGGAGCCTTGGCAGCACAACAGTCTAGTATGTGATTGCTAACAGAGAGGTCGGTGTTACAAGCCAGGAAAAGACGCCTCGCTACCTGTTCTTGTGCCGGCTACCCTGCCGCTCGCTGACCGTCCAGGACAGAGCAGAGCCGCCCCAATAGGACTGGAAACGTGCCCTGATTCTCTTCCTGAGGCGTGGCTGGTGAATGCCAGTCACCAATCTTTATGGCCAGAAGCCGAGTGCATAACCAGGACAGCTCCAGGGCCTCTCCCGGGAGGTTACAGCAGAAACGGCCCATGGGGCAGCTGCTCTGGAGCCTGGGGTCGCTGACCGTCACTGGCCTGCCGCCAACGACATTAACATCACATTCCCTTTCTCACAATCACAAAATCACTGCCACGCATTCCCTTGGCATTTGAATTCTCCCCCCCCCCCCCCAGGAAACATAATTTTAAAAAAACAGATTTGGAAGCAGAGATTTTCTCTTTGTCCTCCGATGTGACGGCAGGGCTTCCTCACAGCATTGTGTCAAAGCAGAGACCGGCTGGCCATACCCACAATCCCTCTGTGTAGCACGAGAGGAATCATCTCTCCTCCAGAAAGGTAGCTGGCTAGGATTACGGCCCAACAGGCCTTGGTTTCGAAAGGCGGCAGCTAATTTATTCCGCCTTGGGGGGAAGAAGCATGTAGCCAGCAGCGGGAACAGATTGCTGGCAGGGCGGTGCCTCTGCTCGGGCCTCCTGCCCACTCTCGCTCCTCCCCAGGTTCAGAAACGGGAGCGGCCTTGCTTAGCAACACACACTCCACAGCTCGGCTCTGGAAGCCCTTCAGGAGCTTTCGGCTGAAGGAGGGGAAGCCAGGAACAAAGCCGAGGGGACTGCGCCGCGTCCCTGGGGCCCTCCAAGGACACTCGAGGCCTCTCTCCACAGGCTTAGCAATTTCTTTGGCCAGTGACACTTGCTGCACCCCAGCCAGGCCCCTCGCTTCTGACCGCCCCTAAATCTTCTGCTCCGGGGACCTTTGGTGCCGTGTCCAGAGCCAGATGAACCATGGAGCCGACTGTCCAGGGAGCAGAAGGACAATGCCGCTGGGAGGTGCATTGTCCTCACAGAGAGGGTCACAGAGAGGTTTACGGCGGGGGACAGGTTCTCACGGGCACCTTCCACAGGCAGATGGTGTGTGAGCCGCGGGGGCATTCATCCTCCAAAGAACTGTCCCAGGGACCCCACCTCCATCCGACACGGACCAGCCCCCCAGCAGATTTCACACATAGTGACCCTCCAGCGGGTTTCTCAGGCTGTAAATCTTGACAGGAGACTGTCCACTGTTCTCCAGGGAGCAGCTTGGGGTTTGAACCACTGACCTTGTGGTTAGCAGCCTGACATGGAACACTGTCCACCATCAGAACACCTGGGGTCCAGCCCCCCAGTGCACATTCAGGTCTAGACTGCAGTCTGCTCTGATCATGTTTCTCTCTGTTCATGGCCTCAGTGGGCTGGCGTCAAGATGGCCTGGCCCTTGCTGCTGGTCACCCGCAAGGGACAGGTACACCCATACCCCGTGACTGCAACTGTGGGATCGGGACCCCACAGCTGCCGAGCACGCCACAAGCCTGACGCAGCAGGCCACGGCTTTCCTCTGGTGAGCTGTGACTCTCTCTGGACGTGTTCCAGCACACGTGGGCTGTTCACTGTGACACGAGCACCAGGCTTTGTGCTGGCCCAGGGGGTACACGTGGTATGAGACGGACCCCACAAGAGTCAGGCTGCATGGGCCCTTAGATGGACGTGTCTGCAAGTGGAGGAGGGGAGAAGGAGCGGGGACCTGACACCAGCAGCTCAAACAGCTGTGGATTCTTTCACTGTGAACATGCAAGGACGCATAGCTGGGCACTGCTCTCGGGTGGGCCGAACCGTGGCAACTCTGTCACCGCCCAGTCCCCGGCCATCTCCATCCTTGCGGGCTCACCCGAGTCCTCACTGGGGGGGCTGGCCTGAGGCCTCACTAGGGGCTGGCCTCACCAGGGACTGGTCTAAAGCCTCACAGAGGGCTGGTCTGAGGCCTCCCTGGGGGCACCGTGTCCTCCCTCTCCCTGAGGGCTCTCTCAGTTTAGTACAGCCCCCTGCCTTAAGTCGGCCATAACCCAGGGCGCCCCCACGTCAGGGACTAGAACCGCCCCTCCAGGAGTTCCTGGTCACCATCTTCACAGAGCAGATTGCCAGGTCTTCCTTCCAAGGTGCCGTTAGGTGGGCTCGAAGCACCAAACATTCAGTCAGAGACAGGCGCGAACTGTTTCCTCTTCCCACCCCATCAGGTCGATTCCAGCGGACAGTGTTCCTGTGGGCAGCAAGCCGCCCCTGGGCTGTGCACGGCTGCAATCTACAGGGGCAAGCATTCTCCCACAGAGCGGCCAGTGGGCTTGAACCACCAACCTACAGGTGAGCAGTGGAGCACTAACCACTGAGCCGCCGGGGTCCTCAGTAAGGACCAGCTTCCCCACCCTTCCAGGAAACCGGAGCAGAGGAGGTAAGAGGACCCCACCCCCACCCCCAGGGGTCCAAACCCCGGCAGCATTTTGTGTGGGGGGGGGTCCTACAGGAAGAGCCCTAACAGGCAGGCCGGGTTTAGTTCCGTGAGCTCACACAGGCTGCGGACAGGAAGGGCATTCATGGGAGTTGGGCGATTTCAAGCTCCCAAACCTGGAAATGATTTCCAGAGCCCAGCCTCCTCTTCAGTGTGAAGGACAGAGGACACCAGTGACCCTATGGGCCCGCTGTGTGGACCGAATGAGAACCTCTACAAGACCACTGACCATCACACTGACCCCCGAGAGCCATGCTTGTTAATGGAGACTCCTAGACTCTGCAGACACGCAGTCAAGGAAGGACGGGGACAAAGGGACTTGCAGAGTGGGCGGCACCTCCATAGACTCTGCTTTCTTGGGGCAAACCTGGCCTAACAAGCAGGCATTCTAGATTGTTCTAGAGGATGCTGGGACAGGTGAGGCCTACAGTTCCCACTGACCCCTCCGAGCCAGGCTCCCAGCTGGGCCAGGAGGGACAAGGCTGGCTCCCACCACTCACTCCCAGAACCCAGGCCCAGACATAACTCTGAGCTCTGATTCTGACTTTAGAGAGGAAACAGGCAGGGGAAAGCTCCCCTCTCCCTGTGCAGGTTCTGGACGGCACTGCACGCCACACTGAGCGAACCCCACCTCTGTGAAGCGAGGACCACACCACACCCTGGAGGTTCCTGCACCCCGGGAGCCTGGGTCAAGAGGAGTCACAGCACACCAACGACCAGAGCGGTCCTGTGTTCAGAGTCCTGGACTTTGTCATCACAGGAAAGGAACCATGGGTCTCCAGGAGCTGCTGACACCAGCTCCCCACACAGACCAGGCACCAGCGAGGCGTCGGGAGCAGCCAGGCACCTGCCTGAGCCTGACACACCTGTCCCCCAGGTCCCAGGCAGGAAACCCCACATGCAGGGACACAGCGGCGTCAGCAGGTCCTCCGGCCCTTTCAGGGACCAGCCTCATGGACTGTACCGTGCGGACAGCGCTGGGTTTTGATTTTCACAAACTCAAGGTCTTTGTCAAGCGGGGCTGTCTGCACCCTTCTTCAGCAGCTCTCGCTCCTCCAAGCAGCCTGTGCTGGACATTCCCAGGCTATTTCAGACGGTTTCATCACGCTGCTTCCTAGACCAGAGTCAAGTGTAAGCACGACTGTTCTTCCCCCCTAGACATCCTTTAGTAATGTGCTTCTCTAGTCACTTTTTTCATTGAGATTTTAATGAAGTTTATAGAGAACTTGGATTTCCATTCATTCATTATTGTACATTTTCTTCCCTGACCTCCAACCCCCTAGTTTGCTTATTTCTTTGGGGAAAAAATTTCTTTCATTGTTATCCAGACCCCCACTCCCCAGTCCACTTGACTATGCAGCTCTTACTCTCGACTCTTGTCATGCCAGTAATACCCATCATATATTCCTGTTACACAGTTCCTTTTACAGGCAGTGAGAAACCAAAAGCCTGTGCAAGAGGCTTTACTGTGGTGGGCTGGGATTGAACCCACAACCCACGCCCCCAGCTCTGCCTCTGCAGCATGTGATCTGAGGGCCAGTCGGGTGGAAACTGCCAGGACGTGGCCTTACAGGCCAGGGTCAACGTTCAGAAAATGCACTGATTTTAAGTGAAAAGGAGATTTACACGGAACTCTGGTGACACCTTGGACAGCTAATCAGGAGGTTACAGCTAGAATTCACCAGTTTCTCCACAGAAGAAAGACGAGCAGTCTGGTCCCCTAAAGATTTACCGCCCTGGAAAATCAGCAGAGGGTCAGAGGGTCAACATGCATCAGAATCAGCGCTACAACGGTGGGTTAGGCTTGGGGTGCAGGGATTCAGTTCCACAAACGCTCTAAGCTCAGCTCAGCGCCATCAAGTCAGAACTGGCTCCTAGCGGACTCTCGGACTCTCGGCGGGATTTCCAGAGCTGGAAACCGCATGGGAGGAGAGACCCTCTTTATTCCTGGAGCTGCTGGAGAGGCACCGCCTTCAGGTCAAAGCCCAGCTCCCTACTCCACCAGCCAGCAGAACATCCGGGGACTCTCTACAGGAGTCCCTAAATAATCCGTAATGACTTTTGATTTAGACCTCCAGGTCTGAGTGTCAGGTTTTGGTAAAGCTGGGCGTCTCTACAAGCAGTTTACAGCTACAAGCTGGTGCCCACTTCACCCTCTGCCCCCTCAGGACAAGAGGGACTGAGTGCGCTCACCAGCCCTGAGCATCCGATGGCCCTGGGGTTACCTCACACCCGGCCAGGCCTGTGTGAACTGCCCCTTAACTGTGATACTTTCCTCAAACTGCCCACCAGGAGGGCACCAGCTGCTCCTGCCTAAAATCTGACAGAATTGCCTCCGTTCTTGGCACCAAATCCAAACCCTGTCACCACAATCCGATGGCGACCATCCGTCGGGGTTCTGGAGCTGGGGTTCTGGAAGCCTGTCCATCTGAGCAGTGGCTGGTGGATTTGAACAGCCGGCCTTCCCATTAGGAACCTGACACATCTCATGCTCACACAAGCTCCTTCGGTCCTCAGCACAGCCTGCTCTGACCAGGGCTGAAAAAGTGAGTCCTGGAAGGGCCGAGCGGGAGACCCCAGGTGTGCCGGGACTTTGCAGGGTGGCAGAGGCAAGATTCGAACCCCGCCTGCCCGGTCCCCAGCCCCACTCCTTCCAGCTCCAGAGGAGGCATGCGGGGCAGAGGAGCGGGGCTGCGGGAGGAGGCGCGTCGTCTTTTGTGCTCACTGCCCACGTGGTGTGAATTATTCATTTCTGACACATGCAGCCTGGGCCTGCTTTGCTCTTTAAACAGCCTCACCAACGAGACGCTCCCCCCAGACGCATATGTCGGGGGGCTGTGCCAAGTGAGCAGCAACCATCTTTAAGGCCCCCCGCCCGCAGGCTGGCATCTGCCGCTTCCTTTCTTGGTTCGGAGCGGGCCGAGGGGCTGGCCGGCCTGCTGGTGGAAGGCATGCCGCGGAATTTCCGGACAGGCCTCGGCCCCTCGCCATTTCCCCCAGCTGCTCCGGGTTCTGCCCCCCTTCTCTGCCCCCTGAAGGGCAGACCCGAGGCCTGCGCTGCTGTGGGGGTGAAGGGTGGCCACCCACTCAGCAGTGAGGCCTTGCCCAGCTCGGCGTGGGGACCCCAGACTGCAGCCTCTGCAGGCACTTGCTCATGGTGTGGGCAGGTGACTGGTGGACACCCCACGGGGCTGGTGGCTGTGCGGCCAGGTGCTGACCCATCTCTGCTCCGGGTCTGAGATGTGGGGGGCCCAGCGGCCTCAGGAAACCAGGGCTTTCCCAGCTACTTTTTTTTTTCATCTCTGAAACAATTACTTTTAAAAAGGACTATAAACTTCATTACAGAAAAGCTAGGAAC
>NW_006399752.1:32695806-32697956 GCF_000299155.1 Elephantulus edwardii | reverse complement strand
TGATGCAGCAATGAAGGAGTGAAAGCCCAGAATCCCTGTGAATGTTCATTGAAACTAATAAAATTTAATAATAATTAAAAAAAATAAAAAAATCAAACTGCAGTGGATTTTTGGAGCCTGGAAATGGCATGGGAGGAGCCTGCCCTTTTCTCCCACGAAGCTGCTGGTGGATTTGAACCTCTGAAGAGGTGCTACCTTCAGGTTAAGAGCACGACACCCTGCTCCCTACAGCGGTTCAAGCAGAAAACCTGCTCCTGGTCCAGCTTTGCTGCCTGTGTTGGTGAGTGGCCTGTGCGTGTCTGTCCTCACTGTCACACTAGGATCACCTCACTGAGTCTGCCTCTGCCTCCACACTTCCCACCCGCGCTCTCCGGTAACTGCGGTCCACTGGGCCTCAGACTGCTCTCACCGTGACCTTGCAGCAGAACCGTCCACACGGTTTCCACCCTGTAATTTTTTTATTTTTTTAAATAATTTTTGAACTCTGGAGGCTTCTTGGTTAAGGAGCTGTGCTGCCAACCCCGAAGCACAGGGTTCAAATCCACCAGCTGCCCCTCCTGGGTGGTTTACGGCCTGAAAGCCCACTGGACGGTCAGCTCCGAGTCAGTTCCAGCCACGTGGTCCACAACAACAGCAGCAACTGACGTGAGTCAAAGTTCACACCGAAAGTGGGTTCCATTCAGCCACTCACACATCTTTTCTCGTCTTTTTAAAAAATGATTTATTTGATATATTTATTAGAATGCTTAATATGAATTATCAAAATCCTGACTTTAATATCTCATTTTCACAGTTAATAAATTCATAAATGGGTTTTTTTATGTTAATTACAATACGTACTGACCACAGCGCTCTCACTCTCCTATCAGACAATGCTTGACACCCAGCATCCCAGGAGGTGTTCTTTATCTTTAAAACTAATCTGCTACTTGGGAGATAGTTCTGTTTCAAGGTGGGTCTGATTGAGAATCTGAAGCTCTGTTTACATCTTCTCCCTGTCCAGCAAGATGCATGTACTGCACTCCTGATTGGAACGCTGAGTGGTGGCAGGTGGGCACCCCTCCCCCGCGCCTGGTCTCAGGGCCCAGGAACACGGGGGCAGTGATTCACAGAGATGCGTCCTGTGGTCAGGCTCCTTTCCTGTCTCTTCTCCGGACTATCAGAGGTCAACAGATGTCTCTTAGACTCTCTGCAGACACGGCAACCAGGAGGTAGAATACGAAGTCTGGGTCAGTGGTTGTGAGATGCCATCAGCTACCACTTCTAACAAGCCTGTTAACAAACAGCAGGTTGTTCTGTAGTCCACACCGCCTCATGATCTCCACCATGATCAAGCCACAGCTGAAGGCACCGTCAATCTAACGCCAACTTCAAGGGGTATGTTATACCATCAACCGAACTGTCCTAAGTGACCATGACCCTAAGCCTTCCAGAAAATAATCCCATGAAGTGACTGAGTAATTTTAACAGCTATTAACATAGTAGCCCCAACCTATGGACTCACTGTGTATGTGTATGTGTCTGTGTGTGTATCTCTGTATCTCTGTCTCTCTTTCTGTCTGTCTGTCTGTCTGTGTCTCTGTCTCTCTCTCTCTCTCTCTCTCTCTCATATTCACCCCAAACTCATCCTTACTGTTGTGGGTTTACACAGGCAGAGGTTCAGCCATTGGTTGGCGGTGAACCTCTCTGTGGACAAGGCCATCTGCAAAACCATACCCAGCAGTCTACGCTTCCGTTCTCATAGCATGTCCAGCTGGGTGAGAGGGACACGATCATTTTTTTTAAAGCTTCTGAGGAAAGCAGAGGTGTTTTGGTGGTACAGTGGGTAAAGCACTAGGTGTGAGCCGAAGGCTGGCAGTACACACCCCTCAGCCTCTCCGAGGGAGGAGGAGGCAGTGACAGTCTCAGACAGTCTCTGAGGCCCTGCTGCTGGTTCTACTCTGACCCACAGGGCTGTGACGGGGCAGAATCCATCTATGACAGTGGGCCGGGTGTGGATTTAAAGGAAACAGGAAATTAGTATGATGATAATAAAATTGAAAATAAAACTGAAAGAACCAGAACTGTTTACCGAAAGGAAGTGAAGGAAAAAAAGCAAAAGAGGAGCCCTGGAGTTTCCCTGACGTTCCTCCAGGCAGTCGGCGGGGGCT
>NW_006399752.1:32683804-32694601 GCF_000299155.1 Elephantulus edwardii | reverse complement strand
GGTACACCACAGAGACAGATAACACGAGGCAGCAATAGGAAAAGGGAGGTAGTGAAGTATTTGACTTAAACCCGAGGGGATTCAGGAGGGAGATGGGCCCCGTTGGTCAGCACTGCCTATGGGTGCATCTCCATCTGTCAACAAGGGACCTGGAACCCCGATGGCCATGACGTGGAAACACAAGCTCCAGCCAGGTGTCGGGCCCTGAGATACAGAACCACAAGAGCAAGATGAACACTCAACACGAGTCTTCATGCAGGCAAAGCCCGTCAACTCCACGGAAGGCTGTTACACAGACGGCAGAGAAGACGGTGGCAGCCGCACCCAGTGGTCCTCTCTGAGCACAAACAGGCTGGCCACTCCCCAAGCTCTCTGTCTCCACTGAGTCCTCCCTGGCTGAGTCTTCCTCCACGAATCCTCCCCACTGAGTCCTCTCCAACTGAGTCCTCCTCCACGAATCCTCCTCAAGTCCTCCCCATTGAGTCCTCCCAGCTGAGTCCTCCTCCACGAATCCTCCCCACTGAGTCCTCCCAGCTGAGTCCTCCTCCACGAATCCTCCCCACTGAGTCCTCCCTGGCTGAGTCTTCCTCCACGAATCCTCCCCACTGAGTCCTCCCCAACTAAGTCCTCCTCCATTATTCCTCCTCGAGTCCTCCCCATTGAGTCCTCCCAGCTGAGTCCTCCTCCACGAATCCTCCCCACTGAGTCCTCCTCCATGAATCCTCCAGAGAGTCCTCCCCTGCAGATTTCTCCTCCATAGAATCCTCCCCACAAAACCCTCACAGTGCTCTACAGACTGCTCCTTTGCAAAGTCCTCCCCACAGAGTCCTCCCCTATACATTCCTCTTCCACTGGATCCTCCCCACCAAGTCCTCCTCACAGAATGCTCTCCACACACTGTTCCCTACAGAGTCCTCCCCATCCACGGAATCCTCCCCAGCTGAGTCCTCCCTCCGAATGCTCCCCGCTGAGTCCTCCTCTGCAGATTCCTCCTCCACAGAACCCTCATCACAGAATGTTCCCCCTGGAGTCCTCCCCACAGAATACTCCCCCGTGGGGTTCTCTGCACAGAGCCCTCCCTTGAGGAATCCTCCCCATGGAGTCCTCCCCATGGAGTCCTCCCCACAGAATCCACCCAGCAGCCAGGCTTCCACTCCCATGGACTAAAGAGTAGACAGTCATCACCACATCCTATTTCCGAGGATTTACAGCTGTTGGTGACTCGACAGTTTGCCTGGCCTTCCCGTGAGACAGCCCCACATCCATTAAGCTGGTTTTCAACCAGACCGTGTTCTTCCCAAACCAAAACCCACTGCCGCCAAGCCGGTCCCGACGCACAGCGAGTCCCCATAAGGTTTCTGAGGTTGTTCATCTTTATGGGAGGGGCTTCCTCACTCACCTTCCTCCCAGGGCCGGCCAGGGGATTTGAACCACTGAACACACTCACAGCCCAATGAGTATCACTACCAAGGCTTGTGTTCTCACAAGGAGGGTTAACGGTGCCTCTGAGAGCTGGGCAATGAGTAAGGATGGTAGAAGAAGAATCGATGCCTTTGAGCTGTGGTGCTGTCCAAGAGAATTGAATGGCCCATGGACTTCCAAGAGTAAAAGGGAGTATCTTGGGAGAGTGCAGCCAGGCTGCTCCTTGGAGGCAGGGATGGCGAGACTTCATCACCCTGGGCACGTTGCGAGGAGAAGCTTTTCCTGGGAGAGGGACACCGTGCTGAGGCACCGTCGTCGGTCCACCTCCGTGAGGGTCTCTTTTTCACGGACTAAATTCCGATCTACTCAGGATAATGCTATTATTGTCCCGGGACTGGCCCCATCTGACAATGCTCCCACACATGTACTGTACCTCCCTCTCTGTGACCACTACATTCGCTCCACCTGTAACCTGGAGGGCACTGTGCTAGGTAAGGGTGCCATTTGTGGGGACAAGCAGGGCAGCTCCTGCTTCACGTGTCCAGCATTCATCAGGAAACTTGTCCCTGTTAGGCCCCGCTGGGGACAGAACACACAAAGATGACAGTCCACCCCCCAGGCTCTGCCCTGCCCGTGACCCCAGTGATGGCCTCCGGCTAATCACTGTGACAGAGCATTGTGCTGTCCCCTGAATGGCTAGTGAGAAGGGGCCCCTCACAACAGGGGCCAGGCGGTGACAGGTGGGTGAGTCGGAGGACCGCCTGAGGGGCTCTGGGACTCCTCTGCAGCGAGCCACCACGTCCAGACACAGTGGCCATCGCAACAATGATCTCAGGTCCTCTCTCTTGTCCAGCTGACTCCTGCGCACCAGGCCCTCAAGCCACTGGCCTGCTCTAGCACTCGCGGTGGGTCCACAGACACTAAATGTCCAAAATGACGCACCACCGGCCTCCTGCCCCATCTCAGTACTCACTCCTCCCACCCCGCTCCTGCGAGCCTCCTACCAGTACCCACAACAGAAATCACCGGGCACTCCTAGCAGGCGCCGCTGGGAGAGCTCTCCTGGGCAAGGACATCCGGCAGGGGCACCTAGGAGGGTGCAGATGGGTGAGCGCACCTGGGCAAGCACATTGGGCAGGGGCACCTAGGAGGGTGCAGCTGGGTGAGCGCACCTGGGCAAGCACATTGGGCAGGGGCACCTAGGAGGGTGCAGCTGGGAGAGCGCACCTGGGCAGGTGCACCTGGACAAGCACATCTGGGCAGGGGCACCTAGGAGGGTGCAGCTGGGTGAGCGCACCTGGGCAAGCACATTGGGCAGGTGCACCTAGGCGGGGCACACCTGGCCTGTTCTCCCCGCCAGCACTCTGCTCCCAGGTACATGACTGACTCCTTACCAGGCTGAAGATCCCCACAGGACCCTCTCAAGGACCCTTCTGGCCACACCCTGAACCACCCTGCTTCCTCCTTCCCTCACATGCCTCTCTCCGTTCCCACGAGCTTCATCCCCACCTCAAATAAACCCAATCCCGCTCCTGTGGCCCACGGGTGACAGCTGCACAGCCTGTGAGGTCTTCCTTGCTGTCACCATTACAGGGCCACAACCCCAGGCCTTCTGCTCAGGACAATTCTGGGTGGGTCTGAACCACTGATCTCTTAGTCAAGCACAAGCTGTTGGCACTCCCAGCTTCCCAAGGCCTCCCTCTGTCCAGCAGGCTCTCCCACACCACCCCCTTTCTGCGAGCGGACACAACTCCTGAGATGATCTGCCTTGGGTTTTCCTCCCTGCTGTCTGACCAACCCAAAGCAGAACTGTGCACTGTAGGGACCGCCATGCGGCTCTTCTCACGGGGACAGTCATGGCGGCTCTTCTCATGGGGATGGTCAGTCATGGCGGCTCTTCTCACGGGGACAGTCACAGCCTTCCTCCCCAGGTGGACTCTTCCTCGGGGTGGGCACAAAGCTCCAATTTTCGAGCACTGGCTACCCCAGCAGGGGACTCCAACTTCCCGGAGGCCTCCTTTCAGAAGCCCCCAACACACACCAGCCCCAGTTTCTACCCCCTTGCTCCCCACTACTGGACCCCGTATCATCCCTCACTGGGTGACGTGCCCCCAGGAAGCACTCCCCCGCCTGGGGGCAGGCTCACTCCACCATGCGTGGGTGTCCAGAAGGCCCAGGTCAGAGCGACAGAGACAAAGCAGACTCACACACAGCGTGAAAAAGGAGCAGGCAGAAGGGACCGGGCTGCAGGCAGAAAGGCTGGTGCTGCTGCTAAAACAAACCAACCCCAGCCACCCAGCCAGGCCTGGAGGGTCCAGCTAAGGCCGGAGGAAGCCCATCAGATTCTGAGGCAATCGGCCAGGAGGGTGGGTGAGCCAGGCAGCTACCATGGTCCCTGGGGGAGTCCCATCAGGAAGGCCTTGTTTTACGCTTGTGAGGAAGACCCTCGATGAGGTGGATTGGTTCAGTGACTGGGGTCATGGGGGTAGGTGTGTCGGAGACAGTGCGATCGGCACAGGACAGGGTTTAGGGCTGTTGTACATAGAGTCGCTATGAGTCACAGGCAACTGGACATCACATAACAACAACAATGGTCCTTAGCACACCGTAGGGACTCTGGTGGCACAGTGGGTTGATAATCAGGAGATCAGCAGTTCAAATCCTTCAAATGCTCCACAGGAGAAAGGTGAGACCACTGTATTTCCTACAAATATCACAGCTGTGGAGCCCCGTGGGGCAGTCTGCTCTGTCCTACAGGGTAACTGAGGCTGAACTGAGTGGACAGCAGTCAGTGGGCACCCAGTAAAAAGTGGACTTAACAGCCCCTTGGTGAACACTGGCCTGACGTGTCTGGCCTTGTTACCTCTGTGCTCAATGTGCAGGGGACAGTGTACCAGCCACACCTAACATCAAACGTGCCCACCCACAGTAATTCCCTACCCTTCCTCTGCAACATGAGATATTATTATTATTACATTATTATTATTATTAATATATATTATATAATAACTATATAATATAATTAATAATAATAATAATATTATCATCATCCTTACCACCACCACTGAGTCGGTTCTGACTCGCAGCTGACCCCCGTCCGGTTTCCGAGCCTGTAAGTCTTTATGGGAGGACAGTGTTCAGATTTACCCCTTGGACCTGCTGGTGCATTTGAACTGCTGACCTTTTTTGTTCAGCATCCTGACGTATTACACACTAAGCCACAAGCCCCCCTGACTTTTAAGGAAATACGGAAAATGAGTACCTCTGCAGAATTTCACAATCACCAAGTGATGGGTACCTCTACAGCACAGTCTGTTTATAATGTCATAAATGCTTGTGGTTTGGCCGGGAAACACATTCCTTACTGGTGGAGCGCCGAGCGCACCAATTAGGAACTCCCCTCGGCGTGGGTGCTTGCTTCACACTTTTTCTAGGTCACAAACTTTTCCATGAAAGCATTGTCTTTTGATTTCGGGAGGACGGCACGGCCGGGCTGGCACTCTGCCACCACACGGGACAGGCAGGGTTTGGAACCACTTTCAGCGTGCCGAGTTCCTCAATCCTGCTCGAAATCCAGCGTCCAGTCAGGGGACACCACAAACTTCAGGGAAAGTGGTCACTGTCGTAGACGTCGAAGGATGCAGGCAAACTACTTTCTGAGGCCAAAACACAAACACCAAAAAACTAATTTTCCACCAAAAACTAGCAAGGGGCAGGTGCAACATCTCAAAAGATCTGTTTCGTCGCTACCTGTGCCAGACCCGATGGGGTGCCTCTCTACAAGTTCAAGTCCACTAGTGGCTCAAGAAAGAAGTGCAATCTCCTCCCCACCCCACCCCCACCCAGTGATCTCCAGCCTTGGAAACCCAATAGAATCACAATGAGGCTGGGAGTGGCCAGTAGCATGGCCTAAACCTGCCGTGGTCAGTAACGAGTGGCCCCTGTGGGCTACCCCAGGAAGTGGGGGCCCCTTCGTGGGTGGCTGTCCTTGTTGGGTGCCTGGAGCGGATTCTGATCACAGCAACCCTACATGGCAGAGCAGAGGTACCCAGAGGGTTTCCTAGGCTGTAAACGTTCTAGCAGCTCTCGTGTCATGGAGTGCTCCACGTCAGGCTGCTAGCCCCAAAGGCAGGCAGTTCAAATCCACCAGCTGCTCCACAGGTGTGGGGTAATGGGTGTATTGCTCAAAAGGGCGTTTCTAGGCCACTGTCTTTGACTTTGGCCACTTGGCTGGACAGGTACATGCAAAGAGGGTGTAGAATGTGTCCATGAGGGAACTGGCCAGAACTGTCGTTCCGTGGGGTTTAAATTGAGCCGCGTTAGCCTCAGAAGAGGGAATCTCTCCATCAGCACAGATGCAGCACAGGCTGCAGCGAGAGCCCTTCGGGGTCAGAGATTCCTGCACCAGCCAGACCTGGGTCTCCGTGAGATCGGCATCAGCCTCAGCGGAGAACCAGAGCCCGACACGAGACGTGCGCTGGGACTGCTGCCCATGGAGCCTTTGCCCCAGCTTGCTGGAGGGCTGAGAGAAGCAGCCACTGGCAGGACTAAGGGAAATGTGTCGCGCCGACCGAGGCCCAGAGGCTGAAGGTCAGAGGGTGAGCATGCTTGAAGGCGGTCAGGTACGAGGAATGGTGTGTGGCTGCCAACCCCCACCGCACCCAGGTAGCTGCCATGGGAAACTCCCTAACCCCAGGACGGTTCCCTGAGAGCTGCGGCCACTGCAGTGGACTTCGGACCCTGCAGGTGAGCGGTGTGATTGGTGCTGGAATTCACAGACGTTAAGTGCAGGAGCGTGGAGACCACATCTGACCTAATGGAAACTGGCTGTGCCCTGTGGACACCGCTGAGGGGAACTGTTCCGCTTTGTGAAGCTGACAGCGATCCGTGCCGGCATCTCCATGGCCCCCCCTCTTTTTATAACAGGATCAACAGGGCTGTCCCCCGATAAGGCTACCACCGTCCCGGGCGTCACTGTGAACTGGAGGTGGTGGGTCCTCTTCCCAGTCGCTGCTGGGTGTGCTGGCAACACCGCCTCCGGGCTGGGAGCGGAGCAGTGACCCTTACGCCAACCACTACGTGCTGCTGTTGCCGGGTGCCGAGTCACCTCTGCCCCACAGCTACCCCGTGTCGCCCAGGACGAGTCGTGCAGCACCCTCATCGTCTGTGCACACGGCCACCACTGCAGTCACCGTGCCAACCCACCCCTTCCACTGACCCTCCACTTCCCCAGCACGCCGTCCTCTTCAGGGACTGACCGCTCCTGACAATGTGCTGAAGTCCACGAGTCTCACAGTCTTTAGAGGTCTCTCATGACACCTTCAAGGCAAGAGAAGGTAAAGGCCATTAACTGCAATCAGCCTACTTGGCAGTGACTCTGACCTTACCCACCGCCAGCGAGTCGATTCTGACTCACGGGGTCTTCATCGGGTTCTGAGACTACAGACCTCAATAGCAGGAGACTGCCCGCCTCTGTTCCATGAAGCAGTTGGTGGATTTGAACTACCAGCCTCTGGGGGAGCAGCCAGTACGTAACACACTACACCCCAGAGCTCCTGAGATCGCAGTGAGGGGTGCAGGGTGTCCTGCTCTGCTGACATGCCTGGGACACCCATTTAAAGGGGGAGGGCTGGGTGACGTAAACCGGTGAGATGGGGTGTCGGTCTCCAGCCGGACATCACGGGGAGGCTTGAGCATTTTACATGGTTGCGTTTAGCTAGAAGGCGGCGTGAGGGGCAGCTAGCATGACTGACGTCAACAGCAGGGATGAGCGTGGAAGGAGGACCCAGCCTGTGCTACACAGAACTGGCCTTCCCGAGTACTGGGGACGGCTAACGTGCTCGACTGCTCACTGGAAGGTGGGAGGTTCAAGGCCACCCTAACACTCCCCGGAAGACAGGCCTGCTGGTCCATTTGTGCACACAGTCGGCCCCACACCGGTCCCCTTGGGAGGACTGCTGTCCAGGCTCAGGGGGAGTGGACAGAGAGGCCAGGCACTCGCTCCCCGCGTCAGGCGCTCTGTCGCGTGATCGGATTTCCTCATGGGCTTCTGGGGAGGTTTACTTTGAAGAAACTGCTCAGAGGCTTAAACGTGGACAGCATGAGAGAAGAGTGCCCGTCAGGCCCCTTCAAACGCTGCCATTCCCTGAGCCTGTGGCAGGCGGGCAGGGAGGTGTGCACACGACGGGGTGAGCTGTGACTGCTGGGGGACCCCTAGAGACTCTCGGGGCCAAAGAGATTCCTCCCCTCTTCCCTGCACCTCCTGTCCTTAACTCCCTGTTCCTTAGTCAATAAAAACAAACCAAACAACCTACCTCAGCTGCTGTCAAGGGGGCCCTGGTGGCCCAGTGTAAGAAGCTGCGCTGCAATCCCCAAGGCACACAGTTCGAATTCACCCTGCTCCACGGGAGAATGATGGACAATCCCCTCCCATGCGATTTACTGCCCCTGAAGACCCCCTGGAGGGTCAGCTACAGGCCGGTGCTAACAACACACAGCAACAACAAACACCATCAGATCGGAACCGGCTCCTAGCTGACCCCGCTGGGCCTGTGTAAACCGCACTGAGGAGACGGCTGAGCTTGTCCCGCAGAGTGGCTGGGGGGTTTCTGACCGTCAGATAGACGCGGCCTCTGGGATAGCAGCTCAACGTCCCCTGAACAGCCCCACCAGGCTCCCGGGGCTTCCCAAAGTCCAGACGGGTTCCTGCCCAGAAGGCAAGACACAGCCGCACCTGACCAGCTGCCCCCTCCAAGCACCTGCCCACGACACCGGGAAGCATCGGTCCACACCACCACGTGCCACAGAAGGCCAGAGGTCAGGCTCAGAGCGGAACGACTCGCCGTCTACAGAGGGGATGGCTAAATGAGATGGACTGTGTCCACAGGGCTGAGTTAGTCCAGGATGAGAAGGAAGGAAGCGCCGCCCCAGGCCACCACGGGAGGGACCCCGAAAGAGGTCATCCCCAGTGAGAACCTACCATCGCGTCCACCACGGCTGACAGCAGCCCTGTGGGCAGAGAGCAGCCCCTCGGGTTCCAGGGGCTGCCTGCCTGCGTGCCACCAGCCCGCCTCCGCTTTCCCCACTGACCCTTTGATGAACAGCCAAATGCCTTAACCACTGCAACACCCGACGTCCTACAAACAAACCCAACATCAAGCCCACGGTCGCCGCATCAGTTCCGATGCATGGCACCCTTCCACGAGGTTTCCACGCCTGGAAATCTTTACACCAAGACAACCCCAGCTTTCTCCTGGCGCGCCGGAACGGCTGGACTTCCAGCTAGTGGCCAGCACACAACACACGAAGCCACGCATTTACCTGAAACATCCAGCGCTCACAGGGGACCTCGGTAGAGACAGAAAGTAGGTGAGCACTGGTCGCAGAGGTGCAGGAACGGCTGTGAGCACCGGAGCTTGCTGTTTGGAGACAACAGCGTTCTAAAATTAAGACAGTGGGGATGTCTGCACAAGCCCCTGAACACACTAGAACCCTCCACTGTAGACCTTTGAAAGGACGCACGTTTCATGCTGCATAAATGATGTCTCCACAAGGACGCTCTACAGACAGATAGAAATGATAGGATGCTTTGGTGGCCGAGTGGTAACAAATAGTGCTGCAATCCTGAAGGTATGCGGTTCAAATGCACCAGTTTCTCTGTGGGAGAAAGACTGGCAATCTCTTCTTGTGCAGTTTAATGCCTCTGAAAGACCATCAGCTTCAGGTCAGCTATGGGTCAGTTCCAAGCACACCACCACCACCACCACAGTCCTCATGGATAGGGAGGTTCCGCTGCCGTGGTCTGCAGGGAGCCGAGCTGTCAGCCCACAGGTCCACCAGAGGCCCTGAGGGAGCCAGCTGGGCCACCTCCTCCCCTTGTGAATTACCGCCTCGGAAACTCAGTGGAGGGCCAACCAGGAGTCAATTCTGACTTGACAGCCATGAGCCGTATTTATATAATGTGATGTTGTGTACGGAGAGTTGGAACCGACCCACAGCTGACCCTACAGCAGGTCTGCAGAGGGAGGAGATTGTCCATCCTTCTCCCACAGAGCAGCTGGGGGCCTCAAACCATGTGCCTTCAGGATTGCAGCGTAGCTTCTTGCCTCTAAGCCACCAGAGCTCACAGAATATATGGTTTTTTTTTAATTCAAACTGTATCCAGGCCTCCTCTACTTGTATAAAGTTTCAAAATCATCTTTGAGTCTTAGTCAGCTTATAAGTGAGAAGTAATGACACCCTTTTATCAACTACTCAAGACCTCTCTAAAGTGCTGAAGTGCAATGATGTCAGTCTGGAGACTGGTACAAGAAGAAGTTGCGCCTGGTACAGGCCATGCTCTTTGCAATCACTTGCTATGCATCAGAGAGCTGAACAATGACTAGGGATGATAGAAGGAAAATTGATGCCTTTGAGCTGTGGTGCTGGGGAAGAGTACTGAGTATACCATGGACTGCTAGGAGAACAAATAAGTTCACCCTGGAGAGGGTGAAGCCAGCCTGCTCCTTGGAGTAAAGGATTCTGAAGCATTGTCTGACATACTCTAGACATGTTGCAAGGAGGGACCAGTCCTTGGAGAGGGACGTCACGCTTGGGAGAGTGGAGGGACAGCGCAGGAGGGGAAGAGCCTCGATGAAATGGATTGATTCAGTGACTGGGGTCATGGGGGTAGGTGTGTTGGAGATGGTGAGATTGGCCCAGGATAGGGCAGAGTTTAGGGTTGTTGTACATAGCGTCGCTAGGACTTGCGGACGACTTGACGGCACATAACAACAACACAGATTTTCCTACAACACTGAAACAAGTCTGATTTCTGCTTCACTGTAGTGGCATCGTGAGGAGCTCTGGTGGTAAAGTAGGTTATATGTTGGGTTGCTAACACAAAGGTGGGTGGTTCAAATCCGCCAGTCACTCTGAGGATGAAGAGGAAGCAGTCGGCTCCTGGAAGAGTCACAGCCTTGGAAACGGAGGGAGGGCCTCCGTGACGGGGTCCAGCGGGCAGGCAGGGGTGTGGCTGGTCATCAGCTCCCATCCGTGGGGCCCCGCTCGGAAGTGACGCCAGACGGGACCACTGTGATCACGGGGCCCTCACTGGCTGGTTTTCAGGAGATCCCCAGGCCTTCTTTCCTAGTCCACCTTAGTCCAGACGCTGCACTGACACTCGCAGAGCATCACAGGAACACACCAGCTTCCAGAGACAGACAGGTGGGGGCACTGGCCGGAAATCGAACCTGGGTCTCCCACGCAGAAGGGGGGAATCCTGCCACAGAACCACCACTGCCTCTTATCTTGTTCATGTGACAATTTTGATTTCTTGGAAGGAAAAACATGAAACAGAGTTTGTAATTAAGAGGAGGGGAGGGAGGGAGGGAAGGA
>NW_006399752.1:32680122-32683030 GCF_000299155.1 Elephantulus edwardii | reverse complement strand
GAGGGAAGGCAGGGAGGAAGGGAGGGAAGGGGGCAAGAGAGAAAGATCCAGCAGTCAGGAGACGAGACATCTCATGTGGCTCCAGAGGCCAGATCCTGCCTAACTGTAACATCAGCGCTCAGCACCAGGGAAGATCAAAGTCCTCATGCCTCTGAACTACCGTACTGAAGAATACTGAACATGCATGGACCACCAAAAGAACACACGGATCTGCCCTGGAAGGAGCGCGATCAGAGTGTGTTCCTTAGAGGCACAGATGGAGAAACTTCATCTCACATACTCTGGGCATGTTATAGGGAGGGACCTGTCAGTCCCGGGAAAGACATCATGGGGGTGAGAAAGGTAGAGGGGTCAGCAAAAGAGAGGAGGCCCCCCCAACAAGATGGACAGGCACGGTGACCGCAACAACGGGTTTACGGAGACAGTGAGGACGGCACAGGACACCGTATTCAGGGTCACTCCGAGGTGTGGTGGACCCCATGGCACCTAACACTGGGAACACCAACTAAACAGGAGAAAGAGCAAGAAATAATATCTAAGGGGAAAAACACAAATTAGAGCTAACTTCTTATTAGAGATCATTGCCTGTCTTTATCTAATTAGATACAATTTAATTGTAAAAATCATCTCAATACTAAGAACAATTGTATTTTCTGAAACCAAGATATAATTATGACTTTCTCCACTTCCAGCCCCATAAAAAAAGAGCATGGAGTGGGCACAACAGCCGAAAGCATCTGAGTCCCCACATTGTGCTGTCGCCATTGAAATGTAAATCTCTAACGTAAAACAAAAGTTCAACACAGCTAATGAAATATCCAAGGGTTTAATTTAGTGCGTGGTGAGATAGGGTCTCTGTGATCCAATACTTTAATTGAATCATCATAGTAATTAACCGAATTGTATTCATTTATACTTTCGCTTTAATGGAAGCCTCTCAAAATGAACAATTTTACATCAAAACATCTGTTGTCTAAGACATCATCAGTGAGCATACGTCCCTGCCCACATTCTCTTCTTTCAGCGTCATCACTGATCACTGCCGTCTGCCTGACAGCGGCCCTCCGCGGGTTTTCTATGGCTGTCAATCTGTCCATCTTTTCCCCAAAGAGTGGCTAGTAGATTCAAACCACTGAACTTTGAGTCTGTAGTCCCACAGGCTAAGCACTATGCCACCAAACCAAAAATTGTAATTCCTTGCTGATTCCAAATCACAGTGGCTCTCCACCAGGCTTCTAAGGCGTTAAATCTTTAGGAGAGGAAACTGCCCATTTTTTCCACCTTCTGACCAGCTGGGGGATTTGAACTGCCAGTCCTTGGGTTAGCAGCCCAGCCAGGTATCCTTGGACTACGTACACAAGAGCTGAGTTTTGCTTTCTTCTTAGACAGTGGTATCAGCTAAACGGCATGTGAGTTACTGCCATACTGGCCGCTAACCAGGAAAAAGGCAGATAATCAAAACAATTCATGAATACATTTCAGGCCCACTTCCCGATTGAGCTGTCACAAGAACAATTTGATCGGCCCCGAACAACTGCTGGAAGGAAAAATGCCTGCGCTCATTTTTACATTCCACAAGAAACGGCCAATGATGTATGCCCACCTCTGAATTTTCTTTTCAAAGCCCTTCACGCCTGGAGCTCACTTAATCTGACAACACTGTAAGAGTTTTCTCTCCGAGGCAGGAGGTTGTGCCTAACTTTTAGATCAAAAGCAGCAATTCAAGCAGGGTTGCTTATAAATCAATTGAGGAATCAATTCAAATTACTGGAGAACAAAGCCGTTCCCACGACTATAAGGTGTTCATGATGGGCAGGTACACAACCCCTCCAGCCGCTGCCACCTGCCACGGCTCCCACCCACTGAGGCTCAGGTCTCAGAAACGTGGAGTCTGGGGGGAAGAGGAAACTTTTTTCATTCCCTTGAAGGTATCTTTACCAAACTCATGAAAATCCACGTGCCATTAAGAAAATCACAAATCGAGGAAGTCCCCACACTATCTATACACACACTCTGCTGTGAAAGAGGATCCGTCCATGTCACCAGGGGTGAAAATATTACCACTCCACTGTCACAGCTCACACCTCCTTTTGCAAACAGGCTGTGAAGAGCAAGAAAAATCACCCCGAAACACAACCCAAAGTGCATGCCAAGCGGCCAGAATGCAAAAAGGATTCCCATCGCATCACAAGCAAATTCTACAACCTGTTTTTGCCTTAAAGCAACTTTAGGAAGCTTCTGATGAAGCATCAAATTCAACAAGATACATATATATGTGCAAACTGTGCAGTTAACTTTGTGCATGAATTATTACACGCGATGCTCTGATAAAATATGCGGTGTGCTGTGAAAAATTATCCCCAACTCTGCTGGTGAGATGAAAAATCACGCATTTAGGATTTCATATTTCTCAAAAGTGCCAGAACAATAGCTATGAATGCTGCTGTTCTGTTTTAAGAAGGGGGGGGAGTGGAATCACAACAAAATAGAACATACACTGAAAAATCTATTCTCGCATAAATAAAAGGAGAGGAGCTTGCAGCCCCCGACCGTCCCTCCCGCCTGCAAAGCCCAGCCGGCCTCCAAGGGGGATAGTCTGGTTCCAGGAGGAGGACTGGCTCCCACGGTCCCGGGCGGGGTGGTGATTCGGCGACGCGGCCCCGAGTTCCCGGCCGGTCAGTCCCGCGGACGGAGTTGGCCAGCAAAAATGCAACATGTTCCCCGGAGCCCAGGCTGCCGGCCCCCGCCCGGGTCCCCCGCGGTCCGGCGGCGTCTGCGCCCCTGGTTCCCCCCGGCGTGGGGAGTCCAGCGGGTTCACCCGGCAGCCCCCGGGGTCCGGAGCCGCGGCGGAGCCCACCGGGATCCGCGCCCGGAGCTCGGCCGCGCTGGCCGGAGGGGATCGGCCGCA
>NW_006399752.1:32665121-32679631 GCF_000299155.1 Elephantulus edwardii | reverse complement strand
GCGCCCCGCCCCGCCTCTGCAGACTCCGCCCTCCCACTCGGCCTGAGCCCCGCCCGGCCGTATGCAGGCTCCGCCCTGCCTTCTCCCGCCCTACCCACTTCAGCCTCCTCCCCTCTGCTGCTCGGCCTGCTCCCGACCCACCCTATGCAGGCTCCGCCCTGTCTGCTCCCGCCCCGCCACTCCAGGCTCCGCCCCTCTGCTGCTCTGCCTGCTCCTGCCCCTCCCGCTGCAGATTCTGCCCTCCCTCTCGGCCTGAGCCCCGCCCTGCCCCCTTCAAGCTCCGTCCGCCCCCGCCTGCATTGCCAGCTCCCGCCCCGCCCGCTGCAGGCTCCGCCCTCCCTCTCGGCCTGAGCCCCGCCCCTCTCGCTGCAGGCTCCGCCCCCTCCTGCTGGAGCGGTCCCCTGCACGCCTCGCCCGAGGGAGTGGGGTGGCGGGATCGAGGTGGCCTTCTCCGCGAGTCTCCTCCGCTCGGCCTAGCTGCTCCGGGGGCCTGCGGAGCTGCAGTGCAACACTGCTGGACACAACCAGACCTGGGTCAGCACCGACAAAGGGAGAAGCAGCGACACGCAGGGTCGCCCCGACACTCTCAGGGACTGGCCCGTTAGGGGTTCCCCTGGGGGCCATCATCCGGCGGCCAGCCCATTAGCAGACTGTACATAGGATGCGATAACTAAGGGCTAGCACCCTAAACTGCCTGGTAGCGGAAGGTGTAGGGACCCGCGCGCTGGTGTGGGAGAACGAGGACCCCTCCGGCCACTGTCAGGGACTAGACCATTAGCAAAACGATGCAAGGACCCCCTGGCACGCATTGAAGGAACCCAGGCCCCAAGAGGGCCAGGTGACCCCCTCCCTAGTCCTAGAAGCCCTCTCGTGGAGCAGAGTCCAAGCCTGCAAGCCACCCTCGGGACCAGCCGTGGGCAGCTTCACTGCGCTTCACCCCTGAGCCTCTCCACTCTCACCGCTTCCACGCACCCCCATTTCTTCGCTGCAGCAGGGCCTGGAACCCCTCTCGAGCCTGTGCCCACACCTTCAGACAAGGCTGCTGCTTCCTACGTCAATGAGGAACATCCCGAATCTGGATTGTACCCAGAGTTTAAACACTGGTGCTGTCCCTTCCCTGAAGACCAGCGGGTGGGGTCCAGACTGGCTAGCCTTGGGTCTTGGTTACGCACATGACCTGAGGCAGTCTATTTATTCTCCTCCGAAAGAAAGGCACACCAGCCTTTGAATAGTAACTTCTGAGGCCCCCCCCTGCAAATGTTACAATCTTGATCACACTTCACTGTAGGACTTCTCTGCAGTACAGTGGGTTAGGCATCCCGTTGTTATCTTAAAAGGTCCCTAATTGGAACCTACTGGCTGCTCTGAGAGAGAAAGGGGTGCAGTCTCCCTCTGTAAAGAGTTATAATCTTGAATCCAGTGGCAGTAGATTTGAGTTTTGCCTGGTGTTAAGAAACAGTGCTGAAATCCCAAAGGCACTGGATTCAAATTTACCAGCTGCAATCTCCTCCCGTTTGCTTTGTTGTCTCTGAAAACCTAGTGAAGGGTCAGCTGTGGGTTGGTTCTGACTCAGCTCGAGGCTTTGGACAGCTAGAAGAAAAGTCCAAAGTTCAAATCCACCCGCCTCTCAATGGAAGAAAATGTTAAGCTTTTCAGCCTAAGAAGCACAATGAGGGGTCTCCAGGGGTCCGACTCCACCGCAGTAGATTTGGGATTTGGGGGGGGGGTGGAGTTTTTACCCACTTTCTTAAATGAAGAGGATGATAACTGGCAGGTGAGGGAACCAGAGAGAATGTAACAATATAGTCAAACCTTATTTTACTGCTCTTGGCTTTATTTCCACATAGTGTTTTCACAAACTGAAGGTTTCTGGTAGCCCTGTATCAAACAAGACTGTTGATACGTGTGCTCACCTCGAGTCATTGTGTCCTCGTTCTGCTCATGCTCATATTACTTGTTTCAAGCTTTTCCCATAAAGCTGTCACACACCTCCACTGTGGTGGTAGTAGTGTGAACATGACTTTTACGCACACTGAGAAGCAGCAGCCTGAAGCCCGGGGGCCCGAAATGGACTAGGAAGAAAGGCCTGGTTCTCTACTTCTGAAAATTAAAACTCAACAGCTGTTGAGTCAGCTCCAACTTATGCCAACTGGCCACCAGCTTTCTGAGGCTGTAAATCTGTATGGGAGAAGACTGCCCATCTTTCTCCTATCAAGAAACAGGTGGATTTGAACCACTGACCTTTCAGTAAGCAGACTAACACATAGCGCAGGATGCCACCAGGGCTCCTCGACATAGTAGCAGCCAACAATAATTCCAATCTTTTCTCTATTCTCTACTTCGCAGGTTTCTAATTTATAATATATTGGATAAACAACAACAAACAAACACAATCAACCAAACTCTAAACCCACTAACGTCAAGTCAAACCCAGCTCATAGGAACCCTGGATGATAGGTTCTATAATAGGCAGGTCATTCCTGAGATGAGAAAATCATAACTAAATTATCAACGGTCTTCTTTAAGAATATTGCTGTTGTTGTGTGCCATCCAGTCAGAACCAACTCAGCTAACCCTTCACTGGGCTTTCAGAGGCAATAAGCCACACCGGAGGGGACTGTGCAGCTTTTTCCTATGAAGAGCTGTTGGGGTCCAGCTGGTTAGCAGCACAACACTAGCCACCAGAGCCCCTTTAAGAATATTAACACTCCCATGAGGAGAAGTCCTTCAGAGAAGCCTGACCTTCCCCCTTCATCACCATTGCCTCTTGATCAAATGTTGTTTCTTGAAATTTTTCTACGTGAGCCAATTATTTTTGGTACAATGACTCTGTATGCTACTTCCATCTTCTTTTAATGCTTCCTGAATCACTCAATATTCTGCCTACAGCATCCTTAAGCATTGCAACTCATCGCTTGAACTTGTTCTTCAGTTCCTTCAGCTTAAGAAATGCTGAGAGCGAGTTCGGCCCTTTTGATTTTCTGACTCCAGCTCCTTACACATTTCATTATAATACTTTGCCAAGCTGTCCTTTGTAATCTTCTGCTCAGCTCCTTAACTTCTTGATTTCTTCCCTTTGCTTTGGCTTCTCAACGCTGTAGTGCGATATTCAGAGTCTCTTCTGACATCCATTTTGGTCTTTTCATCTTCCTTTTTTGTAATGACTTTTTGCATTCTTCATGAATGATAATCTTGACATCTTCCCACAGCTCATCTGATCTTTGTTCATTAGTGTTCAAGGCCTCAAACCTATTCTTGATTTAAAAAAAAAATAATAGATGGAGAAGAGACTGAGGTTGTTAACAACTACAGCTTGCCTGGCTCCACAATCAATACTCTTAACACTAGCAGTCAGGAAATCAAAAGACAAATTGCATTGGGAAAATCTGTCCGAGACCTCTCCAGAGTGCTGAAAAACAAAGATGTCAGTCTAGAGACTAAGGTGTGCCTAATTCAGGCCATGGTCTTCATAATTACTTCCAATGCATCAAAGAGCTGGACAATGACTAAAGGTGACAGAAGAAGAATCGATACCTTCAAATTGTGATGCTGAACCATGGACTGTCAAGAAAACAAATAGGTCTGTCTTGGAGAGTGTGAAACCAAGTCTCTCCTTGGAGGTGAGGATTTTGAAGCTCCTTCTCACATACTTTGGGCACGTGGCCAAGAGAGACTGGTCCTTGGAGAAGGACACCATGCTTGGAAGGGTGGAGGGACAGCACAGGAGAGGAAGACCCCAGATGAGATCAATACAGTTGAGACAGTGACTGAGGCAATGGGGGTAGATGTATTAGAATTAATGAGACTGGCTCAGGACAGGGCAGGGTTCAGAGCTGCTTTACATAGGGTCGCTATGGGTCACAGGCGACTCAACGGCACATAATTATAACAACATTAGGGGAAGAGCTGTGAAAAAGGAATTGATAATTGAGCATCAGATGTATGAAAACACTCTGGAACAAGGAGTACATTGTGGGGTGGGCTGGGGAGGAGGAGGGGAGGGAAAAGGGGGAGAAAATGTGTAACAATGAATAACTAAAAGGGAAAAAAGAATGTTAACATTCCTAATTTTCAGTGTTGAAGGTATAATATTTGATGACCACAACTAAAAAACATTACGGAATAAAGAAAATTCCAAAATAGGACAGGAAGGATTTGTTTAAAAGTTCAGCTGCAAGACTGAGCTGGAGATTCCAGAGATTTTTATCCCTTCTGCTCAAGGAAAATGATAAATAACACAATTCAGAGCTCAGCCCACTTCCTTTTGAAACGGCAAAGATCATTTTTACACTCCTGACCTAGAGCAATAAACCCATATTTTTTTTTCCACAATTAATTGAAACATTCTCTAGGAGAAAAGGGGGAAAGCAAAATTTTGCATAATTACAAGGATAGACACATGAAGTCAATCGGATATAATATACCCAGCATTAAAAAAAAAACATCTATGGAGAAAGTTCAAGGAGAAAAGCTCTGAAAATTGAATGAATAATGTGTGGGTTTGCTGCTCAAACTTGTCACTGCTGTTATCTCATGACATTTTTATAACCTAGGGCCTGAGGCCATAAGAACGCTGTCATCATAATAAACAGTGTAGTCTCTCCAGGACACTTCGGCCACAGCGTGTGGGGGCACGAACAGCACTGTCTTGCACGACACTTGGAAAATAGAAAGGGTAACGGGGGGAACGTACAGTCTTCACTGCAAAGTGATAAAAATGCCCAGAAACATGAGATCACGAGCATCTACACTCAACATGCCTCCAGAAGCAGCTGCCCAGTGAGTGTCAGGTCCCACTGCAGGCCGGGAACGCAGCCCCTGGGACCCGTGCGTCCAGCCTGCAGGTGTGGTTCATTTACAAGCACCAACGAGGCTGCCGGTCAGGCAGGATGTGGTGCGAGGCGACGCTCATGTTTCAGAGCAGGACCGCACGCACAGCATCTCGTGGAGTGACCTTCCAGAAGCAGGTAGCCAGGCCTTTCTTCTGTGGTGCCTCTGAGTCGGTTTGAGGCACCAACCTTTCCTTTAACAGGAAACGCTTAACTACTTGTGCCTCCCAGGGAGGTTCATTAAACCCACTGCCACCGAGTCGCTTCCGATTCAGGCATGATGGACTTGAACCACTGACCTTTCAGCCTCATACCTAAACCACTTTGCCACCAAGCCTCCCTCCCCCCACACTCAACTGCTGTCATTGCAGTTCACCCACAGCTGGCCGGGCAGTGTGCTTCTGAGGCCCGCCTTCCTCCATGCAGTGGCTGGTGGGCTTGAACACCGGAGAGGGGCAGCCTCCTAGATTAGCAGTAACTTCTGAGGCCCCCAGCGCTCCCCGGGCTCCCCTCGTGCTTTGTTAAGCCAGATCAAACCACTGTGGTCAAGTTGATTGAGACTCACTGGGTTTGTGAGGCTGGGACTCTTTACCAGCGCAGACCGCCCATCTTTCCTCCACAGAGCAGCTCGCAGATCCAACCTGCTCACCTCAAGGGCAGAGCGCAACACCTAACATCCTACGCCACCAGGTTCATCTTGAAAAGTCCAACCCATGGCAGTCGAGCCAACTGTAACTCGTGAGACCCTCCATGAGGTTCCCTGGGCTGGGAATCGGTACGGAGTCTGTCCATCTTTTGTTTGTAGAGACGTTGGTGGATTTGAACTGCTGACCTGCCAGTTAGTGGTTACATAGAGGCATAAACCACCCTGTGGTACCAGAACTCCATACATAGGTAAGTTGTATTGATTTTGCTTCTCTGGAGTGCCCAGCCCAAGATGCTGGAGGATCTGGGGAACTGAGGCCGGAGAAAGGGCAGCAGAGCTACGGTGGACAAGCAAAAGGTGATCCCGTCAGGCGCTCAGGCCTGGCCAGTGAGCAGACCGAGGCCGGGCTGTGGGGGAGGCCGCTAGACAGGCAGGAACTGCTGTGGCCTGTTCACGTGGCCTGGGGTGGTCTGTTGAGGGGTCCCCTCCTATTCTAGGGGTGAAGAGAAGTCTGCTTTCATCTGCATCGAATCTCAGTCAAGAATTCATCATTGGCCTGACACTTCTGTTTCAAGACAGCCAGCAATGCTCAGCCACCTGAGTGAAAAAATAAGTACCATTGAGACGTTATCGCTGCAAATAGTGACACATCTGAGCAACGTTGCAGTGAGTAAACCCTCCGTGAACCTGTGACAGATGTGGAGACAGGATGCCGGGAGTGGACAACTGGACAGTAATAGAATGTTTGAACAGTGGGTATCATTGTTGTCAGGTGCCGGCAAGTGGTCTCCCCCTCATAGCAGCCCCGTGTCCAACAGACGGGTGCCCTGCCCGGTGCTGCACCATCCTCATGGTCTCCATTCTGCTCCAGGCCACTGTCGGGGTTCCCGTGTCAGTTCATCCCGCCGAGGGTCTGAATGGTGCTGTCTCTCTCTTCTCTCTTATCTCTCTCTTCTCTCGTCTCTTCTCTCTTTCTTCTCTCTTCTCTCTTCTCTCTCTCCCTCCCTCCCTCTCGCTCTCCTGCTCTCCCTCTCTCCCGCTCTCTCATTGCCATCAGCTTGGTTCTGACTCCCAGCCACCCTCTGTCAGGCTTCCAGGCTGTGGATCGCAAGGAGCAGAGACCGGTGAGTTCTAGTTTGAGACAAGTGGTGTAGGTTTGCTCTCCAGCCCACAACAGGGCAGCCAGAGCCCCCTTGAACAATGGCGGCTGCTGCTGCTGTTGTTGTTGTTGTTGTTGTGTGCCATTGACTCGGAACTAACTCGTGGCTGGCCCTCCAGTGGGTTTTCAGAAAGGACGTAGAGGAGACCGTGGATTCGAAACATGAGGTATTGAGATTGCAGGGCAGCTTCTTACCATTAGACCAGCTCAGCTCCTGAACTAGGACAGTATGAGGGACAGGAGTCCTGGTGGCACAGTGGGCAAAAAATTAGGCTACTAATCAAAAGGTCGACGCTTCGAACCCCCTCAGCAGGAGACCGAGAAGGCAATCTGCTTCTGTAAACGTTTGCAGCCTTGGAAACCTTATGGCACAGTTGTACCCTGTCTAGGTCAGAACTGACTCGTCGGCAGTGGATTTAATACCAGGAAATAGTGTCATCGTGTTTGAGGCCTTAAACAAGTGCAAGTAACAGCAGCGCTCACAGAGAAATCAATTGCTTCCATCTGTCTCCTCTCCAAAGGGCCTCGCTTCCACTGTGATGTGAAAAGCAGGCTTCATGCACGCTTCATATTAAATTGTTGTTGTTCTTGTTGTTAAATATGTTTTGTGAGTTACAAAAAAAATATAAGCGATTGCAGCATGAATTCAAAACACATCCATTACTGCTGTTAAACTATAAACCATACTGATTTTTGTTAGAGGTTCGCACTCTGTAAAGTGAGAGGCAATCACAGATCCTCAGCGTCGATGGAGAACAGCCAAGTGCATGGTCTCCCAGGTGCCTGCTAACCCAGCCGTCTTCCCTACAGTGTCCTTGATAGATGGTCATCCAGTTCATTTCACAGCGGGAAGGGCTCAAAACCTTAAAACGATGGTTGTTTATTTTTATACCAATCACTCCTCGCTGCCCCACACCCTTCCCTGATCCTCGTTTTGTAGGTCAACGTAATCTCCTGTTATCCTGCTTCAATCTGTCTGCTCTGAGCGGTTGCAATAGCCTGAGTTCCCTTTCCCTGGTTTCTTAAGTAGCATTAACTTCCCCAAGGGGAGGAGGTTGTTAATGTTGCTGTTTGATGCTGTCCATGTGGACACAGGCTCATGACAATCCGGGTGCTATAGAGGACATGTCTCCTTGGGGTCTCCTTGGCTGACACAAGAACAACGACAACGGAAATCCTTACAGAAGTCCATGAACAGACTTTTTATTCTGCAAAGCAAATGGATGGGTTTGAACTCTCAACCTGTTGGTTACCAGCCATTTGCAAGCACCCAGCCTTCAAATGGGGAGATGAGCTGAAAACATTGCCTTCTGCCGTCTCCTGGACTCCTCCCTGATATCTTGGAGTGGACTGGAAATGTGCATGTCTGCCTTAAACGTGTGCCCCCATGCCACCCCGCTCCAGATGCCTGCACACCACTCTCAGACACGTCATGAAGGCATCTGCCATGCTTCTTCCTCCAGCCCTGAGGGCACATCCTCCCTATCAGCCCAGAACCCGTCCTGTTATCACTCCTCTGACCTCTGCAGTCACAGGCAATCTGCTCTCCCATGCGACCACCCTTTCTGTGGACACGTCACCAATCCTGTATGTCAGGGTGTTTTGCCTTGTCTTTCTCAAGAGATTGTTGTTGTTATGTGCCATCGAGTCACTTGCGACTCATAGTGACCCTATATACAAAAGCCCTAAATGCCGTCTATCCTGTGCCAACCTCGCCATCTCAAATGCACTCATTCCCTCCACTCCACTCACAGAATGATCCATCTCATCGAGGGTCTTCCTCTCTTGCGCCGTCCCTCTACTCTCCCAAACATGATGTCCCTCTCCAAGGACCAGTCCCTCTTTGCAACATGCCCAAACAACTAAAAAAAAATGATCGAGTCAGAGCACATCCATAGCTGACCGTCCACCGGTCTCCAAGCTATTCAAAATGCACAGCGAGGAGTTCTGGGGTTAGGGAGGGCGCGGGGAAAAAAAATGCACAGCGAATGTCCATCTTTTCCCCTCGGTAGCCCTGGTGGATTCCATCTGCTAGTGAGGCACAGTCTCTGAGTCACCCCGGCAACTCCCCACACGCTATGCCACCAGGGCTCCCTGTTTATGAAGGATCTGAGCTTTAATGAGCCAACTTAGCACCTTCTGTACTCAGCTCAAGTTAAAGGCGGATTTCAGGAAGAAATGAGACCTTACCTCAAGTTATGAAGGAAACAAAGAAAAGGACCCTATCAACAGCTCTCATTAGTTTATTAGAAACACCACCCCTCTTCCCAGGAGCTTCATGGTTCAAACAGGGACTAGTCGGTCTCTTCTGTTAATCATAGGAATTTTAAAGACCTAGTATTTCAGATTGTTCAAATTGTTTTTTTGTGAAACATTCTTCTAGGTAATATAACATTGGTCTGTGCATTGCTGTACAGAGGTAACTCGTGGTTGCTGTGAAGCTGAACACTGTGACACTGATGTGTCAAATGTGATAACGGTCACCCATGGTAGACAGTGTTTGGTGGAGCTCCCTGATTAAAACAAGCTTGGAAGTAAGGGTGGCATCCACTTCCAAAATGGCTTGCCTCCAGAAACTCTATGAACAGTGCTCAAGTCTTCCATTCATAGGGTTACTATGAGTTATCTAGGACTTGATGGCACCTAACAACAACAACAACAGCAGTATTTCAGAAGTGGTTGATCAGTCCTGGTTCCTAGTTTTAGTGTGGAAGCTCTGCTACAACCCATCTATGAGATAACCCTGTTGATGTTTGAAATACCAGTGGCATGGGAACAAACAAGTCTGTCCTGGAGAAAGGGCAACAGGTTGATTCTCTGTAAAGACACAAAGGTGGTGAAACTTGGTCTCACATACTTTGAGCAGATTGTCATTGGAGACCAGACCTTGGAAAAATGGATCATGCTGGGAAAGGTAGAGGGTCGGAGAAAGAGAGGAAGACCCTCACCAAGGTGGACTGACACGGGGGCTGTAACAATGGGCTCAAGCGTGTCAGAGAGGGTGAGGGTGGCCCACGAGAGTGCAAAGTTCCAATCTGTGTTGAATATACCACGGACCGCAAGGAGAACAAACAGGTTCATCCTAGAGAGGGTGAAACCAGGCCGCCCCGTGGAGACAAGGATTCTGAAGCTTTGTCTGACATACTTTGGACATGTTGCAATGAGTCACCAGTCCTTGGAGAGGGACTTCATGCTTAGGAGGCTGGAGGGACAGCGCAAGAGAGGAAGACCCTCGATGAGATGGATTGATTTAGTGACTGGGGTAATGGGGGTAGGTGTGTCAGAGACAATAAGATTGGCACAAGGTAGACCAGGGTTTAGGGCTATTGTGCATTAGGTCACTATGAGTCTCAGGCGATTGATGGCACCTAACAACAACAAACCTGGGCTGTCTCTAACACCATCATGCTGGACTCTGTTGGCGCAGTTGGTGAGTGGATGCTGACAGAATAAATGAATGAATGAATGAATGAATGAATGGGTGAGTACACATTTCAGAAGGAATCAGCTGTTCGTGACGCGTGGTAGACGGCAATGCTTTGTCTTCTCTAGTTCACCATCTCCCTTTTGTCTGCAGAAAAAGTAAACCACCTCAGCATCCACCGCAGCTGAGTCACTTCCCCCCTCACAGGGACCCTCGTCACATTTCTGAGGTTGTAAATCTTTTCAGAAGGACCCTGTCCATCTTTCTCTCGAGGATCAGCTAGTGGATTCGAACCACTGACCTCTCAGATAGCTGCCCAATGCCTTATGCCCCACTCCACATCCAGGAGTTCTTGTCCCCTGAGTCTGAGCACCCAGACTGGATGCAATAAGCCAGGCGGGCTCTGGCCAGCACTAGAGGCATTTCCATTCTAACTTGGATGTTATGATTCTATGTCCCGAAGCGCATGGACTTTTTGTTGTATTTTTGAGTATCATCACTATTCATTCCTGTTGAGTCAGTTCTGACTCACAGCTGACTCCTCAATGAGTTTTCAGAGGCTGTAAATTGCACAAGGATTGTCTATCTTTCTCACTTGGAAGAACTGATGGATTCGAACTGCCGCCTTTGGGCAGGCTGTGCCACTCCTTACTCACTGTTGTTGTTCAGTTGCCTGTGACTCACAGTGACCCTATGTACAGTGGCTCTGAAGCCTGCCCTGTCCTGAGTCAGTCTCACTGACTCCGACACACCTACTCCCATTGTCCTAGTCACTGTATCAATCCATCTCACCCTGGGGTCTTCCTCTCTTGCGCTGTCCCTCCACCCTCCTGAGCATGATGTCCTTATCCAAGGACCAGTCCCTCCTTGCCATGTGCCCAAAGTGGAGCTTCACAATCCTGGTCTCCAAGGGGACACTTAGCCTTTGTCTTTTTGAGCTGATAGAATACATATTGTTGTCCCACGTTGAACTTCCTGTCAATTTTAATGCTCTCGGTCTTTTTCATTATGAACTGCTGTTGGGTTTTCTTATTCCTCTGCAGACCTAATTGATAGTCTCAAAAAATATAATACAAGATTTGTTTCCAGCTAAATGTCACTTTATTGGTTTCAATCCATCATTTTACCAACCGAAATCTTGTAAATTCCTCAGCCCGGTGTCTAACTCATCAGCGTTGTGACAGGAGCCAGCGCACCATAATAAACCCTTTAACGTCTTCTTCCTTCACATAATTGACAAACACATTAGCAGGGCAGGATGGGCAGTACCAGGGACAGCTGCCGGAGACAATTGCTAGGGATTCCATTGATCTGTTTGTCAATGCTCTGGATGTGTTTGTCCGACTATGCATGAAAGAGCCCCCACTGTATTAACCAGCCCGTTTCCTCCATGTGTAAATCCAGCCTGATAACAAAATCTCGCTTTCAGTTAATTACAGACTACTTCCAAACCTACACCCAAACCCCCTGCTGTGGAGCCGGCCCTGTGGAAACTCGCCATTGAGCTTCCAAGGCTGTAAATCTTCTAAGAACAGTTGTTGCTGTTGTTGTTGTTGTTAAATGCCATTGAATCAGACGACTCATAGCGACCCTATGAATGAAAGACCTGAACACGTGTACAACTTTCATCATTTCTCCATGTTCATAGAGTTTCAGGAGGCAAGCCATTTCGGAAGTGGATGCTGCTCCTGCTTCCAAGCTTGTTTTAATCGGGAAGCTCCACCAAACACTGTCCACCATGGGTAACCATTCTCGCATTTGACACATCAGTGTCACCGTGTTTAGCATCACAGCAACCACGAGTTACCTCTGTACCGCAAATGGACAGACCAGGGCTATACCACTTAGAAGAATGTTTCACACACATAAAAAAACTCCAACAATTTAAATGAGGCCTAATTGGTTTTTAAGAGGAGGCCTTATCACACCAGCTCATTCTCCTTAACAAATCAACATTCCACCCTAACATTCGCCAATCCCGGCCAACAAGCTTGTATAGAACACAGCTGCTACAGATGGCTTTCAAAATGCCAGCCTCTAAGAGCAAGTGAAGAAAATCAAAGACACATGGAAACAATGAGTCCACAGCACCAACAGACCTGGAGATTCTCAACCTCCAGGCCCTGGGGACAAGAAGAGCTAGACAGTGCCCAGCTCCCACTGCTGGCCTCCCACTTCTGACCACTCTGAAGGGACCACAGGGCAGGTCCTGAATTAAGTGAGCGATAAACAAGAACAGAGCTCATATTCCCATGATGGACAGGTCTACAGGTCTGTTACAAACTGGCAGAACCTCTGAGACTGCGGCCCTTAGACGGCCCTTCAACCTGGGCTTGAACTCAGCCCCTTGGCACAAATTGCAGTCAAACAGCGGACGGATCTGTACGGTGAACGGTAAGACCAGCGAGTTCAGCCTTGGACCCATCACCCGCCCAAAATCAGGATGACAGCATCTGCATGGGGATAAAAGCCAGAAGGTAGGAAGGGAGATGATGGAGGGATGAATGGGAACTCGGAAAAAATCATCTTTACAGAAACAGACTGCCTGGAAGCAGCAGAAGCAGAGCTGCCCTGAGGAGCAGCTGTGAGGGTCGTACCAGCAACCTTGTGGTTAAGCACTTAACCTGCTTCTCCATGAGAGCTCTTCAAAGATCTGCGAAGAGCCAGTGTCAGCATTGGATTTACAGTCTGCGTTTTCCACCATCCAACTATTCCTGCCTTTTTGGAAAATGACAACATTTTCCCCTTCCCAGTTTTCTGTGACTGCCATCTGGCCTTGCTTGCTGAAACGCAGGCGACACATCCCCAGACCCTGAATGGTCCTGTGCCATCATTTGCAATCTAGAACTGGAGGAGACCACTCTTCCGTGTGTGTGTGTGTGTGTGTGTGTGTGTTTCCAACTCCCCCACACCCTCACCTCCAGGTCTCAAGCCAATCTCTCCTGTGGAGCTGAGTCCTGAGCAGAGAATCCCAACCCCAAAGTCCTCATAGCCCCACCCTGCCCCAGCTCTTCCCCTCATCAGTCCCCCGCCCTGCCCTGCCAGCCCTCCACCGGGTCTGCTCTTGGGTTTAATTGCTGATTCTAGCTGTTGGATCTGCCCTTCTGCACACAGAAAACTGGGAAACAATTTCTACCCTGCCTCCTCTGACCCCACCAGCGTCCTGCTTCCCTCCTCAGGTGGATGCCAGCAGCCCACAACTTCCATCTACTGGATGCTAACCTACCTTTTATGATTTAGATGCTGGATGGTAGCCCATGTCGGGGCAGGGCATATCCATCACTCCATCCAGACTTGGATGACTCTGCCTGACCTGGCCCTGGCTCAGAGCCACAGCTCAGCCTATAGGACACCTTGTCCAAGGCTTCTCTGAGCATGTCATCCTAGTACAGAAATGTCAGCCCTGAAGAGCAGAGGAATTCACAGCCATGCCTCAGGCTATTTGCCTAACCATCTGACCAGATAGGACTGTTCTTCAGTATCTGAGAAGCCCATGGTTTCCCAGCTGTAGATTACTCACCAAAAGTGCTCTCCATAAAACCAAACACCCAAGGGAGAGACTGGCTGCTCCTACGGCCTCAGCACCACAGTCTCAGGGTGGGGCCATCCAAGCCAGTGGCCACAACCCAGGCAATGTTCTATGTCCCACTTTGGTGAGTGTGACTCGGGCTTTGAAGCTTGTGAGAAGCCATCTAAGGTCTGGTTCTTGGTCTCTCCCCATCCGGAACAAAAAAGAGGGCAGAAAAGCAAAGAGCCGTGGAAACAGCTGGACCAAAGGACGATGGGACCACATGAACCTCAACTTCCACAGCCCTGAGACCAGGCATGAAAAGGTGGACAGAAGTCAAAACTCTGAAATGGTCAGGTTTGCTTGACTGGTATACGCCAGTGGAACCTGAGACGGTGTTTCCACGTTAGCCACGTTTCCAGCTGGGAATGAAACTCACCTGTTCAGCTCAACTTTCAGCCAGCCAGCCAGGCCTGTAAAGTGACCAATGAGACCCAGGTGGTGCCTTTAGAACAACCAACCACATAAGAGCCAAAGGGCAGCATTTGAGGCAGAGAGCTCAGAGGACAGGAAGGGTGGGGACAGAAGGATGAATGGAAACAAGAATCAGAAGGGAGAAGTGGGAAGATTGCAGTTACAAAATAGGGATTGCCATTAATGTCATAAGACAATATGGAAATGAATGGCTGAATTGAAATTCAATTTGTTCTGTAAACACACAGTCAAATGATAATAAAAAGTTAAGATGAGCTCTTCCTCGCTACCCGCACAAGGGTCCATACGGCGTTGTTCTGGTTCCCGTCGTAACTTAAAAGGGAAACTTCCACAATGTCCGGAGCCCTTGATGTCCTGCAGATGAAGGAGGAGGATGTCCTCAAATTCCTTGCAGCAGGAACCCATTTGGGCGGCACCAACCTTGACTTCCAAATGGAACAATACATCTA
>NW_006399752.1:32653309-32662936 GCF_000299155.1 Elephantulus edwardii | reverse complement strand
GATATCTCATAGTTGTTTAGATTTGCATCTCTCTTAGAGCTAGGGATTTTGAACATTTCTTTATGTGCTTGTTAGCCATCTGAATGTCTTCCTTGGTGAAGTGTCTGTTCATTTCCTATGCCCACTTTGCAAATGGGTTGTTTACCTTTATCTTGTTGTGGTGCTCAAGTATTCTATAAATGTTAGATATAAGTCCCTTATCAGACATGTCATTACCAAATTTTTTCCCAGTCTGTGGCTTTCCTTTTTACCTCGGTAGAGAAGATACTGGATGTGCTGTGCATAGGGATTTAATTCTTAGAAGGTCACATTCAACTATTTTATCCTCTACTGGTATGCCACAGTGTTCAGTATCACAGAAAATCCAAGTTATTCAGTATAAGAAATAGACAAACACTTGCTGTATCACCCAGAGAATAGAAACTCTAAAATGAATACATTTGGACCGAGGGCCAGAGGCTGGTGGATTCGAGCTTCTAGAGAGATGTCACTGCCCTCTTCTCCCCGTTTGACCTTGTGTTGTTGTTGTTATGTGCTGTCAAGTCGTTTGCAGTTCATAGTGACCCTGTGTACACGTTTGACCTTAGTTTAGATAAAAAAGTTTACGATCATTCTAGATAGTGTGGAAATATGTAGTCACCCTTGCAGTCCAAATCAAAACCCACCCCTCTAACTCAGCTTTCAGCAAATAACCAACAGGCCTGTCCATGTTGTGTGCTGAAATATGAAATATTAGAGACATTCATATGTTGATATTGTCAGGTCCCATCAGGTCGACTATGACTTACAACGATCGTATGAACAACAGTTCTGAGCCTTGGCCTGTTCCGTGTCATCCTCGCGATCTCTGTCACAAGCCAGTGCGTTGTAGTGGTCACTGTGTCGGGCTACTTCATTGAGAGTCTTTCGCTGACCCTCCACCTTTCCCAGCATGATGTCTCTCTCCAGAGACTGGTTCCTCTAAGGAATACTCTGTCTCCTTTAAGACAGACTTGTTTATTCTTTTGGGTATCCATGGGATATTCAATACTCTTTTCCAACACCACAAGCAAAAGGCATCAATTCTTCTGTCATCCTTATTAACTGAGTAATTTTCTTTTTTATTTTTTAAATTTTTTATTTTCTTTTTATTATTTTGTGTGTGTGTACTGTCAAATTGGATCTGACTGGTGCAGGAGGAGATTGTCCCTCTTTCTCCAGCAGAGCATCTGGTGGATTTGAACCACTCACCTCTAGGATTGCAGTGCAGCTTCTTGCCACTAGACCTCCAGGGCTCACTTAATTGTGCAACTTTCAAATGCTTAAGAAGCAATTGAAAATACTATGTTTGTCCTGGATCTGGTACACCTTAGTCTTTAAACTGACATCCTTACTCTTTAGAATGTTGGAGAAATTATTCATTTTACTTGGATCTATAATCAACCCGACGGTGGGAACAGTCAAGAAATCAAAAGATGTGTTGTATTGGAGAAATCTACTGACATCATTAACAACCTGAATCTTTTATTTTATAATCCATCTATTATGGTGTTACCTGTTGACCGAATGGCAAGGATTTTTGTTTTCTTGTTATTGAGATGTAATCCATATTGAAGGCTATAGTCTGAGCTTCTGCAGTAAGTGCTTCAAGTCTTCACGTTGTGCAAACAAGGTAGTACTATCTGCATAAACTCAAGTTATAGATGTCTTCCTCCAATCCTGACAACACATTCTTCCTCATATAGCACATATTAAACCAACATACTTTGTACCCCAAAACCGTATAGCATATATGAGACCCAAACTATATCCACTGTCACTCCAATTCATGGGGACCCTCCCTTGGGTTCCGAGGCTGTAAATCTTGATGGGAGCAGACTTTCTTTCTCCCTCAGAGGGGCTGATGGATTTGAACCACCACCAATGGGTGGAAGTGTGTGCGTGTGTGTGTGTGCGTGCATCTGTGTATGGATGTGTGCATGAGTGAGTGCTTAGCGGGTGATGTTACGGAACTACGTCTTTGGTGGGACATGAGCAGAGAGTGAATGTTGTTGTTAGGTGCCATCTAGGCGAGTACAGCTTACAGCTACCCTGTAAACAGACCTGAACTCTCCTGTCCTGTGCCGTCCTCATCATCTCTGACACACTGGAGCTCATTGGTGCAGTCCCTGTGCCAATCTATCTCACTAGGGGTCCTCCTCTCTTTCACTGACCCTCCACCTGTCCAAGCATGATGCACCTTCCCAAGGAATGGCCTCTCCTAGAAACATGCCCGAAATGCGCAGACAAAGCTTTGCCACCCTTCCCCCTAAGGTGCACTCTGGCTACGCTTTCACCGAGACACATCTGTTAGCCTTTTGGCAGCTCGTGGGCTATGCAGTGCTCTTCTCCAACACCACAGCTGGGAATGAATGCCGCAGCTGAAAAGTCAAAAAGCAGCAGCAAAGCAAGAAAGCTGTTCATGCCAGCTGCCTGGCAGAGCATGTGGGAGTGGCAGTGCCTTCAGCAAGGGGAAGTGCTGGTTGGCCTGAGGGACGAGGGAAGGCAGCTATGGCTGGTATTTTTTTACTCCTTTATTTATTATTTTAAAAATTAATCACCATTGGACCTTGCCCATCATTACCCTGTCTGTTCACCCAATCCTTCTCATTTCCTTTACCCCTCCCCTCCACCCACAAACTGTACAGCCCTGGGGTTTCGCCCCTACCCATCCTCACCTCTCCACTCACCTCTTACCCCTCGTTGGGTTCCCATACACGTTTTACTAGTTATCCTTCTATTTTTACAATAATATGAAGTAATACTGAAGTACCTGGGTCTTGTGAAGTATACGCATGTGTGATTTTGAGGACAAATTCAAATGCAGTTTAAAATCATATGTGCTGTTACCTAATGTTCTGCAGGCATTTATTATGACCGTTCTGTCTGCAAAAGCTCCACCAGCAGCAAGAATGGAGTCTCCCAGACTCTCTCCCCTTAACAATGAAAACAAAGAGCTAAATGAACTTCCACCGAAATACATGGAGAAGAGGTTGCGATTGTGAACAATTTCAGCTTGCTTGGTTCCTCAATCAACACTCATGAAATCAGCAATCAGTAAATCAAAAGACGAGTTGCGTTGGGTAAATATGTTGTCAGAGACTTCTCCAGAGTGCTAAAGAGCAACAATATCAGTTTAGAGACTAAGGTGCCCCTGACGCAGGTCATGGACAATGACTAAGATGATACAAGAAGAATCAATGCCTTTGAGTTGTGGCACTGGAGAAGAGTATGGAATATGCCATGGACTGCCAAGAGAACAAACAGGTCTGTCCTGGAGAGGGTGAAATCAAGTTGCTCCTTGGAGGCAAGGATTTTGAAGCTCCATCTCACATAACAGGAAGGGCCAGTTCTTGAAGAGGGACTTCATGCTTGGAAGGGTGGAGGGACAGCACAGGAGAGGAAGACCTCAGTTGAGATGGATTGACACAGCTACTGGGGTAATGGGGGTAGATGTGCTGGAGACAATGAAACCAGCTCAGGATAGGGCAGGGTTTAGAGCTATTGTATAGGGTCACTATGAGCTATAAAGAAACAACAAAATGAACTTCCAGAGATGGAAAAAATACTCCTTCAAAACAAGGATGGAGTGCTCACTTCGGCAGCACATATACTGAAATTTGAACGGTACAGAGAAGATAAGTATGGTCCCTGCACAAGGATGACACTCAAATTTGTGAAGTGTTCCATATTTGGGGGGTTGGGGGAGGGAAGACAAGGATGGAAAGACTTTGTCTCAAAGTACTTTGGACATTGGTTATTAGGTGGAACCAATCCCTGGAGAAGGAATCATGATTGGTAAAGTAGCCCAAACAAACGAACCAAAACAAAACCACAACCACAGAAACCCTCCCTCCTTGCTGTAGCTGTGACACCCTTGCTGTCAGCTCTGACTGTGGCGACCCTCTCCCAGGTTTCTGAGACTGTAAATCATCGTGGGAGGAGATGGCTTGGAGTGGCTGATGGCGTTCAACTACAGACCTTCCCATCATCCACAGAACTATCAGGCTCCTTGCGGAAAGGATGGTGAAGCTTTATCTCACAAACTTGGGCAGGTTCTTAGGAGGGGCCGGGCCTTGGTAAAAGGCATCATGCTTGGAAAGGTGGAGGGTCAGAGCAAGAGAGGCCTTCCACAGGATGGGCTGACACTGTGACCGCAACAACGGGCTCAAGTAGATGATGAGGACAGCACAGGACAGGACAGGGATCAGGTACGCTGCTCACAGGGTCGTTAGGAATTGCTGTCTACTCGATGGCACCTAACAACAACACCAAGGAAAACCAGGCTCCTTTTGTACAGCAGAAGGTCAGCAAAAAGAGAGGCACATCGGTGAGGAGGATTGACGCAGTAAATGTGACTATGGGCCCGAACGTAACCATTGTGAGTTTGGCACATGACTGGCCAGGGCTTTCTCCTACCACGCATTTCTGGGACCTGGAACTGACTCCATGGCACCTAATAATTACAACAATGACATCAATGTCTAACACCTAGATTCTCATAGATTTCCTGGCCATGGGATGGCTGTGTGGGGACAAATTTACGACCAACATGTTATTACCCTTTGGGAAGAGGGGAATTGACTTGTGGCCAGTGGTAGTGATGGTGATGGATTAGAATTCATTTATATGCCGTTAGCTGAGAGGAGTCCTTCATCTCCGTCCGGCGTGTGTTTTAATGGTATTTGTGAGGAGTTGCTAATCCAAGAGCTCATGCTTCTCAGGAGTTTGAATCCACCAGAAGCTTTGCAGGAAAAGCTGAGCAATTTCCGCCTGAGCAGTTTACAGTCTCAGAAACCCAATGGAGGGTCAGCTTGGAGACACTTATGACGGCCGTGTGTATAGAGGCTTTGGGAGCCAGATAAACGCGATTATAAAATGTTTAACTAGCATCAGTGGGCTTCAGTGGGAGGTCAGCTCACAGCTTTCCCGTGTGCTCTGCATGTAACAGGTGTCGTGTTTTCCTTTCAGCTCTCCCGTCAGAATACAAAGCACCGTCTGCAGAAGCGATACGCGAGGGGGCAGGCTACCTGCGGAGGTCTTAATTTTGCTCATAAGGAAATGTTATTGCACCATATCAGAGCATCAAGACTTCGTTCTCAAAAGATAACAGGAGTCTGTGAAAACCATCTGTTTTAGTTGGAAGAAGAGAAACATCAACTCCAATGCAGAAATTTGCTGTGAAAATGTTCTTTCTCCCAAACACTCCCTTTTTGTGCCATAACTATTGGCATGCCAATAAGAGCCTGGATTAATCTACAAGGTGTTTTTGTCAAAGTCCTTGTTGCCATCCCAATCCCACCATAATGAAAGGGAGAGGGGACAGAGCTACATGCATGGGCTCAGTCGGCCTCTCAAGTTGGTGCAAAGGTGAAATCAAGTAAAGCGCACACCGTTGTAATGAAAACTCACCTTCTGCCCTGCGGCCGGGCTGGCCAGCTAACGTGCAGTCCTAATCCTAATCCGAATTAGGAGCTTTGGTGGCAAGAAGCTGCACTGCAATACTGAGGCCACCAGCCGCTCTGTGGGAGAAGGATGGGCAGTCTCCTGCTGTGCGATGAACTGCCTCTGAAAACCCGCTGGAGGGTCAGCTATGGGTCAGCTCGGACTCAAAGATACACAACAACAAAAATCCTAATCCAGTCACTGCCCAGCTCAGAAGTCCCAGAGTCCATCCGTGGCATGCTGGATTAAGGGTGGCGAGCCTGCTCAAGGGGGCAGGCCAGCCTTTCCTGTTTGGGATCCGTCCCATCTGCCTGGCCTCACCCTACCCACCCAGCACAGAGGCCACGCTCTGTTCTCTGGGTAAACCACCCTCTTCCTCATTGACTTTGCTTGTGCTGTTCCTTCCTATTGCTCAAGGTCATCCTACTGATCCTCTCTAGAAATTCAAGTCACTAGTGACTTCCTCTGGGAATCCTTTCCCCTCTCCCTCCTTCCATCCCCTCTCCATCCTTCCCTCCCCTCTCCCTCCTCTGGGACTCTTGAAACCAAGAACACCGCTAAGCCTGGTGAAGCCTGATTCCGGAAGCCTGACTCTGACCACCGAGCTTTCGGTCAGCAAGCAGCGAGGCGTCACTGTCCACACTCCCAGGAGTCTGCTGGGCCTTCCTAGCCTTGCCTGACCCACGGTCCTGGTCTTGATCCCTTCCTGAGGGGCTGCAATCAGAAAACCACCGGGACTTGAACACAGAGCCTTGTATTTCCAGTCTCCTGAAGCTTGTCAAGACAGCTGTGACACTGTGCCTGCATGTCACCCGCGGGCAGCGTGCTTGCGAGCCGCGTTCCCAGTTACATAACTGAAAGTCTGTTCTAACTGCACGTTGACAGGAGAGACAGTAACCTCTTTCTCTGCTGCCCGTTCTCTCTCCGTGTTCTTCCCTTCTTTTCTTTTCGCATTTTGCAACCAGATAAACTTTCGGATTGCTGCACTAGTTTCCATTTCTAGCTAATTAGTAAATTGCATTTTTGGCTCCTTAACTGGTTGGGTTAAATTTAGCTCATCCTTCCCTTAAAGTCAAGCTGTCAGCAGGATTAGCAATTGCATTTTTCACTCCCTGATTCTTTCTCATTCAAGAGGATGCTGGCAACCCCTCCTGGCTGCTGTCCCTCCTCCTGGCTTCCCCCTGCCCACGGTCCTCAACCCCAGGCCACCAGGCACCAAGCAGCACAGCTGATAGACTCAGAGAGCCCTCCAGGAGCTCGGTGCACACCCAAGGCAGTGACCACCCCTAACCACACAGCTGAGCCCCTAGACCCTGAGGGAAAGAGGCTGCAGCCACAGATCAGGGCCAAGAAGTGTCCCAGAGACCCCTCAGTGACCAATTGTGATCCCTGCGCAGCTGGACATAGGAAGGACCAAGGAGTCCTGAAAAGGAACGGGGAGGTGGAAGGGAGGAACCCTGGAGAGGAGCACTGGGGCAGCAGCCAAACCCAGAGCACTGCAAAATCCGGAAATCGTTCAATCCCTTCACCATCATCACGGCCACGCTGGGAAGAACCAGCTGACCCGGGGCCCTGCCAAACCCCAGAGATGCCTGGACACTGTCCCCAGAGGAGCCGCAACGCATGAGGGTGGACAAGTGCGTGTGGAGAGGCCACCCACCACCCCGCTATCTCTAGGGACCAGTCATTCTTAGGGCTGAAGACAGAGGAGACCCCACCCTTTCATCTTCTCTGCTTCCCTTCCTCCACCCTTTGACCCTTCACAGGACTCCTCAGCTCGTCTAGCCCTCATGCCCACCCTCTCACCCCCAGTGCAGCCCAGAGCCCCTTCCCTGGTCCAGCCCTCATGCCCACCCTCTCACCCCCAGTGCCGCCCAGAGCCCCTTCCCTGGTCCAGCCCTCATGCCCACCCTCTCACCCCCAGTGCAGCCCAGAGCCCCTTCCCTGGTCCAGCCCTCATGCCCACCCTCTAACCCTCCAGTGCAGCCCAGAGTCCCTTTGCTGGCCCATCCCTCAGCTGACAGACCTGGGGACAGTGGGGGATGCTCACCCAGCCTCGGTGGCAGAAGAAGGACACTCAGCTCAGCGTCCTGGGCGAGCAGGGAGGCAGCCCCCCCTCTGAGGGGCGCAGGAGGCAGAGGCTGGCCTGGTGAGTGAGCGCTGCAGCCCACGTCTCCTGTGGCCATTAGGCACACCGGCTGGCCGGCTTCCAGGGGAGCCAGCACTATCCATTATGCAGGCACTAATGGGTTCCCGAGAGAGCCCTGGTGGTGCAGTGGTTAAGCGTTCAGCTGCTAGCTAAAAGGTCTGCAGTTCAAACCCAGCAGCCACTCTGAGGGAGAAAAGTGGGGCAGCAGACTTCAGTAACGGTGTCGGCCTGGAGTCCAGATCAACTCAACAGTCGTGGGTTTGGTAGACAGTGACACTCACAGGGGAGAGCAGACTCGTGTAAGGACCGTCTACAGGCAAAGAACCAGCTGCAGACACCAGAGACCAGAACAGTGGCCAGAGAAGGACACGGCCAAGTCCCCGATTAGAACTTTTCACCTCCACAGTGAGAAAATAATGCTTCTCTGTCATTTCCCTCCTTCCCTTTTGCTTTGCTGATAATGCTGGAGAAACCAATCTCTGCTCTTCAAAGGCCCTGGCTTGGCCACTCCTGTGACAGCAGCCTTGGGTACGGTGTTTGGAGGTACAGCATTGTGGCGACTCTGCCCCCAGTGACCACAGACAAGAAAGCCAAGAAATGTTTGCATCCAATTCACGCAACAAGCCGTCACCAAGCACCTGCTCCCTGCCACTCAGGCGCCAGGGCAGCAAGGGTCAACCCGGGGGTTGTGACCCCTTAATGGGTCATGAAATCAATTTACCAGGGGCTGGAGGCCGGCTTTTCTTTTTTTCTTCTCCCAATTAAACACTGTGGAATGGAGCGGGAAATGTCAGAGTAGGTCACGTGGAAGCACTGACTCTCATTTTGAGTGACTCCATTCCACTTCTGGTATGGAGGGGCCAAGTCCTACAGCCCTCCTGCAGACAGCATCCCTGGGCCTGGGGCAAACAACCAGAGCTGCTTCCAAGGTCCCTGGAGAGGGAAGGAGGCGGCAGGCTGGCAGCAGGGGGAGAGTCCAGGGAGGTGCACTAGATTGGCCCGAGTTTCCTTTGACCCTTTGTGCTAATGACAACCATATTTGGGGAGAGGTACATTTAAAATGTCAACAAAAGCTTGTTCTCTGGACAGAGGGACCAAGAGCAGATTTTTGGGCAATAAAGTTCACTGGAGATTGGAATGGACGCCCTGAAAGGAGAGAGTCAAGAAAAACGGGACCCCAAATTTTTTGTAGAACCTTTGTCAAAGTCTCTGGTTGATCTACCACCAAACCATATACGTATGGAACATATTAAAAGAAGTCTGAGCTAAGATGTGGGCCTCCCTCTACCCACTCCCAGTGTGATGGTTGGCAACTCGAGCCCAGCAATGCAAACGCCGGCTAAAAGCAAACCATCACTGGTCTACAGAGAAGCCGTGCAGGATCCAAGTCTCCACAACAGAGCAGTCACGGCGTCCAACCCCACGCTACGCAGGAAGAGGAGGTAAAAAAAAAAAAAAAGGATAATTAAAAGATACCAACTCCAAGGTGGCCCCAAAGACAGAATTTCCAGGCCAAGACTTTGGAGCAGCTCTACTGAATACTGGTGTTAAGTGTTGTTAAACTGGCTACAACTTACAGCAACCCTACAAACGACAGATCTGAACTCTGTCCTAGACCATGTCCTTCTCGTCATCTATGATATACTCCAAGTCACTGTGCTGATCCATCCTGTTGAAAATCTTCCTCTCTTTGGCTGACTCTTCATCTTTCCAAACGTAATGTCCTTGTCCAAGGACTGGCCGCCCTAACAACAAGAGGTAAGGGAAAATATTCCCTAAGAAATGCAAAGATAGGACATCTCCCCAGATGTGGATAAAGGTAGGACATCTCAGCAGAGAAAAATAGAAAATATGTTTTACATTAATATGTTGTTGTTGTTGTTGTTGTTATGTGCCGTCGAGTCGCTTGCGACTCATAGGGACCCTATGTACAACAGCCCTAAACTCCGCTCTGTCCTGTACCAATCACACTGTCTCTGACACTCCCATCCCAATTATCCCAGTCACTGAATCAA
>NW_006399752.1:32645896-32652264 GCF_000299155.1 Elephantulus edwardii | reverse complement strand
GGATTGATTCAGTGACTGAGGTAATCAGGATGGGTGTGTCAGAGACAATGCGATTGGCACAGGATAGAGCAGAGATTAGGGCTGTTGTACATAGATAGGGTCAATATGAGTTGCAGGTGACTCCAAGGCCACATAACAACAACAACAACATGATAGATGGAGAAGAGATTGAGGTTGTTAACAGTTACCGTTTGCTCCATAGTCAACACTCTTAGCACCAACAAAAAATAAAATAGCATTGTGAAAATATGTTCTCAGGGACTTCTCCAGAGTACTGAAAAGTAATGATATCTGTCTAGAGACTAAGGTGTGCCTGACCCTGGCAATGGTCTTAGCAATTACTTGCTATGCATGAAAGAACTGGACAGTGACTAAGGATGACAGAAGAAGAATTGATGTTTTTGAATTGTGGTGCTGGAAAAAAGTCTTGAATATGCCATGGACTTCCAAGAAAACAATCAGGTGTTTCTTGGAGAAGGTGAAACCAAGTTTCTCCTTGGGGGCTAGGATTTTGAAGATCTGTCTCTCATACTTTGGACATGAGGGCAGGAGCGATCCGTCCTTGGAGAAGGACACCATGCTTGGAAGAGGGGAGGGACAGTGCAGGAGAGGAAGATCCTGGATGAAATGGATTGATACAGTAACTGGGGCAATGGGTGGTTGGTGTGTCAGAATTAGTGAGATTGGCTTAGGACAAGGCAGGGTTCAGAGCTTCTGTACATAGGGTCGCTATGGGTCACAGGTGACTTAACGGCACATAACAACAATGGGAAGAATGAAACACAATGTGAACGAAACACAATATATATGGCCTTTGAAAGCAAACCAATATAAAAGAAAATTTTTTAAAAAGAAAACTGAGCATATCATAGTTTCCTATGTAAGTGTATAAAACAAAGATATATATCAAGTCTTGAAAACAGCCAGAGAAAAAGGATGCATTCTCTCCAGGAAAATAATACTTTCAATTACTGTAGACACCTCAACAAAAAACAAATCAAATGTTGTTTAGTGCTACGTTCTACCTCCACGCTTACACAGGGCTTCGGGTCGTAAAATTTACCAAGAAGTCATACATGGAACAACAACCGACCTCTACTAGCCTGAAACAACAGCAGAGTAAAACTCAAAACTCAGTTTCCATTGAGTTGACACAGACTCACACTTGACTCTCCCACAAATTTTCCGAGGCTATAAATTGCACGAGAGGTGACGGCCCATCTTTCTCCAGCAGAATAGAAGAAGAGGAGAAGGTAACGACATGTGACATTCCTCTAGAGCCGTCTCTGTTGACATAAAACTGGAAGAACTGAATGCTGCCCAGCAACCCTTAACTGTACATTTTAATAAAAGATTATATAGAATAATCTTGATCAAATCAGGAAAACGCAGAATAGAATTTCAAATTCTCATGAAATCCTTGAGATTGATGAATCCCTTGGCTACTGTCCTGAAATAGTACTTGACTCTTGGTGTTGGTGCCATCTGGTCGAGTATGACACATAGCGACCTTGCAGACAACAGATCTGAGTCTTATTCCACCCCGTGTCTTCCTCACCATCTCCGCCGTGCTCACGACCGTCGTTACCGTCTCTGCGTCACTCTATCTCATGAAGGGTCTTCCTCTTTCTCTGATCCTCCGCTTTAATTTGAAAAATAATCCCTGTGGAGTTTTCTATACCCAAAGAAGAAGAGAATGTTTGCTTTGCGTGTTGTGTTCTTTTAAGAACTATGTAAATGAGATCAAATTCACAGTAACAACTTGAAGGATTAAATAGGAAACTAAGATGTTAGTGAGTTTAAGTTAAGGGGAAATAACAATTTGGGAAATGAAGGTGAAAATGATAGGGCAACTAGGAAAATGTAATCATTGTTATGAATTTGTACATGTAGAAATTATTGTATTGTCCTGCTGTACACATACTCAACCATAGCAACAACAACAACAAAAATACACTTGAAAGAAACAGAGAGAGGAAAAAGAACCCCAAGTTCACCAGAACACCAGAAGCTAGTATTGGCAGGACTGAGAACTTGGGAACACTTATCGCTGCTAGGCTCAAGGCTGAGGTTCCTGTGTGCACACTATGGGAGCTGTCTTGATGGTATTCTGTTATTATTCTGGATTATAAACTTGACTTCCCCAATATGGTTTTGTGTGGTCTGTAAGCTATCATATAGGATTTTGAACCCAGAAAAGCAGTGAGATTGATGTTAAGCTGAGTAGAAAGAGGCATAGGAGTTAAGATCTTGGAATGGAAGCATGAGGGACCTTTCTGACCTCAGGGGAATCAGGTTTATGTTATTATGCTATGGATGGGAACAGTTCCCCCAGGGAAGCTGATGAAGAACAGATTTGACACTCCTCATGTAACCTTTGCTGTTTTTATAGTGCTCCGACATAATGTCCTGAGGAAATCAGAGGCAAGTACATCTGGAGGACATCCTGACATCTATCCACCTATGCCTTCTCCTCCAGCAGGAGTGGTCTCTTCACAAGGTGGAGCTGTGCAGTGTGGAGAAGAGGTGCATAGTGAGCTCCCTCCACACCCAGCCATGTAGACACCAGGTGTGTCTACACCTTCTAGGGAGGAGCTGTCCTTCCTGAGCTTCTCATGATTGTGCCCTTTCAGGAGCCAATCACCAGGCCTTTGGGTGAGTTTGAACTGCCAAACTTTCAGTTAGTAACCCAGAGCTTAACTATTTTCTCTAGCCAGGGACTTAATGAGTCAGAATTGACTTGCTGATAAATGTTCCTGCTTTGCTGTGATATATCATTGCCCTTGTATCAGAACCAGCTCAGAAGTGACCCTTCCCTGGATTCCCAAGGCTATAAACTTTACAGGAGGAGGAGATTGCCCATGTTGGAACAACAAACAAAGCGGTCTAACAGTGTGACTCACCGTCATTGGCTTCGGGCACCTTATCAGGTGGGACCAGTCCCTGGAAATGAGCATTATGTCTGGCAGAGGTCAGAGAAAAAGAGGAAGGTCCTCAACAAGGTAGACTGGACTCTGAGATCAGAAGGACAAGAGAGTGTCCAGCCACCACCTGCTGGTAGATTTAAACTGCCAGAGAGGCTCAATCGTTGGGTTGTGTGAAAATTTATATCATTTATGTAGTTGTAGGATTTATTGTAGTTGTACACAAGTCAGTGTCATTTTTTAAAATCTGTTGTGACCCTCCAAAGAGAATAGGCTCAGGTTTTCTGCGAAGCTTGGAGCACTGTCTTCTGCAGATGTGCAGGGGCAGGGGATTGAAGGGGCTTCTAGAAAAGAGAGGCTCATGTCCGTGACCCAAGTCAGCTGAGGGATCCAGTGATACAGAGGTCAGAGGAAAGTTTTTGGAATGAGAGTGATGTTTCTGAAAGCTTCCTGACATCCAAAGGGCAGACCCCTGTGTGTATACCTGTGAGACGGTGGCAGCTGTGTCTGTCCACCTGCACGGTAGGTGATGTGACTCAAGGTCAGCCCAAGGATGTTGGTGGACACACATTTTTCCCTACACATCGCACCAGTTTGGACAACAGCTGCCCCTCTCATGCACTTTCTACTTCTCTCCTGGGTTTACTAATCATCACAGTGCCACATAGAGCTCACTGGCCACCTAAGGTAAGGGCTTTGGAAAGGAACATGGTACAGGTCAGAGTCCGGAAGCACATAGACTGTTCCCTTCTCCCGTGCAGGCGGCCCTGGGCTCCTGTTGGCTTTGCAGGACCCCACCCCAGCTGTGCCACCTCTCACCGCTGGCCCTGTGCAGTGCCCCCACCCCAGACCTCTCGCTGGATTCTCTCTTAGAGCCTGTCACCCCTTATAGTTCTTTTAGACTTCTTGTTTCCAGTCTCTTTACTTCAGTTTTTTCTTGCTGCTGCTTCTCTTCCTGTTTCCATCTCACAAACCTTTGTGAAGGTGGTTGCGTAAGTCTACAGCTCTTTGTCAGTTGCAAGACATGGCCCCTCCCAGTGGGTGGTGGGTAGGCACAAACTGATGAACCCTCTCAGTAGGCCAGACGCTTCATTTGCATAATAAGCTACAATTCACCTCATTTGCATATACTACTGACCAATCCCTCTGAGGTGCATAGCAATCACAGGACAGACTACAGCCCAGAACCAGACAAAAAGCATCAAAGCAAGTTGTTCACAAGTTACCCGGGAGATGCCAGTCAATCTGGCAAAATCAACCAACCCTCTAGGAAGAAACTGGGGCAGAGGTAACTCCTCAGGGCTCAGGGGAATAGCTCTCAGAACCTTTTTCCAAAGAAGCAATGCAAAAGACCACATGCAGGAACTCATTTTGCTGTCCTTGTTTCTGTAGGCCATGCCCAAACCAGTCTGAAGCTCTGCTCATTTCTAGTATCTGTCCCAGCTCAGACATCTCTCTCCTGCTCCTGTCTCAGACATCGCCTTCAGTCTCAGACAGCTGCTGCCTAGAACTCTCTGGGACCCCGCCCACCTCACAGACTCAGCTGCTCTTGTCCTTGGGTTGACTCTGAAAACCCGGGCTCGTGCTGGGACTGCCTCACCACAGATTCCTGAAATCAGGATGTGTCCACGATGTGCACCCTTGAGGTCCTCACCTGAGAAAGCTGCTACAGAATCAAAGATAACACCTTCAATCAGGTGGCTCAGCCACTAGCCCAGCTCATCCCCCTGGCCTCACTGTCCTCTGTGCCTGGGAACTGGGTAACAATTGCTGGTGCAAACATGAATTCACATCCAGTATTTTTTGAGGCCTATTATAACTGAAAACAAGGATGGCACGTTGAGAAGTGAGATGGCCCTGACCTGAGTTGTGCTGTTTGCATTGCCTCATGCTCGTGCAAAAGTTGGACAATGACTAACGAAAGCAGAATAATCACGGTATTGACAAAGAGTAATTAATATCATGGACTGCCAGAGAATGATCAAATTGGTCCTGGAAGGCATGTGAGTGCCCACAACCCTCCTTGGAAGAAAGAACAAGGGAGAAAACTGTTTAAAAAGGATATGTGATTCGGTATTATTGTCATGAAAGGAGTCCATTACGAAGGCTGCACAGTGGAGTGGATCTGGGGGGAGAAATTGTAAAACAATGAAAGAATTTTTCTTTTACTTTTCGAACAGAAGAGTGTACTGGGGGGAGGGGTGGGCAGGGAGAAAAGTGCAACAATGAATGAATGGAAATAAAAGTCTCTGTAAATTTTCATTAAAATTAATAATAACAAAAAAAAATTGAAAAAAGAAAAAAGAAGAAAGGATGGTCGGACCTTGTCCCATGTGCTTTGGCCGTGTTCTTTGGAGGCTCCAGTCTCCGGGGGAGAACATAAAGTTGGTAAAGAAGGATGATGGAGGAGAGGAAGATTCACACCAAGATGTGCTGACACAGTAACCACAAGGGAATCACACCCAGTAGGGATTGGAAGGATGCTGCACACCAAGCAGTGCTTGGTCCCATTGTACACAGGGCTGCAATGAGCTGGAAATACCTCAACAGCATTTCATTTTTTTGTAAAATTTTTATTTTATACTGGTTTACTTGTAAAGTTCATATACACTGTTTGTCACACTGGATTTGTCCATTTCCTTTACCCACCCCTCTCTTTACCCATCAAATTGTGCGATACTATGATTATCTCTGCCATCCACACTCCTTAGCTCCTACCCTCCCCCGCTTGGGTCCTCATACACATTCTACTATAACAGCCTTATACAGTATTTGTCTTTATGGACTAAGACCACTTAGTGGAATGCTCTCCAGTCCCTCCCGAGTTAGGTAGTGATTTACAAGTTCCTGCATGCTGCGTAATATTCCATCATGTGAATATACCATAATTTCTCAATCTGTTAAATTGTGGTTGGACATTTGGGCTGTTTCCATGTTCTTGCAGTGATGAATAATGCTGCTATGAGCATTGGCACTACTGATATTATATCTAATGTCAGATGGATCATGGCTGAAAGCAGAGAGTAGCAGAGGAATGTCTATCTGTGTTTCATTGACTACGCAAAGGCATTTGACTGTGTGGATCACAACAAACTGGGCTGACTCTGAGAAGAATGGAAATTCCAGAACATTTGATAGTACTTATGTGAAACTTATACCAGGAGGCAGTCGTCAGAGCAGAGGAAGCAAACACTGCATGATTCAAAATTGGGAAGGGTGTGTATCAAGGATGTGTTCTATCTCTGTATCTTTTCAGTCTATATGCAGAACAGATTATTCAGGAGGCTGGGCTCTATGAGGAGAAGTGTGGCATCAGGATTGGAAGCAGACTCATCTGTTATGCAGATGACATATGAGCAAGAGCCTATGGTGATGAAAGAAGAAGTTCAGGCTGCTTTGAAGGAAATGGCAAAAAATAAGGCTCCAGGAATAGATGGTATACCA
>NW_006399752.1:32622347-32644600 GCF_000299155.1 Elephantulus edwardii | reverse complement strand
TTAGGGCTGTTGTACATAGGGTCGCTATGAGTCGCAAGCGACTCGACGACACATAACAACAACAACATGCAGATGACACAATCCTGCTTGCTGAAACTGAAGAGGACCTGAAGCGCTTGCTGCAGAAGGTCAAGGACTGAGCCTTCAATACGGTTTGAGGCTCAATATCAAGACAACAAAGATTCCAGATGCTCTACTGGAGAAGGAGGCACAATTTCCTCCTGTACCAGTCAGAGCTGATTTGATGGTACGCACAAAAAAATACTAATAATTTTTTTAAATAAATAAAAATTAAGAAGAAAACAAAGATTCTCACCACTGGGCCAATTGGCAGCATTATGATGGATGGTAAAGAGATTGAGATTGTTGACAGCTTCAGTTTGCTCGGCTGTACAATCAACACTCTTGGTACCAGCAGCCAGGAAATTAAAAGACAAATCACATTGGGAAAGTCTTCAGTCAGGGGCCTCTCCAAATTATTGAGGAGTAATGATGTCAGTTTGAGGACTAAGGTGCATCTGATTCAGGTCATGGTCTTTCCGCTCACTTGCTATGCATCTGGAGCTGGACAATGAATAGGGGTGACTGAAGAACAAGCCATGCCTTTGAGCTATGGTGTTGGAGAAGAGCACCGAGCATCCCATGGACTGCCAAAAGAACAAAACAAAAATGTTTTGGAGAAGTTGCAGCCAGCGTGTTTTTCGGAGGCAGGAATGATGAGGCTTCACCTCAAATACTTTGTACCTGTTTCTTGGAGGGGCTGACGCTGGGAAGGATGGAGAAGAAGACCTTCAAGCAGGTGGACTGACATGGTCACTGCCGCAATGGGCTCTTGTGTGTCAGGAAGTGTGAGGATGGCACAGGACAGGACTGGGTTCAGATCTGTTGTTCACAGGGTCACTATGGGTTGTACTCGACTAACAAGAACCTAACTACCCCTACCAACAACAACAACAAAGAGAAGACCAACTCAAAACCTAGTGACGGCATTCTCATATATCAACTAAAATATTAAAAACACATAGAACCAAAGGAAAAGGAAAGTCTTACTGCATCAGTCCTGCTACCCATAGAAAGGTATCAATGAGAAAACACAAAGGGACTAAAACAGAAAGCATTTCCCTGGGTTCCATTTACTCGATGCCAATCACTCCAGTCCCGCTTCCTGTAATCACACCGTAAAACCGTGAACGTAAGCTCAGACTAAAGCTCTGTCTCTTCATCACATCCGTCACCCTGGAGCAGGGTGTAGTCTTCATTTTCAGAAGTGTTTTCCTCAAGACTCTCTTCTTCTTTCTAAAAACCCCAACAACAAACCCCAAACCAACCCATTGTCATCAAGTTGACTCATGGCCACACAGAGTGGAATTGACCTGCACAGAGTTTTAACGTCTGATTTGTTTAAATAGATAACTAAGAACTTCCTCTGAAGGATCTCTGGGTGGACAGAACCCTCAATCTTTCAGTTAACAGCCAAGTTCCTTACCCAGTTTTGTACCACTGCGTGACCTGGAAAAAAGGGGCTTTTCATTTATTTTTTAACTGGGCTTTGAAAATGTGTAAATGATTTGCATTTCCCCCCCAATCTTTTCTGCAAAAAAGCCTCCTGCCATCAGGTTGCTTCAAACTCATAGCAACCCAGACAGAATGGCACTGCCCTGGAGGGTCTCCAAGGCTCGGAGCTTTGCAGAAAAAGACTGTCTTCTGTGGAATGGTTTTTTGAGCTAGCGGTCAAGCACTTAATCATTGCACCACCAGGGTGTCTAACCATTCTACAAAGCACCCAATTCTCATTCTCCATCCATTTTACAGAGAAGGAGAACTGGGACTCAAGAAAGCAAAGCTGCTTGGCCAATGTCACCAGTTAGAAAGTTCCAGAAGCAGGGCTAACTGCCGCGTGTACCTCGTTCCCTGAGTGGTGGCCGTCACCATGGTAATCTGTTTAATGGAGCACGAACAGTCCAGGGCCCACCTACTGGTCGAAGGGGAGTTTTGGTTGTGCGCAGGGAGAAGTCAGCCCTGCAGTCTCTCACCAGGCTTCTTCTCACACGGTCGCCATGGCAATGGGAAAATATTATGTGGTGAAGGAATTATGGGAATATGAATCAGCAGAGCCAGCTAGAGAGCCTTGGAAGGCCCCAGCTCCCCACGAGCGGGCTGCGTTTTCTAAGTAAACACTCAGCATGATGGATTGCCCTCTGCTCGCCGGCGACCCTCAGCCCGCTCCATTGGCAACCGACGAGCTTTCTCCGGCGAACATCGGCCTCCTCTTGCTGCAAAATGAGAATTGGCCGTTTATTACTATGACTTCTGCTCAGTATCAATCAAGACCTTGTGGAATCTGCCGGCGCCGTTAGCTTGGACAGCGTCCCTTGCCAAGTCAAACATGTTATGGATGTGGATTTGGGGGAACAGTTGATCACTGATAGAATCGCAGGGATGATGAGACCAAACGTGGCTGTTGAGCTTGAGGTGAACATAAAGTCTCGTCTAAATGCAGTTATTAGATCACACTGATGTTACTGGTCAGCTAGCCTGACGCTGTTCGGTGGCTCTGTGGATGATGATGAGATACCAGGCTGAGGGGCAAGGACAGTGACTCAGGCCTCCTTAGCCACTGACTTGGACCCATGCTCAATCAAGCCAACGACCCATCAAGACACTCAGTATGCGCTTGACCAAATATGTGGCTCCAAGGCCAAGTACAGTCCACCTGGGTTTTTCACTAGGAAGAAATGAAGGAGGAGCAAAGCAGACCTATCTATTTGGATGATTGTGTTGGTGACGAATTCTGGAGACATGGAATGCGGGAACAACAAACAAATCGGTCTAATGAGCTCGTTAGGAGTGAGAATGGTGCACTCGGTGCCATTGGCTTCGGGCACGTTCTCAGGTGGGACCAGACCCTGGAAATGGGCATTATGTCTGGAAGAGGTCAGAGAAAAAAGAGGAAGATCCTCAACAAAGTAGACTGGACTCTGAGATCAGAAGGACAACACAGTGCCCAGCCACCACCTCTGGCCACCCTGAAAGGAATCACAGCAGAAGGCCCCGGATAGAGCAGGAGGGAAAGGCAGAACAAAATTAATACTCATTGAAAGAAGAGCAGGCTCATAGGTCGGCTCAAGACTGATGGAAGCCTTGACACTACCACTTTAGTCATTCTTCAGCCTGTAACTGTGTGTGACCCAACTTTCAGCCAAATGGCAGATCTGTAAGGTGGAGAGTAGCACTAGACAGGCACACACTCACTAGTACAATCGGCTGTGCGAGACCCATGAACAATCAACTACAGCAGCATTGTCCCCAAAACAAAGTTTTAAGGCAGGAAAGGACGTGCAAGAATGATAAATGGAGGCAGGAAACACCAGGAGGGAACAGGACAAGTGTTGTCACATTGTGAGGATTGCAACAAATGTCACAGAGCAAAACGTGCATGAATTGTTGAACAGAAAACCAACCTGCCCTGTTAACGTTCATTCACATCGCAATTGCAAGTTAAAAACAGAACCACCAAGATGGGCTGGCACAACAGCTGAACCACTGGCTCCCGTGTGGCAGCCACAGGCAGGATGGCGCCGACTGAAGAATGTTCCCTCCTGTAGGACATCAAGCAAGACATCAACAAGCGTTAGAGTTCAGCAGTCGGACCTGGACTGCAGCTCAGACGTCTCCCCTTCCTGGTCCAGCAGACCACCTCCTTCTCAGTTCCAGCAGGACCATGGTGTGGATCCCTGTAGGACGCAGCTTGGTCCTCTGCCGTCTGGTCCTGCCCATCCTGATCCTCATCCTGGACTCCAGTGGTGCCACTGCTGTGTTGACCCACCTCTCTGAGGGTCTTTCCTTTCTCTCTGACCCTCTGCTTCACCAAGCATGATCCCCTTCTCCGTGGACTGACCCTCTGCTGACATACCCACAGAAAGCAAGGCAGAGTCTCAGCATCCCCACCTCCACGGAACATTCTAGCGCGCTGCTGCCACCACAGCTTTGCTTGTTCTTCCGGGACCCCTTGGCATACTCAACCATCCTCACCAGCACCACCGTTCTCCAGGCTCCCTTACTCATTGTGCAGCTTTCACATAGATACAAAGCAAGTGAAAATGCCATGGCTCGAGCCAAGAGCACCTGAGTTCTCTAAGTGGCATCCTGTTCCTTCACGCTTTAAAGAAGTCCTGTGCTGCATACCTGCCCGATTCAGTATGTTTACCCTCTTGACTGCCGCTTCCATGGGTCTGCTTGTTGTTCTGAGCAGCTTGCGTGTTACTGTGATGTTGGCATCTGTGTCCCGGGTTCTTCAAATACCAGCAGGGTCAATCCTGGTGACGGGTCTCAGTGGAACTTTCTGACTAGGAGACTGGAGGCAGGACTAGCCGTCCGCCTCTGTTGTACACAGGGCTGCGTGTCGAGGCAGGCTTGCCTTGATGGCCCTTTACAATGACAACATAGCCTCTGACACTCCTTTGGAGTTTCTTATTTCATCTTTCCTCGTTCTTCTGTGGCTCTTCCAGGGTCAGGCCTTGATGTCCCCTCTGTTTGAATCCCAGCTCTGAACCTGCTGGCTCACTGCAAGTTACTGGGATGAGGACAGGGAGCGGATGGGTGGCGAGCTGTAAAAGGTCTGCTGTGGAAGGAGCGTCGGGCGCTGTCTCCCATTAGTGACACAGCATACGATGGAAATGAAGGAAAGCTGAGAGCCATTTCCTCTAACAGGGACTATTAAAGTCCTGTGCAGGAACACCCAACATAAGGGAAGAGTTCCGTGCATGAGGTCAGCACATCCCACTCCATGGCCTGCAGGCACTAAGAATGCTAATTATGAGGCTAATGCAGCAATGTGGGGAGAACTTACGGCACATGAGGAGGGAAAGAACCAGGAGATGCCATTTAAAGGACATTTTTATGGGCAGCTCCACTCAGAGAGAGGCTGTAAGAGAAAGGAAGCCGCACCCACCCACCCAGGGCTGCTTTCTAAGTGAATGATTACTGCTGATTTCATTTTCCTTTTCTCCCTTCAACCAGCTTTCTGTAGAGCTTGTGTTTTTTATATAAATACACACGTTTCGGGTTTGGGTGGTTTTTTTAAAGGACTGCTTTAAGCCCAGCTCTCGAGCCATGCATGTTTCCAGGGTCTGGGAGGTGTGTCTCCCAAGCCCTACTTCAGAGGCTAGTTTAAGCTCCTCTAAGATGCCATTCAAGAACACAGGCAAAGGACCCAAATACATATTTACCAGAGAATATACACGCTGGCCAATAGCACGTGAACATCAGGAGTCATTGCTGCTGTTAAGGTGCAACTGATTCCAACCCACATCAACCCAAAGTCTGAACAGAACAAAACCCTGCCCAGCTCGGTACCACTTGCCAATCTGCCGTGTTGAGCCACCGCAGAGGCTACTGTATAAGCCCAGGTCAGTGTGTGTCTTCCTCTTTATTCACTGACCCTCTATTTTGTCCAGTAGTGCTTTGAGTGCCTTCCAAGCTGAGGTACTTCTCTTCCGGCCAGTACCAGATAATAGTCTACTGTTACTCACAGAGGTTTCCAGGGCCTCTTATTTCATAAGTGAATCAGCAGTTCTGCTTCTTAGTCTGGAAACGGCTGAAACCGTGGCTGACCCTGCTGCTGTTTGAAAGATGGATAGTATAGTTTCCAACAGCACAGCAACGTGTCTGCTGCCACAATGCAGCAAACCAACAGACAAGTGATGAGCATTGATGTTATTGTTGTTGTTAGGTGCTGTCGAGTTTCATAGAACCCACAACAGCCCTGTGAACAGATCTGAACCCTGCCCTGTCCTGTGCCATCCTTCTCATCCCCCACACCCTCAAGTCCATTCCTGCAGCCACTGTGTCACCACATCTCATTGAGGGTCTTCCTCTCTGTTGTTGACCCTCCACCTTCCAAACATGATGTCCCTTCCCAAGAAGTAGCCTCTCCTAACAAGATGACCAGAACGTGTGAGACAGAGCTAGCCACGCTGAGGCACCACCTCACCCCACTCAGATGGCGACGATTTGAAAACAACAGACGCTGGTGAAGATGTGGAGAAATGAGAACCTCCTGTGAGTGGGACGGTAACACGGTGCAGTGTGGAAAGGAGCCTGGAAGGTTCTTCAAAAGTAAAGTATAAAACTACTGTACCATCCAGAAATCCCACCCCTAGACACATATCAGCAAAGCAGAAAATAAGGAGTCAGACAGATACACAGACAACGATGTTCACTAGGGTGCTTCCTGCAATAACCAAAGATGGTGGACACAAGTCACTGTCCATCAGCCGAGGAAAGGACCGACACACGTGGTCTGATCACGCAGCCAAGCACTGCTCAGCCATCAAGAGGAATGACCTTCCGGCACTTGCTACAACACAATGACCCATGACCCATCACGCTGAGTGAAGCCCATGTCATGAAAGGACCAACCTTGGAAGGTCCCACTTAGAAGAAACACCTGGAACAGGCAAATTCACAGAGACAGAAAGCAAATGAGGAGATACGGGGCTGAGGGAGAGGGGGTGTGAGGGGCTGGGACAGGGGGTGTGAAGGGCTAAGGGAGAGGGGGTGTGAGGTGCTGGAAGAGGGGAAGTAAGGGGTACGACGTAAGGGGATGCTGCGTTACTGTGGAGGGTTACAGAAGCATCTAGAAGTGGGCAGTGGTGGTGTCTGTACAGCTCAGGGGTGTAATTAATGCCTTTGGGCTGTAGATGTAAAAATGATTGCAGTGGAAAATGTATTTTGGCACACATGCACCATCATTGCAAAATGAGCCCAGTGGCACAGTGGTTAAAGTGTTCTACTGCGGGGGTGGGAGGCAGTTAAAGAGCTCCAGGTCGAGGGTTTGGACCCGGCCACGGCTCCTAGAGAGGAAGAGGAGCAATCTGCTTCCGTAAAGATTTGCTCACGGGAACGCTCCGGGCCAGTTCCACTCTGTCCCACGGGGTTGCTGTGCATCGGAGTCCACCGGACAGCCGTGCGGGTTTGTTTGTCCTTAAAAACGAGAGACAAAAAACCCAACTCTGCTCAGGCCTGGCCTCGGCAGATCTGGTCCTGAGTCAGCCACGCCGGCTGGGTGACCTCTGTGGCTGAGGCTTGGACAGTCACACAGCAGCCTCGTTCCTCCCCAGAGCCTGGAAGGGTCAAAGCAGCAGGCAAGGCCTCAGTGTTGTTGTTGTTGTTGTTGCTGTTGAATGAGCTACAATCCACAGCGACCCTGTGAACCACAGATCTGCACCCTGTCCTATCCTGTGCCATCGTCACAACCTGACACACGTGAGCCCATTGCTGCAGGCACTGCGTCACCCCACCTGACTGAGGGTCCTCATCTCTTTCTCTCACGCTCCACCTTTCTTAGCATGATGTCCCTCTCCAGTGAGCAGCCTCTCCCGGCAACATGACAAAGTGTGTGACGTGAAGCTTTAATACGCTTTGCCTCCAAGGAGCACTCTGGCTGCACCTTCCGAGATACATCTGTTTGTCCTTTTGGCCACCCACGGGGTGTTCAGTGCTCTTCTCCAACACCGTAGCTCAAAGGCATCAATTCTTTTTTTGTTATCCTTATTCACTGCCCAGCTCTCAGCAACATATCAGTTGATTGGAAAGTTTGAATCAGGGGTACCTTAGTCCTCAAACCAACATCATTGCATCTCAATAATTTGCAGGTCTCTGATTTCAGATTTTCTTGGTCAGTGTAATGCATCTCCTGAATGGGGAACAGATCATCAAGTACTTATGTGCACATTCAAATTGAGGCTGAAGAAAATGAAAACAAGTCCACAAGAACCAAAATATGATCTTGAGTCTAACCCACACAAATTAAAAACCATCTTAAGAATGTATTTGAAGCATTGAGTACCAATGATCAAAGACAGAATGAGCTGTGTGGTTGCTGTTGTCAGGTGCTGTTGAATTGACTACGACTCAGAACGGTCCGATGAACAACAGGTCTGAACGCTGCCCTCCCGTGTGCCAGCTCGCACTTCGCACCACACTCCAGCCTATGGTTATTCTCACTGTCCTGATCCATCTCCTTGAGTGTCTTCTTCTTTTTCCCTGACCTTCTACCTTTCCCAGCAAGATGTCTTTTTCCAAGGACTGACCTCTCCTAAAAACAGGCCCAAAGCACATGACACGAAGTTTCACCGTCCTGCCTTGAAGGATCTCTCTAAGACACCAGTAACCACCAGAAGGTAGCCAGCTCCATTGCTGGCGAGTTGATTCCAACTCTTAGCTCTTCTCAGCGCAGAGCAGAACTTCCCCGGGTTTTCCAAGGCAGCGCATCTTTCCAGGAGTGATGGCCTCGTCTTCTGCCTGAGGCACCACTGCCAACCTTCTGACCAGCAGTCAGGTTCTGCAAGCACTGCACCACCAGGGGTCCTTTCCCAATAGTCACAGGAAGCCACAGGGAACCACCCCGCCCCGCAGATGGCACTAAATTTTTGTGTCAGTATGTGGCCAGGAGTGGCATCCACTTCCATAATAACTTGCCTCCTGAAACCCTATGAACCTGGAGAGAGGATGAAAGGCACCCAAGCGTCAAGGACTCTGCTTCATAGGGTTGCTATGAGTCGCCTGCAACTCAACAGCACTTAACAACAACATGTGGCCAGGGTAGCAAGACCCGGGCCGTGAAAGCAGAGATGCTGGGCAGCAAGGGAGACCTTGTTGTGGGTGGTGATGGTCACCAGCAGCCGGCCTCGCAAGGCTCCCCCGGAACCTCAACCTTGACTGAGGTGTGTCCACTACGGCCCAGCACTCACGGGCACCCAGCGGCAGCACTGTGGGTGGTGGAGGCTCGTTCTGCAGAGGAGCAGAGCCAAGAGTCAGCCCCTGTGCTTGTCCCAGGTGCCTGGGCTCAGGTAGCAGACACTCCTTCTCTCTCTGCTGTGGGAAGTGGGCTCCAGCCCTGAGCTCTGAACAGGTCAAGTGTCCTGCGTTCACTCTTCCACATGGAACATGACCTCCTCGAATTTACTTCGTGCGACTGGACCTCCACGTTCCAGCCTGCAAACAAGTGCAAGTCTGTGGGTGGCCTCTTGGTCAGATAAGGTCGTGTCCCTCCACCCCGAGGCCATGACGGTGGGCTCCACACTTGGGGCTTAACCAGCAGAACCCACAGGGGCTGATTTCAGTGAAGTGACGAGGACAGGAAGCCCCGTTCCCCTGAGACTACAGCCCAGGCCATCCCCAAGTCCAGTTTGTCCCTAGACCAGGCAGTCTCTGAGCCCACGTTGTTCCCTAGCCAGGAGCAGACGCTCACTCCTAAGAGAGGAGGAGGGGCAGGAATGGTGGGGTACCAGGAGGTCTGAGAGAGCTGCCATCTGTCCCTCTGGGGGCCCCTCAGCTCTCTTGGCCTCTCCCCAGGGCCCCTATAGAATGCATAATTTAAGAGAGTAGTGTTGCATATTCATGAGCTCACTGCCTTCCAAGACCAGTGCCGTCTGTGAAAAATCCTTCTGGGATGAATCATGCCAAGCACAGATGGAGACCTCAGACCGGACCCGGGGAGGGCCTCGTGTCCTCTCCCTGGACCATGGCTCCCCCCAGAATTGTGTCTGACTCTGAACAGTCTGTCTTTAGTCCAGCATGGGGAAACTGAGTGAAGCCCAATGTCCCAGGAACCTGGAGTGGGAGGCTGCACCACAGAGCAGGTGAACCAGCAGCATTCTAGGGAAACTGAGGCAAGTCTCCACTTCCCTTCCACTCTTTCCCACCATCTTCATCCTGCAGACAAGTCAAGCAGGAGCTTCATGCCACAGCGAGCTGAGAATAAACCTCTGACGGTACCACACTGTGAGCCAAAAAGCCCCCCAGGCAGGCTAGCCTGCTTTCTGAGCCTCAGTCTTCCTGTCTGTTCAATGGGGAAGCCAATTCCTGCATGGAACTTGCATCCATCACTTCTGAGACTTACACCCACTCTGAGCCCCACATTGGAATAGGAGCTTATAGGTAATGCAAAATTGACGCATTCAGTTGCTATTCAAATGGTTGGAAGTTTGAATCCTCCCAAAGGTGCCTTGAGAGAAAGGCCTGTAAACTACTTCTGAAAAATCACCCACTGACAGCCCTGAGGAGCACAGCTGTCCTCTCAGTTACCACCAGAGCACCGACTCTCGCTGCTGATTTTGGACGCTTGTATGAGTCTTCCCGTCAGGATGGCATGGTGCACTCCAGAGACTCAACGGCAGGGTCCTTTCTTCTTTGTTGTTGTTGTTGTGTACCATCAACTTGGATCTGACCCATAGCTGACCCTCCAGTGAGTTTTCAGAGGCAATAAATCGCTCCAGAGGAAACTGCCTATCCTTCTCCTGTAGAGTAGCTGGTAGATTCAAACCAAGTACCTTTGGGTTACCAGTGCAATCCCTTACCATTAGGCCACCAGGGCTCTTTTCTTCTTTAGTGACCCAGAAAAACAGCGAATCTTAACAGCTTGGGGGGAGCAGGTGTCTATGGAAGAGGGGGAAGCCAGGCCTTGTGCTCAGCGCTCACACGCAGTGGGGCACACACTGAGGTAGAGCCCGAGCCCAGGGGGGCCTGTGTACTTGATCCCGTTGTCGTTGTTAGGTGCCATGGAGTTGTTCCAGCTCATCCTGACCCCCTGGAGGACCGGAGAGCACCAGGCAGTCTGTGCCACCGTCACTGCCCGTTGGAGCCCACTGCAGCAGCCTGTGTGCCGGTCCAGCTGACTGGGTCTTCCTCGTCCCTCTGACTCTCTGCTTCACCAAGCACCGTGTCCTTCCCCTGGACTGGACCCCCGATAACACGTCCAAAGTAAGTGAAGCGAAGTCTACTCAAATCACCCAGCTTCTGAGGAGCGTTCTGGTGTATGTCTTCCAAGACAGATCTGTCTGTCCTTCCGGCAGTCCGTGGTGTGTTCAGTATTCCTTGCAAATATCGTAATTCAAAAGCATCCCTTCTTCAGTCTTCCTTACTCCGCTCCCGCTTGTATACTAGGCAATCGTATATCATGACTAGGTCATAGTTTAAATCAGGAGCACCGTAGCATAAAGTGAAAACCAAACACGCTTCTGCTGAATGACTCCGTTCCGTCCCCAAGCATCCTTGGAGGGTGGAGCCCAGCTGACCACAGGGCTTCTGGGGTCACAGACTGCCCCCTCTTTCTCCTGTTGAGCAGCTGGTGGATTCAAACCGCCGACCCTTGGGTGGACAGCCATGGTGCTTAATCAACACCTGTTTCCTTGCCTTCTTGCTCCCAGGAGAAAGAGCCTCCCTGTTCTTGGGGTTTTGTTCTGCAGGGACACGGTCGTGAGAAACCCCCACGCTTCACCCTGTGCGTGTAGCTTTGAGAACATTTAATAAGCAGGGCTTAAATTTGGACGGAGAGTGGGGTGCCTTACGGTTTTCCCAAAGGAGTCACAACCCAGTTCAAAGGTTCCTCAGGGAGCCGGGAGAGTGAATCATCGATGTACCATCTGGCATGGCCTGCTTGCAAGCCTCTCTGGTATTGCTCAGTCTTGATCTTGTTTCTTGAACTTGAACTAGCTCATGCCCTCACCTCAGTACCAAGGCTGTGGGGCGTCTCAGTCAGGAGCAGAGTGTGTGACATCAGCGTGGTGGAAATCATGTGAGCACGGGTACGCATAGGGGCAGGCCGTGTGTGTGCCCTGGGGTGGGCTTGTCCAGGAGGGTCCCAGGGGCACAGGAGAAGGAGCTGTGGGACACACAGGACCCCACCCTCAGGAAGTTCTGAGCACTCTGAACAGGTGCCTTGGTGTCACAGAGCTGGGCTGTGTGTGCGCGCCTGTCTGTGTGTGTGTGCCTGTCTGTGTGTATGTGGGCACATGTGGGCCCTGTGATGTGGGCACACGTCCCTAAGAGCCTGAATATGAGCCTCTGAAGGTCCTGCCCACTCGAGGACACGCGTAACTGTGGGACAGGAAGGTGGACCTGAGAGAGAACGCGAGGTGTCAGGGAGGGTCTGCCTGTGACCGTAAGCTGCACACGTGGTGGGAGCACAGATCTCAGGGGTGCCCATGTGGCTGAGACCTCTCTGGGTGGTTGCGAAGCCCACTCAGCACTGAGATTTGAAGCTGATGAACTTGGCATTCTGGAAGGACTAGCTGAGTCTCCACAAAACCCTCTTTTCTGAAGTCTAAGTTCTTAAAGGAGCTGAGGTAGCAAGTGCCCCAGGCTGGGCCGGGCCACCCTGTAACCCCAGGTTGCCCAGCCAGAGCTCCCCACTGGCCATGGTCTGGGCCACTCGCCAGGCCATGACTCACAGCACAGCAGGAAGTGGTGGCCTTGAGGGTCAGCCTCTGCCTCCTCCCCTCCGTCAGTGGGCAGGAGAGCTGATTCATGGGGCCATCGTCCAGGCTGCCCACCCACCGGCCCAGAGCCACCTGAAGTCACAGGGCTCCGCACACTCAGGCGGCATCTGGGCGACCTAGTCCAGGGCCCTGGGGACCAGGAGATCCCTTTGCCGAGTACACCACTGCTGCTGCCCCTCCCCCATGATGCCTCCTGGGCCAGGTGGGGGAGGGGGCAGAGTCCGCCCAGTGTGATAAGAGGGGCAGTTGTTGCTAGGTGCCAGCGTGTCGAGTATGACTCCCAGTCAGGTGTGACCCTATGAACAGAGGCTCCTCTCTCCCTTCAGCATCGCCCTCATCATCTCCGACACCCTCAAGTCCATGGCTGCAGTCACTGTGTGAGTCCATTTCATGCAGGATTTTCCTCTCCCTCCCCATCCTTCGACCTTTCCAAGCATGATGTCCTTCTCCAAGGAATAGCCTCCCCTAACAACATACCCAAAGTGTGAGACCAACTGTGTCATCTTAGCCTCCAGGGAGCACTCTGGCTGTATTTTCTCCAGGTCACATCTTCCTGTTCTCTTGCTGGTCCGTGGGATAGCAGAGACCACGCACCTCCAGGTGCTATCACTTGTTGGTGAGGTGGCCAGGAAGGCCCCTGGGGCTCACTGGGCCCCCCCTGTCCTCATCTCTAAAGACTCTCTCCCAGTCCTGACCCTTGACCCAGGGTCTGACTCCTGCCCTTGCTTCCTACAGCCCTCCCCACGATCCCAGCACCTCCCCCTGGCCAGCACGTCCACCACCATCGTCCACATGGCTGATGGAGCACCCGTCAGCATCATACACATCAGAATCGAGTGTCACATATATCAGACATGTGCTCAGGAGGGCCTGCCTGGTCCCTGGAGAAGAACATCATATTGATTAGGTGAAGCATCAGCCAAGGAGAGGAAGACCCTCACAGAGGGGGACTGACCCAGTGGCCGCACCAGCGAGTCTGAGCACAGAGATGGGGGGACGGTGCAGGGCTGGTGGGTTTGGTCCTGCCTGTGGGGTAGACATGAGTCTGAGTCATTAGTACGGGCCCTAGTGGAGGAGGTGGTCCAGAGGCGCACAGACGCTGTCCTCCTCAGTGCACCTGCTGGCACTTCCTACCCCCAGGATCCCCACAACCATCCTACAAGGTAGACAGCAAGTCCCAGACTGGAAGATGACGCTCAGAGAAGCTGGATGACTTGCTCAAGGACACACAGCTCATGAGCCCTGAGGGTTCACGCTGGGTAGACACCTGCATGTCTTGTGCACACAAACCCAGCCCTTCCACTCCGCTCCGTGGCCCAGTCCTTCCTGGGATCTGGATGCTGCCTGAGGCCCCATGTCTTCCCGCTGATTCCATCAGCTCCCAAGGCGGCCAGCCAGCTGGCCAGGAGCCCAATGCCAGGCTTTGTATTATTCATGCCACGCTTGGCAGTGAGGAGCAGGCCCAAAGGCCCCGCTTGCCAGGAGAGATAAGGCACCAACACCTGAGTCTTCCTCTGAGCCCATCTCAATTCCCCCAGGACACAAGGGCACTTGTTCCACGCAGGAGGGAGCACCCGCCTCCTCACAGGAGGGTGAGCCATTAGCGGACTGCAGCCCGCTCAGATGTCCAGCTCTCCCTCACTGCCACCTGTCCCCTGTGCCCAGCTGCAGGGCGAGGCCAGGAAGCCGCCTGCAGTCTGTGGGGTCATGGACACACTTGGGGGCAGGACAGAGCCCTTTCCAGACTCGGTGGCATCCTGGGCAGGGTCTGACAGTCTGTACAAGATGATGGGTGAGCAGAGCTAGCCCCATTTTACAGGTGAGGACACTGAGGCTCAGACACTGTGACTAGATGGCTTGGCCAGTGACTGTGGCCAGTGCCTGGAGGCCAAGCTGACTCATGCACCCTCAAAACAAGACTTGGAAAAGTGAAGTCAGGCATGGAAGCGTGCACACCACGCCTCTGTCTTCAGGAAGCAAGCCGAGTGGGAGGCACAGGGTGAAATCCAAGGACAGACTGGCCAGTGAGTCACAGCCCACCCAGGGATGTGCCAGCATTGCTGGCCTCCAGAAGATCCCCTGGGCATAGCAGCAGGGGTGGGTGGACGGCCTCCACGCTGGCGGACAGAGACACCCCCAGGTGGTCTTGAACCTCCAATCTTTTGGTGAGAAGCTGAGCATGTTAATAATTCACACCACCAGGGACTCGTTTAATTGCTAGTAAAGAAAAACACCAGCATCTCTGCTGTGTTATTGGAGCGAAAGTCCACCTGAGCTGCCTTGGCCTCACGGTCTCGGCAGCACTGGAGCCCACTCACTGCTGCAGTCACGTCATCTGTCTGTCTTGTTAAGGGTCTTCCTCTCCTCCTCTGATCCCCCACTTTTCCAGTCATGATGTCCTCCAGGGACTTGTTCCTCCTGATTACAGGTCCAAAGTGTGATACAGGACATACTTATAATGAAGGGAAAAAATCCCCAATCTCTTAAAAACTATTGTTTATCTCTCTGGCAATTCTAGCATGCCTCAGTGTGTGTGTGTGCGTGTGTGTGTGTACACGAGTGTGTCAATGTGCATATATGTGCTTGTGTGTGTACACATGCATTGTCATTGCAAGACCTTGCCATGGGGAGACGTGGTGACAAGGACCTTGACCTTGTCATGGGGAGACCTGGGGACAAGGACCTTGCAATTTCAAGTGTCTTTCTATAGGAGAAGGACGCCTCTCCTGGGACCCACTGGCTGAGCTCTGGGGCTGTAGGCTGTGAGTGGGCACTGAGTGGGCTGAGGACATTTCGAACACCTGTGGCCACTGACTGGGTCATTAGAAGTAGCTCTGGGGTTGTGGTCACTGAAGTGAGTGACTCTCACTTGGGCAGGGAGAGGCCTGGGGCTGGTCATCTTGTGACCACCGTGAGAAGTGAGCATCCCACTTGCTGTTGCTTGTAAAACCCAAGTGATGATGGAGGGGGAAATGCTGGGTCAGAACTCACAATCACAGACAGACCAGCCTCGCTGGTCACACAGGGACAGGTGTGGCCCTTAGTCACCCTAACACCGGTACGGTATCCACCTTGTGGACTCCTGTCAGCCAAACAGGAGAGAGTGGACGGGGAGCAGGGGGAGGGAGAGGGTGGGGGAGTATGGGGAGAGGGAGGACAGGGAAGCAGAGGGAGGGAGTGGACGAGGAGCACGGGGAGGCGGACAGGGGAACAGAGGGAGGACAGGGGAGCAGGGGGAGAGAGTGATGGGGAGCACAGGGAGGAAGACAGAGAGCACAAGGAGGGGGAGGACAGGGAAGCATGGAGGGGGAGACTAAGAAGCACATGGAGGGGAGGATGGAGAGCACAGGGAGGGGGTAGGTGGGGAGCACGGGGAGGGGAACAAGGGAGCAGGGGAGGGGAGGGGGAGAGGAAGCACATGGAGGGGAGGAAGAAGGCACAAGGAGGGAGGATGGGGAGCACAGGGAGGGGATGGGTGGGGAGCACGAAGAGGTGGTGGGTGAGGAGTACGGGGAGGGGGTGGGAAGAGAGCTGTTAGGACCTGGGGACCGAGGTCAATGTCACAGTACATGGCACAGACGATTGGATGGAAAATCCACTGTCCTATCAACTTTCACTCAGATGACAACAGAGCAAAATGTTGCTTCTGCCCAGGAACACGTGTCTACGCATTCTCAGCCCTCTAGGGACCCCAATCTACGAACCCCGCAGATGAGGAAATTGAGGTGAGCTGGGAGAGGCAGCACCCACACGGGAGAGCAGAGCTGAAGCCCCCACTCCTCCTGTACCCCGCAGGCTCTGGGGGACACCGTGCACGTCGCTGTTAGGGGCTGGCCAGGCAGCTCTAAGCCCTGGTGACTCCAGGTACAACAGAAGGAAGCGGGGCTGGTCCTGCTCCATCGTCACAGCCTTTGATGCCCTTGATCTTGTTACGGCCGCTGAGTGTCTGGAGGGCCTTCCAACCTCCCCTTCCAGCTCTCCGTCTGACAATGTTGTGCTCTATAAGCATTTCCGTTGGCACCGGGAATCAGATCGTCAGGCCTTAGTCTGGAAGCTCCCCTGCGACCTGTCTCCCACAGGGGAGCCTGCTGGTTTGTGGAACACCAGCCTCGTGGCTACCAGCGTCACAGCGACACACAAGCCGACTAGTGACCGACAAGTGCTGCCTACTGTGTGCAGTCTTGTTCAGTGCCCTGGCCATCTGCTTACCAACCCTACAGGTGAGAAAATGAGGTGCTTAGTGAAGGTGGCTCCCTCCGAGGGGGCAGCTGGGGCCCCAGGCCCGGCTGGCCTTCACCCCAGGGTACCATGCAGGCCACCAGCTGTCATCAAGCTCACTCCAACACGCGGAGCCCCGCATGTCAGAGGAGAACCGTGCACCACAAGGTTCTCAGTGACTGACCTGTAGGAAACAGGCTGCCAAGGCTTCTTTAAACCAGGGCTTCAAACTGGTTCAGTCACGGCCGATGGATCGAAATAGAAACAGACTAGAGTTTTTAAAGTTTAGGTGAAGCGGAACAGTGGCCAGAACAGCAAAAATTACAGGTGGAAGCCGTGGAGGGTGGAACAGAAAAGATACAGTAAGCCCTTTCAGGAGCCTGGTGCCCGGGGCTGGATTACTTTGGGATGCCAATCAGAGTGGTGAAGTTGGGTGCCGTCCACCACCGTTGCCAACTATGCAGGTAAAGAGGCTTGGTTGCTATGTAATGTCCACACTGCCCTTGTTTTCTAAGGAGATTAAGTTTCTAGTAATGTCAATTACAATTCTTCTCATTCCACCTATTGTCCTGGTTCGTCACAGTTCAGAAATTCTGGTGTGTACTGGTTTTGCTTGACTGAACTGGAAAGGAGCCGTTTGAAGCCCTGGCTTAAAGTTCAAGTGATTTCCATTGAGAGCACTCAGGAAACGGCTGCACACAGAGCCTGGTCACTCGGCACCCTCCGCGTCCAGGCGTATACCTCCCACGAGGAGCACAGGAAGGGTGTTTCTGTAACTGCCCAGGGCTTTGACATGTTTTTCCACCCAAAATAAATGAGGTGGAATTCCTGGCGGATGTGTTTAAACTGAGTAAGGAGTTCTCTAAACAGTTGCTCAGAGGCTGGGACAAGGGGCCCAGGACTGCTGGGGCATCTGCTGCCCGAGAAGGGGCTCGCAGTCCCCAGCCGAATTCCAGTGTTATTCCCAGCACGGCAGAGAGCGTCATCGACGCTTATGGAAAGGCTGGTAGACAAGCTCGAGCCTTTGCAAGCACTATTTTTAAACCATGTCTCGTCTCATTATACAAAACAATGTGTGCAATGTGTGGTATTTATTACCACAGCCTTTTGTTAAGTTGTAAATTTTTATTTTTATGTGTTCAGAAACTATAAAACTATAAAAGCCAACAATGAGAGCAGATATTACCCCCAGGTACCAGTGGAGGGATGGACCTCACAACGTGCTATCAGGGCTGCCCGTGTGGTATCACACGTGGATCTTGGCTAATAGGAGAGAGTATCAGAAACATGCTGATTGCTACTAGATGACCCCGGGGCGGGTACCACTCACAGCGACCCCACGAAGGACAGATCTGAGCCCTGCCCTATACCGTGCCATCCTCATCATTTCTGACACACTTGAGCCCGTTGTCACCAGGTCAATCCGTCCCAGTCTCTTCCACCTACCCTCCACCTTCCCAAGCATGATGTCCTGTTCCAAGATAGCCTCTCCTAATAACATGCCTAGAAAGATATTTACTTGTGTCTTATTGACTATGAAAGGCATCTGGCTATGTGTGTCATAATAAATTATGGGTACATTCAGAAGAGTAAAAATAGAAGAATATTTAATGTTGTTCATAAGAAACCTGTAATTAGAAAAAGAAGTAGTCATTTCAACAGAACGAGAGCAGTGCGCGGTTTAAAATAAATCGTGTGGTTGAAAGTGTCCTTTCCCCATATCTATTCAATCTGTGGTTTTGTGTCGTTGAGTTAAAACTGACCCATAGCTGACATGCCAGCGGCTTTTCAGAGGCTGTAAATCGCACAGGAAGTGACCGCCCTTCTTTCTTCCACAGAACAGCTGGTGGATCCAACCTGTGCGCCTTTGGGATTACAGAGCAGCTTCTCACTGTGCTGAACACATCGTTGGAGAAGCTGGACCATGCGGACAAGGCGGTGGCAGCAGGATTAGAAGTAGACTCATCAACAGCTTGCATCTTGCAGATAACACAAATGTCTTGGTGGGACTGAAGAAGACTTGAAACACAGGAGAAGATAAAAGACTCCAGCCTTCAATATGGATTACAAGTCAACATCAAGAAAATGAAAAATCTTCACAACTGAACCAATAGGCAACAAGTATTTCATTTTGTCTGGCTCCAAAATCAATACCCCTGAAAACAGCAGTCAAGAAATCAAAAGACATCTTGCATTGGACAAATCTGCTGTCAAAGGCCTCTTCCAAGTGCTGAAGAGCATCTAGACAACGTAAAGACTAAGGTGCACCTGACTGTAGTTTTTACAAATGCTTTACATGCTTGTAAAAGTTAGACAATGACTAAGGGAGCTGGAGAAGAATTGATGCCTCTGATTTATGGCGCTGGAGAAGAGAATTGACTGTTCACTGACTGCCAGAAAAAAATCAAACCAATCTGTCTTGGGAAAAGTGCAACCAGAGTGCTCCTTAGAAGCAAACATTGTAAGATTTCACTTCACTTGATTCAGGCATATTATCAGGAGTGACCAGTCCCTGGTAAAGAACATCATACTTGGGAAAGTAGGGGATTGGTGAAGGTGAAGGACTGAAGACCCCCAGGAGGTGGGCTGGCCGCTTCTACAAAGATTGCACTCCTGTTGAGTTGGTTTTGACTCAACAACCCTCCTTGGGTTTCAGAGCCATGATCTGTAAGGACAGAGACTGTCCACTTTGCCCTCAGAGTGGCTGGTCACCAACCATCAGCAGCCAAGCCTCAGCACACTGTGCCACCAGAGCCGTATAAGGACATCTCACTGCCACCGAGTCCATTCTGACCCGGGCGACCCTAGTGGGTTGCCGAGGCGATGAATCTTAATGGAAGGGGCTTCCATCTTTCTCGACAGAGCTGAACCACTGACATTTGATTAGCACCCTGGCTCACTAGTGCTACGTCACCGGGGCTAAAAGAACCGATGGAGTTGGGGTGCATGCTGAACGGCAGATAAACCTAGGACAACATGATGTTAAGGGAAAGTACCAGAGTGAAGACCCCACACTGTGCGGTTCTACTTATAGGAAGCATCAGATGGGAAAATCCACAGGGACAGAAAGTCCATCAGTGGTTACTTTCGTGCGAGGAGCACTGATGATCTAGTACAAAATGTGTCAGGCTGATAAGCAAAAGGTTGACGGTTTGATTCCATCAGCCACTCCTTGGGGGAAAGGTGAACCATGTCCTTGGGTTTGGCAGGAAATTGCAGGCAGGGACAGTAGCTAAATGGTAAAGGGTTTCTTCTGGAAGTGATGGAAATACTCTAACAAGCAATGGCAGTAATGTTTGCGTGTATTGTGCATGTGCCCAGACTCATCTAATCTGTGCTTTAAATGGGGGATTACTTGAGCTCTGTGACTCAACGATCAAGAATTCATTCATCTTCATCGTCACTGGCATCAAGTCTCACGGTGACCCTCCGTTGGGTTTCTCAGGCCCAAGCTGTAAATCGCAGAAGGACCCTGTCCATCTGTCTCCCACAGAGCTGCTAGAGGATTCAAACCGACAAAGCCACAACCTTGAGGTCAGCAGGACAACTCGACTCAGACAACGTCGTTCGAACTCTCGGCTCAGAAAGAACTCAGTCACTGCCATCGAGTCAGAACTGACTCAGAGCTGACCCTCAGAGGCTGTCATTCCCACAGGAGATTGTCCATCTCTCCCTGCCCCGCCCCATAGGAGCTCCCTGGGATTTGAAACCGGCAGGGAGCTGCCATTTCTGGGTTAACAGCATGATTTCCTATGGCATAGGCCACCTTAAAAGAGCTGTGTAAAAAAGAAATGCTAAAAATAGCCCCTCTTTCAAAACAACTATAAGATATCCTCTCACCCCAGTAAGAATAGCAAAATTTAACGGAACAGCAAACATTAAAAGCTGGCGAGGTTGTGGAGAAACTGGAAACCTTCTTCACTGTTGGTGAGAGTGTAAAATGGTGCAGCCACTATGGAAGGCGATATGGCACATTCTCAAAAAGTTGCAAACAGAAATACCATTTGACCCAGCAATTCCTCTACTGGGAACTTACCCTAAAGAAACCGTAATGGCCACCCAAGCAGATACATGCACACCCATGTTTATTGCAGCTTGATTAGCAATAGCAAAGAACTGGAAACAACCCAAGTGCCCATCAACAAACGAATGGATAGAGAAGCTCTGGTATATTCACACAATGGAATAGTACACTGCATTGAAAAACAAGGAACTCATGCAATATTATGCAAAATGGATGACCCTGGAGGACATTATGCTGAGTGAAATATCTCAGTCACAAAAGGACAATTATTGCATAGGGCCACTGTTGTAACACGGGGCAGACATCGAGGTTGAGGGAAGACAGAGAAGGAGCGGAGGAATGATGTATACGGCATTGAAACAGAGGAGGGAGAGAACTGTTTAAAGGGGATATATGATTAGGTATTGTCATGACAGGAGTCCAGAGTGAAGGCTACATAGTGGAGTGGACTTGGGGGGAAGGGATTGCATATCAATGAAAGAGTTTTTCTTTTTCTTTTCAAGGAGAAGAATGAATTGGGCAGGTGGGCAGGGAGAGAAGTGCAACAATGAATGACTGGAAACCCTAAGTCTCTGTAAACTTTCATTAAAATTATTTTTTTTAAAGTCCCTCTTTTACTATCTCAAGAATGAACAATTAAAATTGACTCACTGCTTCAAAGGAACTGAAACACACAACATTCATTTCCACCTTAAGTTCCTCCCAACTTCCAACCTACATGTCTTGTACCTGATGGAAATGTCCCCAGGCTCCAGGCTCCAGGCACCCAGGCACTGGCAGGCACTCTCTATCTAACCAGGTGAGTTTCATTCCTCAGCTTCTCAGAGATCTGAGAGCTGTGACTGGCCATGTGCTGGGCCGGTAGCCTGAGACATGCGTGGTGTTGGGACACCGTACACGTGCGCAGAGTCTGCGGGACCTGTGGGAGCCTGTGTGAGTGGACACACACCAAGAGCTTCTCCAAGGCCAGAAAGGGAGGAGGCTGGTCCCGGTCACCCCGGTGAGGGCTCAGTGGCCCTGGGAATGGACCTGGTATCTAGGATGCTCTGTACCATTGAGTCACAACCAACTCATAGCTGACCTTCGAGTGGGTTTTCAGAGACAGCAGATCACGTGAGAGAAGGGTGCACACCTTTCTCCTGCGGCGCAGCTGGTGGATTAGAACCACAAACCTTTGGGATGACAGGCTAACTCCTTCCACTAAGCCACCCGAGCTCCCTGGCATCCAGGTTGGCACCATTCACTTTCATTCCATGGAGGAACAGGGGTCCTGCTGGGTTAGGACAACAGGCAGGCTCTGGACAGATGCACTGAGTGGGGACACCAAGCACAGGTGTGGGGGCTGACCTGTGTCAGGATCACTGCATCCCAGTGCACCACGCACTGGCCAGGTCTGGCCGATGGGCATGCTAGGGACAGGTGGACGGAGTGGGGCTGCCCATCGCAGGGCCAGCTGGGGCCAGACCTGGGTGTATTGGTGTTGGTGGTGGTTGGTTGTTTAGCTTGTTTTTATTGTTTTTCATTCAATTGTTCATCAATATTTTGTTTTCTATCATTAATTACATTTGGCTAATGTAATTCACTACAATGTCTCACCTAACTCCATTGTCCATTGTCTCTCCCTTCCCCCAACTTTTCTCTCTCTTCCTTTCTCTCTTCCTTTCTTTCTTCCTTCCTTCCTTCCTTCTTTCTTTCTTTCTTTCTTTCTTTCTTTCTTTCTTTCTTTCTTT
>NW_006399752.1:32611364-32622247 GCF_000299155.1 Elephantulus edwardii | reverse complement strand
CTTTCTTTATTTCTTTCTTTCTTTTTCTTCCTTCCTTCCTCCCTCCCTCCTTTCTTCCTGTCTTATCTTTCTATTATCTATCTATCTATCTATCTATCTATCTATCTATCATCTATCTATCGAACAAACAGATACATCTTGAGCAAAGTGCATCAGAGTGTTCGGCGGAAGCAAGGATGGCCAAGCTTTGTGTCATTTACTTCGTACGTGTTGTTAGGAGAAGACCATGATGCTTGACAAGGCAGAGGGTCTTTCAAAGAAGGGAAGACTCTCCACTAAATTGTTGGCAGTGGCTGCAGCAATGAGCTCAGAGTGTGAGAAATCCCGAGGACGGCAAGGGCAGGACGGAGTTCAGATCTGTTGATCGTAGGGTCGCTGGGTCGGACTCATTTTGATGGCACCCAACAACAACATCTGTTTATCTCTGTTCCTCTCTCCCTCCCTCCCTCCTCCCTGTTAACCCCCCATGAAGGATCCTACCTGTGTGTAAACCTTTCCTTAGCATTTCTTTTTCCTCAGATAATCACGCATGTCGTTTCCTGTGGTTATTTATCATTCCTACCACTTCTGACTGTCCTTTCCTTCCACACTGTCCTGCCCTCTCACAAGTCTGTGTGTCTGTCCACACACTCTCTGCTCACCCCCGCGGGGCTGGGCCTGTGTCTGGGAATCAGAGTCTCAGTTCATCACTTATGGGCCGGGTGACTAGAGCTTCTTTCTCTTGGCCGTGGTTTCCTCCTCCCTGACATTGGTACCCACGAGCGGGGCACACGGAACAAACGGTCAGTGGGCATGGGGTCGGACAAACCACAACACACAGGGCCGGCGAGGGTCCAGCCATGGAAATCCCCTGAGCAGCCCTGCATTTGCCTCGCCTCTCCTGCCATATATTTCAATGCTGCTCTCCTCACGTCTTCTTGTTCTAGGCATCCCGGATGTCCACAGTAGGTGGGACTCGGGGAGAGTTGGCTGGGACACTGACTCAGGACCGGGCATCCATCTTCACCCTCCAGAGAGGTCAGGGGACCTCGTTCCCTGAGCTCAGAGGGGTTAAGTGACTCATTCAAGGCTTCAGAGCTAGAAGTGGCCGTGCTAGAATGTGACCCCCTGGCTCTGCTGAGAATACATTGGTCTGTGGGTGTTTTGATGGTGGAATTAGACCGGACAAGCACCTCACACGCAGCTCCACCCTCGTCAGCGTGGGCTTGCGTGTTCCTTGGGTCTGAGCACCTCTCAGAGAGCATCTGAGATAGACTAGGAGGAAAGGTCGGCAATCTGCTCCAGGGAATCAACCCATGAACACCCTCTGGAGCACTGCAGTCCTAACTGGTGACCACAGAGCAGGAGAGGGAAGAATCACCCTGAGTGAAGTCTCCGTGTCTGGGACCAACTCCACAGACACCAGCACCGTCCCTGGTGTTTACAACTGGACAGTCACTTTGCTGGAGACTCTCCCAGACACAAAGAAGGCTGGTACAGAGGCCCAGCTGCTCTTCTGCAGGCCTTCCGCCCTGGGGACAGGCCCATATGAGACCAGGCAGGAAAATCTCTTAACAGGCACACGAGGCTGAAGCCGGCACCTTGGGGGCCCTGTGCAGGGCACTGTGCCCTGACTTAGACACCAGACTTGGTCAGAGCAGTGGTCACCCCACTTTACAGATGAGGAAATCAAGGCCCAGACAATGAGGCAGCTTGTCCAGAGCCAGCCTAGAGTCCACGCCTGGACAGTTGGGACATGCCCTCCCAGCCAGGGCGCCAGGCCAGCAGCTCTTAGGGGCACTAGCGTCCTGCTATAAATACGCTGCTGACGCCCCGGTAACCCTAGCCGCCGGCTGGCCGGCCTCAGCATCATGACCTGGAGCCAGGAGCCCAACGCAGCGGGGGCAGAATTTTCCCAACACCCTAACAAGGCACCACACACTCTTCAGGCTTCAAGTGATTGAAGGGTGAGTTCCAAGTGGAAGCCAACACGAGCTCGGGGGGCAGCAGTCCAGACGGCCAGCTCACCCTTTTGGCAGGCCCCCAAAAGAGCTCCCTATCCTAAATTCACGGTATCTGGAGAGGCGAATCCGAATCCCAGCTCTGCCACTTACTGCAGGGTGGTCTTGGGCTTCCCCTCCTGAGACGAGTCTGTTCCCTGCATGACGGTGTTCACATCACCCTCTTCTGGGAACAGCAGCGTGTCCGCAGTTCTCAGCGCACAGGCCCCAGCGGAGAATTCCGTCCTTTCGCGTGTTTATTTGGGAAGGAGCATGTTTACTGGATGAATAATAACAACCAGAACCACGAGTGACGCGTATGCTGTTGGGCCCTTGAGCTGGTTCGATTCACTGCATCCCTGAGCACAGCAGTAAAAGCCCTACCCAGCCCGCACCAGCTCTGAGCCATCGCGTGTGTCAGCCCGAGATTACGGCCACTGCATCAGGCCACCTGTGGACAATGCGCCTAACGTGGTTTTAAGTGTGTTATGAAATTTGAGTCACATGATCCTCACAGTAACTCTGGAGCTAACATTAAGTTATGTCCCCATTTAACAGATGAGAAAACTGAGGCACAAACCACCCAGGCCAAGATTGGGAGTTGGTTACAGAAAACATGCCCCCTTTGCAGCAGACTCTGGGCTAACCACATCTGGGGACCAGGAAGACCCTGCACTCAGACAACACATCCTAAGAGACCCCCCCTTCCTCTGTCAGAGTCCATCTCACGAGCCAGCATGCGCCCTGAACCAGGCACTCCCGTCCTGTCCCCAGTTCAGTCACAAGCCAGCAAGTCAGAGCACCAGGACCCTCCCCTGGAAGCCACACTTGACCAGTGGGAAGCCCAGTCCGTGTGTGCCCAAGACGCCAGGCCAGCTGCTGCCAGAACCAGGCTGGGATCTGTGTCTTCCGCCAGCCCCCAGGCACACTGCCCCATCTCTGAATGCTGGTGGGACCATGAAACTCCTGTCCCCTCCCGGTGCACAAGCTGGGCACACAAGCACAGGCACGCATGTGCGCGCGCGCGCGCGCGCACACACACACACACACACACACACACACCAAGTGCCATGCCTTCCTCAGACACCCCTCTCCCATCGGGTGTTTTACAAGCTGCTAAAACCAGCCTGTGTCCCAAGCAGGGAGAGTTATTCCGGGTTTGGGTCAGGTGTGGGGCAGGCCAGCCAAAACGGGCCTGTCTGCAGGCGCCCTAGCTCCCTCAGCTGTGGACGTCAGCCAATTTCTAGCAGCCAACACCACAGGCAGCAGCGGGAGAGGAGAGGGCAAGAAGGCGAGTGGTGTCCCTCTGCCCTGACAACCCGCTCACCCACGCGCGCACGCGCGCGCGCACACACACACACACACACACACACACACACACTCACAGAGTGCCAGGCAGGTCCATGAGCTGCAACTGCCCATCACACAATAGGTGGACGGTGTCACACAAACACTCCCTGCCCAGTACCCACTGGTCCCCGAGCCATGCCTCTGGTCCCCAAGGGAACACAAGGGAACACAGGACTCTGGAGGGGCAGCCTGGACACACCCATGGCTGGCCACCTCTGGACTCCTGTTGGCACTGATTGGCTCCCCACACTGTCCCAGGCTCGCGTGTCCAGCCTACACTGGGCATTACTGGGATCACCACACACCTTGACAGTGAGGGGCCATCACCACAGCCTCCACAGAGGACTCTGGGTTCAGAGCAGGAAGTCACTGCCCAAGGTCTTTTTGCCTGGAAGTGGGAGGACTGGGATTTGAACTTGGGAAGTCTGGACCCAGAGTCCTCATCATGTCCCCTGGACCAGGCTGCCACCACCTCTGCATCCCAGCTAACGGCTGGTTTAGGGGGGAAACAGACACCTCAGAGCTCATCCTTGAACTGACAGGAAGGAGCTGGGTGCCAGCCAGCGATGAGGAGAGCCCTCCGAGTGTGGAGAACACCAGGACAGAATCTGGGAATCCCTGTGCTGGCCACTGGCGAGCGGGGATGCCAGGGCTGCCCCACCAGGAAGGCCTGAGTCCTGAGACCTCGCGAACCTTAGGGGGAGGTGGGCCCCTTGCTCTCAGAGAGACTTCATGCCGCTTACAGCCTCACGGCCACCACGCCCCGAGTCAGGCAGGCATCCAGCGGCTTCTGGTGCCCCCAGCCTGCCCCACGGGTCAGCTCCCAGCCACCAGCAGGCATCCTGGGAAGGGTTGGCACCACCCCTTCCTGCTCCTGTCCCTTGAAACTCAGAGACCGCTCCCCATGCACAGATGTGGCCCCCAGAACCAGGCGGAGGGAGATGTCAGCCCTGCCCGCCCGGTGCCTGCAGCCCGAGCCCGGGTAAATATAGCGCTGCCACTCACCGGCCGAGGGGCCCTCGCCGTCAGACATGGTGCAGGTCGGGGGGGCAGCAATGCAGCCTACAGGGACGCGTGCCTCAGAGGGGCTGTCTCCCACCCAGCCAGGGCTTGGCCCAGCTGTACGCCCAGGCCTCAGCGTCCCGCCCCCCGCTGGCCACCGCCCCCCATACTGCCGGACAGATAAGAATGTGCTCCAGCCCGGGAGCCCACGGGATTGGTGGATAAATCTGGGCACTGCCCTCCCTTGCTTGGCCTCTCCCGGTGGCCAGGAACGCCACCAGAAGCCTCCGCACTCCAGGTGCTGGGTCAGCCCCTAAGCCCCTAGTCCTTGGTCTCTAATATGGTCCATTCAGAACAGCAAGGGCTCCTGGGCTTGGGGAGCAGAACCCAGCCTGATCCACCGTGAGGAGTGACCCAGCAGCTGTGCCATCCACACGGGGTTAAGTGACCCATCCAAGTCCACACAGCCCGGAGAGGACTGGGCCACCTCCAAGGCTGTGGAAGGCGTGGTGCTGGGTGACCCAGCGTAGCCAGCACTTACTGGGCACCTACTGCATGCTCCTGCTCCGTCTGGGGCCGGGGACGTCGTGGGTAGGGCTTCTCAGAGGCAACTGTGGGACTGGTGCATGGACAGAGAGAAAGCTCAGGAAATCCAGGTGCAGAGAATGGGCCACAGTATGCACTTAGTATGCACTTGCTGTGTACTTGGCAAAGGGCACATCCTGCTCTTTCCCGGGTCCCCACATGTGAAGGGCAAGTGCAGGCAAGGGCCTGCGGGAGACCAGGGCTCCGAGCAGAAGGCTTTCTGGGTGTCCCCACACTCCTCATCCAACCGTGTAGCAACACACACACCCCTCACATGCATGTCCACGCTCCCCCAACATAGGAGTTGTGTACACATGCCATCATTCTCTGTGTGTGTGTGTGTGTGTGTGTGAGAGAGAGAGAGAGAGAGAGAGAGAGAGAGAGAATACTATAATGGTGTGTGTACATTATCCTGTGTACTGTGTCTCTTTCTCTCGCTCTCATACACACACATAGCCCCTGAGTCTTGCTGGAGTAGGTTTCCCTGGGTCTGGGGTCGCTAGTCATCACCCAGGTGTTCAGGTGCTTCCTGGTTTCCCTGTAGAGACAGAGGGTGGGTCTTAAGGAGAAGTGTGAGGCTGGTAATTAACCCTAAGTGGAGAGAATCTCTGGTGGCCTAGTGGCAAGAAGCTGTGCTGCATTCCCAAAGGCATGAGGTTCAAGGCCACTAGCTGCTCTGTGGGAGAAGGCTGGGCAATTGCCTCCTGTGTAATTAACTGCCTCTGAAAGCCGCTGGAGGAGTCTGACCCTATAGTGCACAACAACAAGAGGGGCTCCAGAGGGCTTCCTGGAGGAGTCGTCGTCTGAACTCAGTCTTTTTTCCTGGTGGAGAAGTGAGCCCTCCACGAAGAGGCCCAGCAGGTGCAAAGGTGAAGGTAAGGAGCCTGACTGGCGGTGACACATGCTAACTGAGATTTTTATTTCAGGAGAGACTGAAAAAAAGAAGAAAGGGCAGAGCAAGGCCCCAGGACCACCTGCAAACCCTGGTGGGCGAGCCGGGGTCACTGGGGGCAGAAGCACACTGGATCCAGCAGGCTAGGAAGCTCACTGAGAAAGCTGCTCCTCCCTCCTCACCTGCAGAAAAGAATAGGGTCTCACCTGCTGGGGGTCCCCCCTTCCAGGTGGGCTGGAGTCTCACCTGTGAGGCGGGGCTGCAGTGTTGGCAGGTTTGGGGTCTGCACCTGTCTTCCCAGGGGGCACTGAGCCTTGGGGAGGAAAGGCAGCTGTAGCCCACCTGCCCAGCTCCCTGTCCCCATGCCGCACTCCTCCTTGGAGCTGTGGTGGGCTCAGGAAGTAGGGAGGGAGCCCCAGGCTGGGCCAGACCCGCCCACGGGGCCAGACCTGCCCACGGGGCCAGACCTGCCCACAGGGCCCCTCGTCACGTCACTGGGCAGGCATGGCGCTTCTCTGCAGCCCATGTGCACATCTGGGAGCATGCTGAGCACCGACTGTATGCTTGACCTTGGACCAGACCCTGAGCAGGCCCTACCATCCACATCTGCTTGCATGGATAATGCCAGCAGCTCTGGGAAGTGGTGCCATTGAGGTGCCAGACTGCAGGCCAGGATTCCCCATGGGGTGGGGGCTGGAGGGATCTTTCAAAGAGGAGGACTCGAGAGGACACCAGCAGCCACCAGCCGTCCAGTTGGCAGAGCTGCCCCTGTCCATAGTTACTGCTGGGGATTCAGGGCCAAGGCAAGACAGCCTGGCCAATGTCCCCTCCACCAGGCCTCCCAAGACTGGACACGACTGCCCTTGAATGGCTATGTCTGTCACCAAGAAATAAGAGAATGATATCGGCCACGTGAGGGCTGTGGCAGGGCAAGGGGACCAAGCCGTCTGTCTGTCTGTCCCTGCATCCCAGTCCCGCCCACTGTCCATGCTGGAGTCGGATCCCTGGTGCAGCCACTTCCCCTTCCTTCCTTGGCCCCAAGTCCCTTCCTGTTTTCTTTATTGTGGGAACATGTTGGGAAAACAAACCCAAACTTGACTTGCCCTGTTCCTGAGGTCACTGGAGCCACGAATGGGCCACTGCATGGGTGAGTGAGCACATGTATTCACATATGTACCTGGACACCTGTGTGCATGTGTGTGAGGGAGGTGTGACTTTGTGCAGGGGAGAAAATATGTGTAAAATACAGGTGTGTGCCTGTGATGTGCATGCACGTAGGTGCACGGAGAATGTGTGTGCAGAAGAATGTTCAGAGCACTCGTGGGTGGACGTGTCTGTGCATGAGCACATGCGTGTGAGGGAGGCATAAGGGGTGAGCCTGACGGAGTGAGATGTGTGTGTAGATGTGCACGGGGCACATACATGTGTGCCTGACCATTTGGGGGAGTGTCCACTAATGCCACAGGTGCACATGGGTGAAGGTGTGAGTGCGGACCCATGAAGTGCGCTAAAACCTTCACATGGGATGATGTGGATGTGTGTGCTCTCCTGTATGAAGATCACGTGGGCATGTAAGCCGGAGGATGAGTGAGGACAGTATGTGATCGTGGTCAGCTCGCGTGCATGGGAGGGTGGACATGCGTGTGAGGACCATGTGTGAACACATGCATGGTGTGTGCATGTGTTTGAGGCAGGACACAGCATGATGGTGTGTGTACACGTTTTGGGGGGGAATGTGGACATGCATGTGAGGAGAGAGAGAGAGTACATGGATGATGGTGTGTGTACACGCTTCTGTGGGGGAAGTATAGACGTGTGAGGAGTGTGTGTGTGTGTGTGTGTGTGTGTGTGTGAGAGAGAGAGAGAGAACATATAATGATTGTGTGTGGACATGCTCCTGGGGGAAGAGTGTGGACATGTGTGTGAGGAGAGTGTGTGTGTGTACATGTGTGTTGTGTACATGTGTATGAGACAGTACACAGGATGATGACATGTGTACACACTCCTATGTTGGGGTAGCATGGACAAGCATGTGAGAAGTGTGTGGTGTACATGTGTATGAGACAGTATACAGGATGATGTGTGCACACACTTCTATGTTGGGGGAGCGTGGACAAGCGTGTGAGGAGTGTGTGTATGTGTGCGTGTACACATGTGTGGTGTACATGTGTATGAGACAGTACACAGGATGATGGTCTGTGTACACACTCCTATGTTGGAGGAGCGTGGACAAGCATGTGAGGAGTGTGTGTGTGCGTGTGTGTACACACGTGTGTTGTGTACATGTGTATGAGCCAGTACACAGGATGATGACGTGTGTACACACTCCTATGTTGGGGAAGCGTGGACAAGCATGTGAGGAGTGTGTGTGTGCGTGTGTGTACACACGTGTGTGGTGTACATGTGTATGAGCCAGTACACAGGATGATGACGTGTGTACACACTCCTATGTTGGGGGAGCGTGGACAAGCGTGAGAGGAGGGTGTGTTACTGCACGGCTGGAAGAGGAGTGTGGGGACACCCAGAAAGCCTTCTGCCTCCTCCACAGACCCCATGGGCTCACACTCTACAAGCTCCCTTGTGGGTTCAGTGCTGGTGTCCACCCTTTCAACACTATACAGAGGGCACTGGCAAGACCACAGCGCCGCTCTGACGGGAACCCCGGCCCTGCCCAGGAGGCTCACACACGCAGAAGGCAGTCGGGGAGCCACAAGATCCCACCAGCACACCCCCTGCTCTTCCCAGGTGAGACAGAGTGACACCCCTGGGTTCCCTTGTGGCTCAGACAGCAGTGCCTCTCAGAGCGTCTCAGGGCAGGGCAGGGCTGCTGGCCCAGGGCAGTCACCAGGGGACACTGAACAGGGAGTGCTGTTATCTTTATCTTATCACTGACCCTCACCCAAGGCCCCGTCTTGGGGACAGGTCTTACTTGGGTCTAAAGGGTTTGTATAAAGTATAGTTTTGGGCTGGGGACCAAGGAGCCTGGCACAGTGACTGTCACTGTCTCCCCAAAAGCTAAACTAGAAAAAGAGCTGAGCCTGAGGGGAGTCCCTGACCCTTGGCACTGACTTGAAACCCTCACACTCTGCCTGGGTGGCCTGGACCCCACATGAAGGACCCAAACTCTCCTAATCTCTTTCTCTCTCTCTGGCTTTCTCTCAGTCTCACTCTCTCAATTTCTCTCTCTCTCTCTCTCTCTCTCTCTCTCTCTCACACACACACACACACACACACACACACACACACACACAGAGTTTCTCTACGCTGAGGCCCACTGGAAACATGGGACCACAGAACGGTGTCCAGTGGAGCTGCCCCCCAGGTCTCCCGAGGTTCTTCCCTGACATTACTGCCCCAGGTGAGTGAACGTAAAGGAAGCCAATGACCTGATGGCATTCTTCCTTCATGAACCCCAGGCCACATCCCCCTGCACATGGCCTCTCTCCTCCATGGCTGCCTAAGGCTGACTAGGCCCCCAGAGTGGACCTCACCCGGTCCTGGCCCTACACCTGCAGTGACCTCTGGGAGAAGGGGGCTGTCCAAGGAGAGGGCTGAGGCTTTTTCCAGGGAGGGGGCGTGTGAGAACGAGACACACGGTATCAGTGCTGCAGGCCAGTAACCGCCTGCACTTCCTCCCCAGCCTTGTTTTAAGATTCACCCTCAGTGCGTCCTGCCGCCTGCCCAGTCACACACACACGCTCCCTCACATATGACTGCCTGCTGGATTATTTGTGGACATTCAGGTGTGCTAACCCTTGGAGCCTAGGATGAGGTCTGCGCCCACGTGTGGGTTTAACAGCCACGCCCCAGGGGGTAGGTAAGTCCTACCTGCTGTGCTGGGTCAGGCAGGTCTCACATCACCAGCTGAAAATCCATCCTCATGGGAACAGCAAAGCCCCACATGGAGGGATTATGTGTGAGGTCCCCATTGTCCTGAGGTGGCCCCTCCTCCTGGGCACGGAACCACCCCTCCCCCGGCACCCGCTGAGTTCCCTGAGCTGTTCTCTGACACCTGCCTGGACCTGCACAGGTGCACAGACCAAGCCGACCAGCCAGGTGCCAGGAAGGGCGGGCTCTGGGCGCCTGCTCAGACTCACCTGCACTGGCTACCAGCCTGGGCCCAGGCCCATACAGAGGGGGCTCCACTCGGTCCCCCCAAGCAAGCCCAGGCCCTAGGTCCCCTCAGCCCGGCCTGCAGTGATTCAGCTCTGGGTCCCCATTGCCAGCCCCACTCCAATGACACACTGGCCACTTCCTGTGTGTAAAGTAGGGTTTGATGCCTTCAGTCATGGGCCTGGAGGAATGGTCCCCACGCAGGAGGGTGGAGAGGGGTCTCCTGCCAGTACAGTGAGGCCCCTGTCCTGTGCTTCCGCACTGACCGCCCCCAGGTCTCCAGCTGAGGCCATTACATTGTCCAGGGTCACACAGCGCATGTGGGGGGGAGGGGGAGGAACAGGGAGGCACCGCCCTGTGAGCTCTCCTGGGCAGTGGAGCAGCCTGCCTGGACCCTCATCTTCCTGAGAGTTCCAAATCAACAGACCCCCCTCCTGCTACCAGGCCCCTCTGCCACCGGCAGCCAGCAACCCCTGTGGTCAGCCCCCACCGCCACACCCAGGGCCACCTCCGGAAGTCCATGAGAAACTACAAAGCACCAGCCCTCGCCTCCATGACGGTGCCCATAACCCTGGGCAAGGCAGGGACAGGCCTTGGTGGCCTGTGAAATGATGTGATGCCCATTCCTCCAGTGGCCAGTGGCTGCCTCAGGTGTCCAGCCCGGCTCCGGGTCAGATCTTGCCTGCCTTTGCCTTGACGGCTGGCTAGGACCTCCCCCAGGGATCGGGGACCTTCTTGCCACCTAGACGGCACTGTCCACACAGCCTGTGGACGCGAACCCTCCCGTGACCCTCCTGTGACCTGGACAGCACCGTCCACGCGGACTGCGGACACCCGCCCCCCTGTGACCTGGGCGGCACCGTCCGCTCAGCCTGTGGACGCGGACACCCCTCCCGTGACCCTCCTGTGACCTGGACGGCACCGTCCACGCAGACTGTGGACATGGACAACGCCCTTACCCC
>NW_006399752.1:32592062-32610689 GCF_000299155.1 Elephantulus edwardii | reverse complement strand
CGCGGACACCCCCTCCACCCCCCCGTGACCTGGACGGCACCGTCCACGCAGACTGTGGACAAGGACACTCCCGTGACCCTCCTGTGACCTGGACGGCACCGTCCACGCAGACTGTGGACAAGGACACTCCCGTGACCCTCCTGTGACCTGGACGGCACCGCCCACGCAGACTGTGGACGCGGACACCCCCCGTGACCCCCCCGTGACCTGGACGGCACCGTCCACGCAGACTGTGGACACGCGCGGCTGAACATTGCTCCAGCGCGCCACCTCGTGGTCGCCCTCGGAACTGCAGCGTCTGCCTCTAAGCACGCGATGTGCAGGGGCGTCGGACCCCGCTCGTAGCTGACCCTCCCGTGGGGTTTTGTACTAGGCAATAAAGACACTGCTCCCCTCAGTAGACAGCCTGCGGTTACCCATCGAGTTTTTGAAGGCTGTTTACTTCAAAAGTCTTGCTCCCTAGTCTGGAAGGTGCTCTGAAGCCTGTCCACTTTGGGTGACTCTGCTGGTCTTTGAAATCCCAAAGACATAGCTTTCAGCTTCACAGTGACACAGAAGCCACGACAGCACTGCACACTGAGCGAGGAAGAACCCATGCTTTGAACTGTGGTGATGCTGAAAGTATTGACTATCCCACAGACTCCCAAAAGAACTAAAACTGCCTTGTGGGAGTGAAACCAGGGTGCTCCTTGAAGCAAGGGGGGGGGGTGTGGAACGTCACTTCACATACTTTGGGCATGTTATCTGAGGGGCTAGTCCCTGGGGAATGACATCATGCTAGGAAAGGGGGGCTCAGTGTAAGAGGGAAGTCCCTCAAGGAGATGATTGACACGGTGACCATAGCAACGGGCTTGAACGTGGTGGAGACTGTGAGGGCAGCAGGATAGGGCACGGCTCTGCCCTGGTCTTCATAACGGTGTTGTGAATTGTAGTCCACTCGATGGCCCCTCAGAGCAGCAGCCCATCAGTAATAACACCACTGAAGCTGACAGACTCATCAAAGTGGGATCCACATAGGAATGCCCTCAGCTCCCCTGTCAACACTAGAAACGAGTCTTCTCTATCCTTCCTTAGATAGAGGAGCTCTGGTGGTGTAGTGGAAGGAACTGTGCTGTCAACCCAAGGGTACGTGGTTCGAATCCATCCACCAGATGCCCCAAGGGAGAAAATTAGGCAATCTTCTCCTGGATGATTTCCTGTCTCTGAAACCTACTGGAGGGTGAGAGTGGTCAGTTCCACTTTGATGGTACACAACAACAACAGAGGTGGGAGAAAGGGGCTGTCTGCCCCCGTAAATAGCACAGCAGATCTTTTCTGCCCTGCAGGGTCTCTGCGAGTCACAGTGCACGTAATGGCAGCGGGTGTGGCTTTGATTGGGTTTGTAGATGGGTGGCGCCCTGGTGTCACAGCAGTTAAGTACTTGAATACTATACGAATGTTTGGCAGTTTGAACCCACCATCCGCTCCCCAGGAGAAAGTAGTGGCAGTTGGCTTCCATAAAGACATTCTTTGTGATTGCTGTTTTGGAGGCCCCACCAGGTGGTTTTTACACAAATGGTTGCTATGGCAATATCTTGTTATATATATTTTACTGTAATTGAGAAGGAAACCATGTGGCATGGTGTTTAAAGTATTTGGCTGCTGACTGAAAGGTTGGTGGTTCAAATCCCAGCTGCTCCAGGTAAGGAAGATGCACTACCCTGCCCCCGTACAGATGGACAGACTCAGAGACCCATCTTACAGGGCCCCTGTGAGAAGACGCCAACCGGATGGCAATGGATTTGGCTTTGGCTTTGGCTTTGGCTTTGGCTTTGCAGACGAGAAACTGAGACCCAAGTCCCACAGCCAGCATGTGGCCCAGCTGTAGAGCCGTGTGCTTAGCCCGCAGAACCCACTGGCTCCTTGGGGCCAGGCCCTAGAGGTCTGCTTCCCTGACTGGCAGCGTCAGTTCTGTGCAAACTGGAGGAGGAACTAGGGAGATGCAGGGATGGAGCAGGGAGGTGGTCCCAGCCTAACTCTCCCCATCACCTCACTCAAGCCTTCCCTGGCTCTCAGGCCTGCAGGGACGGGGCATGCGGAGCTCTGCAAGCCCAGGTGCCAAGAACCATGAGTTCCAGATTCTGCTACGGCCTTGCCTTCCCCATCTGGGAAGTGGGCAAGCTCAGAGCCTATCTTCAGTAAGGACATGAAGTTGAGGTTCAGGCCCAGCAACTGAGAAATCTATCCATGGGGATGGGGAGGGAGGGAGTTGAAGGGGCAAGGGGGGCCCTCAGACCCCCAGATGCTGGATCCTATCAGTGCTGAGGTCGGTGAGGCCTTGTAGCCATTCCAATGAGCAGAGCGGGTAGGAAGAGCTGTCTTGTGTGGGCTGGGGGCTCATGGGGAAGTGGAGATAGAAGGGATGGCAGGATGCGGGGGGAGCAGGGAATCTCAGCTGACAGGGCTGAGGGACCAAGAATGAGATGGCAGGAGATGGTGGTGCTGGGGCCTGCCGGACAAGGGGCTTGTGGGTGGGGCTATGTGAATGAGGGGGGTTTGCAGTGCAGCTGAAGGCCCCATGGGCAGGGATCTGGAAGCAGGGCTGTGAGGGGCTCTCTGGCTAAGGGTCAAACAGTGGTCCTTGGTGGTTATTCAGGAAGCTTGGGGAAAGAGGACCCTCCCCTGAAGCCAGACCCTTGTCAGGCTGGCCAGGTGCACTGAATCCCTCCTCCATCCTTAGACCCCCTACACTGGGTCTCTCCTGAGCTCAGTCTCCCTGTCTGCTCAAGGGGGCAGCCCTGATGGTGATGGAGCCGGATCAGATGGGGGTGAGGATGAGGAGGCCTTCCTGGGCATGGATGCCAGGCCAAGATGGGGGCGCTGTGTGTGCCTCCAGGGGCTGCAGGCCCCTTGGATGGACCGCTACACAGCTCAGCGTCCACTGACCCCAGGATGGCTTCTTCTTCCTCATCCCCTCCTCACTCCCCCAATCTGGAGAGAGGGGCCAATGGACAGAGGCGGGGTCAGCTCTCAGCTGCCCTGAGGCCCCCATACTCCACCCATGTGACCACCAAGGAGTCAGCACTCACGTCCAGGTCAGGCCCTTAGGCCTCATGCCTACTAAGCAGCCTTCTCTAAACCCGTCCCGGCCTCTGCCCCTGCCCAGCTTGTTCTCAATGTGGGCTACAAACTTCACCAGAGGTGCCCCCTGGGACCTGGGCACACAGTCCTCCTTGCCTGGTGGGCACTTTCCAGGCCCATGTCACAGATGAGCAAACTGAGGCCGGCGCATCATGACCCGGGTCGGCTATGCGTTCATGCAGTCAACACACATTTATTGAGCATTGACTTGGTGCCGAGCCCAGGATGGGCTCGGGGGACTTGGAGACGAATGACACGTGGAGCCGCCCCGAGGCCCTCATGGCCTTCCAGGGCGACGGCCACATCCACGGACACTCACGATGCAGTGTGGTCAGTGTGGAGTTAGAGGTAGCACAGGTGACCGAGGGAGCACAGACGAGGGGCCCCGGCCCGGCCGGGGATGGCAGAGGGGCTTCCTGGAGGAGGTGACACCCGAAGAGGGCTTCAGGGGGTGAGTGAGTTAGGGTGTCTCAGCAAAGGGGGGCCTGTGCAAGCTTCAGAGGGGCATGTGAGGAGGACAGTGGTCAGCAGTGGGGAGCGCTCAGGAGATGAAGCAGTTGATGGTGGGCAGAGGCCTGCTGGGAGGCAGTGTGGGGGACCAGGACTGGAAGGGTGTTGGGGAGATGGGGGGTGGCCCTCAGCTAGAGTCTGATCCTGCCTGGAGCCCCCAGAGGCCTCAGCAGGGTGGCGGGGGCGCAGGCTGCCAGTCTCGAGGCCGCAATGTGCACAGCACGGGGTCCAGAGGCTTGAGAGTGGCCTGCTCCTGCAGGCCGAAGCGCTGCCCGGGCACCAAGCGGAACTCCAGCCTCTGCAGCAACTTGGCCATGACCACCTTCACCTCCATCTGCGCTCGGACAGCGAGAGCATGGGAAGAGGGGGCACTGTGTATGAGCCTCCACAAGGGGCCCCAGCTCTGGCCTGGGGACCTCTGGACAGGTCACCTCCCTGCACATGGCCCTGGGGTATGCACCTCCTACCTGAGCGAACTGCTGTCCAATGCAGGAGCGAGGCCCCAGAGAGAAGGGGAAGTAGGTGAAGCGAGGCCTGCAGGGAGAGAGGGGTCAGCAGGTGGGAAGCCCCGTACCCCGCAGTGGACAGAGCTTGGGGCCAGGTGGCAGACATCACAGAAGAGAAGCCTGGTGACCTTTCATGAAAAATGACAGCCAGGCCAGGCCTGTGGAGCCATTCCATGCTGGACGCACGGGCTCACTCGGAGCTGAGACCAGCTCACTGTGCTTGGTCTCCATGCACCCTCTTCCCATCCTCCACAGGGAGCTGCTAATAGCCCTGCGCCACCACAAAGAGCTTGCAGCTTGGAGAGGCTAGCACGAGGTCATGGTCACTCATAGAGTTGGCCCCATGTCCAGCTCTGGATAGAGGCTGGATGTAGACTTGGGTGATCAGCTTCCTGAATGTCCCCCAACCCACCCCTGCTTCACCTCATGATCTTAGTAACTCCTGTAACAGCATGTTCCCATTTCTCAGGTGGGATCGTCAAGGCTGACAGAGGGAAAGTCTCTTGCCCAGGCCACACAGTCCCCAGTATTAGGTACTGGTTGTGAGCATGGGCTGTGGAAGCAGGTGGAACTGGGTTCCAGCTCACATTTTGGTTGTGTGTCCTTGGGCAAATGACTTCTCTCTAAGCGGGATTCCTCCTCAGAAGACAGTAACTCATAGTCCCCTCACATATGACCCAAACAGGAAGTAGCTGTGGTCATCGTTGTCCCTCCAGGCGTTCACCTTGGGGCAGCGCGATGAGAGACTTACTTGGGTGCTCCAGGGCTGAAGCGGTCAGGGTTGAACGTCAGTGGATCCTCAAAGTACGTTTCCATCCGCCCCATGACATAGGTGCTGAACTGTTGAGAAGAGTCACTGGCCTCCGTCCCACCCTCAGTTCCCCTCACACCCTTCTAGCCACTGTAACCACTGAATTCCAGTGGGGCAACTCAGAGAAGAGGGGCCATGGCCACCCCATCACCATGTCCCCACCAATCATCGCTCTACTTACCCACCTCTCCAACCACGACCTCTCCAATCACATTTCCAACCACGCACATTTCCAACCATGACCTCTCCACCCACCCACCCCTTCAACCACCCCCCTCCACCCATCACCTTGCCAATCAAGCTACTTCTCCAACCATCCACCTCTCCAATCACCACATTTCCAACCAACCGCCTCTCAAACCACCAACTCTCAACCTACCATCTCTCCACCTCCTCTTGACCTCCATCTCTCTACCCACCACCTCTCCACCCACTTGTCTCTCTATTCACTATCTTTCCACCCACCCAACTCCCCAGGAAGAAGTAGGATTACACTGGCCTCTGAGAAGTCCATAAGAGGAAGAACAGGGCGTTCAAACTCCCAATACACCCACTGTTGTTGTCAGACTATAATTATTACACTATTTAACGGATGGACAAAATGAGGTTTAAGAGAGGTTTGCTGACGGCCTGAAGTCAGCAGTGAGTAAGATCCAAACACATGTCTGACTTTGCAAAGCCTCACTCTCTTCTTGTTGAGGCAAGGACAACTCACAGTGACCCTCTGAACAGCAGACCTGGACCCTGCCCTACCCTGTGCCAACCTCATCGTCTTCAAAGACAATACACTCCAGCCCATTGCAGCAGTCACTGTATCAATCCTTCCGGTTGAGGGTCTTCCTCTCCCTTGATGCCCCTCCACCTTCCCAAGTATGAGGTCCCTCTCCAAAGAACAGCCTCTCCTAGCAACATGCTCAGAGTATGTGAAATCAAATTTTGCCATCCTTGCCTCCATAAAGCACTCTGGCTGTTTTTTCCCAAGACATATTTGTTTGTTCTTTTGGTGGTCCAAACCACAACTCAAAGGCACTCATCTTCTGTCGTCCTTACTCATTGTCTAGCTTTCAGATGCATGGCAAGTGACTGAAAAGACCATGGACTAATTGGGGCGCATCTTGGTCTTCAAACTGACATCCATGCTCGTCCGTATCTTGGAGAGGTCCCTGACAGCGGACTTCCCCAAAGCAGTCTGTCTCTTGTTCTCCTGAATGCTGGTACCAAGGGTGTTGATTGTGGATCCAAGTGAGGTGAAATAGTTGACAGCTTCCACCTTTTGCCCATCTATCTCAACGTTGTCTCATTCTCTAGACCTGTGAAAACTGCTCACGTCCAAAGGTTTCTCCTCAATGTCAGGCTTGCTTCGATGGGTCTCGGGGAGCAATGGTCCTCCATCCACGGGGCGTAGTGGCCCCTGATTGGAATAAAAACTCTCACACATCTGTCTTTGGAGAATCGACAGCCATGCTCACCTCAATCACAGGACCCTGTGTGCTGTCTTTTCCACCATTGGACAGACCTTCATACAAGTCTACACCACCTCTGGTCTCTGTGCCAAATGGATGGCTGGAGGATAGGGAGCACAGCTGGAGAATAGGGAGGACGGCTGGAGGATAGGGAGGAGGGCTGGAGGATAGGGAGGATGGCTGGAGGATAGGGAGGACGGCTGGGGGATAGGGAGGAGGGCTGGAGGATAGGGAGCACAGCTGGAGGATAGGGAGCACAGCTGGAGGGTAGAGAGCACGGCTGGAGGATAGGGAGGATGGTTGGAGGATAGGGAGGATGGTTGGAGGATAGGGAGCACGGCTGGAGGATAGGGAGGATGGTTGGAGGATAGGGAGCACAGCTGGAGGATAGGGAGGAGGGATGGAGGATAGGGAGGACAGCTGGAGGATAGGGAGGATGACTGGAGAATAGGGAGGAGGGCTGGAGAATAGGGAGGACAGTTGGAGGATAGGGAGCACAGCTGGAGGATAGGGAGGATGGTTGGAGGATAGGGAGCACAGCTGGAGGATAGAGAGGACAGATGGAAGATAGGGAGGACAGCTGGAGGATAGAGAGGACGGCTGGAGGATAGAGAGGATGACTAGAGAATAGGGAGGAGGGCTGGAGAATAGGGAGCACAGCTGGAGAATAGGGAGGACAGTTGGAAGATAGGGAGCACAGCTGGAGGATAGGGAGGAGGGATGGAGGATAGGGAGCACAGCTGGAGGATAGGGAGGACAGCTGGAGGATAGGGAGGATGGTTGGAGGATAGGGAGCACTGCTGGAGGATAGGGAGGACAGCTGGAGGATAGAGAGGATGGCTAGGGGATAGGGAGCACAGCTGAAGGGGTGATGGAGGCTGGAGGGGTGAGGGAGGCTGGAGGGGCCTGAGCTCTCAGAAGTGTTGGGGAGAACACTGGAGAGGTTCTGAGGACAGCAAAGGGCATCGCCTATATGTCAGATATTATTGCCAAGTGTGCACAATTGTATTGCTCACTTTCTCAATACACCATGGTTTAGGTACTATCATCAGTCCTCAGCCTGTAAGGATGAAAACCAAGACAAAGACCAAGGCTTTTCTTGAGATGCCCCTGAGAGCCGGGAGCAAGGATGGCATTGGAACCTGGGTCTGTCCATTCAGAGTCTGCATGGTTCTTCAATCCCAAGTTCAAAGCCAACTACAGGGATTTGCCCTGCCAAGTGTAAAAACACCCTAAAGGCACAATCAGTCATTAAGCCAGAGGTAGCATTGATACAAGAATAGAAAAGAGAGCCACAGAGATGACACCATGATAAGTGGAGAGAAGGCTTCGGACTGGAGACCAGGTTTTCCATATGTAAATATACTACGTCTCAACATCAGGAACACAAACATCCTCACAATTGGATGCAATTATCATGATAAACAGAGGAAAGACTGAAGTTGTTGCATTTTAACAGGGATGACAGCAGCAGTCAAGAAATTAAAAGATATGTTGCATTGAGAAAGCCTGCTATCAAGGACCTCTCCAAAGTGCTAAAGAGCAAAGATATCCACTTAAAGACTAAGGTGTGCCTGATCCAAATGATGGTATTTGAAATTGGGTGTTTTATACATCTGAAAGTTAAATCATGAATAAGGATGACAGAAGAATTGATGCTTTTGAATTGTGACAGGCAATCAACTTGATGACAGTGGGTTTTGGAAGTAACTTTAAAAAAATAACTTTAGAAATGTAATTATCTACTGATCTGACGTATCCTCATCTAAGTGGATGCTGAATTCTTTTTTCTGAAGTTCCTTGTAACTATGTAACCTACAAGTCAACAAATCACTGCATTTTCAAGCCATTCCTTTCTATCTTCTTATATGAATTCTCTGTCTCCTGTTGGACCGTGTAGTTCTGAATCCGGTGGACCTTGTGATTTCAAATTTGCAAGCTGCCTTGCCCATCAATAAAAGCAGCAGTCAAGGAGAGCATCCTGCTGAGTGAACTAACTCAGTCCCACAAGGACAAATATTGTATAAAACCACTATGGTAGAATGAGTATAAAGATGCAGGAGGAGTGGGAGAGGGTGGACGCAGCGGATGAGGACATGCAGGGGGAGGCGGGCTTAATCATGAGGTTGTACAATTTTATGGGGGGGTGAGGGAAAGCGAAAGAATTTGTCCTTAAAAACAATGTATTCATATTTACACAATGGAATACTATGCAGCTTTGAAAAATAAGGAACTTATGAAATATTATGCAAAATTGATTACCCTGGAGGACATGATGCTGAGTGAAATATCTCAGTCACAAAAGGACAAATATTGTATAGGGCCACTGTTGTAAAATGGGACTGACATCAGGGTTGAGGGAAGACAGAAAAGGAGGGGAGGAGCGATATATATTGCATTGAAACAGATGAGGGAGGGAATTGTTGAAAAGGGACGTATGAATGGGTATTCTTGTCATTACAGGAGTCCAGAACTAAGGCTGCACAGTGGAGTGGACTTGGGGGGAAGGGATTGCATAACAATGAAAGAGTTTTTCTTTCTTTTCAAGGAGAAGAGTGAATTGGGGGAGGAGGTGGGTAGGGAAAAAAGTGCAACAATGAATGACTGGAAACCCTAAGTCTCTGTGAACTTTCATTACAATTAATTTTAAAAAACACAATGTATTCAAATTTTATAAATAAACTAGTTGTTGTTATGTTGTTGATTGCCTTCGAGTCGAGCATGACTCAGTAATAATTATCAACACTTATCAAAGTTCATCGACTTTCATAAATAAAGTAGTAGAAAATTTTAAGGAAAAAAAAAGCAGCAGTCAAGAAACCAAATAACGTACTGTATTGGGCAAATTGGCTGTTAAGGTCCTCTTGAAAGTGCTAAAAAGCAAGAACTTTGTCTGAAAAGACTGAGATGCACCTGCCTCCAGCTATGGGCTTTTCAACTGCTTCCTATGCATGTGAAAGCTGAACGATGAATAAGGCAGACGGAAGAAGAATTGGGGCAGGAGGCAGAGAGATGGAAGAAGGATTGATATCTTGAATTGTCGTTTTGGTGAAGAATATTGAATGTCCTGCAGACCGCCAGAAGAATAACCAAATCTGTCGTCTAGGAAGGAGTGAATCCAGGGTGTTCCCAGGAAGCAAGAATGATGGGACTTTGTCTCAGAGACCGGGAGCATGTTATCAGAAGGGGCCAGGCCCTGGAGAAGGACTTTACGCTTAGAAAACTGGAGAGTGAGGATGACCCTGAAGGGATGGACTGAGGCAGCGGCTGCATTAACAGGCTAACGTGCAGCAGAGACTGAGGATGGTGCAGACCAGAGCTCCGCATTGATGTCCGCGGGTCACTGTATGCGGGGTCATTCTGATGGTGTCTAACAACAGTCTTATACTGGACAGCGTGGGTGGAGAGGAAACAACCTCCCGGGCTCAATGAGAAGGCATGGGGTAACCAGCAGGTCCTATGACCAGAGTCACAGCCTCCCCGCACCTCAGGTGGGGAACCCCGACATGGCACACACCAGGAGTGGGGTATTGCCAGGGACTCTGACCCCATCGATGAAGGTCTCCTCCTCCAGTCGGCGAAAGGTCCCCCAGGCAGGTGGGTACAGGCGCAGCGACTCTTTGAGGACCTGAAAAGCCACACAGAAAAAACGATTCGCATCCCTGAGCATGGTGCTTCTGGGCCCACCTCGGCCACCCGTATAGAGCTGACCATGCCCCTGACCCCAGCCCTGTCTGCTCCCCACACAGTGCTCATCATGTCCCTGACCCTGGTCTGGTCCGGACCCCGCACAGAGCTGATCATGTCCCCCAACTTGGTCTGGTCTGGACCTCTGGGCGTTAGTGTGGAGTCACCGCAGGGCCTCACCTTCCTGGCCAAGCCCCTGAAAAGACTGATGGGGACACCAAGGTCCTGAGAAGAAGAATGGACCTGCGCAAGAGCCCAGGCCTCACGCTGTGTCAGGGTCACCATTCCTAAGTGCTCTGCAGCTTGCTCTGAGCTGCCAGTCCCACGAAATGGGGCTCCGTGGGGGATATGATGATGCTGGTGGGGCCCGGGTCAGGTGGCAACGTGAGCCAGTAGTGTTAACTAAGGGGCTGGATCCAGATCTGGGCCTTGGGAGCTCTGGGCCTGGGAGTCACATGGATATCGCTGCCCAGGCCTCATCACCAGCCACTCCAGGGTCATAGTTCTGGGGTGCAGCCTTGGAATTGGGCACATGTTTGCAGTGAACTGGGTGAACCCTACAGAACAGATCCATTTTCCATTCACCAGCCTGTACACATTTTGTTTCAAGACGTTGATCGCAGTCCTCATAACCTGACATGACCCTTTCTACCTCCTCCGTGGCGTCTCATTCCATTCCTCCTTTCCTGCCTTCTGAACCCTGTCCTTGGACACATATCATCTGCTTGATCTCAGAGAGCAATCTTTGTTATTCTAAGGAGTGTGTCCCTTCCTGGTGTTGTGTAGCCTACAGACCTATCTATTGTTAGGCTGAAAATAGAACCGGGGATGAGACCCGTGACAGGCCAAAGGGTGAGTACGAGCCAGAGTCTCGAGGGTTCTGCCAGTCTCAATACAGTCAGTGAGTCTGGTCTCGTTTTATGATGGGGAGTGGGAATCAGGAATTTCGAGGATCACTGCCCTAAAGGACACAGATAGACAGCAGGCCTAGAAGCTTCTCTCCCACACCACCCACCTGGGAGAGGTACTGCAGCCTCCCCAGGTCCTCACAGTCCAGGTGCCTCTTAGAACCCACGACCTCATCCACCTCTGCCTGCAGCCTGCGGGGTAGAGAAAGAAGAGTTAGTCCCCAGAAATCCTTCCCCAAGGGGTTGGAAGAGTTGGGGACAATTCTCGCTAACAGACACTGTCCCCTTATTGCTAAAGACATCAGCATCTCACTTTGAAAACAAAATATCCCCGTCATTTGCAAATAAATTCTAGGAGCGTTAATACATCCATCGTGTGTCTGCTTTTTGGAATCCACTGTAAGAAATGCATCACACACATCAGGATCTGATGGGCAGCTGCCAACAGCTGGGAAGAGCTGCCGGGGCAGCCCCCACACACAGGAGGGTCACTCAGTGGACAAGCGCCATTAGGAGTGCTGTCATTATAATCAGGTAGTGAATCAGCTCGGATCACACAGCAGCGTGCGCTCCCGCCTGGCCCCACTCTGGCCTCACCATCTCTGCTGTACAGAGCCTTCCGTTACAGCTGTTGCCTCAGGTCAGCTCCTTGAGGGTCCTCCTCTCTGTCAACGGATCTTACTCTTCCAAGCACGATGTCCTTCTTCAGGGGCTCCTGACAACACTCCCAAAGGACAAAGCCTCATCACCCTGGGCTATACACAGCACTTAAAAACAGGATGTTCTGCAGAAGGAGGGATGCTCAACTTCATCCCCTATACTTTGGGCAAGTCATTAGAAGGAGCCAGTCCTTGGAAAAAGGCATTATGCTTGGGACGGTGGAGAGTCAGTGAAGGAGGGCAAGACCTTCAACAAGACAGATTGACACAGTGACCGTAACAACAGGCTCTCGTGTGGCAGAGAAGATGAGGATGACACACAACAGGGCAGGGTTCAGGTCTGTTGTTCGTAGGGTCACTGTAAGTCTTACTCAACTTGACAGAACCTAACAACAACAACAAAAGTGTATTTAGTAACTGTTCAAGTTGAGTGGTGGGTGGATGGGATTTTTTTTATCTTATTCTTTCTCCTCTAGTCTATATTGAAAATTTTCCATAATAAAGCATTTAAAGATTGCGCTCATGTGAAACCTATACTTGGACCAGGAAGTGGTTGTCAAAGTAAGGGAAACCCTGCATGGTTCAAAATCAGAAAAGGCATGCATCAGAGATGCATCCTGTCTCCATATCTTTTCAATCTATATGCTGAACAGATCATTGGAGAGACTGAACTTGATGAGGAGGAATGTGGCATCAGAAGTGGAGGAAGGCTCATCAATAACCTGTATTATGCAGATGACACAACCTTACTTGCCAAAACTGAAGAGGACCTGAAGTGTTTGCTGCAGAAAGCCAATGACTGCAGTCTTCAATATGAATTAAAGTTCAACATTAAGAAAACAAAGATTCTCACCACTGGGCCAATTGGCAGCATCAGGATAGATGGAGAAGAGATTGAGATTGTTAACAATTTCAGCTTGCTTGGTTCCTCAATCAATACTTTTGGCACCAGCAGTCAGGAAATAAAAGATTAATTACATTAGGAAAATCTGGTGTCAGGGTCCTCTCCAGAGTGCTAAAGGGCAACAATGTCAGACTAGAGACCAAGGTGCACCTGGTCCAGGCCATCGTCTTCTCAATTGTTTGCTATGCATCAGAGAGCTGGACAATGACTAAGGGTGACGGAAGAAGAATCGATGACTCTGAGTTGTGATGCTGGAGAAGAGCATTGAACATATCATAGATTGCCAAGAGAATAAACAATTTTGTCCTGGAGAGATTGAAACCAAGTTTTTCCTTAGAGACAAGAATTTTGAAGGTCCATCTGTTACACTTTGGACATGTTGTCAGGAGGGACCAGTCCTTAGAGAAGGACAACATGCTTAGAAGGATGAATGGACAGTACAGGAGAGGGACACTCTGGATGAGATGGATTGACACAGTAACCAGGGTGATGGTGGCAGGTGTGTAGGAGACAGTGAGATTGGCTCAGAATAGGGCAGGGTTCACAGCTGTTGTACATAGGGTCACAATGAGTAACAGTTGACCCAATGGCACGTAACAACAACATATATAAATGATCAATATGTGCATGAAAAGACATCCTATCATCAGTTATAGGGCCTCGGTGAGGTGTCACTCCATACACCCTCAGGATTGTTATTCGGGGAAACCTAGGTCACAGCAAGTTGGTGGGAAGGCAGAGACTATAAAATGGTGCAGTGACCATGGGAAACAGTTAATGCAGGATTACCGCCCAACGCGGTCGAGTCCAACTCACAGCAACCCTCCCTCAGGTTTCCGAGGGCTGTAAATCTTTATGGGAGGAGATCGCCTTTCCCCTCAGGAGCACCTGGTGGATTTCAACCACTGATTTTTCAATTAGATGTCTGACATGTTAGGCTTTACACCACCAAGAGTCCTTACAATTGCCATGTGACCCAGAACCTGCATTCCTGGTTGTATTCCCAGAGAACGAATGTGGGTGCTGAGCGAAGAAACAAAATGAACTTGGACCTGAGTATTGACAGCACCCTTATTCACAGCAGTCAAAGGTGGAAACAGCCCAATGTTCAGCTGGTGAATGGATGAACATGTGTGGTACAGACAAATCCAAACCCACTGCTGTAAAGTGGAGCTTAACTTACAGAAGCATAGTGATGTCAGTTTGATGACTAATGTGTGCTTGACTCAGGCCACACTCTTTTCAATCAACTGCTACGCATCTGAGAGCTGGACAATGAATAAGGATGACAGGAGGAGGATCAATATCTTTGAGACAGGAGTGTTGGAGAAGAATATGGAATATTCCATGAACTAAAAAAAACAACAACAACCAAATAAACAACAACAACAAAAAAAAGCACACCACCCAGATGGGTTTGGAGACAGTATAACCAGCTCCGTGGAGGCAAAAATGGTGAAGCTTTGTCTCACATACCTTGGGCATGTGTTAGGAGATGCTATTCTTTGGAGAGGGACATCATACTTGGAAAGGTGAACAGTGGCAAAAGAGATGGACACAAAAATGGACTGACACAGTGACTGCAGCAATAGGCTCAAGTAGGTCAGAGATGATGAGGACGGCACAGGGCAGGACAGGGTTCTGATCTGCTGGTCGCTGTCAGTCACACTTGAGTTCAAGGCATCTCCCAACATGGCAGAGCAGGATTCCCCTACAGGGTTCTCAAGGGAGCACTGGTGGATGAGTGGGCACGAAGTTGTGCTGCCAATTGAAAGGCGGGCTGTTTGAACCCTCCAGTAGCTCCTTTAAAGAAAGGTGGGCAATCTCCTTTCGTCTGATTTACAGCCTGTGGAAACCCCCTCGAGAGGCAGCTCTCAGGCAGTTCTGAATCAGCAAGAGCAGTGAACAACAACACAGGGCTCCGGGTTGCAGACCGCTGTAGGAGCAGACCACCACTTCGTTCCCCCAGGAGCTGCTGACGGACCCAAACCACTGGCCTTTCAGTTAGCTGCTAAGTGTGTACAGTGAGCACCGTGGCTCCTGATCGGCGCATCGCTCACTCGTCGCCATTGAGTCAGAACCCACTCAGAGCTAACTCATGACTCAGTGTCGTCGCTCCTGGTCAGTGCATCACTCACTTGCTGTGTACAGCGAGCCGTGGTGGCTCCTGATTGGTGCATCGCTCACTCGTTGAGTACGGCGACAGCTCCTGATCAGGGCATCACTCATTCATTACCGTCGAGTTGGACCCACTCTCAGCTCATTACTCACTGCCATGGCTCCTGATTGGTGCGTCGCTCACTCGTTGTGTACAGTGAGCTACTGTGGCTCTTGATCTGTGCATCGCTCACTCGTTACCGTCAAGCTGGAACCCACTCTCAGCTCATTACTCATTGTCATGGCTCCTGATGAGTGCATCGCTCATTCGTTGTGTACAGTGAGCTACCATGGCTCTTGATCCGTGAATCGTTTACTTCTTACCTATAGTGAACCATGGCAGCTCCTGATTGGTGCATCGCTCACTCGTTGAGTACAGTGAACCATGGCAGCTCCTGATTGGTGCATCGCTCACTCGTTGAGTACGGTGAGCCACTGCGGCTCCTGATCGATGCAGCCCTCACTCGTTGAGTACAGCGACAGCTCCTGATTGGTGCATCGCTCACTCGTTACCGTCGAGTCAGAGCCCACTCATAGCTAACTCTCCCCCAGGTCTCCTGAACTGGAAATTGCACACGATTGCTTATCTTTTCCCAGCCGAGTTTCTGGTGGACTCTAACTGACAGAGGCCTGGCCTTTGGGTTTGTGGTGCAACCCCCTACAGAGCAGGCCAGCAGAGCTCCCCACAGATACAAGAGCGTCATAAAATAGCCACCCATATCCAGGAGTGAGGCTTTAACACATGCCTCACATGGATAGGAAGCCCTGGTGGCATAGTGGGCTGCATATCAAACTGCCAACCAAAACCTCAGCAGTTCAAATCTACCAGCTGGTCCAAGGAAGAAAGATGGGAAGTCTCCGCCAAGTCCCTTTTTCTGAGACAGGAGTTTGCATAGGCACAAGTCTACTCACTTTTTTTACTTGCTGTGAGTACAAACAAAGTGTGCTCATCTGTGTGCGTTTCCTGAGTATTCTCTGCTGGGGATAAAGACAGGGACCCTCTGAGTCTATCTGGGACTCAAATCAATGGCGTGAGTTTGGGTTAACAACATGGATGGATCTGGAAAAGATGGCACTATTAGACACAAAAGGGCGAATTGCTAGAGTCCCCTTCTGTGTGGTATCTGGAAAAGGCACATTCATAGCGACAAAGGTCAGTGGCCAGAGCAGGTCAGGGGATGGCAGTTATTGCTCAGCTTTCCTTTGGGGAGAATAGAAACTTCTGGAACTAAACCATGGTGATGGTCACACAGCATGGTGAATGTACTAATGCAGCTGAATCAAACCCCAAACCATGGCAAAAATGGGGAATGTGATGTCACACATATTTAATAATAAAATGGAAACACAGGATTGGAGATGACTTACAGTAACTCGAGATGTAGTGAGATACAGCAGGAATAGAAGCCAGTGGGCACACAGACGGCCAGAAACCCACCCAAGACTCGAGCCAGGAAAAGGGACAGAGGCTTGGCCATCCATCGTAGTGGGCAAGTCACCTCTGGTGGCCAAGAGCCCAGAGGTGGTTTTTAGCAATTATTATTGTCATTTCTCTGCATTTTCCAAATATTTTTATAAAGCGTATTGCTATTGTATTCTACAAACTCATGGACTGTTCTCTGTTCTCCAGTGTGTCTCCACAGCTGCACTTCTGTGCTCGGATGACCAAGAGTTGCCAGGAGGACCTCTGTCCCCAGTGCTGCCACCCCCATGTCTGCTTGCCTTCAGAAGGAAACCACTCTCTCGGCATTTTGTCCTTAAGGAAGCCAGGTGCCCCTCCGGGACTTTCTCCCAAGGGGGGCTCTCTGCAGCCCCAAGTCCAAGTCCCTCAGGAATACTGCTCAGGTCTCAGTGTCTGCTCCTGGATGGGAATTCTGTCCACGTGGAGTGGGAAGAGCCAAGGTCACCCACCCCTTGCCACAACCTCGGCCTTTGCCCTCCCAGAGCTTCCAACCCCGTGGCCTAAACAGACTCAAAGCAAATGTCTCCAAAGAGATGATGAATGTACTTGAATGAGATTAGGAGGGAAAATGCAGTAAGGTTAACTTGGGGTCCAGAGAAGGCTTCACCGAAGGGACAGGAGGTGTAAGAGGGGGGAGAAGAAGAGAGGGGAAGAGGAAGAAGAGGATGAGGAGTAAGAAGAGGTGGGGGAGGGGGAAAGAGGAGAAGAAGGCAGAGGAGGAGGAGGCAAGCAGAGAGGACTGCTGTGGCCGCGGTGTATGAAGAGCGTTACAAGGGCCCTGGGTGAGGGAAGCAGAGCCGTCTGAGCAGCTCAGCCACGGGGCGGCCGGAGGCGGCCCTCTGAGGCTGTGACAGCGGACAAAGGCCTCCCCCAGCCTCGGGCTCAGCCCATACCTGGCCACGATCTCTGGCTGGCGTGACAGCTCCATCACCGTAAAGGCCAAGTGGTTGGCAGAGGTCTCATGACCTGTGGGAGAGGAGAGAGGCGACTCCACGTGGGGACAGGGGCTGCAGCCCTCAGGGTCAAGGCTGAAAGTGACCGCAGGCTCCATCATTTCTGCAAAGCTCTGAGCCCTGGGTCGCCACTGAAGCTACTGACCAGCAATGAAGAAGGTGACAAAGTTGTCCAGCAGAACCTCGTCGTCCTGAGCGTCCTCTTCAGCTGAAGGACAAAGCAGACTCAGTCCCCAGCAGATGTCTGCTCACGTCCCAGCTCGCTCCCCACAGCTCACAAAGGAACCAAACACCTTTCCCCTCTGACACCAGACAAGAGACAACAGAGGCCAGCGTGGTCCAGACCTGACAGGCAGCCACCCTCCGAGGGTGCCCCGAACCTTTGAGGATCTGCGTGAGGATGTCTGCGGGAACGGCCTCCCCTCTCTTGAGGGCCTCCCGGCGCCGCTGGACCCAGTCCTTGCCAACCTGGCGCAGAAAGCGGATGCTCTCCCGGATCTCTCGGAGCTGTTTCCGCTTCCCTGGCAGAAACTGGAGGGGGGGGGGGTCCAGCACAATGGCCAGCTGCCCACAGGAGCCCGTCCCTCACTCCACCTCACTTGCCTTTAAAACCCCCAGCAGTATCAGCAAGCTAGGAGTCTGGAAGCATGGAAGAAAATTCTAGAAAAGGACGGCCTGAACCCAAGCATCAACTTCCCCTGTTATGCCAACCCCCTGGAGAGGAAGACCCCAGGTGAGAAGGACTGACACAGTGCCTGGGGCAGTGGGGGCAGGTGTGTCAGAGACGATGAGGTTGGCTCAGGACAGAGCAGGGTGATTGTTCACAGGGTCACTAAGTCGTAGATGACTTGACAGGACGAACAACATGTCAGATCCCTAGAAGTGATGGACGATGCCTTGACCAGCTTCATGCAGCAGTGAAAAGAAAGGAGGACCTCTGATGGGGGAGGGCAGTTGAGACATCGCCCAAGGAGGGACCACAGGCAAAGTGAAGTTGGGGGGGGTCTGCTGAATGAATGAGATAGTGTAGGGGACCACAGCTCAGAGGCTGAGCAGGAGGGGAATCTGGGCGTCAGCACCTTGGGTACCAGCTCCCCACCCCTGGAACAAGAAGGTGGTAGCCAGAGCCGCAGCAGCATCAGGCATTGTGGTGTGATGTGAGATCACCTGCTCTGAGGATCATTGTGCAGGAGAGAAGGATGAACCCTAACTTACCCAGGCCACTTTCATTTCAAGCCTCTGCTCTAAAAGGTGAAACCCAGATGGTTTGGAGGATGAAGGCAACTGCTTTAGATACACCTGAACTCATGACCCATTCTGAGAACATTTGTGAAGGAGCTCGGGCAAGTGGGAGCACACTGTGGTAAGGGCCGTGGGGCAGACTGGCTGGGTAGGGCTGCGGGGCAGGGCTGGCCACTGGGCAGGGCTGAGGGGCAGGGCTGCAGGGCACGGCCGTGGGGCAGGGTGGCTGGGTAGGGCTGCAGGCC
>NW_006399752.1:32578946-32591817 GCF_000299155.1 Elephantulus edwardii | reverse complement strand
CACGGCCGTGGGGCAGGGTGGCTGGGTAGGGCTGCAGGCCAGGACTGCAGGGCAGAGCCATGGGGCAGGGCCATGGGGCAGGGTGGCTGGGCAGGCCACGGGGCAGGGCCATGGGGCAGGGTGGCTGGGCAGAGCCATGGGGCAGGGCCATGGGGCAGGGTGGCTGGGCAGGCCACGGGGCAGGGCCATGGGGCAGGGTGGCTGGGCAGGCCACGGGGCAGGGCCATGGGGCAGGGTGGCTGGGCAGGGCCGCGGGGCAGGGCCGTGTGGCAGGGTGGCTGGGCAGGGCTGCGGGGCAGGGCTGGCCACTGGGCAGGGCCGCGGGGCAGGGCTGGCTACTGGGTAGGGCTGCAGGCCAGGACTGCAGGGCAGAGCCATGGGGCAGGGCCATGGGGCAGGGTGGCTGGGCAGGCCACGGGGCAGGGCTGGCTACTGGGCAGGGCTGCAGGGCAGGGCTGAGGGGCAGGACAGTACCTTGGCCAGGGTGTTGCGGGACGCAGTGATACCCTCCAGCATCACTCTGACTGCTCGGGGCAGGGGCTTCTGGGCATCCAGCAGCATGCTCGTCTCCATGCCGAAAGCTGCCTGGGGGGAGAGAGATGAGCCAGCTCGTGCCTGGGGGTGGGAGGCCAGCAGGTCCACTGCAAAATGCAGCCTGGGCAGCTGGAGACCCAGGTCCAGGGCTAAGGGACTACAGACATCATCCTACCAACTACAACCATGGCCTGATGATTCCAGTGCTGTGAGATGTTGTGAAAACTAAAAACACATGGTAACTTCTGGCTCTGTGGGGGAAGCATTGGGCTGCTAAGCAAAAGATCTGCGGTTCAAATCCACCAGCCATATCTCAGGAGATGGCGAGGCAGTCTGCTCTCATGAAGACTTAAAGTCTCAGAGCCCCTAACAGACAGCTCCCCTGGGTCCTGTTGGGACACTGAGTCAGAACCAAGGAGACAGAAGTGAGCTGGAGCCTGACAGACACGTCTCTCCTGGAACACAGGCTTCCCCGGGGCCACTCCATCTAAATCCAACTATCTGCACCCAGGCATTCGAATAACAAGGATGAAAATGACACTCGCTGTCCCCACACTTTGGCTGCCTGATCTGCCTTCATATGGGGCTATGTGGGCAGCTTCTGATGGACAGCCACGCCGGGGCAATTTAGGGGAGGTAGGTTTTTGAGGTGAGAATGAGGCCAGTCCTGAGATGGACTGCTATCAGCCTGAGACTTGGCGTCCAGTGCAGAACCCAGCTCGTTCCTAGCCTGCTTGCACGTGAGGCCACCCTGCACGCTAGTGGAGATAGGATACATGAGGGCCGCTGCATGGAAGAAGGACTGAGGAGCACGAAGGGGTGGGGAGTACTGAGGAAGGGGTGAGGAGCACAGAGGGGTGAGGAACATAAAGGGGTGGGAGCACCAAGGGGTGGGGAGCACGGAGGAAGGGGTGAGGAGCACGAAGGAGTGGGGAGCACAAAGGGGTGGGGAGCACTGAGGGGTAGGGAGCATGGAGGAAGGAAGGGGTGAGAAGCACAGAAAGGAGGACAGAAGGCCCCCAGCCCGCGCCCAGCCATCTGCGGTCACCTTGGCCAGGATGTCCATGGTGGTGCAGGTCAGCATGTCCTGCATGGACACTGGTGTCTGTCCATCTGCTTTGGCCTCCAGAATCTCCATCAGCTGCTCTGCCTTCTCGTTGAACGTCTCCATCAAGCTAACCAAAGAGCTGAGAGACAAGAGAGGCATCAGAGGCCCCGGCCCACCCCCAGGCCCTCTGCTCTGAAGAGAAGGCGCTGTACCCCATACAGAGTGCAAGTGGACGTCCTGTTCACTAAAGGACGCTCCACTCAGGGCAGAAGCCCCGCTTTTGCCTTTGTCTTCACAGTTACACAGGATACTGTGATCCCAGCCCCTCAGCTCTGACCTCCAGGGTCACAGCAGTATACACGCTCTGGACAACAGTGGGAAGGAAGAGAAGCCTCCGGATCTCCTAGGACAGGGAGGGGGCCCCAGCGCCTCTGCTCCTCTGCTCTCCTCCCCAGCTGCGTCTCCTACTTTACCGCCTTGCCTTGGGCATCACAGTGCCTGACTTTCCCAGGGGCGAGTCCTCAGACACCACCTACACAGCCGAGAGCTCCACACACAGTGTCCCCTGATGCCCCAGCAGCTACACTGGACATCGCCTGTTGTTAGAGTCAGAACAACCCATAGCTGACCCTGCAGTAGGTTTTCAAGATAGTTAATTACACAAGAGGAGATCACCCATCCATTTCTGCAGAGCAGCTGGTGGATTCAAACCGTGTGCCTTCTGGCTGGCAGACAGCTCCTTATCTCTAAGTCACCAGAGCTCCCCTTGATGTCGCATAGGCATAGCGTTTATTTAGAAGAAGTGTGAGAAGATGCACTCCAAACTCTCAAAAACGGGGCCCCATGGGAGGAGGGGGGCAGAAAAGGTTACTTTGGATCTATGCTCTTCTGGAATGTCTGATCTTTTACTGCTGCTTATAACGGAAAGTCATTTTAATGTTACTCCTCTAGGTAAAGTGTTCTTTGTCTTCCCTTATTCTCATAATTCCTCTGTGAATTGTAAATTAGTCCTCAGTACAAAGGGGTTTTTTTACCTGAAAAGATTTTTAAAAGTAGAAGAAAAAGAGGAAGGGTACATTTTAAAAAATAAGGACATATGCAACAATGAATGAATAATAAATATAAAAAATAGACAGTAAGCCAGTACTTTACTACCCATTAGCCAACCCAAACTCTAACCTAGACCCTGGATCACAGCCTCTGGTCACCGGCAGTCCCTGTCCACACTGGTGACACATCTCATCCTGTGATCCTATGAAGGTATCTCTCTGATCAGGTGACCCCTCTACACTCTAAAACTCTTTGAAGAGCCCCACTTCCCTCCTCTCACCTACCTACCAGCGGAGTTCATCTCTCACCAACTCCCACCTGTAACACCACCTCTGAGCCCCTCCTGCCTCAGCCGTCCACACACCTGGCCCTCTACCTGGACTGCCCTTCCTCTTGTCATGTCCCTGTTAACCATCCTAACTCCTGTCCACTCTGGAGCCACGGACATGTCTCCTGAACTCCAGAGCCCTGGGCAAGGTCCTCTTCACAACACTCCCAAAGTCTGCAGTTACATGTGTCTTAGCAGGATTAAATGTGGTCGTTGTTTAAATCATTCAAGTTGGCTCTCCCGGGGGGGGGGGGGGGTGACCGGTTATTGTACAAAAGCCCCCCTGAACCCCCTGTGGCTCTAGACAGGACCATTTCTTTAATGTTTCTAGATGGGATTTCTCACAGTTTTGTTGGGCTGGGGTGTCAGCTGCATAATAAAACCCCAGCTCACTAGTCTTTTGTGAAAAGAATGAGGACCACAGTCTTTAGACAAAAGCAATATCCTGCAAAGTAGGAACGGCAATTTATTCTCAGGGTTTTATCACCCGGGTTTATTACAATCCGCAGTGACGTCGCATGAACAACGGCAGAGCCGACACACGCCAGTGGGCTCTCATTAATGGCTTGGGGTGCACATGGGCTCAATAACACCTCCACAGACACCCACAAATGCCTTCCAGGGCTTTTTATGTGCCATTTAGCAAATTTTGCCTTTAGGAATAAATAGTCCTCTAAGCCATAAAATAAACATGAAAAAGCAAAATACACTTAAGAACAAAAGAATCTCAACACCACCAATCAGATACAGGGTCCTGAGGACAGGAAAGGGCTTGTCCAGGAAGTGCCATTGGTATTCATGACCCAGCTACTGGAGGTGATGTCCTGGTTGGGGGCCACCCCTCTGCTGACCTCAAAGCTGCCCAAGGCAGGGGCTCCTGCAGCTTCCAAAGCCTTTGTAATCCTGGCTCTACGTGACACAGTGGGTCTTCAGTCTTTCCTTCTCAGCCTCACTTCTGGTAGTTTCTCGATCTTATTCATTTACTCTATGGAGAATCCTGGAGAGGTTTTGGGGTGCCTCGTGTGTGTTGGCTGTAAGAGTCCAAGGACAAGACCCACCTGCCTTCAGGGACCTGTGGCCTGATGGGGGAGGCAGGCGTGAAGGACAGATGCTGCAGGAGATGTAGCAGAGTGAGAATGGAGACAGATTCCATCTCAAGGGTCAAAGAGGAGACATCTGAGCTGGGTAGAAAACAGGGCTGAATTCCTTAGAGAACACACCATGAGGCAGAAAGAATGGTGCAAGCAAAGAAAGAAGATTCCAGAAAGTGCAAGGAAAGTGGGAGAGAAGATGAAGAGAATGGAGGCTTAGGAGGCAGACTTGAGGTGGTTGGGGGTAGAGAGCCACTGATGACTTCAGAGCAGGGGGCATGGTCAGGTCTGAGCTTTAGAAAAAGCTACTTGGCGCACCGGAGGTGGAGGACAGAGGCAGGGCGCCAGGGAGAGGCAGCAGCAGTTCAAACAAGCGTATTCACAGAATGAGCACACCGCTGACACTGTCCCTTCACGGTGGGAAGACACGGCACATGGTGAAGAGATCAACATGAACAACTCCAGAAACAGGACTAACAGGCATCGGGTGTCTCCTGAGGGATGTAGTGAGAACGCAACCTGTCTGTGATATTCCTGCCAGAAACTCAGGGACTGTCCACCCAAACCCAGAGGACGCAACTGCAGTCTATGAGGTCTGGGTCACAAAAGTCAACAACAGACTGAAAACATTTCTAGAGCAGAGAAAAGCAAAGAAATGTGTAATTAAGTACAGCCCATGAGCCTGGGTTTGGAGGTGTCTTGTTGATTAGATTACAATGTTGGATCAATCAATGTGACAGTTTCAGATTCTGAAAACTGAGCGGTGGTTACATAAGACAATGTCTTGATTCCAGGAAACACACACAGGAATATTTCAGGGTGAGGAAGCCCAATATCTCCAATTTCTTCTCAAGTGGCTAAATTACACAGTATATAAAAAGATTGTGGTCTCAATTCACCTTCGAAGGATGGGCAATCTCTTCCTGTGCAATTGACTGTATCTGAAAACCCACTCGAGGGTCAGCTATGGATCAGTTCCGACTCGATGGCACACAATAACAACATATAAAAATAGGCACGGAGTCTGGTGGAATAGTTGGTTATGAGCTGCACTGTTAACTGAAGTACCAGTTGTTCAAAACCCCCTGCATTCTGTGGGAGAAAGATGGGCAGCCTCCTCCCACAAGATTTACAGGCTCAGAACCCAAACGGAAGGTTATCACGAGGCAGAATCGACTGGACAGCAGTGGGTTTGATATGGAGTTACAGAAAAATATAAGAAACCCTGGTGGGGTAGTGGGTAAAGAATTCGGCTGTTAACCAAAAGGTGAGCAGTTCAAACCTGCCAGCCTCTCTACAGGAGAAAGCTGGGGCTGTCTGCTTCTGTCCCGAGCTGTGGCCTGGGAAGCCCGGGGGGCAGTTCTACTCTGTCCTGCAGGGTCGCCAGAGTCAGAAGCAACTCCCCAGCAGCACCCCTGGGCACCGTTATACACAAAGGTTTGGACACTGTGAACACCCACTTAGAGAAAGCAAACACATTCATGCATGCACACAGACAGAGGCTCCCCGGTAAGAGGGAAGCCATGAACAGATGTCAAACCTGAGTAAACGATGCATGGTGGTCCTTGTGCCAAGGCTTTCTTCTTAAATTTGAAATTATGCCAAAACAAAGCACTGCCTTCCTCAGCTGGCCAAACAGAGCCATCATCCAACCCAGCAATTCTACTCGTAGGTGTTCATAACGCCCAACTATCTATCCATCAGCTGATCAATGGACACGCTACTGTGATCTATCCCCGCAGAGAACATGACCCAGCCACAACAAGGAATGCAGGACTGACACACACCGTGATGTGGACAAACTGAAAACAATCGTGCCAACAAGAAAATCCAGGGATAAAAGGGCCCAGGTGTAGGATCCCACTGAGAGGATGCTCAGAACATGCAAATCCAGACAGAAGGCTCATCAGTCAAGGGGTAGATGTGGGGACGAAGTGAGGGGAGCTTCTGTGAGCAGGTGGGGGGAATCCTTCGGGGGTGGTAGAAAATAGAAAGCTCTGGGAAAGTCAGCTGTCAGGGACCTCTCAAGAGTACTGAAGAGCAACGATGTCAGGCTGGAGAGTAAGGTGCACCTGATCTGGGCTATAGTCTTCCCAATTATGTGTTATGCATCAGAGAGCTGGACAGTGACTAGGGATGACAGAAAGTGAATTGATGCCTTTTAGCTGTGGTGCTGGAGAAGAGTGTCGAATATACCATGGACTGCTAGGAGAACAAACAGTTTTGTCCTGGAGAGGGTGAAGCCAGAATGCTCCTTGGAGTCAAGGATTCGGAAGCTTTGTCTGACATACTTTGGGCATGTTGCAAGGAGGGACTGGTCCTTGTATAGGGAAGTCATGTTTGGGAAAGTGGAGTGGACGGTGCAGGAGAGGAAGACTCTCGATGAGATGGATCGATTCTGTGATTGGAGTGGTGGGAATGAGTGTGTCAGAGACAAATGAGGTTGGCACAGGATAGAGCAGGGTTTAGGGCTCTTGTACATAGGGTTGCTATGAGTCTCAAGCGACTCAACGGCACATAACAACAACAACAACAACAACCACCCTGACTATGGCACTGGCTATGCAGCTCTGCAAACCACTAGTGCATAGTGTACCATGTAAAGCTGTTGGAAGGAGAAGAACAAAAAAGAAAATGTTACATGGAGAATCTACATGAGAAACCCGGATGATAAGAGAGGCCTGAGTGGGAAGGTTCTTGGAAGACAGGGGCCCCAAGGCCTCCTGCATGGTGGACACTCTGCCCCAGATGCCCCTGATCTCTGGAGAGAGGTTCTCGGTCAGCTGAGCGGACTCAGGCCCCCTGTCCACTTGTCTTCTTTTATCTCTGGCCGAGTGAGGCCTCCTCAGATGAAGACAAGCCCGCAGGCCCTGCCCCGACAGACACACTCACCTCCGGCTGAAAGCCAAGTCCATGACCCGGCGCTGCTTGTGCCAGCGTTCGTAGTCACACTCGGACACCAGACCCTGGCCGAAGAGCCTGCAGGGACAGACAGACACTGGTGTAGGAAACCAGGTGGACAAGGGACCGCTGGTGGGCACGGCGTTGTCTTTTGGAGTGGGGAGAATGTTCTGGAACCAGACATGGCAAGGGCTGTGGGGCCTTGTGAGGAGCTGAGGGGCACAGGGTGACACACTTGAAAATGGTTGGGGCAGTGAATTTTATGAGGTGTGAATGTTACTACAACAATTGGGAGGGACATCACAGGGTGACGGTGTGTCCCACCTCGGCGTCCCTGCACCCCCACAGCCTTTGGAGGGGGAGGTAGAGGAGGAGGGCAGCCATCACCACCATTTGTGGGGCACTAGTGATGGTCAGCTGGACAGTCCACTCCCTCCCCCTCCCCCTCACCCTACCCGGCCTCCTCACCTCTCTCCAAACACAGTCTGGATGGCGCGGTACATCTTGAAGTCCTTGTTGTATTTGAGGGCCTTGAGCCACAGCCCAGTGCAAAGCGCTTCCAAGCACTGCCTGCAGACCTCCTTGAATGGCCCTGACAGGTTGGTTGGTTCTCTTGGCATGAAGTCCTTGTTGTATTTGGTTGACATCAGGAACCTCTAAACCCCCCACCCACAAATAGAACATGAGCTCCTGCACCCACAGACTCAGCTCTGGTAAACCCAAGGGCAAATTCGATCTCACAGCAAGTGCATCCCCCCGCCCCGTGGGGCTGCCATAGAGCAGAGCAGGCTGCTCCCCCACAGATGCCTGGAGATGCGGGGTTTGGGGGAAAGCAGCACCTCCTCCTTCCCTGTGAACTGGCTGGTGGTTTGAACTGGCAGCCTTTAGGTTAGGAGCCCGATGCTTAATCCACCGACTCACCACAGCTCCCTCTGGCAAGGCCTGCCTCTCCCCTTCCTCCACCCAATCCTCACCCCACGGGAGTCCTGTCTCCAGAAAATCCCTGCAGAAAGCCCAGCACGTGGAGCAGAGTGCGGCTTCCCCCAGCTCACATCTGGGATCCCACCCCTTCCACAGTGGAGAACAGGGAGTTGGTGTCGGGGAGCCCAAGGAAAGGACTCCTGGAAGGAGAGAGGCCCAGCATGGGTTCGCTGTACTGCAGGCCAGCTCAGCCTCAGAGATCAAAGAAGGCTTCCTGGAAGAGGGGGCAACTCGCCACCCCAAGAGCTGAAGGAGCAATGCTCCCACAGACCAGCGGCTTCTGGGGCAGGACTGCCCAGTGACCAGCTCCTGGAGCAGGAAGTCCTGCTTCATCACTAGGTGAATGCACGGTCTTGGGTGAGTGACTCACCTCGTCTGCCCCTCGCTCTCCTCATCTGACCAGATGGGACAAGACCACCTGCCTCGGAAGAGCTGCCAGGGGAGAGTAAACTGTTTCTGCGCAGAAGGTGTGAGAACAGTACCTGGCACACGGCCGGTGCTCAACCGTGAGCTGTCCCCGCTCCCCCTTACTGCTTGTCAATCCTTGCAAAGCACTGCTGCTGTGGTCAGGTGTCATCAGGACGATTCTGACTCACAGTGACCCTACAGGACAGGGTAGAACTGCCTTGTTACAGAGTCAAGGCTGTCAGTGTTTGTGGACTCAGGAATCACCCCTTCCCCCCATGGCACTGCTGGTGGATTCAAACCAGCAAGCTCCCAGTCAGCAGTGGAGGGCTTTAACTAGCATGGCCCTGTAGTCCTGCAGGCTACGTAAACTGTAATGTCTACTCTAGATATACCGTGAAAGAGCTTTAAAACACGACTTGAAAGGACCAATCCGATCTGCAGGCAACTTTATCATCTAGCAAGATGAAACTCCAATATTCCTCAAAGCAATAAAATGAAAATCATCTATCACTCAACATAGTGAAATTCAATGTCTGATATCCAAGGGGGGAGGAAATGCCAAACCAGGAAAATCTGACCCTTAACCATATCCAGAAATAGCAGAGATAATGACAATAACAGAAAATAACTCTAAAATACCTACAAGGAATATAACACATATATTTAAGGATTTAAAGAAACATATGCACAAAAATCTTCATGTCCAAGAACCACAGAGATTTAAACACGAGGGGGGGGGGGGGGGAGGGGAGGGGAGAGGGCAGTAATAAAGGGAAAGTCTTAAAAGTACACTCGTGAAAAAAAATAATCCAGACATATGTTGTTATTGCTGTGTGCTCTTGGGTCAGAACCAACTCATACCAACCCTCCAGTGGGTTTTCAGAGGCAGTAAATCCCACAGCAGAAGATTGTCCATCCTTCTCCCGCCAAGCAGCTGGTGGATTCAGAGCGCATTGGAGATTTCAGTGCAGCTCTGCACCAACCGGCCACCAGAGCTCTGAACATGTATGTTACTGTTGTGTTCCCTCTCGTTACAATCAACTCATCGGTGAGCCTCCAATGGGCTTTCAGAGGCAGGAATCGCATGGGAGGAGAATTCCCATCCTTTCCCCATGGAACAGCTGGCGGATTTGAACCGGGTGCCTTCAGAATTGCAGTGTAGATTCTTATCACTAGGCCACCAGAGCTTCCTCAGCATATATGATGTTGTTGTTTTTGTTGTTGTTGTTGAGTAGCGTCAAGTCAGAACGAACTCATAGCTGACCCTCTGGTGGGTTTTCAAAGGTAGTTAATCACACAAGAAAAGACTGCCACGGAGCAGCTGGTGGATTCGAACTGCCAGCCTACAGGATTGCAGTACAGCTTCTTACCATCAGCCCACCAGAGCTCCCTTAACATGTACAGAAGAACAAATAAAACAATGAATGAACACAGACTTCTCTTCAGTCACTGTGGCTAAGTCCACCCCGTGCCCCACTGCTGGCCAGAAGCACACATGGCTGAGCTGAAGAGGAAGTATCTTCAAAGTGTGAAGGAGAATCCAAACACCAGCCTCAGCCTCCATGCCAAACAGAAATACTTCAAAAAATAAATGGACAGTCCACTCTCTCCACTTTCTTTGTCTGCAGAAGTCTTTACTGTCCATTCATTATTTTCCTAGGCATGTTAGGTGCTGGTTTGCATGTTTAAGCGTGTGCTGTAAGAACTGTTAAGGGAGTTCTTCGGGGAGAATGGAAATGAAAACAGAGGCCCTGGAAACGATACCCACCCATAGGGGCGATGAAAAACACCAGAAATGGCAAACACATGGGAAGACAGAAAAGCTATTTTCACCAATTTTAATTCACATGAAAAGTAATTAGCTAAAGCAAAAATCATAATAAGTATTGAGGGTGTTAATAGTAGAAATAAAAGTAAATTGTATGGGAATTATTGCCCACAAGACAGGAAGGGAGGCAAGGATCTTATGTTACACACACAAAATGACATAATGTTGAAGACAGACGAGACAGTGGAGACCTCGATGGAGATCAGAGAACTCAAAAGCCCTCGATGCAAAGAAACAAGGAAGATGGAAAAGTGAACAGAAAGCAAATGGGACAAAAAGGAAACAAAGAGCCGCAGGTGAGTTTAAACCGAATCACAGTCCTAAGTACACCCCACACATATGGGCAAAGGACTCCAATTAAAAGACAGACTGGCAGACCTGATAAACTAGTAAAACTCAACCGCATGCTGTCTGCAAGAAGCTCACTTAAAGATAAAAATAGATGGACAACAATGTTTATAGCAGTACTGTTCACCATTGCAAGAACATGGAAACAGCCCATATGTCCAATCACAAGTGAATGGATTGAGAAGTTGTGGTACATTACACATTGGAATACTATGCAGCATGCAGGAGCAATGACTTTGTAATTTACTACCTAACTTGGGAGGGACTGGAGAGCATTATCCTGAGTGAACTAACTCAGTCCCATAAGGACAAATATTGTATAAAACCATTATTGTAGAATGAGTATGAGCGTGAAAATAGAGGGGTGAGGATGGAGGGGTAGGGTGTTAATCATACGATTGTACAATTCAGTGCGTGGGTAGGGTGAAGGAAATGGGAAGGATCTTTTGTGAAAAGCAATGTAATCAAACTTTGTAAATAAATCAGAATAAAGTAAAAAATAAAGAGAGACAGATTAAAAATAAAAGGATGGAAAATTGTATATCATGCAAACACTAAGGATAAGAACATGCAAGTAACTATATACCAACACCAGGTAAAACATACTTCAGAGAAAGCAGTATTACAAGGGACCCAGATGAGCGTTTCTATTACAAAGACAGTAACTTAAATTCATTGTAAGGACTTAAGAATTCTAAATGTATATGTACAGAGCTTCAAAATGCAGGATCCCAAAACTGAAAGGAGAAATACACAAACTCACAATTAGAGTTGAGGAGTTCAATATTCCTCTCCCAGTAACTGATACAAGGAGACAGAAAATAGTAAAGATCTGTGGTGGTTGTTGTTGCTTCTGTTGTGTACCCTTGAGTCAGAACCGACTCATAGCTGACTCTCCACTGGGTTTTCTGAGGCTGTAAATTGCATGGGAGGACATTGCTCATCTTTCTCCCATGGTAAAGATTTAGAAGATTTAACATTATACAAAAAACTATTTACTAGTATAAATAAATTCATTCTACAATTAGGGAATATCTATTCTTTTTTTTAATGACACATAAAAATGAAAAAAAATTCAAGAGAGAAAGATGGGCAGTCTTTCCTTCTAAAGACGTGCAGCCTTAGGAACACAATCATTAATCGGAACCAACTCCATAGCAGCAAACGTGTTTCTTGTGTTTTGTTGTTGTTAACATCTATTCTTTTTTTTTTAACTCTCTTTTTTTTTCTTTTGTGCATGTACCGTCAAATCAGATCTGACTGGTACAGGAGGAGATTGTCCCTCCTCCAGCAGAGCATCTGGTGGATTTGAACCGTGCACCTCTGGGGTTGCAGTGCAGCTTCTTGCCACTAGGCCACAGAGCTCCCTTCCACTAAGATAGAACATGTGCTCAGCAATAACCCCACCTTGCTGCCATTTAAAATGTTTAAAATCGCAAAAGATATATCTTCTGAGGAGATGGACCGACCCAGCAATGGGTCATAATAGAGGTAGTATGTCAGAAATAGTGGGATTGACTCAGCATAGGGCACAGTTCAGAGCTGTTGTGCATGAGTCACAGGTGACTCGATGGCACATAACAACAGTAGAATTAAACTAGAAATCACTTACAGATTAAAAAAAAACAAAAACAAAAAAACCCACCCCAAAAACCAACCCAAACAAAATGCTGACAGATCAGCTGCAACCCACAGCCTGGAGTGGAACTGCCCCATGGGTAGCAAAGCTGTGAATCTCTCTAGGACCAGAGGCCTTGTCATTCTTCCCCGGAATGCCTGGAAGGTTCTAACGACAACTTTTTTGTTAGCAGTCCAATGCTTGGCTTGCAGCACATCTAGGGCTGCTTCATTTACAATGTTGTTTTTGTTGTTAGGTGCCATGGAGTTGAATATACCCACGGAGACCCTGTGAAAGACAGACCTGAGCCCTGTCCTATCCTGTGCCGTCCTCATCACCTCTGACACACTTGAGCCCATTGCCACAGTCGCTGTGTCAACCCATCCTGAGGAAGGTCATCTTATCTTTAACTGACCCTCCACCTATCCAAGCATGAAGTCCTTTTTCAAAAAACAATCCCTAAAAAAGCCAACCAACCAACCAACCAAACAAACAAATCCCTCCTAGCAACATGCCCGGGAATCACCATCTTTGCCTCCAAGGGGGACTCTGGCCGCACTTTCTCCAAGACATTTCTGTTTGGTTGTTGTTGTTTGTTGTTATGTGCCATTGAGTCGTTTGTGACTCATAGCGACCCTATGTACAACAGCCCTAAACCCTGTCCTGTGCCAATCGCACTGTCTTTGACACTCCCATTCCGATTATCCCAGTCACTGAATCAATCCACCTCATAGAG
>NW_006399752.1:32575805-32577503 GCF_000299155.1 Elephantulus edwardii | reverse complement strand
AAAAATAATAATAAAAAAATTTAAAAAAAAGAAAATAAAAAAGGTGAACTGGTTGGATAGGTAATTTGTGTCAAATTGGTTGATAATAACCTAAAGTCTCATGCACATTCAAAAACTTTCCCAACCAGGTAAAAAGGAAAGCCGCAGACTGAGAAAAACTATTCGGTAATGACATGTCTGATAAGAGACTTATATCTAGAATTTATAGAATACTCCAGCATCTCAACAAGATAAACATAAACAATCCAATTGCAAAATGGGCACAGGACATGAACAGACACTTCACCAAAGAAGACATTCAGATGGTGAACAAACACATGAAGAAACGTTCAAAAGAACATTTTTGCTCTAAGAGAGATGAAAATCAAAACAACTATGAGATTTCATATCACTCCAGTAAAAATAGCAAAATTCAACAGAGCAGAAAACAGCAAATGCTGGCGAGGTTGTGTAGAAATTGGAACCCTTATTCACTGTTCATGGGAGTGTAAGATGGTGCAACCACTTTGGAAGACAGTATGGCACTTTCTCAAAAAGTTGGAAATAGAAATACCATTTGACCCAGCAATTGGACTACAGGGAATATATCCTAAAGAAACCAGGACTGCCACCGAAACAGATATCTTCACATCCATGTTTACTGCTGCTTTGTTCACAATAGCAAAGAGATGGAAGCAATCCAAGTGCCCATCAACAAACAAATGGATAGAGAAGCTGTGGTATATTCACACAATGGAATACTACACTGCATTGAAAAACAAGGAATTCATGAAATATTATACAAAATGGGTGACCCTGGAGGACATTATGTTGAGTGAAATATCTCAGTCACAAAAGAACAAATCCTTGCACACCCATGTTTACCGCGGCTTTGTTCATAGTAGCAAAGGGTTGGAAATAACCTAAATAACCTAAGTGCCCATCGACAAACAAATGAATAGAGAAGCTATTGTATATTCACACAATGGAATACTACACTGCATTGAAAAACAAGGAACTCATGCATATTATTCAAAATGGGTGACCCTGGAGCACATGATGCTGAGTGAAATATCTCAGTCACAAAAGGACAAACACTGCATAGTGCCACTGTTATAAAATTGGATTGACATCTGGGTTGGGGGGAGACTGAGAAAGATGGGATAAATTATATATACATTGAAACAGATGAGAGAAATAACTGTTTAAAAGGGGTATATGATTAGGTATTTTTGTCATGACAGGAGTCCAGAATGAAGGCTGCATAGTGGAGTGGACGTGGGGGGAGGGATTGTTTGACAATGGAAGAATTTTTCTTGTACTTTTCAAAGAGAAGAGTGAATAGGGAGGAAAGTGCAACAATGAATGAATGGAAACCCTAAGTCTCTGTAAACGTTCATAAAATTACTTTTAAAGAGGTTAAAAAAAGGGCAAATACTGCATAACACCACTGTTATAAAACAGAACTGACATGGGGGTTGGGGGAAACTAAGAAAAGAGGGGATACATGATGAACACTGTATTGAAACAAATGAGGGAAACAACTGTTTTTAAAAATATTTGATTAGGTATTATTTGCAAGAGGCAGTCATCAGAACAGAGCAGGGCAACACTGCATGGTTCAAAATTGGGAAGGGTGTACGTCAGGGATGTGTCCTGTCTTCATACCTTTTGAACCTGTATGTAGAGCAGATTATCCGAGAGGCTGGGCTCTATGAG
>NW_006399752.1:32573973-32574920 GCF_000299155.1 Elephantulus edwardii | reverse complement strand
ATTGGCACGGGATAGAGCACGGTTTAGGGCTGTTGTACATAGGGTCGCTATGAGTCGCAAATGACTCGACGGCACATAACAACAACAACAACATTATTTGCATGACGAGGTTGGGAGGAAAGAAAGAATCTTTTTAAAGAGAAAAGCGAAGTGGGCACGAGCTGGGTTGGGGGGCAGGGAGGGAAATGTGCAACAATGAGTGGATGGAAATCGAAATTTTCTGTAAACTTTCATTAAAATATCAACAAAAAAATAATAAATTGTTTTAAAAAAAATAAAGTCTCACCTTAGAAAATTAAGAGAATAAACTAAGCCCTGAGTGAATGTATACAAACACAAGTAAGGTAAAAAGATAAATCAATAAAACAGACAAAAATAGAGAAACCCAATAAAAACCAGAAGAACTGATTCTTTTAAAACAAACAAAATTTATAAACTTCTTGCTAGCCTCATTGAGAAGATAAGAGAAAACTCAAATTTTACTATTCTCAGTAATGAATTAAAACGCTGGTTCTCAGGAGACATCACTATAGTGTTTGCTCCTGTTATGTGCTGTTGAGTCGCCAGCAACTCATAGCGACCCTGCGTACAACAGCTCTGAAGCCCGCCCTGTTCTCAGACCGTCTCACTGACTCCGACTCACCTACCCCCTTTACTCCAGTTACTACTCTATCAATCAATCCACTTTATCCGAGGTCTTCCTCTCCTGTGCTGTCCCTCCACCCTTCCGAGCATGATGTCCTTTTCCTGGCCACGTGCCCAAAATATGTGAGATGGAGACATTCAAGACAATAAGGAACTAGGAGGAGTAACTTTATGTGAATAATTGCAACAAGTTAGATGAAATAGACAAATTTAAAACAACTATGAGATATCATTTCACCCCAGTCAAAATAGCAAAATTTAACAGAACAGCAAGCAACAAATGCTGGCGAGGTTGTGGAGAA
>NW_006399752.1:32560207-32572888 GCF_000299155.1 Elephantulus edwardii | reverse complement strand
AATGAATGAATGGAAACCCAAAATCTCTGTAAATGTTTATGAAAATTAATAAAATATAATTATAGAAAAAAAAAGAAATAGACAAATATCCTTAAAAAAACATAAATCACCAAACTAACAGCAACAACAAATATGAATGATTTTCTACCAAACAAAATTATCTAATTAAAAAACAAAACACACTTCTTTCAAAGAACATTGCAAGCTCAGATGTCTTCATTAACGATGTCTTCTTCAAGCTCTTAAGGAGGAAATAATACCAGCCTCACCCATCTTTCAGAAAGAAAAGCAGGAGAGAACACTTCCTAGCCCTTTTGATGAGGCCAGTTCTAACCTGACAACAAAACCACACAAAAGCACCGCAAGAAAAGAATAATACAGTGACAAAACTCCATAACAAAACATTAGCATAAGGAATCCAGTTCATGTAACATTTGGATATTAAGCAGTGTAACTCACCATCACCGCTTTTTTCTGCACTAAACATCTTGGAAAGTCTACCTACTTTAGTTGTTATTGTTAAGTGCCTTGGAGTCACCTGGGACTCATAGCAACCCTATGTATATAATAGCTCCCAATTCTGCTCTATCCTGAAGTCAGTTTCAGTGACTCTGACACACAATCCCCTTTACCCCAGTTACTATGTCAGTCTATCTTATCCAGGGTCTTCCTCTCCTGCATTGTCTCTTCACTCTTCAATGCATAATGTCCTTCTCCAAGGACTGGCCCCTCCTGGCAACATGCCCAAAATATGTAAGATGGAAATTAAAAATCCATGCTTCCAAGGAATATCTTGGTTTCATTTTCTCCAGGGCAGATTTGTTCTCTTAGCAGTTCATGGTATGGTCAATACTTTCCTCCAGCACCACAACTCAAAGGCATCAATTCTTCTTTGATCATCCTTAGTCACTGTCCAGCTCTCTGATCCATAGCAAGTAATTGCAAAGACCGCAGCTTGGATCAGGCACACCTTAGTCTCCAGAACGACATTGTTGCTCTTCAGCACTCTGACGATGTCCCTGACAACAGATTTTCCTACTGCAATCCGTCTTTTGATTTCTTGACTGCTAGTGCCACGAGTGTTGATTGTGGAACCAAGTAAGCTGAAATTGTTAACAATCTCAATCTCTTCTCCATCTATCATGATGCAACCACGGCCCAGTGGTGAAAATCTTTGTTTTCTTGATGTTAAGCTTCAATCCATATTGAAGGCTACAGTTCTTGACCTTTTGCACCAAGAGCTTAAGGTCCTCCTCAGTTTCAGCAAGCAAGATTGTGTCATCTGCATAACAGAGATTATTGCTGAGACCTCCTCCAATTCTGATGCCACATTTCTCCTCATAAAGCCCAGCCTCCTGAATGATCTGTTCTGCATATAGATTGAAAAGGGATGGAGACAGGATGCCTCCCTGATGCACCAATTCTGAACCGTTCAGTGTTTCCTTCTTCTGAGGACTCCTTTCTCATCTAAGTATAGATTTCACATGAGCACAATCACGTGTTCTGGAATTCTCATTCTTCTGAAGGTTAGCCACAATTTGTTGTGATCCACACAGTCAAAGGCCTTTGCATAGTCAATGAAACACAGACAGACATCGCTCTGTACTCTCTGCCTTGGTAGCATGCTTTATTGTCTGCATGTTTCAAACTTGGTTTTAACATTATTCTCTTCATTCTACTAGAGACACTAAACTGTTCAACATCTGCCCTGACATGGGCCTGGGTTGCATCTCTTAGTGGTACCACAGCCCTCCCCCAAGCAGGACGTGAGGAGTCACCGCCAGGAGTGAGCATCACTACCGTGTAGGGAGAAGCCCAGGTGGCACAGTGATCCAAACACCAAGCTGCTAACCAAACAGCCAGCGGTTCAAAGCCACTTGCCTCTCCATCGGAGCAGTGAGCAGACTTGGGACTCCTCCGGGGAGTTCCACTTCATCCTGCAGGGCCACGTGGAGTTTGAGCCGACTCAGGGCAGCGGGACAATTTATTGGGTTATTTCTTGTTCTGGGCACTGGGCTAGAAGCTCACATATCTTACTGGGTTCTGGTTTTACAACCAGCCTCTAAGACAGACACTGTGTCTACTTTACAGATGCGGGAACAGAGCCTCACGGTGGTGATGGTGTTCAGGGTCCCATGTCCTGTGGTGGCGGAGCTGGACTCGAGTCCAGTCCTACCAACTCCAAAGCGTCTGACAGTCATGCTGAGCGTCCACAAGGCAGACACCACCCTGCACACTTGACATCAGTCAATGCCAGCCAGGGCCTGAGAGGCAGCGTAGCGCATCGGACCCGAGCACAGCCCTTTCAGACAAAGTGCCTGGATTCAAATCACACTTTCCCTCTGTACTTTAGCTTTCTCATTCTTAAATGGAAATTAAGAAAACTCCCCCATCCAGGAAGATTCAATTGTAAACTACACAGAATAATGTGTGGCCCTTGTTTGTTCCAGAGGCCATCACACCAGCTGCAACATGGACAACACACGGCCTGGTTCCCCCAGTCGTGACTGTGCTGGAGCCCACCACGGCCGAGTCAGCCCACCTCTTTCACGCCCACCTTCTACTTCCCCAAGCCTGATGTCTCTCCTGAAAGCACGTCCAATTTACACGAGATGGTACCTTTGCTTCTGAAAATACTCTAAGGTCCATTGAAAGCATTATGTAAGTCTCTTTGAGCAACAGGTCTGTCAATATCTCATTCGCCTCGTCATCCTGGGATTAGCATTCCCATTCACAGGCGAGGGAACTGGGGCTCAGAGAGGTCCACTAAGTGTGTGTGCCCCGTTAGTGATGGGATGAGACTCCCAGCCCAGGTGGTCTGGAAGCCTGGACTTGCCCCTCCCATCAAGCAGCTCTGTCCTGGAAGCCTCCCAGTGACAGCAGGGTGGATACAAATACGCCACAAGAAATCAGGCCAGAGGCATTCTCCCCACAATGCTGGGGGCCACCCCTCCCCAACCCCTCCCCCATGGAAACTACTCTCCTCACCTTGACGGACTCAGGACTCGTGACGATGACCGAGGTTTTGTGGAAGACATTGACTCGCACGACAGGTCCATACTTCTTAGTCCTGGAAATCAAAGGAGCCCAAAGGAGGCTGTCAACATCCCAGGACATGGACACCATCAGCCTGGGCCCAGCCTCGGACCCTGGGACCTGGAGTGTCAGGCCCACGAGGGGCTGGCAGAGGTCACCGAGAGCCCTGTGCTGGGCCCACCAGGCCCAAGGTTAAGGCTCTGCCTTGTGGCTGAGGTGCAGCTGAGCTACATACATGCCCCTGGGCCTCAGTTTCCACAACCAGGAGATGGGTTGCTACATCTCTCCCTTGACTGCCCAATCAACGGCATCTCGCCTATGAACGTGCTTTGAAAGTAATGCAGCGACGTCTAACAGTCACTGCTCTGTGGTCTCCAAAAGGAGCTGTCTGCTACCCAAGGGCACACGGGTCGAGCCCACGAGCTGCTCCTCAAGTGAAATACTGGCAATCTCCTCCCGTGTGATTTACTGTCTCTGCAAACCCACTGGAGTGTCAGCTATAAGTCAGTTCCGACTTGAAGGTACACAACATCATCATCTCAAACCCTCTTCCCAGTTCCCAGATGGGAGAGTCCAGGCTTTGCCCTGAGGCATGCTAAGGCTATGTAGCAGGTGGGTGACAGGGTGTGGCCTCCGAGCCCACTCTCAGGAAAGTGCTGCTGGGTGGAGAATAGCCCGGACAGTCAGGGGTGGGAGGGCAGTGCGAAGGGGACCCTCACACAAGCAACAAACGACAAGTTAGAACCCACCAATCCAAGAACACATCTTGGAGCGTGCGGCCACAAACTTCGTCCTTTTTCCAAAAGTAGGGGAGGTGTCCTAGGAGGAAACTGGAACAAAACGGGAGCATTAGGATCGCCAGAGATTGACTTGGGGCACGCCTCTCCCACAGAGCCCCAAGAGGGTGTCGACAGCAGGCCCACTTCACAGATGGGAAAACTGAGGTATGGAGAGGCTGTGGCCTTGGCTCAGGGTCAAAGCCAGTGACAAGAGGAGTCAGAGCTTGAACCCGGGCTCCCAGAGAGGAAACCTTTCTTCCCTTTTTTCCCCCTTTTGTTCCTGCAGCAGAGGTTGGGGAGACACCAAGTGAAGCCCTACCCACAGCACCCCCAGGTGTTAGACTAAAGCAGTGCTCCAGGGGTCTTCCGTGGACGTGATCCCTATGGATACGGATCACCAAACCTTTCCATGCAGCCCCTCTGAGTGGGCTCCAGGCACCAGCCTTCAGGTTACTGGCCGAGTGTAAACCCTCTGCGATACCCACGGTGCTGGAGCACCCGAGAAGGGTGCTGTCAGCGCTGAATGGTGTTCACTGAGAATTCAGAGAGCATCTGCAAATATGGATTTATTTCAACATCAAGGAAACAAAAATGCTCACTCCTGGACTGATAGGCAACATCATGATAGATGGAGAAAAGATTGAGGTCAATGACTTCATCTTACGTGGATCCACAATGAGCATACTTTGTACCAGCAGTCAGGAGATTAGGAGATGTATTGAATAAAGAAAATCTGCTAAGGACTTCTCCAAATTACTGAGGAGCGATGAATGTTAGCTTGAGGACTATGGTGCATCTGATTCAGCTCATCGTCTTGTCAGTCACTTGCTATGCATCTGAGAGCCAGACAACGAGAGCAGATGACAGAATTGATGATGCCTTTGAACTGTGGTGTTGGAGAAGAATGCAGAATATCCCATGAATTGTCAAAAGAACCAATAGCCATGGCCTGGAGAAGTTGAAGCCAGAGTGCTCCTTGGAGGCAGAGATGACAAAGCTTCATCTCACAGACTCCGGGCATGTTGCTCAGAGGGACTATTACTTAGAACAGGACATAATGTTTGGAAGGGTGGAGGGTCAGTGTAAGAGAGAAAGGACCTCAGGAGAGGGAGTGGCACAGTGACTGCAGCGATGGGCTCATGTGTATCAGAGATGATAAGGATGGCGCAGGGGTCAGAGCTGTTGTTCACGTTAGGACTCGTGCTTGACTTGATGACACCTAATAACAACCAACTGTGAGAACATGAACTTCTGCATGAACTTCATGCACGTTACCCATGATAGAGAGGTACCAGAGACCACGGCCAGGGCTGAGAGTGAAGTCACCTGCTTGCAGAGGCAGCAAGTGCCCAAAGTCCACCCATCAGGACATTGGGTGACAGTGTGAGGAAGAGTATGGAGAGACCCCGAAGTGCCTGCCAAGGGGCCCTGGCTGCCCTGTCCCCTGATGACTTCATCCCAGCCGAGCCCCTGCTCAGTGGAACCGAGACACGTCTGCGGTCTGAGCCATCTGGGTCAAGGGCTTCCTTTCTCCTGGAGGCAGATGCAGAGTGACAAGGAAATAAATGAGCAAACACAAGATCTGAGCACCATGGAGGAAAACGGGACAGGAACGTGTGACAGGGGAAGCTGGGCCGCGTGTGGGGATGGCCACTGCACAGTGTCAGGGAAGGTCCCTCTGAGAAGGCGGCAGGTGAACCAGCACCTAGAAGGTGTGAGTGATCTGACCATGCAGGCATCTGAGGAGTGGCATTCTGTCCTGGGCCCAGGAAGTAGCAGGTGCCAATGCCCTCGGGTTGGCATGTACTTGGCACCTCTGGGAAGCAGCAGTGTGCTGGGGGTACCACCATGAGGGGTAGTGCCTGCAGCAGAGGGCAGGCCTTTGGGCAGAGGGCACCACTGGAGGGTTCCAGCAGAGCAGGGACAGAATGGTACTTGGGTTTTAAATAGAAGACACTGGCTGAGAGCAGAGACGGGTGTGGGAGGATTCAGGGCTGGACGGACCCATAGCCACCATTTAGGGGACGACCCAAATCATCCTGGGAGGTGAGGAGGGCTCCTGCCAGAGACGGGCAGGGATGTGAGGGGTCAGACTCAGAGTAAACTCTGAGGCGGACAACACGGCTTACTGGGGGTTTGGGTATGGTCCCTGGGCCAGGACAGCTAGGGGGAGGAGTGGGGCCACCGTTTATCAAGATGAGGGTGACGAGGAGTTGGTCAGGCCATAGACACTGCTATCCCACCCCTTACCTACCCATACAGGTGAGCCAGGAACAGGGACGGGTTGCTCACCTGCAAAGCAACCCAGAGTCAGTGACCTCATCTTCTCTGGCCCTCGTGGGACAGCTTAGAAGTGTGCTCTACCCTGAACCCCCCACCAGGTTCCCAGAGCACTGGTCCTCAGTGACCCCAGATTACTACCTGAGAAACTTTCTCCACCCCCCACCCGCCAACTCATCCCCGTTGACTCACTTCTCAGAACTCCATGACGGCTGCTGGGTGCTGGCGAGTCATTCCCAGCTTCTAACAACTACCCTGTGTACACCACCTTCCAAACAAAACTCACGGCGGGACCCACCTCCAATCCTGTCTCAGGTCTGCTTCTGGGGAGCCAGCCCTCTAACAGGGACCAAGCGGGGAACCAGTCCCCTGACAGAGACCAAGTGGGGAACCAGCCCTCTGATAGGGACCAAGTAAGGAACCAGCTCCCCAACAACAGAGACCAAGCAGGGAACCAGCCCCCTGACAGGGACAAAGCAGGGACCAGCCCCCTAACAGGGACAAAGTAAGCAGCTTGGACTGGATCTGTTAGATCTGGCCAACTTCACAACATCTAAAGGGGCCCTGGGTCGCTGTGGTTAGGGCATTCGGCTGCTGACTGGAAGTCAGTGGTTCGAATCCCCTAGCTGCTCTGTGGGAGAACAACACGGCAGTCTGCTTCTGTAAAGATTCACTATCGCCCTGGGTTCCTGTCCCACGGTAACCCACCCTCAATTCCGTTTCTGAGGCTGCAAATCTTTATAGGAGAAGACTGCCTTGAATTTTGGACCTTTTCATTAGAAACCAGTTCCGTCAGTGCCTTGAAAGCCGCATTGGGCCGTGTCCGTTAGGCTTTCTGTGAGCTGGGATGAACTCAGTGGCCGTGGGACACGCAGCAGGCCTCAGCTCCTGGAGTCTGGGGTTCTACGTCAGGCAAAAATGGGATCTGAAACCAGACAGACAGGTGGCTGTGGACAGAGTTGTTGTTGTGTTTGTCATTATGCACCATCAAGTGTGACTCACAGTGACCCTATGAACAAGAGATCTAAAGCCCATCCGGTGGCATCCTTGTCATCTCTGACCAGCCAGAGCCCACAGCAGCAGTCACTGTGTCAACCCACCGCATTGAGGATCTTCCTCTCCTTCACTGACCCTCTATCTTCCCAAGGAAATAGGAAATGTCCTTCTCCAAGGAATAGCCTCTCCTAGCAACACGCCCAAAGGATGAGTGACGAAAGTGCTATCTTCGCCTCCACCTTCACACTCTGGCTGCACCTTCTCCAAGACATATCTGTTCGTTAGTTTTGTAGTCCATGGGATATAAAATACTCTTCTCCATTGCCATAGCTTAAAGCATCTATTCTTCTGTCATCCTTTCTCATTGTCCAGATCTTAGAGGCATACCAAGTGATTGAAAAGACCATGGCCTGAATCAGGTGCACCTTAGTCTTCAAATTTACATCATTGCTCTTCAGTATTTTGGAGAAGTGCCTGACAGAAGACTTTTCCAAAGCAATGCCCCTCCTGACTGCTGGTACCAAGAATGTTAGGGATCCAAGTAAGAGTCAGTCATTGACTCCATCTATCATGATGTTGCCTATTGGTCCAGTAGTACTTTCTTGATGTTGAGATGTAATCCGTAGTGAAGGCTATATTCTTTGATCTTCTACAGCAAGTGCTTCAAGTCCTCCTCACTTTCAGCAAAAAAAGGTTGTGTGATCTGCATAATGTAGGTTGTTATTGAGTCTTCCTCTGGTCTTGATGCCACGTTCTTCTTCAAAGAGTTGGCTTTTACAAACTATATGCTCAGCACAGAGACTGAATAGGTATGGAGCGAGAATACAACCCTGACGCACATCCTTCCTGATCTTAGACCATGCAGTGTTACCTTGTTCTGTTCAGATAACAGCTTCTGGACCTAGGTATGGATTTCACATGAGCACAATTAAGTGCTCTGGGATGGGACTCCCATTCTTCTCAGCGTTAGCCATAGCCTGTTGTGATCCACAGTCTTTGCATCGTCAATAAAACACGGACACACATCCTTCTGATATTTTCTGCTTTCAGCCAGGATCCATCTGACTTCAGCAATGATATCCCTGGTGCCATGGCTTGTTCTAAACCCAGTCTGAACTTCTAATAGTTCCCTGTCAATGTACTGTTCCAACCATTTTGGGATGATCTGAGAGTTAGGCTGCCCTGTCATTTAGGGTGCCTGGCGATTTAGGGTGACCCACTATTTGGGGGGCAAAGAGGAGGCTGAGAGCCGCATAGGTTCTGAGCATCCAGGACAAATGAAGGATCCCGGAGCAGAGTCAGCAGAAGTCAGGCCAAAGTCCAGCCTGGTGATCAGGAGAGGGGGAGGGAGGCACGGGGCCTGAAGCAGAAGTGCTCTGGGCTCTGCGAGTGGTGCTGTCTGTGTCTACGCGCCATGGGGCGACAGCTGGGGGAAGGGGTGCAGAGAAGGGTTTTTTAAAGCTGTGAATTCTTACAGCAGATTATATAAAGTGAGAATGATCCAGAAAAAAAAAAGCAAACCTAATGACGCAGGAGAAGGGGGCCCTGCGGGGCGCGCGCCGAGCAGCGGTGGGCTGGAAGCCCGGCCATGGTCGGGGGTCCCTCCACTGTCGGTCCCCCCAGGCCGCGCGGAGGCGCGCGTGGGCCCGAGCTGGGAAGTGGGCGGGGAGCCGGTGCGGGAGGTTCTGTCTTTGTGCTCCAGAAGTGGGAGGAAGAATCAAAACGGAGGGAAAGGAGGGAGGGGAAGGGGGAGGGGGAGGGGGAGGGCGCCGGAGGAAGGCCGCAGGGAGGGGGGCGCAGAGCCTGCAGGTGAGGGACCTTGAGCGCACATGGTACCACCTGCGCAGTCGCCGGACATTCCTTATGCGCGCGCCCCTACGCTGCACCAGGGGCAGGTTCTCAGTGCTGACCTGCCTGAGTAGTGGCAGTCTGGAACACCTGTCCCACCCTGGCGGAGGGGAGCCCAGAAATTCCGCCCTCAGCTTCTGGGCTCCTGGCCACATGGAGGGCTGGTGCCCCTATCCACAGGCAGGTGCCCCCAATCTACAGGCAGGTGCCCCCAATCCACGGAAAGGACAGGAGTAGTTTCTGCAGGCGCCTGCAGGGGGCGCAGGGAAAACAGGTGTGAGAAGCAGGTAAGCCTGGGCGCTCAGCACCGGGTCCGGCCTCCGGGGCAGGCAGAGGCCATCAGCATGCCTCGATGGGACCAGATCCGGCAGAAGCGCCCAGGGAGAGTGGGTAGGGCCAACTGCCCACCTGCGCAGCCCATCCAGTGTGGCACAGCAGGAATCTATGGTCTCCTATGGGCACTAACAGGGCCAGAGGTCACCTAGAAAGTCCACCTTATGGCCACTTAAGTGGCGTGAAGAGGGACAGGCTGAGGAGTGGGCCACCCACTAGAGAGGAAGGCCCTGACCCTACCTTATGTAGACGGAGTGGGTGAGCGATCCCTGGACACTGGGCGTCCATTGAATGCGCACTGACTGAGCCAGTACTGGGGCTCCCCATGAGCAGCACCTCCCAAACCCTGGCTGAATAGCCCAGACCCTCGGACATCCTGGCAGGTAGCAGTGGAAGTGAATAAAACCTGAATCATTATCCCAAAAGCAACAGAGATGGGAGATGCTTTTCAAAGGCATGTTTGTATCCATCTCAGGACACCAGGAGTGTGGGGGCTGAGAGGACATTCAAGATGGTGACAGAGATGGCAAGAAGCTTGAGTGGGTCTGAGTGTGGTTGTCTACTATCAGCTGTGTTATGTGGATCGGTGTTGAGGTATGGTTGTGCTATTCAGATTCTGGAAAGCAAGGAAGGGACACCCAGGAGGGCTTCCTGGAGGAGAAGGCCTCTTGCAGGTGAAGAGTGTGGGGGAGGGGCACAGTAGCTAACCAGCAAAGCCCCCCCCCCCAAAGCATCAAGGGACAAGCACCCATTCTAGAAATCTCAGTACCAAGACCTCCTGTCACCCTTTGGGTGGTGTTCACAATGAGCATTTGGTCTTTTAAAGCGAAAGTATTTTGTGCTGAAAGACATTCCAGAGCTTTCTGTTACTGCACTTGGGTATTTGGTTACCAGCTAATATGTAATCCAAAATCTCTTTACATTGATTTGGTTCAGTTCACCTGCTCAGAGTCCAGAACATTCTATCTACCAACTTCTGTCCTCCCCACGGGTCACATGTTGGTGCTATGTGAGATCTGGGAAGACTTCTGTCCTAAGAAGGAAATGCTGACTTGTCCAACAACACAGAGGAGTCTGGAAACACACTGCTCAGTGAGAGGTCAGACGTAAAGGACCATGACGGGATGGGGCCATCTGTGTGATGTCCACACGGCAGATCCACAGAGACAGCAAGCAGATCTGTGGGAGTGGGGACTGTGGGTTAGGGCGAACGGTGAGGAGCCAGAGGAAGGGACCATGAACGGGTATGATCTTTTTGAGGTGAAAAGAATGTTCTGTTGAGATGGTGGTATATCCTGTCGATACACTGGGGAAACACAAGGTTGTTCCCTGCTTCAAAAAGGAAAGTTTGACGGTTTCCAAGTTATATCTCAATTTAAAAACAAAGTATGTGAGGAGAGGAATATAATAAGTGCTGTCTCTAAGGCCAGACAATTCAAGTGCTCTGGAATGCTAGGCACGGTGAGTTCAGTGGAGGGCCAGTGAAGGGCAAGGACTCTCAATAAGATGGACTGACATGGTGACAGCAGCAGTGGGGTGAAGCGTGTCAGAGGTGATGAGGATGGCACAGGACGGGACAGGGTTCAGATCTTCGTTCACAGGATGAGTCAAACTCAATGTGAAGGCACCTAACAGCAACCACGAGAAAAAAAGATGTGCCTTATTAGAGCAAGTGTGAGACTCATTCAAGTCCAGTTGGGTGGGGCTGTTTTGAGAAGCTGAAAGGATTTCTTCTACCTAACAGAACTTGGACTTTCTTAGCCCTGACTTGTTGAGTATGGGGTGCTGCATTGGGATAGATTCAATGTCAACTAGTGGTGGTGGTGGCATGTGTGTGCCAGTCACTAGACACCAGCAAGTAGCAATGAATGAATGAGACAGATGTGGGCCCTGGTGGAGAGGCAGACATGTAACAAGATGTTGCAGGAATGTGTCCAATGTCTACAATATTTTGAAGATGTAACTCCCAGCAGTGGAGTTGACTCCTCGCAGCCAGCCACCTCACAGGACCGAGGAACACTGCTCCACGGACAGGGTGAACAAGGCCGTCACTGAACACACACCCAGCCTGTTCCGTGTCTTGGGGAAGGTTTAAGGGGGAGCTCTGTTTCCAAGGCTGAGCTCTGTGGAAGCTGACTGACACATCTTTCCCCCATGCAGCGGCTGGTGCATTTGAACCACCAACTGTTTGTTCAGGTTTGTAAAATGACTATCATATCCTCAGGGCTGGGGACTGGAAAGGGCTCCTTGAGCGTCAGCTAGTGGGAGGGGGGGCGGGGGGAGGGTAAGGACTATTAAGGCAAATGGCTAGGTGTGTGAGGTGGGCCAGGCACCCCCCAGGAGGAAGGGGACCCCAGATGGCTGGACCCAGTGGGTCACCAGCGGCCACCAAACTCCTTCCAGAATGCACCAAGGAGGGCTGCAGGTTGCAAAGGCCAGCGCATTTGGCTTGCACTGCTGGCGGGCACCTTCCAGAACTTTCATGTCCTGAGGTTTTAAAAAGTGTGTCTAGTACTATTGTTTATTATCCATTCAACATTTACCGAGCATCTGCAATGTCCCAGGCACTGGATGGTACACCACTGGCAGGCGTCCCCCTGCCCTGCCGGAGCTCAGCGTCTAACGGAGACGCACAGTCAACAGGTGGCAGGAGTCCAGCAGCGTCCAGCAGCCGGTGCCCTCCGGAATTGGGGCTGGGGGAGGGTGCACAGTGGGTGGGAGAGGCCTGCAGATGAGAGGGACAAGCCGGGTGCCAGACGCACACGCACATTTGAACAAGAACCCCAGGTGGACAGAACAGTGGGGCTGGGGAGGAGATCAGGTGGGGGAGGGGAGGGACAAGGGGTAGCAGTGGGCGACAGGGACGTAAAGGGGGTACCTCCTGGGGCTTGGCGGAGTCTGGCTGCCCTGGGTCGGATTCGAGTTTGCAGTAGATTCGGTTCTAAAGTGATGCCAAGGGAGATTTCGGCTCCAGGAAGGTGATCCTGACTGGGGCAGGTAGGCAGGGGGGAGGGGCAAGGATGGACTGGACGCGTGTGGGGAGGACGACGAAGAGCAGGAGACGCAGACAATGCAGGACGAGGCCAGGCACAGCGGGTCCCGTTCGCGCTCGGGAGCCAGGTGGACCTGGGTTTAAACCAAGGCTCACCAGCTGGGTGACCTTGGGCAGCTGCCTTGGCCTCTGCGCGCCCCGGCCTCCTCGTGGGCACGATGGGGTAGCCATCGCCTCTACCTGAGCGGCGGCCGCTCTCCTCGCAGGGGGCCCCAGCGCGGTGGGCACCGGAGCAGCTGGCCCGGTGAGTAATGTTACTAAGAATAGTGAGCGCCCCTCTCCCGGCGCCGTCTCCCGCCGCCGCGCGCGCACGCCAGGGGACCCCGGCCCCGCGCCGGGCAGCGTCCCCTCCGCCCG
>NW_006399752.1:32555748-32559772 GCF_000299155.1 Elephantulus edwardii | reverse complement strand
CGGCCCCGCCCAGAGCATGTGGTTCTCGCCAATCATGACCCAGGCATCTTCCCGGCCCCGCCTCCCTCGCGGGCCCCGCCCCAGCACGGAGACTCCGCCCCGATCTCGGCTCCGCCCAGAACGCGTTGTCTTGGCAACCAGGCTCGGCCCGGATTCCGCTACGTTCGCTGCGGGCGCCGCGGCGCAAACTCCTGCCCGCGGGCCCCGCCCCCACAGGGGCCTCGAGGTCACTGCGCTGCAGGGCGCGTGGCCCCGGTCCTCCCGGCCCTCTGAAGTCCCCCCGAGATCCGCCTTCCCTGCCCCCTGAAGTCCCCCTGGAGCTCCTCCGGGCCCCGATTCCCAGACTGCGCCGGCGCTGCCCGGCCTCTGCCCACAGGCCTGGGCCCCCAAGGCCACTCTCCAGGATGCGGCCCCCCAAGGCCACTCTCCGGGACACTGCCCCTCGAATGACCCCAGGGCTTGTCCCCGCCGAGGCCCCAGGGCCAGCAGCCCCCAGCGGAGCTCTAGGAGTGGCGACCATACCCCTTGCCTCTGCTGGACCTGTGCCCACGAGGGTCCGAGGCGGTCACCCTCATCCGAAGGCGCTGGAGGTGGAGGGTCCAGGGCGACAGAGGAGCCCGGGGTGGCCGAGTGGCCTCTGTGCTCCATTTCTGGACGGTCCCCTTCCCCAGCCCTAACGCCAGGGGTCATCCGAGTGACAGCGGTGGAGGAGGGGAGCAGAGGAGACGCCAGGTGTGGACACCCTGCCAGACAAAGGGCCTCCCCAGGACCATGCCCGGTCAGCCCCCGCTGTTTGGGGGTCGGGATGGCCAGGAAGGTGTCCATCCCCCCGGGGAACGGCTGTCAGCGCTGTGGTCTGTGACTTGTTAGGGCCTTAAGAGCTTGGTCCTGGACACAGGGGCAGTGTGTGTCCTCGGGGACCAGGCAGCCTGACCAGGTGGGGCCCGGTGCAGGGACCTGGGCTGTCCACTCCTTGGTCAGTCTGGCCGGCAGCGGTGGCCACGGCGCCCCCAGGTGGTGGCAGGAAGCATGATGCTCTCCAGCAGGGTCAGGCTCGCATGGCGAGTGGTCAGTGCCTGCCTGCTTTCCCGTGAGCTAGTGTGGTTATTTGGAAAATTAGTGCCATGACACCATTCAAGGTCTGGAGTCTATGGAACCACCCCTTTGATTTCTAAACGCAAGGCACTGTTCAGCTTCCTATGGCAAAGTCTGAACTGGATCACTGAGGTGAGGGTTGCATCTTGTAGGGCTCTGGGTCCAGTCAGGGCCCCCATATCAGGTGGATGTAGGACAAGATCTAGGTGTCCTGTAACTTGAGCTATGGAGAGGGGTGGGTTATGGTCCCTACATCTGTCAATGTGGCTCAGTGTGACCATGCCTCACCCTGGTTCCCGTCCCCAGAACACCCCATCCCCACCTTATGTGGCCTGACAACCCACACCCACTTTCCTGTCACCCTTCCTCTGAGCTGGGACCGAGGTTGGGGGCTGGGAGGGGTGTAGTACATAGTCTGGAAGAGCTCTGTCAACCTGCACCCTGCGCCTTGAAGGCTCCTCACTCTGTCCCCTCCCACCTGCTGCCCTACTCATGGTCCAACTGAAAGGCCCACTCCTTCACTTGGGCCTGGGGGTCAAGGCCAGGTGGTGTCAAAGGAGTGTCCTGTTCCACTTCTGTCCTTTCCAGTGCTGGTCCCTCATATCATCGTGGTCTCCAGTCTCTGAAATGGGAAGGGGCTCTGTAAGATGGGAAGAGGAAGGGGATCACAGGAGACCCTGGAGAAGCAGTAGCTGGGGCTGCTGTGACCCACTGCCCAGCCCAAAGGGTCTACAAAGACAGTACATTTCATTGCACCCATGTGGAAAATGAGGGTGCCTGAGAGTCCACATGTGTTCTGTGGAACCCTGGTGGTACAGAGCATAAGCTATTGGGCCATTAAGTGAAAAGTCAGCAGGTGAAGTCCACTAGCTACTCTATGGGAGAAAGATGGGCAGTTTCCTTCCATAAAGATGTACAGCTCGGGGGAGCTCTGGTGGCCTAGTGGCAAGAAGCTGCACTGCATTCCCAGAGGAACACGGTTCGAATCCACCAGATGCTCTGCCGGAGAAGGAGGCGCAATATCCTCCTGTACCAGTCAGATCTGATTTGACGGTACACGCACACAAAATAAAAAAAATTAAAAAAAAAAAAAAAAAGATGTACAGCTCGAGAACAGGATGGAGAGGCAGCAGCAGGCTTGGGTTCTGGTCTGGTGAAGTCCTTGTAGCAGTGCCCCGCAGACAGGCCTCACTACGTCTCCAGCAGAGTTCAAGGCCAGACACAAAGAGCGCGAGGGGCCCAAGGGGCTGACCAGCCCCAGTGCTCCTGTCTGCTGCCCTTCACCCTGTGCTCAGTTCCAGGGACAGCTGGAGAGCCCACAGCTTTGCAGGAGCCGTTCTCTCTGCCCACACACTGCATCCTGCACAGTGCCTGTCCCACTCCCAAAAGTCTGATCTCAAAAATCGGCTTGAGCGATGCCTCCTCCAGGAAGCCTCTCAGGCTGAGTTAGGGTGCCTCTCCTGTTGGGGGCCCCCTATACAGCTCCCTGACACTGACTGTCAACCCTATCTTCACTAATCTGGCTGGAGCGAGCCAAACTCAACTTCCCTGGAGGGCCTGGTCTGAGCCAGGGCTGGGGTAGGGGAAGGAAAGGACGGACCTTGTGGGGACCCAGGGTGGTTCGGCTGCCCCGAGTCAGGTCTCTGGGAGGCTAGAGGGAAGTGGCAGGCCGTGGATGCTCCCTGTACCCTCACCCACCCTCACAGGCCTGGATTAGAGAGAAGAGGCAGGAAGGTATTTTGTAAACGGTCTTGTTGTGGACAGCAGCAGCCTGGTGACACACCCCCGGCAGCCAGGCTGATCTCAGCCGGGGTTTGGCCTTGGATGAGGCTGGAGGAATCAGAGGGTGCCCTGAGCAGGGTGGGGATGATGCAGAGGTGGCCCTGATGGGTAAGGTAGGGCTGGGAAGCAGAGAACACCCCACATAGGGAAGCTTGGCCCAGCTGGTGGCAGTGGTTTCTGTGGGAAATGTGGGGGCCTCAGGCCTAATACCCCCCAAAGCCCCCTCATGGGCCCAGCTCTGATGCTGAGCTCTAAGACGACCAAGGGGCTTCTCCCAGGGGTCTCAACACTCACCCTGTACCCCAGAACCCCTGAGATGGCTGCTCTGCCCACCCAGACAGCTTGGTAGCCACGGTCTCTGGATCACCCGTGACCACTCATCTGGTGGCCTTACCCACCTCCTGGCTCTCCGTGTCCCCAGCTTCCCAGCCCACAGGTCCCCCTCTGGCCATGGTCCTAGAACCACACTCTCACTGGTCAGGAGTCTTCCTTGCCAGCCAGGCTCAGGACACGCCTGGTTGCTCTGTGGGCTTCTGGCAAAACATCCTTGAGGGACACAAGTAGGAGCTGTGTTTGCTCAGGAGGTGGCCGCCTTCAGTCTTCAGAGTGTCCCTGCTGCTGTGTGGGGACATGGAGGTAAGAAGATGTGTCAGGCTGCTCGTTGGCTGCGCACCTGTGGAACACAAGCGCTGCCCACGATGCTGAGGTCCACAGAGCAGCCATGCCGATGGGCCCCTCGGGCAAGCGGGCCGACCACACTCCGGCCATGGCAGAAACCAGCTGCTGATGCCTCAGCCTAGATGCTGGGGTCCTGGTGGCTGCACACGACGCCCGCATCCTCTTGGTGACCGCAGTTGTGCGTGCCCACGCCGGCATGCGCGCACGCCAGCAGGTTGGGCTCCTTCCCGGTGCAGCGCACGTCGTCCAGCAGGATGGGCAGCGAGCGGCCCTCGCCAAACTCCGCGCGCTTCACCGCGCGCACCGCGTGCGCAAAGCCCAGCTGGCGGCACACCACGGCAGCGGCCTTGGAGTCCCAGGCGTCGTCACACACGGTGCCCCAGCGCCCTCCCGCGAACACCTCCACGCGCCCACGGCCCGCGCTCAGGCCAGCGGGCCGCACCAGGCGCACCGCGCCATTCGCCAGGGC
>NW_006399752.1:32545522-32555576 GCF_000299155.1 Elephantulus edwardii | reverse complement strand
GGGCGCCTTGGTGGGCGTGCGCACCGTGGGCCGTGGGGTGCTCTCCTTCTTCCGGATGAACTCTGCGCATTGGAAGAGTGTGTGAGCAGAGGAACCTCCACCCTCCCCAACTCCCCCACCGCCCTCCAGCCTGTGCAGGTCAGGAGACTCCTTGTGCTGCCTTGGCGTCGACCTGGAGCTGGACTGCAGGGCACTCTTTCAATCATTCAGCAAACAGTTGCTGACAGTTGTTTGTGCCAATCAGGTGCTGGTTTAGGAGTTGCTGCCCTGCCCTCTCAGGGAGCTCGCCTCTCCCCACTATCCTCTCCCAGCAACTCCTGAGGCAGGGAATGAGAGGAGGGTCTCCGAGGGGTTTCAGAGGCTAAGAAGAGGGTTTCTGATTTACGGCTTTGTTGTTGTTTTGTGTGGGGGGGGGTGTCTACTCGAACTCATGGCGACCCCATGAACAGCTGATCTGAACCTGCCCCCTCCTGCACCACCCTCAGCCCCTGCCACGTTCACACCCACTGCTGGAGTCAGTGTGTCCATCGCCTCACTTAGAGCTTTCAGGGTGAGGAAACAGGCTCCAGATCACTATGCAAGCCAGACCTCCAAGGCTTGGGGGCAGAGCCATTAGGAAGCCCTGTGGTCAGTGTCCCCACAAAGCCACTGCGCCCACGTCCCTGGCACTGGGATGAAGGGAGGTCTCCAGTGCCCGGTGCCCAGGGAAGATGAGCAGTTTCCTGTTTCTCCTGCAGGACGAGGCCCTCAGGTTTGAGCAGCTCAACCACCGGGATAAACACCAGCTCAGCATGGCTTCACCCCACACAGACAGGCACTGGGCCAGGCCAGGGCTGAGGGTGCCCGAACCCCCAGAGCTGCTGGGCTTCTGTGAGTTGGGATATCCCAAACTCCCTCATGCTCCTCCCCACTTCAGACTTAAAGTGACTCTGACGGGGCCTGACGCCAGGTAGAGTGTACACTGAGGTGGGAGCACCGGGACCCGACCAAGATGTATTCTCTCTGGCCTGGGCGCCCACTCCCACTCCCCCAGCTGGGAAGGACCTGGGGTGCCCAGCGGGTCCCTCGCCATCCTTCCCACACTGTCCACATGGTGAACCCTGCCTTGTCACTCCTGTACCAACCCTGAGCCACTGCTCGCCGGGTCCTGCCCACAGTCCTCATTGCCCTGCATCACCACAGCGCCCACAGACACCTCTGCCATGGAGCGCTGGACACTAAATGACATCTCTGTCTGCACTGGCTAGGACAAGGCCCGCTGTCACTTCTCCCTGTTGCCCCAGCATCCAGCACAGAGCTTGCAATTAACAAAAGTGCCAGAAGCTACTGAATGAGTAAATGGAAAACTCACCAAGCCACAAAGCTTACTGAAGCCAGAACTGACTTCCAAAAACACTGAGCTCATCCCCAACCCTGCCTTCTTTCCCCTGGGGTGCCCGTCCTCAAAGACCAGCAACCTCACCTGCCCAGGTGCCTGGCCTCCTGCCTCATTCCCCCACCACACAAAGCCCACCAACTAGGGCTGTGTGGAGGTGCACTCGACCCACAGCTATTTCTTTCAGCCTGCACGGTAGTTTAAGAAACGTTGCACTAGCTGCAAACATGTTAAGACTGGAAGGTTGTACACATAACGTCTTTTGGAGGGAGACAACTGGGACCTCGTGTACATGGCTGGTGAGTACTTTCTGTATACAATACTCATCTTGATGGTGAATGCATGACAGATGAGGAGGATGGATGGATGGATGGATGGATGGATGCTGTTATGTGCCACTGAATTGACTACACCTCATAGTGACCCTATGCACAATGGCTCTTAACCTTGTCCTGTCCTGAGCCTCCTCACCATCTCCGACACACCTGACTCCACTGCCACAGTCACTGTGTCAATCCACCTCATCCAGGGTCTTCCTCCCCTGTGCTGTCCCTCTCCAAGGACTCTTCCCTTCTGGTGACATGCCAAAGTACGTGAGACAGACCTTCAAAACCCTTGCCTCCAAGGAACAACCTGGTTTCACCCTCCCCAGGACAAACCTATTTGTTCTCTTGATGGTCCATGGCATGTTCAATGCTCTTCTCCAGCACCACAACTCAAAGATGGAGGATAGAGAGATAAACAGACAAATACATGATGGGTGGATGGATAGATGAATGGATCACTGATGGACAGATGAAGGGGTAGAAGAATAGATAAATCGATGAATGATGGGATGGATATGTGGATGGAAGGATCACAGATGGGTGGGTGGCTGGACGGATGGATAGACATATGGACAGATGGAAGAATGATGAAAGGATGGGTACATCAATGGATAGATCGGTGGATGAGTGGATGGCATACAGATAGGTGAATAGATAACAGAGGAATGGATGGGTGGTAGGTAGATGGAAATACGGAGGATGGATGAATGGATGGATGACAGACGGACAGAAGATGGGTGAACGGATGACAGATGGATAGATGGATAGATGGATTTGTACATGGATGGGCAGAGAGATGGATGGATGCACGAGAGATGAACGCATGACAGATGGATGACCAGGTGAATGACAGACAGATGTACAGACGGATGGATGGACAGATGAATGCGTAAAATGATGGGTGGGTGGATGGATGGATGGTGTTCCTGTCTGGCAGCCAGGAGACCTGAGCACTGGGGTTTGCACCCACCTAGTGACAGCCAGAGTGGGTCCACTGGAGTTGCACATTCTCTCTGGTCACCCCAGACTCCCTTACAGGCATTTGTGGAATTTGCAAACTTGTCAAAACAGAAACATCTGTGGAAAGCCCAGCACCAGTGCCTCTTCTTCTAGGGACCCTTGTACTGGAAATTAGCAGTCTCCTCTGTCACACACATATACACTCAGTCCTCTGACCCTCCCAAGAACTCTGACCATAATGGACATGGGAAGCACAGGGAAGAAGTGGGCTGAGTGCTGTTACATTGTAAGGACTGCAATCAGCACCCGAAACAAAGTGTCCGTGAAGAGTTAACTCAAAATTAAAACCAATGTGCTCTGTAAACTGGAACGCAGATCTGTTCTGCAGACCTTCACCCCAGACACAATAAAAAAAAGAACATCAGTGAGACTGTGTCACCCTGGCACCAGCCCTTCCCCTAACCCTGGCTGTGACACTTCTGAGTGTCCTGCCTTGCTGAGTACTGCACACCCCACAGGGATAGACAGGGTGAAGTCCCCCAACTTTGAGTATGTGGGGTGTACTGGGGATAGACCAGGCACAGGAAGGAGGGTGGCCAGGAGGAGCCCCTTCATGTTGGAGGGGTGGGTGTGGGCTGCAGGAGCCCCTCCCCCAGCATCCCGGGCAGTGGGCACTTACTCTCTTTGGGCACAAACTGGATGAGACGGCTCTTCACCTTGACCTGGGCTGGCTGGATTTGACACTTGCCTGGTGGCGCCCTCCTGTGGACACACAGTTGTGAGGTCTCACCCTGCAGCCCATCTAAGCTTCTGTCTAGACTGTCCCCTCTCTGCACAGAGGCAGGAGGAGAAGGGCCAGTGTGTGGTCAGGTGACACATGACAATGGTGGCCAATTACAGCAACACCACTACCAGCTTCATGTCCCAGGAGCAGCGCCCCCGAAGACTGCACTGAGGGCTGGCACAGCCTTGGCCCTGGGGAGAGGGGCTGCCAGACAGGCCTGTAACCACTGCCAGGTTCCTTGCCTCCCTGGCCCCCACTCCCACGGTCTTGAGGAAGGGTCTCTCTCTCTCTCCTAGTGGTTCCTAAATTTCTTTCTGATGATGTAATCCAAGCAGCCTGAAGCCTAGAAAAAGCTGGGAGTTGTAAACTAAAGAGCAAAGCAGGGAGGAGAGGTCCTCCGGCCAAGGGATTGGTGTAAAGGTATGGGCTGGGTGAGCGAGAGAAAAGATTGTGAGAAGGTTGCCGGGGCAACGGACTGGGGCCCCCCTGGCATCTTTGAGGGACACACGCAATGAATGGAATTCCATTTTAATTAGCCCTTGGCTGTCACTCTGAGATTCTTTGAATGGAACCCATTCGAGGTCCAACTCCACGTGGGCCCAAGGCTCCAAGAAAGCTCCGTCAGCATCAAGAAAAACTGGGGAAATCAAGCCGGCTGCCCTTGGTTCCAACTCCTGGTGGCCTCGTGTGCTCCACGGCCTGTCCCAGGCTGGGAACTTTTGGGAACACACAGCCAGACCCTTCCCCCTAGAAGGATGGGTGGGACGGGGTTCAAACCACCAACTTTTCTGTCTGTACCAGCAGGGACTCCTCATCAGCACCCCAAGAGGGAAGCCTGGGCCCTGGGACAGCCCTGTGATGAGGGGTGGGCTCCAGAGGGCAGGCTGAAGGGAGCCCATGCGCACCCAGCTTCTGTCTAGGGAACACTTCTCAGACTCAGAGGGGGAGGGGAGGGCTTCCCCACGATGTGGCACGAAGGTCCTCACACTCGGACAGAGTATGCAGAAGGACAGGTGCCCTTGCTGGCGTTACTGTCGAGGCCGTGGAGCAGCTGCTGAGGCAGACGGGCCCACGCACAGCAGGACAAGGCCACCGGGTCCTGCACGGCCTCGCTCTGTCACTGTGTCTGAGCCCGTGCCGCACCCACCACATCAACTCAGCTCCCCAAGGGTCATCTTCTGCTGACCCTCCACTTTCCCAAGCCTGACATCCCTCTCCAGGAACCTGCCTCCTAAAAACATGCCCAAAGCATGAGAGACAAAGTCCAACCACACATGGTTCTAAGGAACCTTCTGGCTATACTCCTACCAAAACCGACAGGTTCAGCGCTCCCCCAGGCCATGTCACCGCCAGCCCTTCACCCGCTCCACGGTTCAAAGGCATCAGTTCTTTCCTCTTCCTTGTTCACCACACAGCTTTCACACCCCTCAAAGGGGACTGGATACCCTGTGGCTTGGCTTAGGAGCCTCTGAGTCCTCAAAGGGAAATCTCCGCTTTTGAGCACTTTCAAAGGTCTTTTCCAGTCCATTTGTTCAATGCAACAAATCATTTGGTTTCTTAACTGCTGCCTTCAGGGGCTTTACTGTGGACCCAGTGAAATCCTTGAGGCCTCCACCCTCTTCTCTAGTCCTTGATGCAACTTAGAGGCGATATGACGGGCAGTCAGGACCACCCCCTCTGTCCCACTCATCCACTCCTGCTTCCATCTTTTTATTCTCTAAGGGGACTGGTTCGGATTGAATTGGTTCCCTAAACCATGTGCTGAAATCTTAAGCCCAGTTCCTGGAAATAAGCGCATCTGAGAATGAGGTCATCGTCTATTGTGTTAACAGGTCATGCTTAACCTAATCATTTCTGAGTTCTACAAGACAACAAGACAGAGACACAGGGGGAGACAGATAAGCAGCATCAAGGCTCGCCACAGAGGCCAGGAGCAAGGAGAGAGAGGCTCGCGTCCCGAATCAGCACGGCCTACACCCGGATTTCAACTTCTAGCTTCCAGAACGGGAGGTAGTAAACGTCTGTTCTTGAAAGCCACCCACCTGTGGTACTTGTGATCCGACAGTACCACGTGGCTAAACCAGGACCTCTACACAATCTGCTGTAGGTACAAAGAGGCACACTCCAAAAGAGAAAGACACGAGGCGGTCGGAAGAGTCCAGGAAGGAGTCCAGCTGGCCTGGGGCTGGTCCGGCACGAAGGGCCAAGCAGAAGGGGCCTCGGTGCTGGCAGGACAAGGGGCAGCCGCCAGCCAGCACGGGCCTCAATGAGCTGGCGTGGCGGCCCACCAGGCGGTGTCTGGAATGGATTACGGGCTCCATCTACATGTGATTTCCTCAGTGGGACGGCTTTGAAAAAAACTGGAAAACACCTAAATGTCCAGTTAGGCGCAGTGACTCAGCAGAAAATGTTGTGGCTGTTAAAAATGGTCCCGTTGAGGGTTGTACTGCAATGTGGAAATGTTTACACTACATGAGGAGAAAGGAGCCTAGACGTTTGCTCTAATCACAACCCCATGTCAATCCTGGTGGCGTGCAGGCGGGTCTTCAGGAAATGAGGAACCAACGGAAGAAGTGCTTGTGTTTCTCTTGGGGAAAAATGCTCCATAATAATGAATATATTTGTACTTTGAAAACTAAAAGTGTTGTAAGCAAATTGTCTCAGATCAGAGGGGACTGAGGAGACATGACTAAACGCAGTCTGGCATCCCGGATGGGGTCCCGGAATAGAAAACAGTGTTAGAAGAAAAGCTGTGAAATCCTTAAAATAGAAGTGACCAAGAAAAGCAGACGCTGAGGTCAAGCTGACGCTGACGCAAGGCGCCCCCTCGTGTGCCAGGGCAGAACTGCTCCACGGAGAGTTCAGCAGCTGAATCGTCAGGCCTCGAAGTTGCCAGGCCTTTCTTCCTAGCTTCCTCTGGATGGACACAAACCACCAAACTTTCTCTTTATAGTTTCCCTCTTCAGTATTGCACCAACAGGGGCTCATTTTCAGTCACTCGCTATGCATCTGAGGGCTGGACAGTGAATAAGAATGAGAGAAGAAGAATTGATGCCTTTGAGCTGTGGTGTTGGAGAAGAGCCTTGAACATCCCATGGTCGGCCCAGAGAACGAACAGCTTATGTCCTGAAGAGGGTGCATCCAGCATGCTCCTTGGAGGTAAAGATGTTGAAGCTTCGTCTCAGTTTGGGCATGTTGCTAGAAGCACGTATTCCTTGGAGAGGAACATGATGCTTAAAAAAGTGGAGGGATGGTGAAGAAGAGGAAGTGGAGGGATGGTGAAGGAGAGGAGGACCTTCAACCAGGAGGGTAACCATGGTGACTGTGGCAATGGGCTCCAGTGTGTCAGAAACTGTGAGGATGGCACAGGACATTCCAGGGTTCTGATCTCTTCTGGGCTTACCGGGAGTCATACTGGACTTGATGTCATCTAACGAAAACAACTGTTAATAATAACTTAATACTTCCTTAATTTAGAGCTGTTCATAATCCCTTCATTAATCATGAAAAACTTCATTAAATATTCATGCTCATTGCTGTCAAGTGGAAGCCGACCCAGGCCCCCTCCCCTGGGTTTCCAAAGCTGTGAGTTGTGCAGGAGGAAGTTGTCCATCTTTCTCTCTCAAACTGTCAGAGAGACATGGTCTTTGGGTCAGCCGCACAATTCCTTGTGGACGACGCCACCAGAGCCCCTAATAATAATGTACTCGAATAGGGTCACTTCTTGATGCATGCGGACTGTTACCAAGAAACACCAAGTGACAGGAAAAGGACATCATGTTTCCTAAAGTCGAATCAGATCTATTACACATGAGGAAGGAACACTGGAGAAGTTCAATATCAGCAGTGAAAACTAGGCCTGGTGCTGACTGCAGAACAGACCATCAACTACTCATATGCAAATTCAAACTGAAGCTTAAGAAGGTCAAATCAAATCCACAGGATTCAAAATCGGACCTTGAGGCTATCCCACTGAATTTAAAAACCAACTCAGGAAGAGGTTTGAGGCCTTGAACATTAATGAATGAAAATCAGATGAGCTATGAAAGGATATTAAAAGTATAATCCACGAAGAATGGAAAAGGTCATTAAAAAAATAGATGAAGACCAAAATGGATCTCAGAGGATTCTGAAATTGCAGTACAGTACTGAGAAGTCAAAGCAAAGAAATCAAGATGTTAAAGAACAAAACAGAAAACTTCAAAGAACAGCATGGGAAGACAAAGCAAAGTATTATAATGAAATGTACAAAGAACTAGCATCCAAAAATCAAAAGGCCTGTACTCACTTGGCATTTTTTAAGCTAAAGGAACTAAAGAACAAATTCAAGCCTCAAGTCGCAATACTTAAGGATGCTGTGGGCAGAGCATTGAATGATACAGGAAGCATTAAAAGAAGCTGGAAGGAGTATACAGAGTCACTGTACCAAAAAGAATTGGCAGACATGGAAGAATATCAAGAAACAACAAATGATCACGAGACAATGGTGATGAAGGAGGAAGTGCAGGCTGCTCTGAAGGACTTGGCAAAAAATAAAACCCCAGGAATTGATGGAATCTCAACTGACATATTTAAACAAACAGATGCTGCCCAGGTTGTGCTCACCAGGTTATGCCAAGAAATCTGGAGGACAACTACCTGGCCAACTGTATTCCCATTCCAAAAAAAGGTGACCCAACAGAGTGTGGAAATGATTGTGCAGTATCACTCATGTGGCCAGGAGGGACCAGTCCTTGGAGAAGGACATCATGCTGAGAAAGGTGAAGGGACCGTATAGGAGAGGAAGACCCCGGATGAGATGGACTGTTAGAGTAACTGGGGCAAGGAGGTTGGTGTGTCGGAGTCAGTGAGTCTGGGTCAGGTCAGGGCAGGCTTCAGAGCTGCTGTACATAGAGTCATGGCGACTTGACTGTACATAATAACAAGAAGTAGACACATGGGAAACCAGGATAGAGATGGCTGACACAGAGCCAACGGCACAGGCCAAACACGGCGACAACAGTGAAGGTGTTGCAGAACCGGGCAGGAGTCCCATCTGCTGTCCGTGGACCAGCCAAGAGCACATTCAGCAACAGCAAAGTACAAGCTGTTAACATCTGGGAAGCGGAGCGGGGCTTCCACCGAGCTCTCGGGCCCGCCTCTGCAAACTGCAACTATCGTCACACTTAACATCACTTTTAAAGAAGGGGTAACAGGAGGGAAGAAAACGAATAAATAGATATTTATGGAGATGGCTGAAGGGGGAGGCACTGGCAATAAGGGGCTGCTTGTTAAAAACAAAATTTGCAGGAATGATGGGATGGAAAACGGATTCGCTTTTGCAAAGTTTCACTCAAATCATAACGAAAATCAAAAGACATTTCAACAGCATATCAGTATCCAGGGGTAGGGGCTCGGTGGTGCTGTAACTGAATGGTTGACCGTTCAACTCCCCCACCCCCACTCCCCCGTCAATCTTTGGGAGATGTAGAGACTGAATGAAAAGAAGCCCTGTGGGCCACCTCCCTGCGTCCTACACTGAGCCAGAACTGGCTTGACGGCATCAAGGGGGTTTGGGGTTTAGATGTTGGGGCTCTCCTGGGGTCAGTCAGATAGGAAGTGGAAGGATCATCATGTCCTTTCTTCCTTCATAAGACGTTCTTATTCCCTTGCAATGCAGACCACCTGCCCTTGTGGGTCCTTTGGAAGCTTGGAGTGGGTTTTCTGGGGTCAGTTCTGCTCAAGCCACAGCCAAGCACAGGCATATACCTGAGGCTCTGTCCTCCTTTGGAAAATGGTGCTGTGCAGGCAGCCTGGAGAAGCAGGTGTGTTCTGGAAATTGTGACATGTCCCTGACACCCTGTCATAGGCTCATGCGATCTCCTGAAAGTCAGCCCACCGGGGAGCCCTGGCCGCCCCCTTCCCATCACATTGGGGTTCATGCCGTGCGATCTGCATGGTGGCCACTCACAGTACAGTCCTCCTGCTCTAAGTCTGACCACCTGGGTCCTTTCTCACGCTCTCCCCAGCCCTGCGGTGTTCCGCTCTGGGGTCGGGCTGGCTCTGCAGGAACTCACAGGGGCCCGGCCTCCCTGGCAGGGGGCAGGCTGCCGGGCAGTCCCACATCCAGGTCTGGGGCTGAGAGTGTGGACTGGACGGCCTGGGAGCCCGGGTCAAGCCTGGGAAGTTGTGGTTAGGGGCCATGGAGTCAACTCTGACTCACAACGACCCTGTGAACAACATTCAAACTTGTCCTGTCCTGTGACATCCTCACAATCTCCCTCATGCTGAGACCCATGTCAGCGAAGGCTGCTTGGAGGTGGTGTTTCTAAGATAAGGATAAAGGTCTATGGCCAAGGGGTGAGCACCCAGTTGCCAGCTGCCCACAGGAACCAGGGCACGTGACTTCACTCCCTCACTTCCACATCTGCAAAACTGACAGCTGGGAAAGGTCACTGAGTTACAATCTGGAAGGTGCAGAACAGCACCTGGGACTCAGAAGTGGGGCAGGTGACAGGGAAAAGGGGAGGGCAGGAAGGATGTGGAGGAAAGACAGGACACGCACGGGAAGGACAGAGACACTGAAGGGGAGGGCAGGACACTGAAGGGGAGGGCAGGACACTGAAGGGG
>NW_006399752.1:32520710-32545307 GCF_000299155.1 Elephantulus edwardii | reverse complement strand
CAGGACACTGAAGGGGAGGGCAGGACACTGATGGGGAGGGCAGGACACTGACCGGGGAGGACAGGGCAGGCAGAGGGCAGCCACAGGGGGCGTGCCTCTGGGTTGGGAGGACGGTGGAGGAGAAAGACACGGAAAGGACAACCCAGGAAACAAAGGAGGGGTCCCAGGATAGGTGGACTCAGGGGGCCCGGCAGAGCCAGCCTGGCTCGAGTGTCACAGGCCCGCTGTCTCGCCTCCAGCCCATCAGTATCTCCTGATCCCCCCATCAGCACAGGCCTGGACTCAATGCAGGTAGGCCCGTCCCTCACCAGCTCAGTGAGCCTGGCCAGGCACGCCCTCTCTGGGCCTCTGTTTTCTTATCTGACCAGTGGGGACATGAATGACTCTCCCCTTCAGGGTTCTGGTAGACAGCAGAGTCAGAGGGTCTCACCTGGAAGGATCGATCACTTTGTAGATGACCCCACGTGCAGCCGTGGCGCTCGGCAGTCCGGTGGACATGAAGTACAGCTCCCCTGGGAACGAGACACCAGGGACCGCTTTGTGAGGACAGCCCCCCACCCCCGCTCATGCCCCAAGACAGACTCCAAACTACTCAAACCCCCAGGGAAGACCTCTGCTCAGTGTGTCTCCCCAACCCCTGAACTGGTAACTGAGGCACAGAAGTGTGTCCAGATGTTCCCTAGGGCCTTGTCCAGGCCAGCCTCCAAGGCCGCCCACCCCTCGCCTCCTTCCTGCTGGCCCCGCCCCAGCCCTGCCCCCAGCTGCTCGTCCAGGCCAGCACCTCCCACTGCTGTGCACAGAGAGCCCTGTCCTCCACTGTCCACTGCAGAGTGACCTCATGCCAGGTGCCTCCCAGGCCTATTTCCTCATCCCCAAAAGATAGCCATGGGGACAGACGGATCATGCTGCGAGCACAGCCTTTGTTAGACACTGCCTGGGGGCCTCCTGTCACTGTCGCCTGGGGATGGGCCCCTCTCGCCTCAGCATTCTCTTCCCAGGGCTGTGGTGACAATGTGACAGGCAGAACAAGGTGCTCAGAAAATGTTGGCTCGCCTGCCCTCCGTCCTTTCACCGTTATGCCCATATACAGACGAGGGAGGTCAAGTGACTTGTCTAAAATCACACAGCCCGTTAAGCCAGTCCAGGAACTCCAGGAATCTGCTGTCTGACCCCATATGGACCTGGTGAAGCCCAGACACCAGCCATGTGTGACTCAACGTGACATTCAGTCATGCAAAATCCCTGCCCGTGTAAGGGTCCCCTAAGGACTGGGACAGAGGTACACCCTAAAGAGAGACTGGGACACACAGGAAAGGCAGGCAGGTGCTTGGCAGAGAATGTGTCCTTGTGAACAGGTGCAGTCAGGGAGGGCTGCTGGGAGGTGGGGTCTAAGTAGCAAAGCCCAGAACTGCACACTTGAAAACAGACTGTAACAGAGCACACCCAGCAGGGATGGGACTAGGGGCTGAGGAGGGCAGGTGTGCAGCCTGGGGTGACAGGGCGTAGGATCACTTGATGATCACTTCAAGAGCAGGGACGCTCAGGCACTTGAACAAGACAGCCCCTCCTGAAGTAGCTACAGGCCGGACCACAAATGTGCAGTGTGGCCTCTGGCTCACGGACCCTTCTCTCTGACCCCTTTGTAGAGTGGCCCTGCCTCCTGTCTGTCTGGGCAGCCTCACCCCGAGCCTTCAGGCCCTTGGAGGCCTTGGGAGGTCCTGCACAGCTGTTCCTCCTGTTGAAACCCCAGTCCCCACCCACTCTCTCTGCCTGGACCACCTTTTCCTGCTCTGCTCTGGAGGCCTCCAGGGCCACATGGGGTCCAGTGATAGATAATCCCTGATATCTGGGAGCAGACGGCAGCCTCACCTCCTGAGCCCCAGCCCTACTCCAAAGCCACATTGGGTCCCCCGCCCCACCCCCGTCTCTGGAGGACACTGGCCCCGAGGTCCTTGTTTGTAATGGGCAAGTGTGAGAAGGACGGCTCAGAGGGGCAGGAGCTGGGAGCTGTCCGAGCGCACGCCCAGCTCTGGGCCTCCCACGCCTGTGCTGTCCTGAGCTCCTGGCCCACAGAGCTCCGCCTGGTGTCCAGCTCTCAGTGTCACACAGGGGGCTCAGGAGGTGCTCAGAAACGTCACCTTCCAGTTCTGACTTGTTTGGGGGGGGGAGGACACAGAGGCCATGAGAAGGCACTTTGCAGCCTCAGGGACCGCGGGCTCGGGCTGCCCTCTGGAATCCAGACCTGATGGCTGTCAGCTCCCACAAAGCTTTCCCAGACCTGGGCTGGGGGCTCTGGGCACTGGGCCCTGCAGGAGACACCCCTCCAAAGGCCCCTGGGGCAGCTGTTTCCTAGCAACGCTGCAAACACCCGTCAGAGCCCACTGGGGCCCCTCGGCTTTTGTCCAGGGACAATCCCCAGGCCAAGGACAAAGGCAGGAGGCCCGGAGGGGGATCCAGTAGTCTGGCCTCTCTCTCTCTCTCCCCTCCCTCCTTCCTTATACAGAAAACACAAATAGACTGAATAAGAGCTGGGCATAAAAGACTGCTTAACTGACACCTGCTTTTATGAGACAGTGTGACTTCATCTATAGGCTGGGAGGAACCTGGGGGGAGGAGGGGCTTGGATGGAAGGGGACCTGGGCAGTAGAGGGACCTGAGCGGAAGGGGAACCCGGGTGGAGGGGACACCTGGGTGGAAGAGGGGCCGGGAGGAGGGGAGACCTGGTGGAGGAGGGACCTGAGTGGAGGGAGGACCCAGGAGGAAGAGATACCTGAGTGGAGGGGGGACCCAGGAGGAGGGGATACCCCTGCAGAAGAGGGGCCAGGGGGAGGGGAGACCTGGGTGGAGGAGGGACCTGGACTGAGGTGTCTGTGGGGGAGCCTGGGGTTGCCTCCCTCGCAGGTGGGCAGCACACCCCTGCACAGACCCTCTTCTGGCCAACTGCCCCAGGCTCCACATTAGCATTTCTGTCTGCCCCACGACCCTGCTCAGACATGGGGGTGGGGAAGAGGAGAGGCAGGGTGCAGGGACCACAACCATCATTTTCCAGGTGAGGAGAGGTTCAGAGAGGTGAGACCTGGCCCAGGAACACACTTGAAGGAAGGTGGCTGGGTAAGAACTGACCTACGGACCTCTCCGTCCTCAGAGGGGATGGTCAGGCCTGAGGCCCCACCCCTCAAGTTACAGGACAGGAGCAACAGGGCTCCAGGCCAGGCCTTGAGCAGGGCAGCCACCTGCAGGGGGCCTTGGAGCACTCACCAGCCTCATCCTCTGCGAAGGAGATGATGTGTGGATAGTAGTTGTTGATGAGGCCAGGGAAGGCGCACGTCTGCCCACGGCCCATGCAGACCTCACTGTAACTCCACTGGCCTGTGCCTGGCTTCTCTCGGAGGGACATGAGACGCCTGCAAAGGAGGATGAACGGTGGAGATGGTGTCCACAGGAACACCACCCACCCACCCACCCCTCCATCCATTTATCTATGTATTCACCAACCCAGCCATCTACCCACCTACCCAGACATCCCTCCATCTGTCTGTCCACTCACTCATCCATCCATCCATCCATCCACCCAGTCAACTATTCACTCACCTGTCCATCCATGCATACATTCATCCACCCTCTTGCCACACACTCATCATTCGTCCATCTATCCATCTACTCATTTTCTCACCAATTCATCTATCTTACTCATCTACCTACTCATCCACCCACCTACCCACCCGCTCGTCTATCCATCCACCCGCTCGTCTATCCATCCACGCACTCATATATCCATCCACCCACCGACTCATCTATCTACTATCCATCCACCGACTCATCTATCCACCCACCCACTCATCTGTCCCTCCACCCAGTCATCAATCCTCCACTCACCCACCCATCCGTTCATCCACCTATGTCATCCATGTATCCACCCACTCACTCATTCATCCACCTATGTTATCCATGTACCCATCCATTCATCCACCCATTACTCATCCATCTGTCCACTCACTCACCCACCCATCCGTCCCTCCACATATATACTCAACCTTTCAATGAGACCCTGCACACATAATTTGCAGGTTCACTGCAAAATGAACATGTAGGGCCCCTCACTCAAAGCTAATTACATCACAATGACAGCAGAGCGTTAACTCAAGTGCGGAGCCTTCGGACAGCGGGGGTGACTCATTTGACCACCCACACTGATGTCCACTGAACCCTCTAGGGTCAGGCAGCGCAGTGCTGCCAAACCAAGGGGATCAGACAGAAAGGCCCTTAGGACCCCAGTGACCAGGTGAGGCCCAGTGCAGCCAGCAGGGTGCCCTTCCTGGCAGGATGCCCTTGGCAGCCATTCCCTTCCTGCATTAGTTTCCTGGCCAGGACATGGAGGCCTTGGACCAGGGCTCTCTGTGGTCCTGATGCCAGTGGGAGCCGGGAATGGGCAGGACTCGAGGTTCCAATCATTTGGCTCAGGGACAGGTCGTGACTCGCCAGGACTGGGTCTACCAAGGAAAGGCTCAGGTTCCCCCCTCTCCAACTCCTGCCCTCTAGGCCCAAAGTCCACAGCTCAGGGAGAGGGGAGGAGGGCCAGAGGGATCCACTTTCAACAAGTCCCAGTCTTCACTGCATTATGCCATCATCCATGTTCTGGGCAGTGAGAACGGGCCGGGAAGGCATCCAGGAGATGGGGAGGGCCAGGAGTTTGCTGATATGACTCGTGAGGCCTCCGTAAGGGCCACACCTGCCCAGCCACACCTGGAGAACAGCCATCTATGCATACATCCACATGTGTACACACACGCATGCACGCACACACACTCCACTTACTACAACAGCCCCTCGGAGCCCAGACCCAGACGGATGCTCTGGGTTGCAGGCTGACACCACTGGGCTCCACTCACCCACTCATGAAGTCCCCAAAGATGTAGAGGCCATTAAGGTTGGGGTACTCGCAGCCCCGGTACACGTAACCCCCAGTGACTGACTTGCCCATCTTGTGTGGGTAGGCGAAGATGGGCAGCACATCATCTGTGGAGGAAGAAGCCAAGGTCAAGGTGAAGGTGTGGGCTTAGTGGGCACAATGGGGTGTGGATGGGGAGGGCCTGAGGGGGACCGTCATGGGGTTGCAATGAGTTATTGTCTAGAAGATGCAGGCCTGGGGGTGATCACAGCATGGTGGGGGAGTTCTATAAAGCAGGTCCCCCAGCTGGACCGTGAAGCACCACTAAGGAATCCTGGGGGCACGGAGGGCCCAACCTGGGTCAGGGTCAATGAGAGATGGCTGGCTCACAGCTGGTGAGGGTATCTCAGACCAGGGGTTCTCAGGGAGGGATGCAGGGCACAGTGGTCACCCAGGCAAGTGCTGGAGCACAACACGTGGGGTTAATTTGGGCCTGGGAAGGGGGAACCAGAGGAGGGACCCAGGGTGACCATTCACCGAGGGAGGTGCGGGCCCACAGCCCACAGGGTGGGAAAGGTCCCAGGACTGGACACCCTGGTAGGGGTGTGGGGCACACGGTCACCAAGGAAGGTGAAGGCACACAGCCCCCAGGGGGGAAAGTACCCCAGGACTGGGTGTCCTAGTAGGGGTGTGGGGCACGGGGTCACTGAGGGAGGAGTTGGCACACAGCCCACAGGGGGGAAAGGACTCAGGACTGGGCACCCTGGTAGGGGCGTGGGCTGTGCGGTCACCGAGGGAGGAGTTGGCACACAGCTTGTGATCGTAGCACTCGAAGCCTTCGCGGGCGCGCCAGCCGTAATTGCGGCCGCGCTCCACCAGGTCCACCTCCTCGAACTTGTTCTGGCCCACGTCACCACAGAAGAGACGCCCACGGCCTGCACCCGTTGCGGGGTCCCCACGGTCGAAGGAGCAGCGCCACATGTTGCGGACGCCCAGTGCATAGACCTCAGGCCGAGCGGACGGGTCACTAGCGAACGGGTTGTCAGGTGGGATGCGGTAGGGCGTGCCACGCTCCGTGTGGTCCACGTTGATACGCAGCACCTTGCCCAGCAGGGATGACCTGTGGGCAACAGACAAGACACAGGCTTTAGATCAGCCGCGTCAAGCTCCGGCGTTCTGCTACTACAAAGATCACATCCTTCGTCATCGTCGTTGTTGTTGTTGTGTGCCATCGAGTCAAGTATGACTCAGAATGACCCTATGAACAAAAGATCTGAACCTAGTCCTGTCCTGTGCCATTCTCACACTTCCTGACACACAAGAGCCCACTGCAGCAGTCACCAAGTCAATCTACCTGGTTGACAGTCTCCATCTCTTTCACTGACCTCGAACCTTCACAACATCATGTCCCTCTCCAAGGAATGTTGTTGTCATTGTTATTAGGTGCCGTCGAGACAACTCATAGCGACCCTATGAACCAAAGACCTGAGCACTGTTCATAGAGTTTCCGGAGGCAAGCCATTTCGGAAGTGGATGACACTCCTGCTTCCAAGCTTGTTTTAATCGGGGAGCTCCACCAAACACTGTCCACCGTGGGTGACCATTATCGCATTTGACACATCAGTATCAGAGTGTTCAGCTTCACAGCGAACACGAGTTACCTCTGTACAGCAATGCACAGACCAGTGCTAGACCACCTAGAAGAAGGTTTGACAAAAACCAATTTGAACCAGGCCTGAGGGTCGCAGATTAAAATCACCCACCTTGGGCTTGGTAGCATAACTTTCTGTCCACTAGGGCAACGTAGCTCTCTCTCTCTGTTGTCATTGCTATTGTAGTTAGGTGCTGTCGAGTCACAGATGACTCAACCATTAGAAAAATAAAATTACTGCATCCTTAGAAACTCTATGGAACAGCTCTCCTCGTTCCTCTAGAGTCGCTATTGTTGGGAACTGACTCAACACCACACAACAAAGAAAAAAAAAAAAAACACCACACAACAACAAAACATGGGTTCTATTATGGTCCCATTTCACAGGTGAGTTAACTGAGCTCAGCAAGGCTGAATAACCGCCTAGCTGTAAGTGGATGCAGTCCAGACAGGCAGACCTCAGAATCTCAAGCTACTTCATCTGCCTTTCCTGTACATGACACTGAACTGTAAAATCCGAGTGGACCACTCAACTCTGCCTGCCTACAGGGCTGGACCACATGCTGACCATTCCACTGGAGAATGCCCCTCACAGGGGCCAGTATACAGTAGGTGCTCCCTAAGTGACTCAACCAATGGTTGTAATAAAAGCCTAGTGCACAGCACAGTGTGCAGACCCTGGGCTGAGAGAGGGGTGACACACCAAGCAAGGTTTAGGGAGATGACTTGTCAGGACCCCCAGCAGGCAGGTCGGGCAGCCCTGGACCAGGCCGTGTGGAGTGAGAGGAGACCAGAGGCAGGTCCTCGGCCCGGGCAGCAGGGGCCAGAGTGAGGCTCTACCATCCTCCCAGCTGGGGCCAAGGACCTTCCGGGTTTCATTCGCCACATGACCAGAAAAAGAAGTGCTTGAAGACAGCATGACAGCATGCTACAGTCTACGACCTGTGCTCCGATGCTTCTACCTACTCCATAGTTCCTTTATTGTTACCATTTTGTTGTGATCTTTATCTGAGAGTAGAGTGTTCTGTGAAACCTTTCGTAAAGCAGCGGTGTAAAGTGAGTAAACAGCAGTTGTTATTGTTGTTGTTATGTGTCACTGAGTCACCTACAAGTACCTCCTCCTACATACAACAGCTGTGAAGCCTGCCCTGTCCTGAGCCAGTCTCAGTGACTTACCTATCCCCATGGCCCAGTTACTGTATCAATCCATCTCCTCAGGGGTCTTCCTCTCCCGTGCTGCCCCTCCACACTTCCGAGCATGATGTCCTTCTCCGGGAATCGGTCCTTCCTGGCCACATGCCCAAAGTATGTGAGACAGAGCTTCAAACTCCTAGCCTCCAAGAAGAAACTTGGTTTCACCCTCTCCGAGACAGATCTATTTGTCTTCTTGGTGATCGATAGTATGTTCAAGACTCTTCTCCAGCACCACGACTCAGAGGCATCAGTTATTTTGTCATCCTTAGTCATTATCAAGCTCTCTGATGCATAGCAAGTACTTGTGAAGACCATGGCCAGGATTAAGCACATTTTAGTCTCTAGTCTGACATCATTGCTTCTCAGTACTCTGGAAAGGTGCCTGAAAGCAGATTTACCTAATACAATTAATCTTTTCATTTCTTGACGGCTGGTGTCAAAAGTTTTGATTGTAGAGCTGAGCAAGCTGTAACTGTTAACAACCTCAATCTCTTCTCCATCTAATATGGTGCTGCCAATTGGCCCAGTGGTGAGAATCTTTGTCTTCTGATATTGAGCTTCAATCCATATTGAAGACTACAGTCCTTGACCTGGGGCAAGTGCTTCAAGTCCTCCTCAGTTTCAGCAAGATTGTGTCATCTGCATAACGTCGGTTGTTGATGAGTCTTCCTCCAAACCTAATGTCACACTCCTGCTCATCAAGGCCAGCCTCCCGAATGATCTGTTCTGCACATAGACTGAAAAGGTGTGGAGAACTTTATGAACTTTGCAAGTAAGCCAGTATAAAATTTAAAATTTTTTTAAAAAATAAAAAGTATGAGACAAGCTGCATCCCGACTTACTACCTTCCTAATTTTGAACCATGCAGTATTTCCCCGCTCTGTTCTGAGCACTGCTTTCTGGTCGAAATATAGGTTTCACAGAAGCACCATCAAGTGTTCTGGGATTCTAATTCTTCTCAAGTTTAAACACAGTTTGTTGTTGTCCACACAGTCAAATGCTTTTGCACAGTCAATGAAACACAAATAGATATCCCTCTGGTACTCTTTGCCTCCTGCCAAGATGCATCTGACATTGGCAATAATGTCTCCAGTGCCACCACCTCTTCCAAACCCAGTTTGTGTTTCTGGTAGTTCTCCGTCAATGTACTGTTCCAGTCATTTCTAGGCAATCTTCAGCAGGGTTTTGCTTGAGTGCATTATGAGTGACATTTTACAATAATTTCCATACTATCTTGGGTCACCTTTTTTTGGAATGGGAATAAATATGGATCTCTTCCAGTCAGTTGGCCAGGTACTTGTCCTCCAGATTTCTTGGCACAACCTGGTGAGCATGTCCAGGGCAGCATCTGTTTGTTGAAATAAGTCAACTGGAATTCCATCAATTCCAGGGGCTTTGGCAAAAAATAGCCAAGTCCTTCAGAGCAGCCTGAACTTCCTCCTTCATCACCATTCCCTCTTTTTCTTATTTTGTTTCTTGAAATTGTTCTGTGTCAGCCAATTCTTTTTGGTACGGTGACTGTATATTTTTTCTATCTTCTTTTAATGCTTTGTAGATCACTCAAAATTCTGCCCATAGCATCCTTAAGTATTGCAACTTGAGGCTTGAATTTGTTCTCTAGTTTCTCAGCTTTAAAGTCGCAGTTACCATTCATTTATACGGGAAATTGTTAAACATTCCCAGGCTCAAAAAAATCACATAACAAATAACACGCAGAGCCTAAAATAACACTAACCTATCACACTTGCAGGACCCCGGTGGCACAGTAGTGAAACATTTGGCTGTTAACTGAAAAGTGGGCTCTTGGAACCCACAAGTCACTCTTCAGCAGAAAGAGGAGCCTGTCTGCTTCTGTGAAGACCGACAGCCTGGGAAACCCACAGGGCTTGTCTCCAGGAGAGCTAGGAGTCAGAATTGACTGGACAGTAGTGGGCTTGGGTACAGTGCCCACAGGCACAGCTCAAAGCTCACAGCTGGAAGCTGAGATGCTGAGGGTAGTCCCCAGGGAACAGGGGGCCTGGTGGCACTACTCTCACTGCTGGGGCATGTGCTGCATCTTTCTTCACCTCAAAATTACCCTGGACACTAGTTTCTCTTTTCATCTTTTTTTTTTGGGTAGAAGTGAAAATCCTCTTTGGATCTTTCAGTGAGCCAAAACAGAAGCTAATGCTGGGGTAAAGTGAACTTTGGAAAAGCAAGGGGTATTCAGGTTTTTTTTTTTTTGGCTGTTGGTCAAGGCAAGGCTGGTGTGTCTGGGCACCTGCTGCACCTGTGCACCTCGGCACCCTCACCCAGCCCTGGTCCCCAGTTCCCATCACTGAAGACACTTCCCAGCATTCCTTCTCAACAGCTCATCTTCATTCCTCTACGGCTGGGCACGGCACTGGCCACAGCACACTCCTGCCCGACCATGGCCACACTTCCCAGGTCACCACACACCTGACTTTACTACGACGTGATCCACTCCTTGGTGGCCAAATTGTGCCAACATTAGTTCTGTCCACTCATCTGAAAATCTTTAAGTTCTATTTTTCTCAACTTTATCTTTAAACATATTCTAAGCCCAAGAAAGTGAGGCTGACTCTTAACACGGCCCCATGTGAACCCAAAAGCTGCAAGCTGGGAGTCTGGTAATTACCACCATCAGCGTCATCCTCGCTATTTTTACTTCCCTAGTTGAGGGCTGAGGGAACAGAGTTGGTTGCTCTGACATGCCTACTGTCTCTGTCTGCACCCACGGGACTATGTGTGTTTGAGCATGTGCATGTACTACACATATACTAAAGTGTGTCCCTGTCTGTCATCTCAGGTGACAGAGAACCCAAGAGCCCCGTGGACCAGGTCCCTCTGCATTCTGGGAGAAGCCCTTCCCCTCCTCCAACCCCAACATGCTGGCTGGTCTTCTGAGCAAAGCCCACCTCTCCTCTGGTGGCCAGAGCTGTGTGGCTCACTGCCTGTCACACAGGATAGCCTTCATGTCTCAAGTCATGGTCCACGGGGAGTGTGACTCCTTACTCCTCTCCAACTGGTGGGAAGGAGCCCCCTGCCTGCGGTCTCAGCAGCTGAGCCACTACCACACTCCAAAGCCCTTTCTCCTGCCCTGTGCTGCTTTACAACCCCTGCTGGTCTAGTGTGTTGTGTGTCATGGTGACAGCTGGAAGGTCTGCAGTTTTAATCTATCGATGTTCATGGAGTCAAAGGTATGCTGTCTCCTCCTGTGAGGATTTACAGCCTTGGGAACCTAATGGAGAGTCCACCATGAGTGGGACGGTACTCAAAGCTGCAGGTATGGTTTCATTTGAGTTTGGGTTGGGGTTGGAGTTGGGCTGTGTTTAGGGTTGAGGTTGGGTTTAGTTTGTGTTGGAGTTGGAGTTGGACTGTGTTTAGGATTGGAGTTGGGTTGTGTTTAAGGTTGGGTTTGGGGTTGGATTGGGTAGGTTTGAGTTTGGGTTGGGTTGGGGTTGGAGTTGGGCTGGGTTTAGGGTTGGGGCTGGGGTTGGGGTTGGATTGGGTAGGGTTGAGTTTGGGTTGGGTTGGGATTGGAGTTGGGCTGGGCTTAGGGTTGGGGTTGGAAATGGGCTGTGTTTAGGGTTGGGGTTGTGTTGATTTTGGGTTGGGTTAGGTTGTGTTGGAGTTGAGATGGAGTTGGGCTGGGCTTAGGGTTGGGGTTGGGTTTGGGGTTGGTTTGGGTTGGGTTGAGTTGGGTTAGGTTGGGTTGGGTTTGGAGTTGGGCTGTGTTTAGGGTTGGGTTTGGGGTTGGGTTATGTTTCGGTTGGGTTGGGTTGGGGTTGGAGTTGGGCTGTGTTTAGGGTTGGGGTGAGTTGGGTTGGGTTGAGTTAGAGTTGGGCTGAATTTATGGTGGGAGTGCAAGTGGGGGTTGGGGTGGATTTAGGTTGGGTTGGGTCTGGATTGAGTTTGGCTTTGGCTGGGTTTACGGTTGGGGTTGGGCTGGGCTAGGTTTGGCTGGGGTTTAATCTGCTCCGTTGGGGAAGTAATTCCTCCTTCCAGAATGAAAAGAGAAGCTGGGCACACAGACAGGTCTCACTTGCTTTGCTGCTACTCCCTCTCTTTGCTGTGCCCCCATTTGCTGCACCCTTGCTTTGCACAACTATAAAAACATGTTCTATTTATTGCAGATTGAAGATGTGTGGCAACACTCACGAGGAAGTCTATCAGTGGCATTTTCCCAGCATCACATGTACCCTTCTCTCTGTGCCACATCTTGGTACTTTCTCCTGATGCCACTGCACACCTAGTCGACCACTCTCTCAAACTCATCACCACAGAATCTCTGAGTAATGACCATCGGTTGCTTTCTATAGGCTGTGAATCTTTATGGAAGGACATTAACCATCTTTCTCCCACGGAGCAGCCTGTGGATCTGAACTGCTGACCTCTTGATTAGCAGCCTGACACCTTCCGTGACACGCCACCAGAGACCCTCCAATGGACCACCATTTACAGCGAACAGAACGTTTTTGTACCCTAGGATTAGGCTCACTTTGGTATGATATCTACTTTATTTCAGACGTCTGGAGCCAAGTCTGTGTTATCTCTGAGGTCCGCTTGTCATCAACCAACCCACTGACCCATCAAAGCAGAACATACTTGTTTTGGGCATTCCCAAACTTTCCAAAGGGGTCTCCAGCCATCCCGCCGTCCCCGGTAAAGATGTAGAGGTAGCCATCGTCCCCAAAGAGCAGCTGTCCCCCGTTGTGGTTAGAGGCCGGCTCTTCAATTTCCAGGATTATCCTAAAAGAAGACATCATTGTTATTCGCTGCCATTGGATGGGACTGTCTATGCTGGCCCCATTCACAAGTAAGAGAAATGCTGCTCTGTGCCCCACCCCCATCCCCGGAAGGGCTGGATAGCTGTTTTGTTTACTGCCATCAAGTTGGGATCGACTCATAGCTGACCCACCAGTAGGTCTGAGACTGTAAATTGTATAGGAGAAAACTGCCCATTTTTCTTCCTCAGAACTACTGGAGGCTGGGAATATACCCTGAAGAGACCATAGCTGACATCCAAGCAGATATATGCACACCCATGTTTATTGCAGCTTTGTTCACAATAGCAAGGAGTTGGAAACAACCTAAGTGCCCATCAACAAACGAATGGCTAGAGAAGCTGTGGTATATTCGCACAATGGAATACTATGCTGCATTAAAAAACAAGGAACTCATGCAATATTATTCAAAATGGTTGACTCTGGAGAACATTATGCTGAGTGAAATATCCCAGTCACAAAAGGACAAATATTACATGATGCCACTGTTGGGGAGAGACTGAGTAAGATGGGTTCAATAATGTATACTGCACTGAAACAGAGGAGGGAGAAAACTGTTTAAAAGAGATATATAACTAGGTATTTCTGTCATCACAGGAGACTAGAGCGAGGGCTACATGGTGGAGGGGACCTGGGGGAGGGTTTGTAAAACAATGAAAGAATCTTTTCTTTTACTTTTCCATAATTTTTGGACTCATGTACTTATAACTTGTTAGTCAAATTTGTGCCTTCTAGGTTGCAACACCCCCATGATACATCTTCAAGGATATGAACATGTACAGCCAAGCACAATCAATAAGAGTGCATCTAAATTCCAAAATCAATCTCCATAATAGTCTATGTGTTTCCTACTGCCAAAGGGGCCCTCTAGAGTAGTGAGAGAAGATCTTCACCCTGAAACCCACAGCGTCCCTTTTCAGCAGGAAGTAGCTAAGAGAATACGCCATCCCCTTTTCCTTATGACTCAGGGTGAAGTCTCTCTCATGGAGGAGTGATAGGGAATGGCAAAGGACACACTGACAAAGAAGATTAATCAGAACTGGCTTTGACAAGCACTGTGGCATTTGGACAAGAACAAACTGGGAGGAGGGTAGAGAGAATAGTGCAACAAGGAATGAATGGAAACCCAAAATCTCTGTAAATGTTTATGAAAATTAATAAAATATAGAAAAAAAAAACTACTGGAGGATTCAAAACATAAGAGAGGTGCAGCTTTTGGGGTGGCAATGCGACTCCCTGAGCAATACAACAGCGGAGCTCCTTGGCCTGGTATAACAGTCACTTGTAAGAGCATGAGAATCAAGCTTTCTCTTTTTGCTCTGGCTGCCAGGAAGCTCAGAACTAATACTGCAGAATGAGATCCACGTTAGCCGTGACAGCAAGGGTATCTCTTTCTCCTTTCCGTGCTTTCAGGGTTGATTTTCGTTTTGTCAAATGTGTGCTGTGCTGTTATATGCCTGTTGTTGAGGGCTGTCGAGTCGAAACCGACGCATAGCTGACTCTCCAGCAGGTTTTCAGAGGCACTAAATCTAACGGGAGGAGACTGCCATCCTTCTCCTGTGCAGCAGCCAATGGATTTGAACCACGTGCTTTGGGGGTTGCAGCGCAGCTTCTTACCACTAGGAATTCCCAGTATTAAACCCCACAGATTGAATTACCTAAGGAGCCTGGTGGTGCCTTGGCCAAGTAGATTATGGGAAGACCAGAGATTTGAACCCACCAGTGACTCCGTGGGAGAGAAGACCTGGTATCCTGTTCCCTTAAATATTCAAACCCCACCTCTTTCTCTCACAGAGCAACTGGGCTTGGGTTTGAACTGCTGACTTTTTGCTTGCCAATCAAGTACTTTAACACTGCATCACTAGGGCTCCTCTCTGTAAAGATTACAAACCCAATGGAGCCGTTCTCCTCTGTCACACGGGGTTGCTATGAGTCAGCATCTACCTGATGCTCTCCCGCAACCAACAACACATTCTGTAAAGTCACCTTGACATTGAATTCATAAAAATAGCCAGTTGCACTGCAGGAACTCTGGCGATGATGTGCTGGGTGCTTCTGGTCTCCAGCAGTTACAATCCCCCAGCAACTCTTCAAGAGAAAGATGGACAGTCCCTCCTGTAACACTCACAGCCTCAGACACTGGACACCCACTATGCATTAAGATTGGCAGGATGGAGCAGGCTTTAGGGCTGTTGTACACAGGGTGGCTGTGAGCCGCAAGCAACTTGACGGCACATAACAACAACAACAACGGTACCGAGTTGTCACGTCGTGAAGAGAGGAAGACCCTCAGTGAGAGGGTTTGACAGTCGCTCTAACAATGCGCTCACACAAAGCAGAGGTTGTGAGGTTGGCAGGGGCAGGGGTCCACCCTGCTGCACACAGGGGTCACTCCATGGCACGTCACAGCAGCCGCGTCCTGCTGCGGGGACATCCTTAGAGTTCTGGGGGCACCAGGGTTCCTTACAGCCTCTGGTCTCATTTCCATCGGGTGATCAACACGTAGCCTGGCTTTGCGTGGTTTCTGTTTAAAGCTGCTATTCCATGACATCACTGAGTCACTAACATTGAATTCACAGGCAACAGCACTTTCACTGGTGCCAAGTGAAGCTGACCCAGCATGCCCCGCTTCTCTGTGAGGCATCTCACACCTCCTCCGCGCATCAGCTACGTCTGGGGACCACGACATCATGTGCAGAAAGCAGGGGAGGAAAAAATAGCATTTGCCGCCAGTCAAGAGCTGAAGCCCAGCATCTCTGCATTCAGCCACAGCTGGGCACGAGGGCAGCTCCTGCTTCCTGCTGGCCCGTGCCTTCCTGCAAACGACTGTGTCAGGGCCATGAGCACCAGCTTGAACAGAAACCACCTCAGCAGACACTCAACTAGGAAATCTAGACGAATGCAGGTGGCCCCCAACTGATGGAGAAATGTTGGGCCTTGAAGGCCAGGTCCAGGCATCGGGACTCGACCCTGTGACCCTGTCCTCCGTCTAACTGAGCTATGGTGGCCCAGCAGGTCAAGCACTGAGCAGCGGATGAGGCAGTCTGCTCTGTTAAGACTGTCCGCTGCGGAAACCCTCTGGGGCCGTCCTGCTCTGTCCTCTGGGGTCACTATGGGCCAGGACCAAGCTGATGGCAGCAGTTTTGTTTGGGTTTTTACTGTGTCCCAAGGAGGACTGGTGGCACCGCCGTGAAAGCACCCTGTAGAGGTGGAAAGGTTGGCAGCTGTAACCCACCAGCCACTTGGCAGGAGGCAGGTGGGGCCGCCTGCATCCGTAAAGCGTTGTGTGCTGGTGGTGGTGGGTACCGTGGAGTCAGAACTGACTCACAGCTGAGCCTCCAGCGGGTTTTCAGGGTACATCTCACAGGAAGAAAGTGGAGCAGCTGGTGGGTTCGAACAGCCTGCCTTTGAGTTGGCAGTGCCCCTCTTTGTCCCACGAGGTCACCAGGGGGATCCCTCACACAGAGGTAGAGCCCTGGAAACGCTGTGGGCTGAGACCCATCCTGCTGGGTCACAGAAGGTCAGAACTGACTCGAGGGTACTGAGTCTGGTGATCATGAGGTTCAGCACGGGGGGTGACGAGGTGACACTTGGGTGGCCCCAGGCGCAGGCTGCCCCCCGCCCCCGCCTCCCCAGGGATGCCACCTCTCAGAGCCGTGGTCCACGGAGTTCACGTCGTCCTCGGCGAGTCTGAATTCACTGATGCGGATCCACTCCTCGAAGCCCACGCCCACGGAGTAGTACACGTAGAGCCTGCCGTTGTGGCGGAAGCGCGGGTGGAAGGCCAGGCCCAGGAAGCCCCGCTCGTCGCCCTCCCAGGGCGAGGTGAGCACCGCCCGGCTGATGTTCAGGAAGGGTCTCTCGAGACGGGCGCGGCCCGGCAGGTAAGCCCACACCAGCCCCACCTGCTCGGCCACGAAGAAGCGGTGGCTGCCGTCGCGCGCGTGGACCATGGCCACGGGGTTGCGCAGCCCGTTGGCCACCTCCTCCAGGCAGAGCTGCAGGCAGCCCTTGGCGTCAGCCACCACCCGGCCCAGGTTGGAGTTGAGGTTCTCGTTGACCAGCAGGCGTGGGAAGCAGTAGTCGGCGTCGTCCAGGGCCAGGTAGCGGCAGAACTTGGCGCGGTTGCCCTCCAGCGCCCAGAGCTCGCGGTCGGCGGAGAGGTGGCGGAACAGGCCGCGGCACGTCTGCCACATGTCCAGGCAGTAGTCCTCACACAGCCCGGGCACCGAGCGCAGCGGCGTGGACGGGTCCTCGGCGTCGTACAGGTGCGCTGCGTAGGGCGAGCATTCCTGCAGAGGGAGACAGGGGGCTCAGGGATGCCACCTCAGCGTGGCCTCACCGCTCTGGACCTCAGGCTGCTGATCCGTAAAATGGGGAAAACATTCTACCTGCTACCTGCCTGTCACCCTGGTTAGCATCCACGACAGTAGCAGCCCTGCCGCTAGAGACCTGACCAAGGGCCTTCTTCATTTGCTTTGAGGCTTCTCTGAGAACAAAAGCCCAACCTCACTACTACAGAGCCTCTGGGGGTGCGACCAAAAGACTGCAGGTTCAAGTCCAATCAGGGGTGCCTTGGGAGAAAGGCCTGGCGAGCGCCATCTGAAAACCCGATGAGTGTGGTTCTGCTCCGACGCTCACAGGTCCGTCAAGGCCTGGGGTCACCTTGACGGCAGCTGCGTGTGGGATTTATCGCTGCCGTCACTAAACACAACCACAGTGCTGCCTAGAGGCCGGGGGGTGAAGCTCTGGCTCACGTACTCCCAGCACGTTGTCAGGAGGGGACAGTCCCTGCAGAAGGAAACCACGCTGGGGAAGGTGGAGGGTCAGGAAAGAGAAGGCCTTCAACGAGACGGGTCGACAAGGTGACTGTAAATAGGCCGGTGCGTGTCAGAGGTGGGGAGGATGGCCCAGGGCAGGGCTCACCTGTGGGGCTCAGAGGGTCGCTGCGAGCCACAGACTCCTGCAGGGCCCCTAACAACAAGGATACCAAGAACGGGGAGCTCTGGGGGCCTACAGGGTGAAGAGCTGCACTGCAATATGCACACCCTTGTTTATCGCGGCTTTGTTCACAACCTAAGTGCCCATCAACAAACGAATGGACAGAGAAGCTGTGGTATATTCACACAATGAAATACTACGCAGCACTGAAAAACAAGGAACTCATGCAATATTATTCAAAATGGGTGACCCTGGAGGACATTATGCTGAGTGAAGTATCTCAGTCACAAAAGGACAAATACTGCATGGTGCCACTGCTGTAAAACAGGACTGACATCGGGGTTGGGGGGGAGACTGAGAAAGATGGGTTCAAGAATGTATACTGCATTGAAACAGATGAGGGAGAAAACTGTTTAAAAGGGATAGGTGATTAGGTATTATTGTCACAACAGGAGTCCAGAATGAAGGCTGCATAGTGGAGAGGACCTGGGTGGAGGGATTGTAAAACAATGAAAGAATTTTTCTTTTACTTTTCAAAGAGAAGAGTGTACTGGGGGGAGGGGTGGGCAGGGAGAAAAGTGCAACAATGATTGAATGGAAATCCAAAGTCTCTGTAAATTTTCATTGAAATTAATAATAAATTTAAAAAAAAAAGAGTTGCACCGCCAACTTAAAGGCAGGTGGTTTGAATCTACCAGCTGCTCTTCGTACAAAGATGGGCAGTTTCCTCCCGCGCAACTTACCGGCTTTGAAAACTCGCTGGAGAACCCGCTTTGGGTTGGTTCTGCCTCAAAGCGACTGACGACTAAGAGCCCGGAGCCCCATCGAGCGCCCAGAGGGCAGGCTCTTCTACACATTCCTCCTGTATATGTCACCCCTACTTCAGTTTCCACTCCTTCACTTCATTCACCCTCCCCACGAAGACCCCTTCCTCAGAGAAACTCTTCTGGACTCCTTACGCCTCCTCTCTTACTGTTGGCCTCTGATTCTGTCAAAAATCCCTGCAATTGTTCCCAGACATGACCGTAAACCACGAGAAACGAATCTGTTCCCTTGTTGAATGACTGTCTCAGAATACAGAATCCCAGAGAGCAGGACGCTTGCCAGTCTTGTTCACTGCTGTCCCCAGCAGTCTAAGACAATTTGCGGGAGCCCTGGTGGTACAGCAGTGAAAGCTCTCAGCTGTTAACGTCAAGGTGAGCAGTTCAAATCCACCAGCGTGTTGCTGGAGGAAGATGAAGCTCTTTACTCCTGTGACGATTCAGACCTTCGGGAAGCAGCCCTGTGGGGCCTTCAGCTTTGTCCTGTTGAGTCTCTGTCAGTTGATTCGACAGCAGTGGCTTTGGCTTAAGACGATTTCCAGCACACGACAGACCATATCGGAAGCAGGAGAAGTATCCGCTTCCTAAACAACACGCCTCTGGAAACTCCAAGAACTTTGATAAATGTCAATAGTTCTAGAAAGGCCTCAGGACTTATGTTCATAGGGTCACTATGAGCCGAGCTCAACTCGACGGCAACCAACAACACAACAACAACTGGCCACAGGTAGACATTAGTCAAATGTGCCTAATATGTAATCTGTGATGACCCCTGAGGAGCCAGTAGCAGGTGAGCTGCCCCTCAGCCTCAGGGCCCAAGAACTCCCCATCTGGTCCCACCTCCTCGCACCTCTGAGCCCTAGCACGTGCTGCTCCCCTTAGCATGGCGGCCGACCCTCCTCCGTCCTGTACGTGTGACCCGCCCTCCTTCTCATCTCTGGTTGGAAGAATCCCAGGCATGACCGCTACAGCAGTAACGGATCCCAGCAGATCAGGGACCCGGACCGGGGGGTCCACGAGGACCCACACTTCCTCCCGCAAGCAGCTGGCCGGGAGATCTACCACCACTCATTGTACAGACAAGGGAGTCAAGGCTTTGAGCAGGAGGACATCCTACGAACCTCACAGAGTCACAGCCACAGAACGGACAGGCTGGGGTCAGGGTCAGGCTGCCTCCTAGCCATCTGCCCCCAAGGCCCTGGTAGGACCCTGGGCACCTCTCTGGGCCCCAGCTCACAAAAACCCAGACCCGCTTCCCTAGAGCCAATCCTGCGGAGAACAACCCCTCGTGTAACAGGAGAGCTGAGCTCTGTGCGCTTTCACAGCTGTGGCCTTTCTGGGCCAGAGTGCCAGGTGTTACTTCCCAGGCTTCTCTGGGTGAATTTGAACCTCTGACTTGGTAGTGAATAGCTCCCAGGCTCTCCTCCCTGTACCCTGCACAGCTCTGTAAGAGGTCTCCCCCTGCACTCTGCCTTGCTGTGTACCCACATCTGACACCCACCTGCTCTGAGCTCCCCGGACAAAGTCCTGCTTCAGGCCTCTCTATAGGGAGGTGCTAACAGCTGACGTGCCTCACACGGCCAGCACCAGTGGGGGAGGCAGTGACTGCGGTGGCAGGTTGCCACTCAGCCTGTGTTTGCAGGCCCTGGGCCAGCGGCCACTCTCCAATTACAGGATTGTGGCTTCGGGTGACAGCAACAGCATGTTTCCAGCCCCTTCACCACTGCGGGGAAGTCCTGTCCCAACAGGCCGGTCGAGGGCCCCTGAGTGTGCCTGCGTGCTGTGGTCTCTGCCAGTCACTGTCCCCACACCGCATGGAGGGTGGACCACATGCACATCCTCCACCAGGGATGATGGGCCGGACGTTGGGGCCCAGGTCCTCGTGTGCACACTTCCACTCCAAGGTTCCCCAGCAGCCAGGGCGGCCTAGGGGAGACCAAGGGCATGCACATCTCCTCTGAACTCTGCAAAATCCAGCTGTCAGGACCCCTACTTCCTAGACATGGCCAAGGGCTTAGAGGACACCCACAAGGGGCTGGGCCGGGCTGGCCGGGCCTCCTGGCGCCAGGCCAGTGCTCTTTCTAGAGATGTCAGGAGAATTTCAGTCAACACGTGCTCCCAGATGCCAGACACCAGCCTTGGCTGGGACTGACTGCCCCCTCCAGAGGGAGCAAGGGGGGTCCCAGAGCCAGGTTGCGGGTGTCAACACCCACGCACCAGTCCAGGGTCGGGCCCTGACCTGTGACACACTCACACACACAGTTCAAGCCCAGGACCGGCCAGAGCTGCCCAGAAGCAGGGCATGACCAGAGGGTGCAGCGTCTCTTCTGGCAGCGGCCTCCCACCAGTCAGCAGAGGGGTGGCCAAAACCCCAAGCAACGCAGCTGCTGCCCACCTGTGTGCCTGGGGTGTCCCCAGCAGCCACGGGTGCCTGTGACTCACAGCCCTTCGCCGTCCACTACCATCCCTCAGGAAGGCCGTGTGCACACGATGTCCTTCCAGCCAGATGTCCTGCCTCACCCACTTCTGACAAACTCCTGTTCACGAGTCAAAGCCCCGCTCTTCCTCCATTCTCGGCCCCCTGGGGCCCTCGTGGGCGTTCCCACACAGGCCCTATCACCAGCCCTAATCAATCCCATGCTGTGGTGTGAGCTCACATCTGCTCCCGTCTTGCGTGACCTGCTGAGCTCAGACTGAGTCATGGGCCTGCTGGACTACCTGTGGGGGGGACTTGCAGGGAAAGGTGGCAAAGTGATTAAAAGAATGGACACTCCCCTGTGTCCTGGGCACACTCACCACACCCCCATCCCTGCATCCTTGCAGCCAGCCCCAGGCATGACTGGAAGACCCTGAGACCACGCATGAGTCTGTACAGTTAACACTCAGACAGCATGGGCTTTCAGGAATGCCCACAGGACCCCTCCTCCAGGAAGCCTGCCCTGACTTGAACCAGGTGACCGTGCCCACACAGTGTTCTGTGGCCCCTGGGGACCCTTTTGCACGTTCATAAGCACCAGTGCAAGCCTGTCTGCTAAGCTGAATGGGGCCTTTGGCGGTCAGGACAGTACCCGGCAAAGCCAGACCCTGGACTCCCGGGAACCTTCTGGAAAGTCCTCTGCACACGTGGTGATGTGGTTCTTGGACAGGCGCACTCCCACGTGTGGTCATGAGGTCAGCGCTAACCAACACACCGGGAACCTGGGCACCAAGCACCACAGAGGCCTCCTCCACATGGCACCGGCCTCGTCAGTGCACAAGGGCCGGGTCAGCATGATGGTGGCAGCAAGGACCGCCGCCCTCTGTGCCAAGGGGCAGCCTGGACATCTGGAGGGCTGTGCTGTCTGATGGGGGGGGGTTCCAGGAGGACCACGGTGTAAGATGAGGGGGGGTCCTAGGAAAATTGTGGTGGCTCTAAATGGACTATGGGCATCAGATGAGGATCCCTGGAGGACAGTGAGTAGCAGATTAGGGTCCTCAGAAGACTGGCATGAGATGGGAGGTCTTCAGAGGACTGTGGGGTCAGATGAGCTTCCTAAAGCAGCTGTCAGTAGGGATATGTGTTGACAACATCCCTTGTCTGGAGTCTGTCTCCGGAGGGAACTGTGAACGCAGTCATTGACTGAAACCCGTAAATAGGATGCGGCCACCACCCGATGGAAATCCGGGGATCTGCGTCCAGGGCAGCTGAGGTGCTGGCCACAGTGGTGTCTTCCTTGGCCGCTCCTCGCCCTCCCCCGGGCCCTGCCAGGGAAACCACAGTCCGACCTCTGCTGTCCTCCCCAAGCTCACTCCAGACGTGAAGTCACTCCAAGAACCAGGCGCTGGCCCCTGGCCGGCTGTCCTGGGAGGTTCAGAGGACAGACAGAGCCTCAGTGAGGGCCTGGCTCAGGACTGACCTCCCATCTGGCCTCTCACTGCAGAGCCTGGTGCTCGGTAAACAAATGTGGGGGGAGAGTCAGGAGACCTGGTCTCAGGAGAGCCTGGCTGGGGAGGGAGGGTGGCCAGGTCACTCTGACCCCTCCTCACAGAGCATGGGGATCAGCAGAGACCTCCCCTAGGCAGGCTCCCACCTTTCCAGGTACCCTGTGCATCCAAGAGCATCCCAAGACCCCTCTCCTAGCTATTCTCAACTTGCCCTTTGTAAAATTGCAAAAATATACCTAACAAAAACATCTGCCGTTTCAACATCTATGTGTATGATTCAATGCATGAATTGCGTTGATCACATTGTGCAATCACATTTGTTTCCAAAATTTTCCATCACCCTTCGCAGACTCGGTGACTCTGAGGCTGTACCTCCCCCGGCTCCCCACCCACTCTGGGGACTCTCCCCACCTCCCGGGGACTCTCCTCCCCCCGCAACCCCTGGCTCCCTGAAACTCGCTGTCACTGGGATCAGGCGCTTCTGATCCTTTGCGTCTGCCTGCTTCTGTGTGCATCATGCTTGGGGGCCACCCAGGATGTCGCACCCCAATAGCTGTACTTTTCCTGATAGCTGTTCACTTGTTTGTCACCCCAAAGCAAAATCCACTGCTGTGAAGTCACTTCTGACTCCGAGTGACCCCACAGAACAGAGGGGGGCTGCCCACAGGGTTTCGGTGGGAGATGCAGTGTGCCTCACCCTCCTGAGCACTGCCTGGTGGGTTTGAACCGCTGATGTGATACTCAGCTGCTGCACCACAAGGCACCTTTCCCCACTCCCAGCCCCTCTTCCTTCCCACCAGCAATGAGTGTGACCCGTGTCCTCCCCTCGGCCACCTCTGAGCTACGTGACCCACCTCTAAGTCCCTCCCACTTTCTGGACTCTCCCTGAAGGGAGGTGAGAGCAGTTGAGGAAACGCAGTGGGAGAAACTCAACACCACCTGGGCCCCAACTGTCCTGTGGGGACTGACCCATAGCTGACCCTCCAGCAGATTGTCAGAGGCTGTGAATCGGACCAGAAGAGACTGCCCGTCCTGCAGAGCAGCTGATGGATTTGAACTGGGTGCCTTTGGGACTGCAGCTTCTTACCACTAGGGCACCAGACCTCCCTGCTGGTGGCTGTTTCCTGTGGATTTACTGCCTCTGAAAACCCACTGGAGAATCAGCTATGGGCCGGAATGTGCTCAATGGTACATAACAACAACCACCCCATCCGGTATCTGAGGCTGTAACAGGAGGAGACTGAGCACCTCCGGGGAGGGGAACAGCTGGAGGATCTGACTCCCACCTGGCGGTCAGCGGCCCAGCCCTGCACAGCACATTACCAGGGCTCCTTGCCAAAGTTCCTTAGAAAGTGGTGACACCAGGATCAAATCCTAGTGCAACTCGCTCCAGCGCTTCCCCTACTCCATGCCTCTGTCCCTGGGCCACCTGACGCCCAGGCCCTGTGCTGACTCTTCCGGACCCTCCACCTCAGGTCCTGCTTCCAGAGATCTTGTTTCAGACGCACTGTCAACCCAGGGGGTCAGGTCATTTACCGCAGGACCAGACCCCACCTTAGCAAGACACCAAATGGCTAAGAAACAATCCTCTATCAGCAATGAGGATCCCCCTCTCAGAGAAAAATGGGGCACAGGCTTGACCACAGGGTGTCACTGGGCCTTGAGTGAGAAGACCACCTCATAAGGTGGGGTCACTGGCCAGGGAACGGGCACAGCAGCAGAAGCAAGAGTGGGTGTGTGGGCTCAGTGGATGTCTAAGGACCAGCATGTTGGAGTCCAGCAGGAGGGAAGGACTGGGGGGGGGGGCTTCTCTCACCATGAGCCCATGGTGGTGCAGGGGCCTCGCCCTTGGCCCAGCCTGCCACCCCGCCTCCCCAGGACAGCGCCTTCCCACCTGGTACCCCGACAAAGACCTGGCGCTGAGGAGCAGACTCCAGGGGTTTCGGGGCAGAAGAGTCTCCAGTCTCTGATTCGTGGCATCATCTGACATGCTTTCTGATTCAGGAGGGGAAACTGAGGCCAGCACCAAACTGCGCGCCCGGCCCAAAGCCCAAGCCAGGGGACCCCCACTCCAGGCCACGTGGTCAGAGCCCGTCTCGGCCCCCTCCCAGAAGGGAGACCAGCCCGACGAGGCCCGCGCGTGCGCCAGGTGCCCGCCCCGCGCCCCGCGCGCCGGCTCACCTGGCACAGGAGATCGAGAGCGTAGCCGGCGCACTCAGCCCACTGGCCGGCGTCCACGCGGGCGGCCAGGGCCCCGAAGCGGCGGGCCAGCGCCGCGTCCTGCTCGGCCGTGCAGCAGCCGAAGGCCGAGTACTGCTCGCAGAAGCGCAGCGGCTGCGGCGGCCGGAAGGGCGGCCTGAAGTCCAGGCACTGCGGGTGCGCGGCGGCCCC
>NW_006399752.1:32481687-32520585 GCF_000299155.1 Elephantulus edwardii | reverse complement strand
CCCGCGCCCGAGCCCCCGCCTCCGGCCCGCGCGGCCCCCGCCTGGAGTCCCGGGCCCACGGGAGGGACGCGGCGCTGCTGGTCCCGCCGAGCGACAGCCCCTGTCTCCCGGCGCGCGGCTCTTCCAAATAAAGCGGCTGGCCGTGGCCAGGCCTGGGGGTGTTGCCCGGCCCCTGGGGGCTCGGCTTCCTCTCCCAGCTGGCTCATCTGGCCAGGAGGCCAGGGACCTGCACTGGGTTCCAGTTCCACCTCCCCGGAGGGCCATGGAGCCAGGGGCCACGTAAAAGGAGGAGTGAGGGGGAAAGGCAGAAGAGACGGGAACCTTGTGGGCTGCCGAGCTGAGAACCCGGGCCAAAATGTATCTAAAACAGGAGGAAGTGAACGCAGAGAATCCCTGGCAAAGGGGCTAGGAAGCCAACCACAGGCTTGAGACCAGGTATGGTGGCAAGTCCTCCGGGAGAGGGGGAGCAGATGTCAGCTCCGGGAACTCAAGTCCTGGACTGAAACTGGACGCCTAATGGGTCATCATACTCCAGAGACAAAACAGAACAGGTAGCCAGACCCATTCCATAGCGTCTGGTTTACCCAACGCAGAATGGAGCTCTGGAGGGTCAGCTTGGCTGCAACCAAGGCCATTTGTTCCAAAGCTCCTCTGGGTGATTCGAACAGCCAACCTTCCTATTAGTAGCCAAGCACAAACTCTACTCAGAGACCAAATTAAAAACTCTCACTCTGCTGATTCTAATCTGGCTCATGGTGAAATTATAAAGTGGAACTTTTCTATCAGACTTGAGGCTGTAAATCTGTAGGGAAGATTACCTCATCTTTCTTTGGCAGAGCTTGATAGGTTTGAATCGCTGGCCTTAAATTAACAGGCCAGTGTTCAAGCCACTGTACTGTTAGGGACCATCACCCGTGGGCTGCTAAATCAACCAACCAACCCAAACCTTTTGTCATCAAGTTGATTCCAACTTACCTTCTGGGTACAGCACTTGTCTGTCAGATGCTGCACAGTCGCAGTGTTCCCAGGTTAAGAGAGACCAGGAAGAAGGCTTACTCTACTCCGCGGCCCTCATGCCTGCCTTTAATTGTTTCTGGTGAAACATTCTTCTAGGTTGTGTAACCCTGGTATGTCCAATTGCTGTTCAGAGGTAACTCGTGGTTGCTGTGAAGCCAAATACTGTTACCCATGGTGGACAGTTTTTGGTGGAGCTCCCCTGTTAAAACAAGCTTGGAAGCAGGAGTGGCATCCACTTCCACAGTAGCTTGCCTCTGGAAACCCTATGAACCTGGAGAAAGGACAAAAGTTATACAGGAAGGGTCCAGGACTTCATTCGTAGGGTCTCTATGAGTCGCCTGCAACTCGATGGCACTTAACAACAACAAGGAAGAAGGAGCAGCTATTCTGAAATCACAGGCCTTCAAAGACCCTATGAGTGAAAAAACTCAAATAGAGCACTGGAGGCAGAGTCCTCAGATTGGAAGACACTAAAAAATGAGGAGGAGGAGGAGGAGGAGGAGTTAGAAACATTCACTAATAATGAGAATGTCAGATGTATGAATGTAGGAAAGTTGGGCATTGTAAAAAATGAAATGGAATGAATAAAGATTGACATACTAGGTGAGCTCTGGTGGCCTAGTGGAAAGAAGCTGCACTGCAATCCCAGAGGTGCATGGTTCAAATCCACCAGATGCTCTGCTGGAGAAGGAGGGACAGTCTCCTCCAGTTAGCAGTCAGATCCAAGTTGATGGTACACTCACACACACACACGAATTTTTTTTAAATATTGACATACTAAACTGAGTGGATTTGCACTGACCACTCGAGTCAGACAATCATGTTATCTATTATGCTGAGAATGAAAAAGTGAGGGGGAGAGGGGTTGCATTAATAGTAAAACAAACAAACAACCATTTCTAAACCCATCCTGAAGTACGATGCTGTGAGGACACTATATTATCCATCCATATCCAAGGAAGACCTGTTAGCACAACTATCAATCAAATAACTAAGTAAGTTAACTAACTTATAACTAAAGCCAAAGAGGAGGAAATGGAAGACTGTTCCCAACTTTTGCAGCCTGGAATCAATTGAACATGCAATCAAGATTCCTTAACCATAATTGGCGACTGGAATGCAAAAGCTGGAAACAATGAAGGATGTTGGTAGTTGGAAATGGATTTGGTGACAAATGAGGCAAGAGATAGAATAATTAAATTTTGTACAATCAATTTATTCATTGCAAATACCTTTCATAAGCAGCACAGTGATTATATGCATGGACCTCACCTGATGGACTACACATGAATCAGATTGATTAGATTTGGGGGAACAATCGTTGGAGAAACGAAGTAGCAGCTCTGAAAACTAGAGCAGGTGCTGACTCTGGAACAAGTAATCGACTACTGATGTGCAAGTTCAAATTGAAGTTAAAATGAAAACAAATCCATAAGAATTTATATATGTGGAACCAAAATATACCTTTTCTATCCCACTTAAATTTAAAAAGCATCTCAGGAGCAGGTTTGAGGCATTGAATGCTAATGAATGAAGACCAGATGAGCTGTGGGATAGCGTCAAGGATATTAACCATGAAGAAAGCAAAAGGTCATTACAATAAAGTAAAGCGGTTCAGAAAAGAGAAAACTTAGAAAAATGTCATTACAAAGCTAGAGAAGGAAGAAAAGACCAAAATGGATGGCAGAAGAGATTCTGAATATTGCACTAGAATGCTGAGAAGTCAAAGCAAAGGGAAGAAATGACAAAGTTAAAGAGTTGAACAGGAGATTTTAAAGGGCAGCTTGTGAAGGCAAAGCAAAGTGTTATAGCAAAACGTGCAAAGAGAGGGAATCAGAAAATCAAAAGTGAAGGACTTAATTCAGCATTTCTCAAGTGGAAAGAACTGAATGACAAAATTCAAGCCTTAAGCTGCACTACTGAAAGATGCTATGGGCAAAATCTTGAATCATCCAGGAAACATTGAAAGAAAATGGAAGGAATACACAGTCACTGCCCCAAAAAGAGTTGGCTGGTATGGAATCATTTCAGGAAGTCCCATATGATCAAGATTCAATGATAATGAAAGAAGAAGGTCAAGCTTCTCTGAAGGCATTGGCAAAAAATAAAAAATAAGACCCGGGAATTGATAGAATGTCTATTGATATATTTCAACAAACATATGCAGCCTTAGACGGTGCTTACCAGCTTGTGCAAAGAAAGGTGGAGGACAGCTACCTGGCCAACTGACTGGAAAACGTCCATATTTATTCCCATTCCTAATAAAAGTGATCCAAAGGAATGTGGAAATACTTGAACAATATCATTAATAACACATGCAAGCAAAATCTTGCTGAAGATTATTTTTTAAAATATGGCTAGAACAGTAAGTACGTCAGCAGAAAACTGCCAGAAATACAAACCTGATGTAGAAGAGGCCATGGTGCTAGGGATAACATTCCTGATTTCAGATGAGTCTTTTCTGAAAGCAGAGAGTAGCAGAAGGATATCTACTTGTGTTTTATTGATTATACAAAAGCATTTGACTATGTAAATCACAACAAATTATGGCAAACATGGAGAAGAATGAGAATCCCAGAACACTTGATTGTGTTCATGTAAAACCTAGACCTAGACCCGGAAGCTATTGTCCAGAGAGAGCAAGGGAATACTGTATGGCTCAAAATCAAGAAAGAAGTGTGTCACTGTTATCTCCATTCTCCATGTCTTTTCAATCTATACGTTAAACAGATCATTTGAGAAGCTGGGCTGTATGAGAAAGAGTGTGGCATCAGAATTGGATGAAGACTTATCAACAACATGCATTATGCACATGACACAACTTTGCAGAAAGAGAGGAAAACTTAAAGTTCTTGCTGCAGAAAAGCAAGGACTACAGCCTTCAGTATTAATCACAGCTCAATATTAAGGAAGCAAAAATTCTCACCATGGGGCCAATAGACAGACAGCATCATGGTGGGAAAGGACTGAAGTTGTTAATGATTTCATCTTACTTGGATCCACAATTAACACCCTTGGCACCAGCAGTCAGGAAATCAAAGTCAAGTTGCATTGAGAAAACTTGCTGTCAAGGACCTCTCTGGAATGCTACAGCAACAATGCTATCTAAAGACCAAGGTGCCCTGATCCAAGCCACGGTCTCCTCACTTATTTGCTGTGCATCTGAAAGCTGGAAAATTACGAAAGATGACAGAAGAAGAATCAGTGCATTTGAGTTGTGGTGCTGGAGAAGAATATTGAATGTCCCATGGACTGTCAAGAGAATGAAGAAGTCTGCCCTGGAGAAAATGAAACCAGGTTGCTCCTGGGAGGCAAAGACAGTGACTTTTGGCATGTAGTCAGGAAAGGCCAGTCCTTGGAGAAGGACATCCTGCTTGGAAGGGTCAGCACAAGAAGGGAAGACTCGGAATTGTGCTTCCACCATCTTTCCGTCCCTCAGCCAGATGGGGCCCAGAGAAGTTTCTGTAAAAACCATTATGATGGCCGCCCAAGGAGAACCCCAAGTTCAATTCAAACTCATGTTGGTGAGTGATGGTGGTGCTGGAAAAATGATGTTGGTGAAACGTCATCTCACTAGTGAATTAAGAAGAAGTGTGCAGCCACCTTGGGTGTGGAAGGGCATCCCCTCATGTTCCACACCAACAGAGGACCGACTGAATTCAACGTGTGGAGTATGGTTGGCCAGGAGAAATGTGGGGGACTGAGGGATGGCTATTATATCCAAGCCCAGTGTGCCATTATAATGTTTAATGTAACATCAAGAGCTACCTACAAGAACATGCCTAACTAGCGTAGGGATCTGGTTCAAGGATGTGAAAACATCCCAATTGTGTTGTGTGGCAACAAAGTGGACATTAAGGATGGGAAAGTTAGGACAAAATCCATCATTTTCCACTGAAAGAAGAATCTTCAATACTATGTTTTTTTTAAATTATTCCTTCATGGCTTTATTCAACTCTATAAATAAGAACTTAGTACTAGCATGGTCAAGCATTTAAAAAATGGTATAGTATAGAGACTGTAACTACTGGTTTCTTAGGATCAGTTGTCGAATGAAGGGTACAATACAATTTCTTTTTTTGCTCTACCTAATCCGGGTAAAACCATTAACTGAGATAAATTTTTAACAAGTACCATCAGTATAAATCTCTTAGAAAATAAATTTCAGCAAGAACATGGACTAGACATTCGAATTAATACCAATTTAAATATCCAATATAAAATGGAATATAAATGTTACCTAGTTTGCTAAGAAAGTAAAAAGTGCCCGTTATTTCCCATAATTATAGTCACAGTCCAAATATTTAAAACCTGTATCCTTTCACATGAGATTTGGGTTTTTATAGGCAATGTTATCATCAGAATGTATCTCATGGACAGTAAATGAAAAATGCCTAGATTTATAATGCTTTTTTGATATACTTAAATTTCACTAGTTTTCAGTGACATACATATAATACTTTTTACAATTACGTAGTATGTAAAATGAGTCAGTTTATCCTATAAATTTTTTATAGTATGTATCCAATTGTATAGAAAAACAGAAATATCACCTTTATTATTTACATATTATCTATAAACAATGTTGGCAAAAACACCCTGTGAATTTTTAAACTTATTTATAAACATTTCATAATGCAACAATGAATGAATGAAACCCCAAAATCTCGGTAAATGTTCATTAAAATTAATAACATTTAATAATTAAAAAAAGTCTTTCTCAGAGTGTCAAATAAATATAAAAAAAACCATTTCAATATAATGCTTATAATTTCTTTAAAAGTATACATTTTTAAGACTAAAACCCAGTAAATGTAGAGTTTACAGGGGAAGAAAACACAATCACTGACAACAGATTATCTGAAGTCTCTTCTTCCCAGATATCTAAAGCACTCTATTCAGGGAAGCTGGTGAATCCCATAAATTCTGATTTCTCTTCACTGGTCTGAAATAAATCCAGTAAAGACTGTACTGTTGAACTACAAATTCTGTTTTCTCCTTGGGTAATACGTAAACTCCATTTTTTTCTTATCTAATTTCACATTTGGTTCTAGATTTTCTTTTTTGTTTCTTCCTAATTTCACTTTACAGTGGATTTTACCAGGGGGTAAACTATCTCCGTCCGTCAGGTTCCAGCCGTTGGATTCTTCAGGAAGGTGATGGGATGAAGTCTTGGCTTGAATTGTCAGGTGCTCTTGTGAACTGCTTGTTGCTAACAAACCACAGTCACGACCACACACGGATCCTTTTCCTTCAGCTCCTTTGCTGGGAAAGGCCAGCTGCTGACTTTTCTTTCTGTTGGGACATACTGTCATCCTTAGTGAACCTAGACACTTGTATGGATGCCCGAAGTCTACGTGGACAGTGCTTCACCTTTCACTTCAGTTCTTCCAAATTACATTCATTTCTGATTAGTTGCTTTTCAGAAACATCAAGTACACACTCCTGCTTGTTTTTATGCAAAGGCAACCGTGTGAAATTCAGTCAGGTGTCATTTTCAGCTGTATTTAGGACAGAACACTTCTTAGTCTTTTCCTCTTGAAGGGCTCGTGGTTCACTTGACGGACAAGGGGCAGGCCCCCTTCTGTTCTGCGGTCAGGGACTACACAGCGGTTGAGATGCTGAGGTGCAGGCCGAGTGTCTGGGCCCGGATCCCACTAACGGACACAGAGGAGGGAGGGGAGAGCCAAGGCCGTGGGCTGCGGCAGTTGAAGATTTGAAAACAAGCCCATGCGCGCGCCCCAAGGCTAGATTTCTGCCAAAAGTAACTGCAAGTTTGGAAACCTCTGCTTTGGCTTGCTAGAAAAGTAACTGGAGACCCTAACTGGCGCTAGGGCCTGCCTGCTCCTGCCTCACCAGATGTCGTCGTGGACCCCGCTTTGGTGACACAATATGTGTCTGATTCAGAGGTTGTGCAGACGATTGCTCTCCCGGACGACGATGATGATCTGGGAGGGAAGGAAGCGGAGCCCGGCGTCAGAAGTCTAGTTTTATAGACGACTGTCCTGTGACGGCAGTGCTGCCACGCGTTTGCCACTGTATCATCTAGCTCAACAGAATATGTGCTAATATTTTTGATGCTGAAGGAGACGAATGGGCTTCGGAGTGAGTGTGACAGTTAAAAAAAACAAACAACAACCTTCAATTTTCGTACCTGCATACTGAGCTCTTTTGAAAGGCAGTGGTTTGCTTCTTGGGTTTCAAATACAAGATCGCTCCAGTCACATCACAAGATTCTGTGGTAAAATCGTGTTTGTTACTGTCATTGCTATGTTTTTCTTTTAGAACTAGAATAAAGTTGTATTTCAAATATGTTAAAAAAGAAAGGAAGACCCTCGATGAGATGGATTGACACAGTGACTGTGGCAGTGGGATCACGTGTGTAGGAGAGGGTGAAGCTGACTCAGGATAACACAAGATTCAGAGACGTTGTTCACAGGGTCGCTCTGATTCCTACTCAACTCAATGGCACACAACAACATGCTGTAAGACAGAGTTGAGCTGCCCCGTTGAGTTTCTGAAACTGCCCATCTTAACAGGAGTAGCCTGCCCATCTTTCCCCTGCAGAACCCCTGGTGGATTTGAACCTCTAACCCGTTGGTTAGCAGTTCATCACTTATCCCACTACACTATCAGGGCTCCTCACCCAGGGGCCAGCCCGTGTCTTCAGATCAGTGCTGACTCACAGTGGCTTTCCACAGGTTTCTGAGGCTGTAAATCTTTATAGGAAGAAACTGTCCCTCTTCCTCTCGAGGAGCGGCTGGTGGATTTGAACTGTCACCTTTACTTAGTGGCCAATACGTTAGGCACTATGCCACCAAGGACTGAAAGTCTTGTCCTCTGGCTCTCTGTGGCGCACCTGCGTCTGTCATTGGCTGGACCTCACAGCTGCTGAGGTGGGGGCCTGAAGTACAGCCTGCAGGGGGCACTCCTGCATACAGATGAGGCCAAGGGCAGAGCCAGGACTCCATCAGCGGGCAGTGTGCCCAGGAAGGGCATTTGCATGGCCTGCCCTACCAGTCAGAAGTCAGAACATGGTGCTAATAACACTTCCGTGCAGAGGCCTGCAGGGATGCACAGGGACTACACGAGCCTGGGACACAGGTACGAGTTTGGAGACAGCCCTGTCAGTGACCAGTGGCATTCCCATGGAGTTTGCGGAGGAGCTGGGCAAAAACGTACCTTTCTTCCTGTACCCACCTCGCCGCCTGCCCCGAGCCAGCCAGATGCCAACACCGTGAAAGACCAGCTTCATGCTGAGCCCCCAGGGAAGGGGTCCTCAGAGCTCTGAATATTCCTTTATTTCTCTTAATGATTTTTTAAGCAGTGGGCTCAATGCTTGTTATTTCTCTGGTTTCTGGAAGGTGTGCTGGACTGGGCCTACCTCAGAGAAGACCTCAGCAGAGACACCAGAGACAGTGTTTCTGGGAGCCCCCTGCCTCACCATCCCAGGGTCTCCCACCTTCTCCAATGTGCCAGGTCTTGGCAGCATGAGGCTCTTCAGCTTTGTGTTGGTTCTTCTGGTCACATGTGAGTGATCACAGCTGGGGATGGACGTCCTGTCCCTTCCCACACCCTCTGTGTCTGGTTCCTCCTTGGACTGGGCTTAGATCTCCCCTCTGTAGGTTGGCTGGTGTCCCACCTCATCAGGCCCAGAACACTGTATGAGCTGAGAGGACTGAATTCTCAGGTGTCCATTAAGACACCTGTTCTCACCTACAGCTTGAGAAGTTCTCACGTACACAAACTTCCAGATTTTTTTTTCTTTTTTTTTTAAACTTCCAGATTTTTAAAGACAGATCTGCTAATTCGAGTTCCTCATTCCTGCTACCCAGTCCATTTTACAGATGATGAATCGAGTCCAGAGGGGGGCCGGAACTGCTCAGTGTGACCCAGTCTTTAGAAGCGGTCTCTGTAAACTGGACTTCAGCAACGAAAGAATCCATGAGCTTAAACATATGTTGATAGAAAGTTCCCAGCCTGATATAAAATCAGAAAAAATAAAATAGGATAAACAGAAGAAAAATGGGGGAAAGAACAGAACATCAGGAACTGTGGGACAATTTCAAAATTATAACATATGTACGATTGGAATACCAGAAGGAGCGAGGGAGAATGGGACAGAAGAAATATTTGAAGTAATAAATTAATGACAGACATCAAAACACAGATCTGGGAATCTCAGAGAATGTCCAAAGGAGCTCTGGTGGCCTACTGGCAAGAAACTGTGCTGCAATTCTGAAGTCACACAGTTCGAATCCACCAGGTGCTCCGCTGGAGACAGAGGGGCAATATCCTCTTGTGCCAGTCAGATTCGACTCAATGGTACACGAAAAGAAAAAACAAAAGTCAGAGAACATCGAGTTATATAAATGCAAAATTTTAAAAAAAACCAAATAACAGATCTTCACCGAACTACAAGTCATCTAAGACAAAAAGACCATTTTGAAAGAGGGAGAATAAACAAAAGTAATATTCTCTATTGTTGTTAACAACAACAACATAACAATATTCTCTATAATAGAGGACCAAGGAGAAGCATCTCAGAGCACTTGTCACCTGTAACGACATGACTCCCTGTTATAACATGGGCTATGGGCTCCACATCTCTAGTGGGTCACATCAAGCAGCGACTCTGTGGGGAACACCTGGGCACTCTCTTCCCCTGGGAATTTACAGCCCCAGAAACCGGATGGAGAGTTGCCTAATTGGAACTGAGTCCACAGCAGTGATTTTGAATTTTTCTCATCAGAAACCAAGCAAGCAAGAAAAAATTAAGGTGAAATGTTTAAAGTGTTGGCATTTCCATTACTTGCTGTTCATCTGGAGTTGGACAATGACTAAGGATGACAGGAAAAGAGTTATTGTCTTGGAGTTGTGCTGAAGAAGCATACTGAATATCGTGTGGACTGCCAAGAGAACAAACAGGTCTGTCCTGGTGAAATCAGGAGACAAGGGTGCCAAAACTTCATCTCATGCACTTTGGGCATCTGGTAAGAAGGAGCCAGTCCCTGAAGAAGGACGTGATGCCTGGAAAGGAGGGTCCGCATAGGAAAGGAAGAGAGATTAACACAGTGAGTGTAACAGTGGCCTCACGTGTGTCACATTTGGAGAGGACGGCACAGGACAGGGCAGGGTTCAGAGCTGTCATTCAGAGTCGCTGTGAGTCATAGTCGACTTGACAGCATAGAAAAACAACAATTTAAGGTCTTGAAAGAAAAGCCTAGAATTCTATATCCAGGACAAACAGCCTTCAAAAGCAGAGGTGAAATAGACTTTCTTAAACTATGGAAATGTACCACTAACAGACTTGACCTACCAGCAATGTGAGAAGTTATTAAGAAGGAAGATAGTATAGGTCAGAAACTCAACTCTGTGTAAAGAAAGGAGAAGGGATGGAGGGAGAATAAACAAAAGTAAAAGAAAAGGTTGAATTTTAAAAATTCTTAATCTGAAATGAACTTTTTATAAACTGATAAAAATAATGGTCTTTTGAGTCAATGTAGCACACGTACATGTGAAGTGTACGTATTTCGGTGCCCTTTTGTTTTCCTGTGTATGATGTCCTTGAAGTCATCCTATAAATATCCTATGGCCTTCAGTCGTCAGTGTTCAATGTCTTGTTGTTGTTGTTGTTATGTGCCATCAAGTCGCTTGCGACTCATAGTGACCCTATGTACAAGAGCCCTAAACGCCGTTCTATCCTGTGCCAACCTCTCCGTCTCAGACACACTCATTCCCACCACTCCACTCCCAGGATCGATCCATCTCATCGAGGGTCTTCCTCTCCTGTGCCGTCCCTCCACTCTCCCAAACATGATCTCCCTTTCCAAGGACCAGTCCCTCCTGGCAACATGCCCAAAGTATGTCAGACAAAGCCTCAGAATCCTTGACTCCAAGGAGCATTCCAACTTCACCTTCTCCAGGATGAACCTGTTTGTTCTCCTAGCAGTCCATGGTATATTCAACACTCTCTTCTCCAGCACCACAACTCAAAGGCATCAATTCTTTCTATCATCCCTATTCACTGTTCAATGTATTACATCTACATTTTAAATTGTTACTAAGAAACTATGGTTCTGCCACTTGAAAAATCAATCTTGAAGACAGGTGTTAGAATGAAAAATGCAAAAGTTTGGTGGCCTGGTGGTAAGAAGTTGTGTTATCAACTCAAAGGCGTGTGGTTCGAATCCACCAGCTGCTGTGTGGGAGAAAAATGGGCAGTCTCTTCCCCTGTGATTTACTGCCTTCGAAAAACTGCTTGGACGGTCAGCTGTAAGTCAGTTCTGATTCAATGGTGCACAACCACAGAGCTTCCCAAACTTTCCTCGTTGTCTTGGAGACTGTGGGGTGTACAGGACAGTGGCAGGAGGGTGGAGGGTGACACGTTTTCACAGAATCTTCTCTTGTCCAGGTGATCTGGCCTGTGGCCACATCCTCACCAAGTTGGTCTGGGCTTCTCAATTTTCTGGATACACGTGACTCTGTTTTACAAGCCGTGGTTAAAGGGAAGGAATGCCAAGCTATCAACATCAGGAACAAACAGGAAATGGCAGTAAAATGGCTTTAGTCTGGTAACTGTTGGATTTAAACAAAAGCACCCATGCTTAAAAAAACCTTTTCTTAAGTATTCTTATTAATCTTGTTGTTATGTACTGTCAAGTTATAGCTGACCCATCAGTGGGTTTTCAGAGGCAGTAACTTGAACAGGGATTGTCCATCTTTCTTCTGCAGAGCAGCTGGTGGTTTCGAACCTCATGCCTTCAGGTTGACAATCCAGCTCTTTACTGTCAGGCCACTAGAGTTCCCTATTAGTCTTCTTCCAAGGCTATTCTCTCTTCTCAACAATCTGCGATATGCAGATGACACAACCCTGCTTGCTGAAACTGAGGAGGACCTGAAGCGCTTGCTGCAGAGGGTCAAGGACTGCAGCCTCCAATATGGACTGAGGCTTAATGTCAAGAAGACAAAGATTCTCACCACTGGGCCAATTGGCAGCATCAGGATGGATGGTGAAGAGACTGAAATTGTTCACAGCTTTAGTCTGCTTGGCTCCACAGTCCACACTCTTGGCACCAGTAGCCAGGAAATTAAAAGACGTATTGCCATGGGAAAGTCTTCTGTTAGGGACCTCTCCAAAGTACTGAAGACTCTCTGGAGACTAAGGTGCATCTGATACAGGCCATGGTCTTTGCTATCACTTGTTATGCATCAGAGAGTTGGACAATGACTAGGGAGGACAGAAGGAGAATTGAAGCCTTTGAGCTGTGGTGCTGGAGAAGAGAATTGAGGGTACCGTGGACTGCTAAGAAAATGAACAGATTCATTCTGGAGAGGGTTAAACCAGGCTGCTCCTTGGAGGCAAGGATTCTGAAGATTCGTCTGGCATACTTTGGACATGTTGTAAGGAGGAACTAGTCCTTGGATATCATGCTTGGGAGGGTGGAGGGACAGTGCAGGAGGGGAAGGCCCTCTATGAGGTGGATTGATTCGGTGACTGGGATAATTAGGATGGGAGTGTCAGAGACAGTGCGATTGGCACAGGACAGAGCGGAGTTTAGGGCTGTTGTACACAGGGTCACTATGAGTCACAAGTGACTCAACAGCACATAACAACAACAAGGCTTATCTTGTGGTTGTAAAAGACAACCCTTTCGCAAAAGTTATTACAAAGTGATAGTTTTGATTGCTTTTTTGTCAGTTGTAAAAATGCTCTCTAAATTCCGGTGAGGAATACTCAGTGTCACATTTTGGTTCTTGTGGTCTGTTACGAGCAGTTAATTGTGTGTTCCACATTCGACCCCGCCCTTGTTCTGTCTGATGATACTGCGCTTTTCCAACACCTCTTTCCAAAGATGGAGATGATTCGATTCCTGTGTATTTCCATCTGCTAAGGTTCACAAACATACACATTATTTATGTAGTAGGGAAATGTGTTTCCTAAAATAAGTCACTGTTCTTGCAAAGCTTCAGCATGTGGCCTCCAGTATGGTTTCCATTACAGTGGTTTGAGATATTTACTTTTTTTTTAATGGCCTTTTTCACCATAGTCTCGTGATTTCTACAAAATCATTGGGTGTAACTATGCAAACCTTCATACAGCTGCCTGCCTGACTGACTGGACCATATTTGTTCCCATTCCCAAGAAAGGTGACTGAACAGAATGTGGAAATTCTAGGACAATGGCATTAATATCACTTGCAAGCAAAATAGTGCTGAAGATCATTCAAACACTGCTAGAACAGTACACAGAGAACTGCCAGAAGTTCAAGCTGGATTTAGAAGAGGCCATGGCACCAGAGATATTACTATCCAACTGAGAGCTGGACAGTGACTAAGGATGACAGAAGAAGAATTGATATTTTTGAGATGTGATGTTGGATAAGAGTGCTGAATATCCCATGGTGTGGAGTTTATGTCTCAATATGACTTCTTCAACCATTGAATTTGACTTTGTCATCAGGATGGGTGGAAATAATGTGAATAAAGCGTGTTAGCCTATCCACAAGGCAACTGACTAGTCTCACCATCAGATTGAGTGGATCTAGCAGCAGAAAGACAAAACCTCTCTACCAGGAAAAGAGCAAGCAAGAGAGCCTACAGGACCAACAGCCATAGCAACCACACTGGCGGACCCTCCGGATGTGAGATGGGACCTTGGGACTGCTACACTACTGGGACCCTACCCACAAGGTTATTGGTTAGTCTCACCATCAAGTTGAGGAGATCTAGCAGCAGAAAGATGAAACCTCACTGCCAGTTGTTTGTTGGACAACTTAGGGGGAAGGGGAACATAATTCACAGGACTGAGGACTTTGTAACACTGGCCGAAAGCCATGAGGCTCAAGGCTGAGGTGCCTGAGAGCACATTTTGGAAGGCATCCTGACTGTATTCTGCTACTAAACTGGATTATAAACTTTTGACTTCCCCAATATGGTTCTGTATGATCTGTGAGCTATTGCATCATATTTTGGACTCAGTAAAGTAGTCAAATTGGTCTTGCGATGAGTAGAAAGAGGTGTGGAAGCATGGAGGCCATATGGAGATTGGTTTTGTGTTCTTGATACTGTTGATGGAACAATTCCCCTTTGTGAAGTTGATAAAGATCAGATGTGGCCATCCTCATGTGGATATTGCTCTTTTTACACCTGGATTTCCAAAAGAACAGATAGGTCTTAGAAAAGGTGCAGCTAGAGTGCTCACTGGAGGCAAAAAGGATAAAGCTTCATCTCATGTACTTTAGGCATGTTGCTAGGAGAGGCTATTCAGCAAAAGAGAAGACCCTCAACCAGGTGGATTGACACAGTGACAGCAACAATAGACTCAAGTATGTGTGAGATGATGAAGATGGCACAGGCATAGGACAGGTTCAGATCTGTTGTTGATAGAGTCGCTCTGAGTCGTACTCCACTCACAGGCACTTAACAACAACAACAGCATGCAAACAGGGTGCTTGTGTCCTACCAATGAGACTGAACAATGTACTAATAATATAAATAAGGTACATAGTGCCTCTTCTGGGTGGGACAATACAAATAAAGTATATGGAATCTAAAGAGAGCTATTGGCCCATTTTACCACTCTACTAGGCTTAAAATAAAGCCAATCTCAGAGCAAGGAGCTCTGGTGGCCAAGTGGGAAGGAGCTGCACTGCTGATTCAAAGGCATGTGGTTCAAATCCACCAGCTGCTCCAAGGGAGAAGAATGGGCAATCTCCTGTGAGATTAACGGCCTTTGAAACCATCTGGAAGTTCAGCTATAGTTCCAACTCAACAGTACTCAACAACAAACTCAACACAGAAGGAGAAGTTCACTGCCATCAAGAAAGAATGAGGAGTGGAACAGATCCTTTGGATGCAGGATCCTCTTGCTGAGAACCTCCTAGACCCAAAAGATAGAGACAGAATCATGACATCTGAGAAAGAGCAGGACAGGAAGAAACTGTGGCTGGGACGTGATGACGGTAGAAGCAGGTAACTGAGGCAAAACAGTGCAATGGGTTCCCTGGTCCATGGAGCATGGCGGGACAGTGGACTTGCAGACCCATGGTATGAGAGAGATAAGCACCTTCAGGCAGGAGGTGTGGTGGAGTGGAATGCTTTCGGGTGTTCCTCAATGATGATAAGAGCTTCAGAACACTTATATGAGCAGGGTGGAGGCCAGGCCTGAGCAGGTCTGAGGGCCAAGACAGCAGCCTTTCCTCAGAGGCTGAAGGAGGTCTGCCATGATAGTAGTAGCCATGAGAGCTTCCCTATCCTGAATAAGGGAGACCCTGCCTGTACACTTGCTAATTTATAGTTTATGTTCCTAAATTATAGCATTCTGCAACAGCTATGCTGGACCAACCTTTTTTATTTTTATTTCTTTGTTTTTAATGAGAATAGATATAGATCTCTTCCAGTCAGGTAGTCGTCCTCCAGATTTCTTAGCACAAACTGGTGAGCACGCCTAGGGTGGCATCTGTTTATTGAAATTGTTTATTGGTATTCCATCAATTTCTGGGACTTCGTTTTTTTCCAGTTCCTTCAGAGCACCTTGAATTTCCTCCTTCACCACCATTACCTCTTGACCATATGTTGTTCCATGAAATTCTTCTATTTCAGCCAATTCTTTTTGGTATGGTGAATCCGTGTACTCCTTCCATCTTGTTTTGAAGCTTCCTGGGATCCTTCTCTACCTATAGAATCTTTAAGTACTGCAACTCGAGGCTTAAATTTGTTCTTCAGTTCCTTTAATTTAAGAAATGCTGAATGAGTTTGTCCCCTTTGACGTTCTGACTCCAGCTCTTGGTACATTTTATTATTAGTACTTTGTTTTGTCTTCTCAAGCGTCCCTTTGAAATCCTCTGTTCAGCTCCTTATCTTCCAGATTTCTTGTTTTTGCTTTGGCTTCCTTGCATTCTAGTACAATATTCAAAGTGTCTTCTGACATCCATCTCAGTCTTTTCTTCCTCCTCTGTCTTTGTTATGACCTTTTACATTCTTCCTGGACGATAGTCTTTATATCCTCCCACGGCTTGTCTGCTTTTCATCCATTAGTGTTCAAGGCCTCACACCTCTTCCTGAGATAGTTTTTTAATTCAGGTGGGATAGATTTACGGTCAAAGTTTGGATCTTGGGGATTTGTTTTCTTTTTCGTTAGTGTCAATTTGAACTTGCAGATGAGTAGTTGATAGTCTGTTTCACAGTCATCAACTGGCCTAGTTTCACAGCTGATACTGAACTTCACCAGTGATTCTTTCCACAGATGTAATCAATCTGATTCCTATGTGGACCATCAGGTGAGATCCATGCAGACTGTGGAAATTATCAAACAGTATTAGAGGTATGTCCTGCCTCCATACCTTTTCAATCTATATGCAAAACAGATTATCCAGGAGGCTGGGCTGTATGAGGAGAAATGTGGCATCAGAATTTGAGGAAGACTCATCAACAATCTGTGTGATGCAAATCATACAACCTTCCTTGCTGAAACTGAGAGGACCTGAAGTGCTTCCTACACAAGGTCAAGGACTGTAGTCTTCAATATGGATTAAAGCTCAACAGGAAAAAAAAGGATTCTTACCACTGGGCTGATTGGCAGCATCATGATAGATGGTGAAGAGATTGAAGTTGTTAAGAGATTTCGTTTGCTTGGCTCCACAATCAACACTCTTGGTACCAGCAGCCAGGAAATTAAAATATTTGTTTCATTGGGAAAGTCTATTGTCAGAGACCTCTCTAAAGTACTGAAAAACAACAATGTCAGACTGGAAACTAAGGAGCGCCTGATACATGTCATGGTCTTTGCAATCAGTTGCTATGCATCAGAGAGCTGGACAGTGACTAGGGATGATAGAAGGAGAGTTGATGCTTTTGAGCTGTGATGTTGGAGAAGAGTATTGAATATACCATGGATCACTAAGAGAACAAATATGTTCATCCGGGAGAGGATGAAATCAGGCTGCTCCTTGGAGGCAAGGATTTTGAAGCTTCGTCTGACATATTTTGGACACGTTGCAAGAAGGGACCAGTACTCGGGGAGGAATGTCATGCTTGCGGGGGTGGAGGGTCAGCACAGGAGAGGAAGACCCTCGATGAGATAGATTGATTCAGTGACTGGGTAATGGGGGTAGGTGTGTCAGAGACAGTGAGATTAGCACCATTGATTCAGTGATTGGGTAATGGGGGTAGGTGTGTCAGAGACAGTGAGATTAGCACCACAGGATAGAGTAGGGTTTAGGGCTGTTGTACATAAGTTGCTATGAATGACAGGCAACTCGATGGCACATAACAACAATAACAACAACATCACTAATATCACGCACAAGCTAAAACCTGCTGAAGATTATAAAAAAAAAATGACTGGAACAGTATATCAACAGAGAAATAAGTTGGTTTTAAGAGAGGCCATGGCTCTAGGGACTTCACAGCCGATGTCAGATGAATCTTGGTTAAAGACAAAGACTACTACAAGAATGTCTATTGACTATGCAAATGCATTTGACTATGTGGATCACAATAAATTGTGGCCAAAATTGAGAAGAATGGGAATCCCAGAACACTTCATTGTGCTCAGGTGAAACCTATTCTTAGACTAGGAAGCAGTTATCCAGAATAAGAAAGCATTGTGTAGTTCATAATAAAAGAAGTGCATCAGGGATGCATCCTGTCTCCATTCCTTTTCAATCTATATGCAGAACAGATCACTCGGTACTCTGGGCGTTATGAAGAGGAAAGTGGCGTCAAGATTGTTCAAAGATTCATCAACAAAACAACCTACATTACACAAATTGACACAATCTTGCTTAAAGAAAGTGAGGAGGACTTGAAGCATTTACCGCAGAAGATAAAGGACTGAATTCTTCAATATGGATTGAAGTTCAACATCAAGAAAACAAAGATTCTCACCACTGAACCAATTGTGAGCACCATGATAGATGGAGAAGAGATGGAGATTGTTAACAATTTCAGCTTGCTCAATTCCACAATCAACACTCTTGGCACCAGCAGCCAGGAAATCAAAAGACTAATTGTGTCGGGGAAATCTGTGGTCAGGGTCCTTTCCAAAGAGCTTAAGATCAACTATGTCAGTCTAGTGACTAAGATGTGTCTGATGCAGTTCATGGACTTCACAATTACTTGCTTTGCAAGGGAGTTCTGGTGGCCTAGTGGCAAGAAGCTGAATTGCAATCCCAGAGGTGAACGGTTCATATCCACCAGATAGATGGTCTGCTGGAGAAGGAGAGACAATCTCCTCCTGTACCAGTCAGACCAGGTTTGATGGTGCATAATAAATAAATAAAAATTAAAAAAAAAACAATTACTTGCCATGCATCAGAAAATAAATAAGGATGGCAGAAGAAGAATTGGTGTCTGTGAGTTGTGGTGCTGGAGAAGAGTATTGAACATATCATGAGCTGCCAAAAGAACAAACAGATCTGTCCTGGATTGGATGAAACCAAGTTTATCTTTGGAGACAAGGCTTTTGAAGCTCCATCTCACATACTTTGGGCACGTTGCCAGGAGTGATCAGTCCTTGGAGAAGGACACCGTGCTTGGAAGGGTGGAAGGACAATGCAAGAGAAGAAGACCCTGGGTGAGATGGGTTGACACAGTAACTAGGGTGATGAGGGTAGGTGTGTAGGAGACAGTGAGACTGGCTCAGGATAGGACAGGGTTCCGAGCTATTGCACATAGGTTCTCTGTTGTCACAGGAGACTTGACAGCACATAACAACAACAACAACAACAACAACAACAACTTTCCTAATTACGGAGCCCCAGTAGCTTAGTGGTACGGAATTGCTCTGCCCAGCTGCTTATTATCTCACACTTTCTGGAATTCAGGAGTGGTCTGGCTCGAAGTCCATCCTGAGGATTCTGTTACGTCTTGTCCCTTTCTGGAAGCTGGACGAGACTGGACTCACTCCCACGGCTGCTGGCTAAAAGCTCCTTCTTCGCCATGAGCTTGTGCTCAGGACCACTGGGTGGTCCTCACACATGGTGGCTGCTTCCCGCAGCAGGAGTGCTCAGAGAGAGTAGATCCTCCTGACCCCCTGTGACCTGGTCCCCAAGTCATTTCTGCCTTCCTAGCCCTGGGAACATGCACGGTTTAAAATCAAGAAAGGTGTGCTATGTCCACTCCCCGTGTCCATTCAACCTGTCCACTGAACATGTCATTCCAGGAGCTGGACTTGATGAAGAGAATGTGGCATAAGGACCAGAGGAAGACTTATCAACAACCTGTGTTATCTAAGAGAAGAGGGGATGAACACAGATGAAGGAAAAAAACCCTGTTTAAAAGGAATATATGATCAGGCATTATTTGTATGACAACAGTGCAGAATAAGAGGCGTAAAGCAAGATGGACTCAGGGAGGCAGGGGGAAGGGAGGAGATTATGCAACAATGAATGAATATTTGTTTAAAAACTGAACTGGGGGGTGCAGGAATAAATGTAGGGGGAGCCTTGTGTTATGCAGATGACACAACCTTGCTCACTGAAGGTGAGGAGGACTTGAAACACTTGCTGCAGAAGATCAAAGACTAACAGCCTTCAATAAGGATTACAACATAACATCAGGAAAACAAAAAAAATTCCTCACCCCTGGGCAGTATCATGATAGATGGAGAAGAGATTCAGATTGTCAACGGTTTCCTCTTCCTTGGGTCTGCAATCAACTCCTTTGGTACCAGCCGTCAGGAGATCAAAGGACAATAAGGAGAAAAAAAAGAGATAGCAGCAACATGGCGGTGTCCAGAGCTGGAGACCCTCTGGGTGCATGGACAGGGCCCGTTGGCTCAGGGCAGTGACTCAGCGGGGAGAATCTGACTCCCAGGCCACTGCAGTTCATGCAGCAGGTGCAACTCATCCAATGGCAGAAAGGGCCGACCTCGCAGCAGACCCGGAACACTCTGACAGGCCTGGGTATCAGGGCTACTTATGGTTACGCCTTCTGCCCGGTGTCTCAAGAGTGTATTCTAGATGAGCTAGAGGCCAAGGCCGAAGCTGTGGAGCTGTGGCAGAGCGTCAGGTCGCTGGGCCACATGGCCCTGGGCATAGCCAACCCGCTGGAGCTCCTCACATGACGAATGATGCACTGTCCTCCCACAGGAAGTCAACCTGTTCTCAGTTCTATTGACCTTACTAATCTTCTGCCACATTTGAGCCCGGGAACCAGGGGACGTGTGCATGCTGCCACAGTGAAAGGAACTTTGGCTGTCTGACCCTCCTCGTAGGCCGGTTGTTTGATGTGTGTGCAACCCTGATCTTTCCTAAGACCTCTGACTAGTTTACCCCTTCACGCTTCTGGTTGTGACTGTTCTCAGGGTGGGAGGTGGCACCCCCAACACCAGGGGTGGAACACCAGGGGTGGTGATGCCCTTGCTGCTGGTGAAGATGCATGAACAGGCCCAACCAACTGTTCATCTTGAAAAAGAAAACTTGATTCACTCAAAAGAAAAACAAAGACAACAATACGGTGTTGTATCTTGAAGCAGGAATAATAGGGTCAGGTTCAAAACAATAAACTGAGTCATCTCTCTTGGAAGAAAAAAAAATCAAAAGACATGTCGCATTTGAAAAGTCAGCTGTGGAGGGCCTCTTCAAAGTGTTAGGGGGCAATGATTAAAGACTAAAGTTCAAACACTAACCGCACCTGACTCGGGCCGTTGACTTTCCAGTCACCGGCTATGCATCTGAGAGCTGGACGATGAGTAATGAGATGGGAGAACCAATGCTCTGAGTTGTGGTGTTGGAGAAGAGTGCTGAATGGACTACCAAAAGAACAAAGAGATACGTCTTAGAGAAAGTACAGCTGGAATGGCCCGGACAGGCGTAGATGGCTTTGTCTTACATACGTTGGGCATGTTGTGAGAAGAGGCTGCTCCCTGGAGAAGAACATCATGCTTGGAAAGGTGGAGGGACAGTGAAAGAGAGGACGTCCCTCAGCCAGATGGGTTGACACAGTGACTGCAGCAATGGGATTGCGTGTGTCAGAGATGATGAGGGCAGCACAGGACAGGACGGGGTCCAGATCTGCTGTTCATCGGGTCGTGATGGGTCGTACTTGATTGATGGCACCTAACAACAACAATAGCCTGGAGACGGGGGAGCTCTGGCAGCCCAGGGAGGAAGCAGGTGTCCTGCCAACCCCAAAGCAGGCTGTTGAGTCCGCCAGTTGGTCCGAGGAAGAGATAGGAATGCCCTGTGGATTTACTGCCTCTGACAATCTGCTGGAGGGTCTACTAGGGGCCGGTTCTGATTTGATCACAGTGCAATTGAGTTGAGTCCTGAGATGTCAGTCCCGTCCTCACTCAGCAAGGGAGGTTTAACAAGAATGTGAGTCCTAGAATTGACATCAGTCTCTGCAGAAGGAGTGGACTCGTGCACATTTCCTAGGTCCAGCAGGCTGGAGAACACAGGTCACAAGTTGGTGTAGATGTCAGACAGTCCGGTTCCTGCAGGCAGTTGCCAAGGCTGGGGGGATCGCTGGGAGCCCAGTGCCCGTGTGTGTTGGCCACCCTGTTATTTACATGAACCAATGGGCACTAGCCTGGGTGAGGGACGAGGAACGAGGGACAAGGGACGCCAGAACAAACGGGTGAGGGAACCGATGCCCAGGCTTGCCTGTTTCTGGGAGACCTGTGCTCCTCGGCACTGGCTGAAGACTGGGTGACCGGGGCTGTCCCCTTCATCCCCATCCCCAGGCTGGCTGTCTGGAGCTGAGGCTGTTGGGAGGGAAGCGTAAATCTCCCCGGCAGCAGGACAAAGCTGAGCCTTTGAGCTGAGTGGAAACAAAGCCGTGGGAGCCAGTCCTGTGGCTGAGAAAGAGTCAGGATTTTCTTCCCAAACATGGGCTTTGTACCGTCAGCTGGTGACTCAGGGCCCACAGAGGCTGTCTGCTCTGCCCTCCCGGCCGGCTCGACTCCCTGGGACCTTGGGCAGGACCCTCCCTGAGCCTGGTCTGGGCAGCAGGGTGTAGGAACAGCCACTGCTGGTCCCTCCTGGCCTTTGCCGAGGGCCCGGGGGGACGGTCCTCGGTCCCAGGAAGCACAGGGCGCCTGGCTGGCAGATGTCCAGTAGCTCTTCTGAACAGACCTGGGCAGTGCAGGCAGCTCACGTCAGCTCCCTAGACCAGACAGCCACTAATTACATGGTTATTCCTAATTACTGAGCACTGATTCTCCTAGGAGGCCTGGTGGTGTAGTGGTTAAACGCTCAGACGCTAACTGAAAGGTGAGCATTTCTAACCCACAGCTCGTCCCATGAGAGTAAGATAAGCCAGCGTGCTTCTGTAGGTTCCAGCCTTAGACAGCACAGACAGGTCACGCTGCCTCACCTCGTCCTGAGTCTGAACGGGCTGGAGGCAGTGGGTTGAACTTGGCATTTCTCTCCCAAGGTGAGAATGTAGGGTTTCACAGGGTCAGTTCATCCTTCCCTGGGCTGGAGGCCCCTCTGGCTACTCTCAGCTGTGACAGGAGAATGTCTCTAGAGTCCTCTTGGCAGCATTCTCCTTCCCCACAGCCGGACCCTCTGCATGTCCTGGACCCCACCAGGCAGGGGGCCCGGGAACAGAGGCCTTGGATTCCCCGGGAAAGAAAGTGCAGCCCAGGAGTACCCCAGTTTCCCTCACATCCACATTTTCACGGTTGCTTTGGACGGACTCCATCTGATTAGGTAATATTGTCTTGACAGGAGTCCAGAATGAAGGCTACACAGTGCAGTGGACTTGGGGGGAGGGACTGTATAACAATGAAAGAATTTTTCTTTTACTTTTCAAAGAGAAGAATGAACTGGAGGGAGGGGTGGGCAGGGAGAAAAGTGCAACAATGAATGAATGGAAATCCAAAGTATCTGTAAATTGTAATTAAAATTAATAATAATAATAATAATAAAATATTTTTTTAAAAAAAAAAAACAAAAACCAAGGAGCGCTGAGCATTGGCAAGGAGCCAGCTGGTGTGGTAACTAAGTTCTTGTTGTTGTCGTTGTTGTTGTGAACCATCAACTCAGAACCGGCTCACAGCTGACCCTCCAGCGGGTTTTCAGGGGCTGTAAACCATACTGAAGGAGATTGGCTGTCCTCCTGTGGAGCAGCTGGTGAATTTGAACCACATACCTTAGTGTTGGCAGCGCAATTCCTTACTATGAGGACACGCTGGCTCCCAGGGGCGGCTGGGCTTCCGCTCATGGGCTTCGGAAACGGTGCTAGGAAGCTCAGTAATGTCTCTACATTCTTCCGATGAAGTCACAGTGTTCAGACGTAAAGCCCCAACACACAGCCCAGGGCCACCGCCACGCCGTCCCTGACCCATGCAGCCACCTTCAGAATCCCTGTGTGACCCACTGGCACAATCTGAGGCCAGCCGCAGGGTGGTCCTTAGAAGTGAGGATGGGAGACTTCAGCTCCTGTACCTCGTGTGCCTCGGGTGTGTTGTCAGAGGGGCCCATCCCCGGGAAACCATCATGCTGGGAAAGGGGACTGTCAGTGAAGGAGAGGAAGCCCACCCCCACTGCAGTGACAGCCACACTGCGCACGCACAGCGGGGGTCGTGAGGGGGCACAGGACCGGGCGGTTTCCCTGTTGTGTACATAGGGTCACTAGAAGGGATCAATGGCACCTGCCAAGGACAAAACCAAACTTCTGCATTGATCCCAGCCCCGAGCCGACGAGGTCACTTCAGCTCTCTGTGCCTCAGTTTACTGGTCTGTTAAATGAAGATTAAAAAGTGAGATTTAGAGTCCTTTAGACACAGCTGAAGCCTCTCTTTAATCAGCCTCATGGCTCTTTCTGGAACATTCTCCTGGAGATGGGTGCATGCAGATCCCACAAAGAACACACCACCTTGTTGCTATCTGAGTAACACCTGACTAATACTCTAAAGACTTCAAGTTCAAGCTCACCCAGCACCCTCGAGGGAAAAGGTCTTCGAATGTTGTAACCACTGTGGTCGCTGTGTCCCATGGAGTTGGCACCGACTCATAGTGACCCTCCAGCAGGTTTGCAGAGGTGGTAAATCGCACAGGAGACCGTCCATTGTCCTCCCACGGAGTAGCTGATGGATTTGAACCGTGTGCCTTTGAGTTGTCAGTCCAACTCCTTTCCACTAAGCCACCAGAATGACCATTACCACCAAGAAAACCCCATGGGGCCTGTCTGCTCTGTAACTTGTGGGGTCGCTGTAAACTGGGGTCCTCTCCATGGCACTTGGTTTGGCTTTGGGGATTTGGTTTGGAGGTGTTGGCAGTGTGATAGATCACATTGTCTCCCCCATTCCTGCAAAAAAGGGAAATTGCCTTTTAAACCCTAAAACCCTACCTGCAGTTTGGATCCGTTTAGGAGTGGGTGTCTTTGTTATGCTAATGAGGCCCTATTCCCAAGGGTTGTCTTGAATCAATCACTTCTGAGCTGTTACAGGAACAGAAGAGACACAGAGGAAAGGAAGCAGAAACAGAAAGATGGATGCCACGCTGAAACTACTGAGGATCTCAGGAAGAGAGAGAGGACAGAAATGAAGACTTTTCTCCTATCACTGGACAGGGAGAACCCTCACCTAGCCCCACCTCCTAAGTCATGGGAAAATAAATGTCTGTTCACTAAAATCACCCACAGGCGGTTCCCTCCCTATGACAGCACCAGGTACCATGCTTTTAAACGTGGCCCAATCTGTCTCTAGTCTTTCCTGGGATGAGTCGTGGAGGTTGACAAGGGCGACTTGCGTGCTGGACTCTCAGTGGAGAAAAGACTGAAATTGTCAAGGATTTCATTTTACTGGAATCTGAAACCAACTCCCATGGAAGCAACAGTTAAGAAACCAAATGGTGTATTGCACTGGACAAAGCTGTTACAAAAGAGTCTTTAAAGTGCTAATGAACAGGGATGTCACCTTGAGAGCTACAATGGGCCTGGCTGCAGCCATGGCACACACATGCAAAGGCTGAATAATGTGTGAGGAAAAGCAAAGAACTGATATCTTGGACCTGTGGTGTCAGCAAAGAATACTGAACATACTGTGGCTTTGCCAACAGTGGACAAATGTGCCCTGGAAGAAGTGGCACCAGAAAGCTCCCTAGATCTGAGGATGCTGAGAAGCATGTTGGACACGTCGTTAAGAAGGACCAGTCCCTGGAGAAGAGCGTTGTGCCTGGTGAAGTAGAGAGTCAGTGACGGAGACCCCTCAACAGGACATCTCGACACAGAAGCAGCGACCTGATCTCAGCACAGCAGTGCAGGTGGGGGATGGCGCTGGTGGACAGGGCGTGGTGTTACGAAGGCGTGTACGGAGGACCCCTGTGAGTCAGGACCAGCCTCCGTGTGCCGCCCACGCCCTCAGTCCTCCTCTGCCAGCCTCAAACCTCTCCACAAAGTGGCAGAAACCATCCCTGGTGCCCTGCCTGCTGGCTGCTTTTCAAAGGACCTGCCTTTAATTTTCAACTTGGAAAGAAGACAAGACAGAGGTGGGCATTTGACTGAAGACGTGTTGCCCTCCAGGAGCTCTGGTGGTGTCCCTCATGTAATTTTAGATCATCCCTTGGAATGTGGACACCCTGTACCCAGAGGACCGCAGTGGCCAGGACACTATCTGTAGGGACTCGGTGTCACTCTCCTGAGTGTGTATTGGTGTGCTGACCACCATATGTGTGTCTGTGATCCTATTTGGAAATATTTTCTTGTTATTTTAATGAGTTCTTACTCAAGTACGAATAAACTCCAGTGTGGGCTCTAGGTTCTGGTTGAACTCTATGCTTGCATTTCCCCCCTGAAGTGTGTTTTGGTTTTTGGTGGGAGTTTTTTCCGTTTCTGTCCTGCTGTGGTTAGCACCACTGTGTTACGGATTTTGCTGCTGCACTTCCTGGGACGTTTAGGGAAACTGTCTGTCTGGGAGCATCTTCTCCAAGCCTCTGCATCTGTCTGCCCTAAGAGCTCTCAGAAATGGTGCTTCCCCAGCTAATGTCCAGTCATTTCCGGTGCAGTATCTGGAGTGCCGTCTGGGTCCTTGAGGAAGAGCCAATGTCAGGGATGACCCTGCATGGTCAGTATAACTGCAATAACTCCTCCTGCCACCAGGGGGCCCTGCGGTGCTGTCCAGTCCTTCTGGTGGCCGCACGTGGTCTGGAGGTGACCAGAACATTAGAAGAAGGCACCAAGGACCAGACTTTGCATCACCTGGAATTTCCAGGACACTCTGCCACGTTCTCCCTCCTCCCACCGTCCTGCACAGTAAGCAGGGCAGATATGGTCAGCTGTTCTCCAGGGACTGCTGCACAGGCGGGCGGGGTGGGGGTGGGGGGCTTTACAGCACATGACTGGGAACACGGATCACAGTACCAAACCCAAAACCTGACCCTCTGGCCAGCTAGCCGCCTCTGAGGTCCTGAGAAGGGCAGTCAGTTGCCTGAGTTAGTGGTCCAGGGACCTGCTGGTCAGTGCAAACTCAGGGCAGGGCATGAAGAAGTAGGGTTTGGAAATGAGAAGTGGAGGGCACTACTCACCTTTCCTAAGAAACCTACTGCCATCTCATTGATTCCGATTCAGGTTGACCCTACAGGCCAGGGGAGGTCAATGGAGAAGGTCAGGAGAGAAGATCAGTGAAGAAGGTCAGGGCGAAAGGTCACAGGGGAAGGCCAGGAGGAAAGGTCAGGGGAGAACATGGAGAGGGAATGTCAGGGGAGAAATTCCTGGGGGAGGTCAAGAGAGAGTGTCGGGGAGAAGGTGGGAGAAGGTTAGAGGAGACGGTCAAGGAAGAAGATGGGGTGAGGGGGGAAGGTCACAGGGGAAGGTCAGGGGGAAGGTCAGTGGAGAAGGAGAGAAGGTCAGGGGCGGAAGGTCAGGAGGAAAGGTCAGAGGAGAACTGCCCCGTAGGGTTTCCAAGGTGGTCCTCTTTGCAGACGGAAACCGTCTCCTGTGCGGTGGCTGATGGGCTCCAAGCCCCAGCCTTCTGGTCAGCAGCCCAGTGCTTGCCCACTGCACCACAGGGCTCTTCTTACCTGGAAAGATGTTGTTGTTGTTGTTGTTAGGTGTCATCGAGTCGAGTAGGAATCATACTGACCCTGTGAACTGAGCCCTGGCCTATCCTGTGCCATCCTCGCTGTCCTCATAATCTCTGACAACCGTGAGCCCACTGCGGCAGTCACCATGTCGATCCATCTCAGCGAGGGTCTTCCTCTCCTTTGCTGACCCTCCACCTTTCCAAGCATGATGTCCCATTCCAAAGAATAACCTTTTCTCACATGTCCAAAGTATGAGAGATAAAGCTTTGCTATCTTTGCCTGAGGAAGACCTGAAGCACTTGCTGCAGAAGGTCAAGGACTGTAGCCTCCAATATGGGTTGAGGCTCAATGTCGAGAAGACAAAGATTCTCACCACTGGGCCAATTGGCAGCCAAATGGATGGTGAAGAGATTGAGATTGTTCACAGCTTTAGTTTGCTTGGCTCCACAGTCAACACTCTCGGCACCAGTAGCCAGGAACTTAAAAGACGTTTTGCCATAGGAAAGTCTTCTGTTAGGGACCTCTCCAAAGTACTGAAGAGCAATGGTGTCTCTCTGGAGACTAAGGTGCATCTGATACAGGCCATGGTCTTTTCTATCACTTGTTATGCCTCAGAGAGTTGGACAGTGACTAAGGAGGACAGAAGGAGAATTGATGCCTTTGAGCTGTGGGGCTGGAGAAGAGTATTGAGAATACCATGGACTGCTAGGAAAACAAACAGATTCATCCTGGAAAGGGCAAAACTGGGTGGCTCCTTGGAGGCAAGGACTCTGAGGCTCCATCTAACATACTTTGGACATGTTGTAAGGAGAGAACGGTCCTTGGAGAAGGACATCATGCTTGGGAGGGTGGAGGGACAGCATAGGAGGGGAAGGCCCTTTGTGAGGTGGATTGATTCAGTGCCTGGGGTAATTGGGATGGGTGTGTCAGAGGCAATGCGATTGGCACAGGACAGAGCAGAATTTAGGGCTGTTGTACATAGGGTCGCTATGAGTCTCAAGCAACTCAACGGCACATAACAACAACAACAACCACAACAACATCTTTGCCTCCAAGAAGCACTCAGGCTGCACCTTTTCCAAGACCTACCTATTCGTTTTGGCAGTCCGTGGGGATGTTCATGATGCTTCAACAACACCACCGCTTAAAGGCATCAATTTTTCTGTCATCTTTATTCATTGTCCAGCTTTCAGACGCATGGTGAGTGATTAACAGCCTGAATCAAGGGCACCTTAGCCTTCAAATTGACATCATTGCTCTTCAGTATTTTTGAAAGGTCCCTGACAGTGGCCTCACCCAAAACAGTATGTCTCATTTCCCGTCTGCTGGAAACAAGTGTTGATTATGGATCCAAGCAAAATAAGATTTCTGACAGTGTCAGTCCTTCATCAACCATGATGTTGCCTCTGGGCCCAGTGGTAAAGATCTTTGTTTTCTTAATGATGAGATGTAGTCTGGCTTGAAAAATAGAGGGGGGATATTGTTAAAGACATTTTGGTTGCTGTTTTCATTTAAAGAAGATGAGAGAAAGATGTCCTATACACACAGCCACAGCCCGCCTGCTCCGTCCTGTCCTGTCCTCTCAGGACCTGAGATCTGCTGTCCCCACTCCATCTGGGCTCCTGCCTCCAGCCTACATGACCATTCCTCCTGGAGAACTTAGGCAGACTGTGGCTTCTCTCTGGGCCTCAGTTTCCTGTCAGGGGTTGTGATCATGGAGCAGTGGCCAGCAGGAGAGCCGCAAAATAGGACTTGATGGCTTCCTGGTGACACTGACACATGGTCTTTTCCCCTTTGGGGATCTTGGCCGCTGGAATGGGTGACGGACTACCTGCACCCACTGTTTGACCGGACATCTCAGGGCCCCTCTCAGTGACCTCAACATTGAGGCTTCACACTCCTGAGAGGACTGAGTTTGCAGGGGCCAGGCTGCTGAGGCCAAGTATGGCTGCAGGCGAGTGTGGGAGGATCTCCACCCATCCTTTGTTGCCATCTGGACATGCAGTTTTCATAGAAGCTGAGGTTCTGCATTTTTATAGAAAATCTCCTCATTTTCAGTCGGTGAAAACTTTTTGTTGCTGTTTTCTATACAAGTAAGCATAACATTTTTGTTAAGGGCCATCCATCAGTTTGAGAACCCTGCTCTACATATTTCTAGAATATCTTGTCTCATTCCCTGTATTTGAGACTGGGCTCACACAGCCTTCTTCAATCCCAATCTTTTCATGGGATCTGCCTCAAGATACTTGACTGAACAGATAGATGGATGGATTGATGGATGGATGGATAGATGGATGGATGGATGGACGAATGAGTTGATTGGATAGATGACAGAAGGCTAAATAGATGGCTATGTGGGTGGATGGATGGATGGATGGATGGATGGATGGATGATGGATGAAAGAATGCCTGGATGATTAGGTAAGAGTCTAGATCAGTAGGTAAATAAGTAAATGGGAGACTGGAGGTGAGTAGATAACTAGATGGTTGGATGGTGGGTGTATGGGTGAATGATTGGCTAGCTGGAGGTTGGAGGAATGATTGGGAGACTAGATATGTGGGTAGTGGCTGGCTGGCTAGTGGATGAGTGGAAGGACGGATGGACAGTGGGTGAGTGGATGAGACACTGGATGGGAGGGTGTATGAGTGGGTGAGATATTGGCGTGGTGGGTGGGCAGATGAATGGATGAATAGATGGGTGGTGGATGAGAGGCGCATGGGAGGGTAGGTGAATGGGTGGGATATGGGCTTGGTGAGTGGATGGATGAATGGTGGATAGTGGATGGTGGATGGATGGATGGATAGATGGATGGATGGATGGATGGTTGATGAGTGGATGAGAGGCTGAGTAAGAGAGTACGTGAATCGGAGGGAGACGGGATGGTGGGTGGGTGGATGGATGGTGGATGGTAAGTGAGTGGATGGATGGACGGTGGGTGGATGCGAGGCTGGACAGGAGAGGTGAATGGGAGGGAAATGGGACTGATGGGTGGGTAGATGGAGGAACACATGGATGATAATCGCTTTGACTTCACGCTAAGACTCTGGTTTCCAGCAGACCCCTGGTGAGTGCAGTTCTGTGCCAGGTGCTGTCCTCGCTGTGTCCTGATCCATTCAGTGACCGTTAGGCAGCGTCCCTCCTTCTCTGGCCCTGTGTCATTCCCCCCAGGCCAGCATCTTGATGGCTGGAGGCAGAGGGAGGGTCTTTCTGTGCCCAGAAAGCCAGGAGAATGGGCTGCAGAGGTTCTGTGAGCCTGCACTGGGCATTGCTAACTCCTGAGCTTGGGTTGGCAGCTCTGTCCTGCACTCTGTCCCGGGGCATGAGATGAGGCAGCATTTCCACGCGCTGAGTCACTGAGGCCCCAGGATGCTGCAGGCAGGGACGGGGAATGAGGGAGCCTGTGGTCCTGGCTGCACCCTGGTACCCAGTGCCCCAGCTCTGCCTCGGTGCAGGAGGCTCCCTCCACTCTCCAACCCTGCTGCCCCTTCCTCGCGATGACACAGCCAGCCCACAATGGGTGTCCGCCCACCAGAGGCCCACAGAGCCAGCTCCAGTGATACAGATGACAGGACGCTGCATGGAGAGGCAGCGGGACAGGCATGACTGGGAGGCTGGGGACGGGCCTGAGCTGTTTCCCGTTCCCGCCCATTGCAGCTAGTAGGACTAGGACGGACCAGCTGGATCCTGATCCTGATGGAGCAGGCAAGCAGGAAACCTGTTGAGCAGGTTCAGCAGGGCCTCTCATGGGAACCAGAGGCCCCGGGTCCAGGTCTCAGACGTGAGGGTTTACCCCGCTGGCCAGGAAGCGCCTGGTTCATTGCAGATGTCAGTTAGAGTCACCTGTGAAGTTGGCCCACAAGCTCCTCACCTGGGGTCCAGCCGTCCTCCGGTGCAGCGCACCTGTGGCAGTCGCAGTTGCACAGAGGAACAGGTGGTCTGTCCATCAGGATGCTCTGCTCTGTGCAGCTGAGTCGCTAGGTGGACAGAGAAACTTCGAGTCTTCACAACCTCATGCACGACAGAGCAAAGCCCTACCCACCCTGTGTCGTCTGCACGTCACCAGCACGTCCAGTCCGTCACGCAGCCCTTGTGCAGGTCCACCTCACAGAGGGCCCCTCACAACCTCCAGCCTCTGCGTCACCAAACACCATGTCCTCCTCTGGTGACTGAGCTCCCGATGACCCGTCCAGGGCTCCTCTGGGCTTAATGTGGTTTTCAGTGGCTCGTCTCCAGAAGCAGACCATCAGATCTTTGTTCCTCGTCTGGAAGTTCCCCTGGAACGTGTCCACCATGGGTGGCCCTGCTGCCCTTTGAAAGATGGGGCAGAGCTTCCAACGATGTGAAAGCTATCACAAAAGGACAGACCGACAGACGGATGGTGGGGCTCAGACGGAGTTGCAGCTGTTGTTGTTAAGTGCCATTGAGTCAAATATGACGCACAGTGACCCTATGTCCTGAATCTCGTCCTGTCCTGTGCCATCCTCAGAATCTGACACACTGAAGGCAGTGCGTCAACCCATCTCATTGGGGAGCTTCCTCTCTTTTGCTGACCCTCTGTCTTTCCAAGCATGGTGTCCCTTTCCAAGGAATAGCCTCTCCTACCAACCTGCCCAAAGCATGAGAGAGGCTTTGTCACCTTTGTCTGCAAGGAGCACTCTGGCTGCACTCTGTACCTGTTCGCTCTTTTGGAAGTCTGTGGATGGAGAGAGACACTGTTTTATGAAAACAGTGAGTGTGGCTAACTGAATTGGTCTCCATGACCTGTGTCAGCAGGTGCATCCAGGGCTTGCGGGCAGGGAAGCAGCTGTGAGAACCCTGCATTTGAAGGAGGGTGGGATGAAGCTCCACACACCACCTAGCCCTCTGCCTGGTCCTTCTCAGCCAGGACACAGCTCTGCTCAGTTCTGGACGCTAGCCAGACAGCTGCCCCCATGACACAGTCACCAGACCTGCCTGCTCAGGCACTGCCCTTGGTAATGACGATTATTAGAACAGCCATTACAGTCATGCACCATGTAACATTGTTTAGACAGCATCTGACACATGGTCCCAACTCCTGCAAAGCCAATTACATTAAAATCCTACTACTTATTATAATGGCTCTGTATTTTGCAACATGCATTAAAGGTCGTTATTATTGTTCATGCATTATTATGGTAAACATGTTTTGGCATCCCTGCAAGTGTTTCTTTGGTGTTTTTGTATATAGAAAGATACATAATAACTATAGACTAAGACAGAAGACTGCAGGGACCAGGTTTAGAGGAAGATGCAGCCCGCACAATCTTGTTAGAATGAAGTAAGACTTGAAGCCCTTGCTGAAGAAGATCAAAGACAACAGCCTTCACTATGGATTACATCTCATAGTCAAGAAAGCCAAGTTGCTCTCAACCCGACCAATAGGCGTCCTTCTGACAGATAGAAACAGGATTGAAGTTGTCAACTGTCTGCATTTACTTGGATTACAATTCAGCACTCAAGGCAGCCCCAGTAAAAAAAAAACAAAAGAAAGACATGTCGCAGCAAACAACTCTGAGGTCGGAGACCTCACTAAAGTGCTAAAGAGCAAAGGTATCCATTTAAAAGGCTCAAGTCGTGGCATTTCGACTACTTCTTCATGTGGATGTGAAAGTTGGACCGTGAATAAAGAAGATCGAAGACCCTCTGAATCACGGTGCTGGCGAAGACACTAGACGTACGTGGCCCTCCAAACAAACCTGTCTGTCTTGAGGGTTTAGCTTGTTCTTAGAGTCAAGGGTGTTTCTTCGAGGCAAGGAGGGCGGAGCGTCCTCTCATACTTTGGACATGTTATTAAGAGGGGTCCGGCCTTGAGAAATGACAGCATGCTTGGAAAAGTAGAGGGACAGGAAAAGGGGAAACCTTCCACAAGATGGATTGCTTGACACACTGACTGGCCGTGGACTTGCACATAGCAGGGCTTGTGACAGGATGCAGGACAGGGAAGGACCTTGATCTGCAGCTTGTAGGGTCACTAGGAGTCAGAGTCAACTTGATGGCACCCAACAACAAGATAAACATTTGATTAACTCAAGACAGATGTGGACTTTGCCTAACTGCTCTGACTTAGACTTCAGAGAAAAAGGCAAACTCAGGATAGGAACTCCTGAGTGATCAGCATGTGATGTAGCCATCCCTGAACCACCTGGTTCATACAGCGTCCTCCTTCACAGAACACATCACGGCTGTGAAGTGATACATGACCTGGGCTCGTGCTCTACTGTGGCAACGGCCGTGACCACAGGAAGCTGGGAGCTTTGCAGTCAGGGGACCTCGCTGTAGGTCAGGTGGCCCTCGCCTTCCGTCTTCTCAGCCTCCCACTCCTTCTGGGGCCGCAGACCTGCCACTCGACCTCTCTGAGCCAGGTTCTCCTGCAGAGCAGGACAAGGTGGTCCAGGGGAACTGGGGAGCTCCAAGCTGACCTCTGACCTTCCTTCCCACAGCCTGCCCAGCCCCAATGGGGACAGAGGCTGCATGGCAGCCACGCCACGTGTCTGTACAGTGAGTCGTCTCTCCTCCCAGGAGAAGCTGCAATTAGGGTTGTCTAGCCACGTCACTGGGAGACGCACGAACGACACACTTGTCCGGGATTCGTACGTGCCATCCTCAGGGAGCTGTGAGGCTCCACGTGGCCAGGTGCCAGCTCATCAGGTGACTCAGGAGGGTGAGGTATTGATGGGCTCACTGAGGTGCAAAGGCGGATTGTTTCTGATCTTGTGGAGTCTGTGCTGCCTCGCAGTGACCCCAGGTCCTGCCCGGCCCTGCCACAGCCTCGGGCTCTGCTGTGATTCCCCATTACAGCCGGTCGCCTCACTGAGGGTCTTCCTGTCTTTCACTGGCCAAGCATGAAGTGCCCCTCCCAGACCTGCCCCTCCTGGTAACCTGCCCAAAGTCTCACCTTCCTTGTTGTAGTGAACATTCTGGTTGCTGGCCTCAGGGAGGTACCAAGGGTCAGCGGCCAAGCTGGGCTTTGGTGGAACAGAAAGAATGGGAAGCGAGGTGTCCAGCAAACTTGAGTTTATGGTTATCTGTACTGCCACTAGCCCCTTTCTCCTCTCAGATCCCAGGAAGAGGACTGGGGGACGTGCTGACACCTGCTGCTGCCGGAGTCAGAGAAGGGAGGGTCCAGCATTGGAGCTTTCTGTCTAAACAGTGACAGTGCATCAGAAGAATCCTAAGACTCCTTCTCTTGATTTAGCCTGGCCTGGCATCTTACCAGGACTTTGTCCACCTCTCCTGGTCCCACACCGCACCCAGGGCTGGGTGCTGTCGCTCCTTCAAATTCTTCTGGGGCTGCTGTACCACACGCCAAACCCAAACCTGTGGTGCATCAAGTCTATTTCAACTGACAGAGTGACCCCAGCAGACAGCAGAGCAGTCCCCCTGGCTTTCCAAGGCCAGGGTGCCTACGACGTTGAATGTCTCATCTTTCTTCCTCGGAGCCGCTGGAGGGTTTGAACTGCTGACCTTTGCGTGAGCAGGTGAGCACGTAACTACCGTCCAGCAGAGTTCCTCTCCCATTCACTGGGGGGCTCCGAAAGCTGCAGAAACGTCCCCTCTCACTTCTAGAGGCCAGAGTCCAAAATTGAGGTGCGGGCAGGCTGGCTCCTCCGGGGGCTCCGAGGGGTCCACACAGTCACGCTCCCAACCTCATGTGGGACTAGCGGCCACTGCGGCGGCATCACAGCTCCAGGCTCTGCCTTTGTCGTCCCGTCGCCTTCATCTCTGCTTCTGAGTCTCAAACCTATTTCTCCTCTACGGCTCTTGGTCATCAGCTCGAGGGCCCGGTCCAGTTACAGGATGACCTCATCCCAGCAAAGACCTTACTTCTCAGTACGGTACTGGGGGTGAGGAAGTGGACAAATCATTTTGTGGGGACACAGTTCAATCTCCTATTTACCGCATCCTCAAAGAAGATAAATGAGAAGTGGTCATTCAAGACAGAGCAGCAGCTGGTGGCATGGCTGTCCTGGAACCCACATCCAGGTCTTATCTCTTCTCGTCCCATCCAGGGACCCTAAAGGCAAAGGTTTCCCTGTGGTCCCTGGATGCAGGAGGACGAATAGTCCAGTGACGTGGGCACAGAGAGGGTGGGTTCTCATCCTGACTCTGCCAAGCCCCTGGTAGCCCCTGGACCACTGCAGATGGGTACCTCCCCTACCTGGGCCACACTGCCTCGTGGAGGGGCCCCACATCTCAGTATACAGCAGGCATTCAACATAAGTAACTTACTGCCTCCCTTGCTTTTGATAGTGAAGCAATGTGTTTTCTCTCTCCCAGACAAAACATTTCTATTTGTGCAGAGGCCCTTGTCTTCCTGAAGGGCATGGGCGCTGATGGGGCTCTGGGCAGTGCCTGGCCCAGGCTGAGAGCTGGCAAGGGTCTCAATGCAGCTAGAACCACAGGCGGCAGGGTGGAAGCTGTCCAGCAACCAGTGGAGGCCTGCTTCGCTGCCTGCCTCACCCATCTCGGGTGCACCACCTCCCAGAAGTCCCCCAAATTCCCTTGAACTGAGCTCACAGCCACCAGCCAATGGGGAGCCGCCTCCCTGGGCCAATAAGGCCTTAGGAACGTAGTTCCAGAGCTGCCCTTAAAGGGTAACAAGCATTCAGTGCAACGCAGGGCTAGGCTTCCCCGAGCCATCCTGGAAACCCCTGCCACCGAGAGGTGCCACCCACACTGACCCTGCTGGACGGAGCAGGACAGCCCATGCTTTGCAATGCTGGACCCGAATCGTGACGTGGTGAAGGCTGTGGAGCAGGCAGTGTCCAGGCCACAGTGTACCTGGGGTTTCCTGCTGCTGAGGACGATCTCACCCGTGCAGGACACTACCTCTGCTTCCTGCTTTCCCTCCCTCCTCTCTCCCTCCCTCCTTCCTTCCTGGCTTCTGAACTTTGTCCCTGGCAAACACCACCCCTTTGATCTTCAGCCAGCTGCAAGGGGTGCCCTTCTCCCTAGAGTTCCCCTCACCCTGGCAAGCTTTTGGCTGCAAATGAGGCCTCAGGGGCTCCTCCAGTTCCCCCTCCCCAGTCCCTATGTGACCAGAAAGACTTTTTGGAATGATTTTTCATTTTGTCACATTTCCTTCCCGCTCTGTCCAGGACCTGCCCTGTGGTCCCTTCAGAGCAGTCAGCAGTGGGTGCGGGGCACTGTATAGTTCCTCTGGTCTCTGCACATGGAGGAAGCGGAGGGTCACATGTCCCACAGGCCTTTGCTTGACTATTTCCTTGTGTCTTTGATTTTCTTTGCTCTAGACGCAGTTGTTACCGCTGAGTTAGAGCCTATTTACAGCCGCCCCTGCAGCAGGTTTTCAGAGACCGTGAATGACACAGGAGGAGAGGGCTCGTTTTTCTCCAGTGGAGCAGCTGGTGGATTCAAACAAGATGCCTCTTGTTTATCAGCACAATCCCTTACCACGAAGCCACCAGAGCTCCCAGTGAACAGACCTCCAATGGCCATTCACAAGCATTTGCTGTTGTTGTTAGTTGCTGCCAAGTCAGCTACGACTCACAGTGACCCCAAACAGCAGGTCTGACCGGGCCCCATCCTGTGCCGTCCTCATCATCTCTGACACACTGGAGCCCATTGGTACAGTCACCGTGGCAACCAGTATCCTCCTCACTTCCACCTTCCACCTTCCACCTTTCCAAGCATGATGCCCTTTTCCAAGGACCGTCCCAGCGTGTAGAAGGTTTCCTTTGTGGACAGTCCTGCAAGGCTGAAGTCATGTTCTGGTTGCTGTTGTGTTGAACCTGACCCATAGCTGGCATTCCAGAGGGTTTTCAGAGGAAGTTAATTGCACAGGAGGAAATTGCCAGTCCTTCTCCTGCAGAGCAGCTGGTGAATTCGAACTGTGTGCATTTGGATTAGCAGTGCAGCTTCTTACCACTGGGCCGCCAGAAGTCATTATTCTGCTGCTGTTGTTGTTATTAGGTGCCACTGAGTCGACTACGACTCACAGTGACTCTATGAACAACAGACCTGAACTCTGTTCCCTCCTGTGCCATCCTCCCACTTTCTGACACACAAGAGCTCATTGTGGCAGGCACCGTGTCAATCCACTTGGTTAAGGGTCTTCCTCTTCTTCACCGACCCTCCACCCTTCTCAGCATCATGTCTTTCTCCAAGAAATAGGTCCTCCTACCAACACGCCCAAAGTATGTTAGGCAAAAGCTTCATCGTTCATATCTCCAGCCAGTGCTCCGCCTGCATCCTCCCTAAGACGTACCTATTCCTTCTTTTGGCCCTCCATGGGATGCTCAGTGCTCTTCTCCAACACCACAGCTCAAAGGTGTCAATTCTTTTTCTGCCATCCCTATTCATTGTCCAGCCCTCAGATGCATAGCAAGTGATCTGAAAGACTATGGCCTGAATCAGATGCACCTTAGTCCTCAAACTGACATCATTACTTCTCAATAATTTGGGGAGATCCCTAACTGCAGATATTCCCAGTGCAGTGCATCTCCTTATTTCCTGACTGCTGGTATCAAGGGTGTTAATTGTGGATCCAAGCACGATGAAGCTGTTGCCAGTTTCAATCTCCTCTCCATCCATAATTGGTCCAGTGGCAAGAATCTCTGTTTTCTTGACATTGAGATGCAGCTCATACCGAAGGCTGCGTTCCTTGATCTTCTGCAGCAAGTGCTCCCCACTCTCAGCCGGCAGGGCTGCGTCATCGTCTCCGGGGGTCATCAGAGGAGCAGACTGGTAGGTTATTCTTGTGTGAAACAAAGGGACTCACAGGTTCGAACCACTAACCTTCAGGTTAGCAGCTGAGAGCTTACTGTGCCATGAGGGCTTCTTCTACCTCCTACAAAGGCCACTGCTTTGAGTCAACTCTGCCTCCGAGCCACTCACAGGACTCAGGGGAACTTCCCCGGGGACCCAGGCCTTGATGATTAAGGAAGCACTGGCAGCTTCTGCCCCTGACTTCTGGTTAACATTGGAGCTTATCTCCGGTGTCGCCAGAGCTGCCACTTGGCACTGCATCAAGCACCACAAATCCACACATAAATAAAGTGATAAAAGCTGGTGTTGGCAGTGCTGTAAAGAACAGAGCACATTCCCACCTAGCCCCGTGGAATTCTCACCTCTTCTCAGGCTCAGCACTGTTACCGCCACGAGGACCACCCCACTCTGATCACCCCCTGGCTGGTCCTGGTCTCTGGGCCACATGTCTGTCTCTCCCTTCACTCTCAGCTGTACTGCAGGCTCCTGGAAGACAGGACAGAGTCACAGCTCATCTGCCCAGAGCCCTGATGGCCAGTGAGGTGCTCTGAGCACTTTAAACATGTGACCTGTGGTCCTCAGCACAGCCTTCTGTGTAACCAAACCCTTAATTTGCAAATAGGGAAACCCAAGCTTAGAGTGGGTCAGTCATTTGCAAATGAGTGGCCCTACTTCTGGACCCCTTCCATTGCACAGCAGGGGCCAGGCCCAGCCAGTAGTCTGGGGACCCCGATGTAATTTCATAGCATTCCCAAAGGGCTGGACAGCAGGCCCAGAGCATGGCCGCCCTGAGGCCTGAGGGACTGTAGGAACTTGGTGGATAAGGAAGCTGTGGAGATGACGTCACAGGCCTGTTCCTGTGTGGAATAAGCCAGGGAAGGAGGAGGAACAAGCACCCCAGGTATAGAGTGTTTGAGGAACTAAACAAGCAGACTGGAGAGGACGTGACTCCCTGGACAAAGTGGCCCAGAGGCCATGCCACACAGCAAGGCCTGGAGCTGGGGTCTCCAGGGGAGGGCCGGGGTCTCTGTGGACAGTCCTGCCATTGTGATTGGAGCCTCAGGAGGCTGGTGTATCAGATGTGCAGATGGTAACACACTGTGGTAGCCCTGCCTTCCAGAATCCTCCACAGTGGACTTGAGGACTGAAGCCAGCAGAAGG
>NW_006399752.1:32458671-32481467 GCF_000299155.1 Elephantulus edwardii | reverse complement strand
AAATTAATCAGCAGGTGAGGTGGGTGAAGGCGGTTCATTGGACATGAAGCGAATGAGTTACATTAAACAGTGGTAATTTATGTTCTCGAACAAAATGTGTATGAATGATTGAAAAAAGATAGGATTTGTAAACTTTCTCTCAAAAAAAAGTTAAAAGTGCATTTTGCTCTTGCGTTTTGCTGGGATGACCACAAGCAGGTTCTAGATACAAATCTGTACTCAGCAGATGTTGGGTGGATGTCCTGAGAAAGAGTCCTTCAGGTCATAACCAGGTTGGCGCCCACCCCAGGGCACCCACTGGGGTTCCACTCACACCCACGCTCAACAACTGGGGGGGTAACCCCCCATCAGCCAGTACAGCCAGCTGTTCCAGACTAGAGAGCCATGTGGAGGGGAGAGTGGCAGCCTTGGGGTGGGGTGATAGGGGGTGACTGTCCTGTGGGGAGGGGCAGGGCAGAGCCTCTGTTTCTCCTGACCCTGGACGGGCACTGGGAGAAGTGGTGAGGGTGGACCCGGGGCAGGCCTGGCACAGGGCTGGCACTCAGTGGGAGCCAAGGACCCATGAACAGATAAGCTGTCACCAGCCAAGCTTTGTGCACCCCATGCCTCAGTTTCCTCAGCTGCAAACAAATGGTGACATGCAGTGTAGGGACACTCAGCCCACGAGACCACCACTCATCGCGAGCGTCTCTGAGAAAGGACAGTGCTGCCTCAGCTTGCTTACCTCCAGGGACAGGGATCTCATTACATAGAGTTTGAGCTGGGGTCTTCAGTGACTGCAGTCACGTGGGGAAAGTGTACCTAAGCTGTCTAGGCTCCGTGGACCCTGAAGGACACAGTTCCCTGCTGCTCTGTTACGGGTGGCCAGGCAGGGAAAGGCCAGAGAGCTGTCCAAGGATCCTGGAGTTGCCCACCCACCCACCTTCTTCAGGAGGAGAGAAGAGCTTCCTAGGGCCTGTGGGTGCTGAGACCCCCAAGCCTCTGGGGAGCCAGAAAGTCAATGCCCTCAAGAGGACCCTCAGTGAGCTCTGGTGGCCTAGTGGCAAGAAGCTGTGCTGCAGTCCCAAAGGCTCATGGTTCAAATCCACCAGAAACTCTGCCAGAGAAGGAGGGGCAATCTCCTCCTGTGCCAGTCAAATTCAATTCAATGGTACACACCAAAAACAAAACAAAACAAAACAAAAAAACAAAAACGACCCTCGTACCCTGGCTGTCCTGGCTGTTCCCTCAGGAGTCGGGGTTCTGAGGACACTCCCTAGCCCTGGATGGGTCAACATCCAAAGTTATGGGTAAAGGAAAGGTCTGCAGGTAGGAGCTGAGACCCCTTGCTTGTTGGGGAAGGAGAGCAGATCACCCAGGGCGATGGGGGAGGGGACTCTGTATGAGGTCGGTACAGGCACTTACAGGACCTCCCACCTCCCAGGCCCTGGCGCCTCTTCTCTGGGTCAGGCGGTCAGGGACCCCAGGGGTCTGCAGTCCTTTGTTGTCTGAGAGGAAGGAAGGAGGATTATCTCCTCCCCACTGTCCTGGCCCCATCCTGGTCTTCCCCAGCTGCCACAGGCCTGCCTGCGAGGAAGGGGAGGGGCCTGAGGGCGCACTGAGTCAAGGCCTCCTTACGCAGTGATGGACTCCTGCAGGAAAAGGCCAGGTCTCCATTTCCCTCTGGAAATGCCCTTCACCCCAAGGAAGCGTCCACAGGAAGTCACCATGTCCTTCAACGGTGCTGGCCTGTCCGGAGTGTGCTCAGGTCCAAAGGCCGGAAGGTGGCTGAGCGCCTGCACTGGGTTAAATGTCACCAAGTGGCACATGATACCAAAAATTATGTGAGGATCAGGGGTGCTCGTGTTCCCCCACATAATCATTATGTTCCTGAACCCCCACATCAAGGCCCTCACCCCCACCTGGAAAAACAGAGTGACTCCAGGACCACAGGGGGGTGCGTCAGAATCTGTAGGAAGGGGCCTGGGGCATCTGACAAATATCCTGTCAAGAGAACCCCGGAGTTCTGGCTGTGCTGACCCACAGTGACTCTGCATTCAACAGGATGAAACCCTGCTCCATCCTGAATATCCACGCCCTCGTGTTTAAGCCCATCATTGCGGGCAGTGTGTCACTCTGTCCCGTCCTGACCATTCATGCCTTCGTGTTTAAGCCCATCACTGCGGGCAGCATGCCAATGCATCTCCTGAGGGGCTTCTTTTTCTCGGACCCTCCACCAAACATGACGGCACCTCCTGACAGCACATCCAGCAGACAGGACGTGAATCTCTCCATCTTTCCTCTAAGAACTAAATCACAGTGTTGGCAATGTTTTGCTAAAACAGTGTTTTTACTGAAGCAGTATTTACTGAAATCTTGCAGAGACTGTTTAAAGACTAAGGTGCACCCAGTCCAAGCCACGGTATTTTGAATCACTTCCTTCCTTGGCATCTGAAAATTGGACAATGAATAAGGAAGTTCAAAGAACTGACGTCTTTGAATTGTAATGTTGAAGAACAGCACTGAAAACCCCACGGATTGTCAAAAGAACAAACACGTCCGTCTTGGACAGGTGCAACCAGGGTGCTCCTTAGAGGCAAGGACGGTGAAACTTTACCTGCCACACTCTGGGCATGTTGTCAGAGGGGCCAGTAATTGGGAAAAAGGCATCATGTCGAGAAATGTACGGGGTCAGCGAAAGAGAAGGAAGCCCTCAGTGAGATGGGCTGACACAGTGGTTATGGCAATGGGCTTGAGCAAGAAAGAGAGCACTGGGACGATGCAGGACAGGGAAGGGTTCAGTCTGTTGTTCACAGAGTCACTCTGAATCATCATAGTTCAATGGCGGTGAACAACAACTACAAGAAGTCTTAGTCACTGCATCTGTACAATGGGCCCAACACCAGGACCGGCCTTTAACGGAGATTCAGTCCACGCCGCCATCTGTCCGTTTCTCTTTCACTGCCCTCCCTCCCTTGCATGTTATCTTCCTCTCTTTTATGTCCTATAAAGTTGAGGGTAACTTGGACCTGCACAGGCTGTGAAGACAGCTCAGCCTTGAGCTCTGCTCCACCCGGGCCTGAGAGGAAGGCGATCATGTGCCTGGAGGTGGGTGGCACTTCCCAGGAGCAGGAGAGACTGGCCTCTGCAGGTCCTGAGCCTGGAGTGTCCCCTGGATTGCACACAGGCCAGTCCTAGCCGGCCAGGGAGCTGGGGAGAGGGCAGGGAGCATACAGTCAGACATCTGCAGGCTGTGCAGGAGCCTGGCTGTCACCAAGAGGAATGTCTGGTCTGGGAGGCCCTCTAGGAACTGGCCTCTCCTCTTCTGCCTGGTTTCATAAGCCATGGCTGGGAGGAGGTAGACTGTTATTTTTAACAGTCACATTTATACTGTAACCGAAAAAACGCAAGCCCTTAGGTAAAAGCAGATCTTGCAAAGAGAGTTAGGAAGAAAAGAAGTGTCCTTTTCTTCCTGTACCACCCTCAACAACTGTTCTCCACACTCAGCTGTTTCTTCTGGGTTTTTATTTGCTGATTATTAAGAATTTGGTTTTGATTTTTTTGCTCGGTTTTTTTTCTACATTTCTGTGGAGGTTTAGAAATCCTACCAATATTACATACAATCATTCATAGGCATTTTGTCTGACAATATAAATTATTATTGATTAATTAACTAATTGATTATAATGTCTAATCAACAAACAGGGAGCTCTAGTGGCCTTGTGGCAAGAAGCTGCGCTGCAATCCTGAAGGTACGCAGTTCGAGGCCGCCAGCAGCTCTGCAAGAAGGACGGGTAATCTCCTGTGCGATTAACTGTCTCCGAAAACTCACTGGAGGGTCAGCTAGGGTCAGTTCTGACTGTATGGTACACAACAACAACAACAACAATCAACAAACTGTTGTTTATGTGCTGTTCAGTTGTAATCAACTCACAGCCAACCCTCCAGGGGTTTTTGAAGGCTAGGAGACTGCCAACCTCAGAAAAGCTGGTAGATTCGGACTGTGTGATTTTGGGCAGCGTAACTGCTCACCACTCGGCCACCAGAGCTGCCCATGTAAACAATGATGAGGACGGCAGAAATCTTGAGGCTGTCACAGGACAGAACAGCGTTCAGATCTATGTTCACAGTGTCCTGATGAGTCCTGCACCTAACAACAACCATCAACAAGACACTTTGCATTGGGGAAATCTGCTGACCACAGTCTCCTGAAGAGGAAGGATGCCGGTGTCAAGAGGAAAGCAGGCTTGATCCAAGGTCTTTTCATTCGCTTCCTATGCATCTGAAAGTTAGACAATGAATTAGAATGGCAGAAGCAGAAGTGATGCCTTTGAACTGTGGTGTTGGAGAAGAGTGCTGAATATCCTGTGAGGACAGAAGAACAAAGAAGTCTGTCTTGCAGGAAGTACAAACAGGTGACCTCTTAGAGGCCAGGAAACGTCAACTCACACAGTTCAAGAGTGAGCAGGACATCATGCTGGAAAAGGGGGAGGGTCAAAGAAAACCAGGAAGACCATCAAAAGATGGACTGACCACCAAGAGATGGACTGACCACCATGAGATGGACTGACCAACAAAAGGTGGTCTGACACCAAAAGATGGACTGACCACCAAGAGATGGTCTGACCACCAAGAGATGGACTGACCACCAAGAGATGGACTGACCACCAAAAGACTGACTGACCACCAAGAGATGAACTGACCACCAAGAGATGAACTGACCACCAAAAGATTCTTGATTCAAGAGAGGTCAAGATTCCGCTCTATTGGTCGTGGGGTCTCTATGACTCAGAATCAGCTGGACAGAATCCAACAAGAACAACAACCCCTTACGTGGTTTTAACCACGAGTGTCTCAATGAAGTTCTTTTTCTTTTTTCTTCAATTTTATTTTAATGAAAGTTTACATAGACTTCATTGTTACACTTTTCTCCCTGCTCACCCTCCCCCCAATTTGTTTTCTTTTTGAAAAGTAAAAGAAAAAATTCTTTCATTGTTATTCAATCCCTCCCCCCAAGTCCACTCCACTATGCTACCTTCGTTTTGGACTCTTGTCATGACAATAATATCTAATACTATATCCCTTTTAAACAGTTCTCTCCCTCATCTGTTTCAACGCAGTATACATTATTTATCCAATCTTTCTCAGTCTCCCCCCAACCCCGATGTTAGTCCTCTTTTATAACAGTGACATTATGCCTCATTTGTCTTTTTGTGACTGAGATATTTCATTCAGCATAATGTCCTCCAGAGTCATCCTTTTTTTGTGAAATATTTCTTGAATTCCTTGTTTTTCAATGCAACATAGTATTCCATTGTGTGAATATACCAGAGCTTCTCTATCCATTTGTTTGTTGGTGGGCACTTGGGTTGTTTCCAATCCTTTGCTATTGTGAACAAGCCAAAATAAACATAGGCGTGCATGTATCTGTTTGGGTGGCAGTTATGGTTTCTTTAGGGTATATTCCCAGTAGTGGAATTGCTGGGTCAAATAGAATATCTATTTGCAACTTTTTGAGAAAGCACCACACAGCCTTCCATAGTGATTGCACCATTTTATACTCCCACCAACAGTGAATAAGGGTTCCAGTTTCTCCACAACCTCGCCAGCATTTGTTGTTTGCTGTTCTGTTCAATTTTATTCTTCTGACTGGGGTGAGATGATATCTCAGAGTTGTTCTATCAATGAAGTTCTACAGGGCAGTTTAGCACTGGATTGCTAATCAAACGTTCTGTGGTTCAAACCCACCAGCTGCTCCTTGCCAGCTGCTTCCTGGTAGAAAAGTGTGACAATCTGAGACCAAGCAACATTGAGGGGCAGTGCTATTGTGCCAAGTAGAGTCGGTGAGAGTTGACGGCAAAGGTTGAACACAATTTACCCCGGTGGCTTGTGCTGCCAACCCAAAAGCACGTGGTTCGTGTAATCTCCTCCCATGGGAGTTACAGCTTTTGCTATGCGTTGGTTCCAACCAGGTGGCACATAACAATGACAACAACAATCCTGGTGGCTTAACTGGTTAAGTGTTTCACCCCTAACCAAAAGGTCAGTTGTTCAAATCCACCAGTCACTCCTTGAGAGCCGTCTCCTCCCATCAGGATTTATAGCCTCCCAAACCAAATAGAGGGTCACTAGGAGTCAGAATTGCCTCGACAGCAGAAGGTCTAGTGGCCAACCATGTAATGTGTTGGGCTCTCACTCAGGGCCAGTGGTTCAAATCCCCTAGTTGCTGCACAAGAGAAAGATGAGACAGTTTGCTTTGGTGAGCAGCCTTGACCTTCACCTGTCAGGCAGCTGGACTCTGCCTAGTGGGGTGACTGTGTGCTGGGATCTTCACTCAGTGGGTTCTACGTCAACATGCCGGCTTCACACTAGGGGCTGAGTCACAGAGGAAGCAGCTAAAGAACAGAGAGTGTCTGTCTCTGGAAGCAGGAATCGGAGGCAGAGATGAGGCCTGGCCTGCTGGGCGTATAATAAGCCTTATTACTGTTGGGTTTTCTTCTGGTGAACATGCACATGCAGCCATGCTCCCATCCGACCATTCCTACAGGCACCTGCAGGGATGCTGATCTCATTCTTCACGTTGTGTCTACGTTCTCCTTATCTCAGTTCTGTTTAGATCACACTACCATGTAGACTTGCTGCCCATGCTCTACCCTCGAATTCTCAACTACGGTTGGATGTGCTCACCAGTCAATGCTGGAAAATTGGAGGACAGCTTCCTGGTCTACTGACTGGAAGATATCCATGTTTGTTCCCATTCCCAAGAAAGACGATCCAACAGAATATGGAAATTATCAAACAATATCACATGCAAGCAAAATAGTGCTGAAGAGCATTCAAATACGGTGACAACAGTACACAGAGAACTGCCAGAAGTCTGAGGTGGGGGCACGAGGGATACCATTGCTGAGGACAGAGAGATCGCTGCTGAAAGCAGAGAGTACCAGAAGGATGTCTATTTGTGCTTTATTGACTATGCAAAGGCATTTGACTGTTAACCCAGAACAAATTGTGGCTAACCTTGAGAAGAATGGGAATCCCAGGACACTTGATTGTGCTCATGGGAAATCTATATATAGGTAGGCCAAGAGGCTATTTTCCAAACAGAGCAAGGGAACGCTGCATGAACTAAAACTGGGAATAGAGTGTGTCAGGTGTGTGCATCCCTCCTCCATACCTATTCAATCTGTACGCTGAGCCAATAACTTGGGAAGCTGGACTTCATGGGTTGGAGGAAGACTCATTAACAACCTGAGTTATGCAGATGACACAACCTTGCTTGCTAAAAGTGAGAAGGACTTGAGGTACTTGCTAAAGAATATCAAAGACTACAGCTTTCAATATGGATTCAACATCAAAAAGACAAAAATCCTCAATACTGGATCAATAAGCAACATCATGATAGATGGAGAAAGGATTGAAATTGTCAGAAATTTTATCTTACTTGTATCCACAATCAACACTCTTGATAACAGCAGTCAGGAGATCAGAGAACACATTGTATTGGGCAAGTCCACTGTCAGGAATCTGTCCAAACAATTGAGGAGCAATGATATCAGTTTGAGGACTGAGGTGTGCATGATTCAGGCCATCTTTTCAATCACTTGCTATGCATCTGAGCACTGGACAATGAATAAAGAGGACAGAAGAAGAACTGATGCCTTTGAGCTCTGGTGTTGAAGAAGAGTGCTGAAGATCTCATAGGTTGTCAAAAGAACAAATATGTCTTGGCGAGTGTTCTTTGGAGGCAAGGATGACAAAGCTTCATCTCACATATTTTGGACATGTTGTTAGGAAAGGTTATTCTTTGGAAAGTGACATCCATTGGAAAGGTGGAGAGCTGGCGAAGGTGGGAAGACCCTCAAGGAGATGGCTTAACACAGTGACTCCAGCGATGGGCTCAAGTGTGTCAGAGGTGATGAGGATGGCGCAGGATAGGACAGGGTTCAGATCTGTTGTTCACAGCATCGCTACATGTCATACTTGACTTGAGGGCACCTAACAACAACAACAACAACAACAACAACAGGCTGGAGAGTTCCTGTTGTCTTGTTAGTCTCATGCAGATACATTTGTTTGAAGTGCAGTACTGAAATATGACATTCTTTCCTTTTTGATTGAAGTTGGTTTGTTGTTTGTATTTTGTTTAAAGATGACTTCAGGGGACAGCTTCACATCAAAGCTTAAAGAATCCCGGGGTGATGGTGCTGTGGTTCCTCCAGCCTCAGGGGTCCAGTCAGCCTGATTTCTCTGGGAATTCAAAATAGATTAAGGCTCTACACCTTAATCCTAAAATCATAAAGTTCTTGGAGTACAGAGGTGAAGCTATGGGACCTGACTTTTTTTAAATGACTGGACATCAGAGACATAAATGCAAGAAGAGCAGAGGACACCATAGAGAGAGGCAGTCATCAGACTGAAATATGTTCATCAAAAGACTTTCTCAAGGGAGCTCTGATGGCCTAGTGGCAAAAAGCTGCACTGCAATCCCAGAGGTGCGCGGTTTGAATCCACCAGATGCTCTGCTGGAGAAGGAGGAGCAATGTCCTCCTTCTGTACCTGTCAGATCTGATTTGATGGTACACACACACAAAATAATAAAATAAATTAAAAAAAACCTTTTTCAATAGAGTGAAAAAGATAGCCTGCAGACAGTGGAAAAAAAATCTTTGGGAACTCTGCATGTTGTAAGGTTATATACTGAGAATACATACACAACTTTTACATCTTAACAACAAAATGAGAATTGAATTTAAAAATGGGCAAAAGTTCCAGGACGACACGTCACTGCAGAGATCATCCCAGCAGTCAACAAACACTTGAAAAGATGCCATGGCCACTGGGCACTGCGGGTGGTGTGTGTCCTCCAGTGACCTTCCAGGGGTCTGGATGAAGAGGATTTCGGCCTCTCTTCACCCACTCCCGGGGGCGATTCCTCCCTTCCCGCGTCCTCCCAGCACGGATCCAGGATAATTTCTGCTTAAATCAACACTGTTGACACTAGGCCACCACAGCTGCCTTCTAGCCACCGAAACCACGAGACGTTCTGTGACTGTATCCCCCTGGATAATTGCTGGGTTTCTGTAGAGATTTCGTGCCACAGGACTTCTTCCGTCTCCCAGAGTCAACCCCTTGGTTCTGACTCACAGCCACCCCACAGGAGAGAAGGGGACCGACAACTACTCCACTGAGTCTCCACATGTTTACAGAAGCCACATCTTCCTCGGCTAGGCACTCAACCCTGCACCACGAGGGAGGGATGCTTGGAATTCCTCCCAAGAGCCCAGGGATCCACGCGGTACCATCCTGGCCCTCCCTCCTCTGGTCCTTCTGCACTGATGATCTCTGGCTACAAAGTCATTTCCAGCATGATTTCTTTCCAGAATGAACTAGGCCCTCCTAACAACAGGCCCAAAGTATGTGAGACGAGGTTTCACCATCCTTGCTTGTAAGGAGCATCACCCTGGCTGCACGCTTTCAATGACATGATTGACACAGTGACTAACAGCGGGCTGGCGGTGGCGGATATTGTGATGGAGAAAAGATTGATAGTCAATGATTTCATCTTACTTGGATCCATCATCAACACTCTTGGTGCCTGCAGTCAGGAGATCAGGAGACATTGTCCTGGGTAAGTCTGCTGTCAGGGACCCCTCTAAAGTACTAAGGAGCATTATTACCTCCGAATCAAATAGGACTCATAGCAGCCCTATGAACAAGATATCTGAACCCTTTCCTGTCCTGTGCTGACCACAGCTGACTGCCTTGAGCCCACTGCTGCAGTCACCATGTTAATCTCTTTCCTTGAAAGTCTTCCTCTCTTTTGCTGACCCTCCACCTTCCCAAGCATCATGTCCATATCCAAGGAAAAACTTCTCCGATCTGAGAACGTGAGACAAAGCTTTGCCATCCTCTGGCTGCATTTTCTTTTTCTATTATCCGCCCCCCCTCTTTTTTTCTTGTGTACCATCGAGTCAGATCCAACTGGCACTGGAAGAGATTGCCCCGCCTTCTCCAGCGGAGCATCTGGTGGACTTGAACCATGTGCCTTCGAGATTGCAGTGCAGCTTCTTGCCACTAGGCCACCACAGCTCCCTTGCACTTTCTCCCAGACCTATTTGTTTATTCTTTTGCAAGACCATCGGATTGCCAGTTCCTTCCCAACACCAGAACTCAAAAGTATCAGGTTTTTGTCTGTCATCCTTCCTCATTGTTCAGCTCTCAGAGATTAAGAGACCATACTCTGAATCAAGCACACCTTAGTCTTCAAACATTATTCTCTTCATTTTTTTTGTCCCTGACAGTAGACTTGCCCAATGCAATACATCTCCTGATCTCCTGATTGCTATTACCAATGGTGTTGATTGTGAATCCAAGTAAACTGAAATTGTTGACAATTCCAATCTTTTCTCTACCTGTCATGAGGCTAGTTATCTATCAAGTGGTGAAGATGTTTGTTTTCTTGATGTTGAGGTGCAATCTGTATCGAAGGCGGTAGTCTTTGACTTTTTATGACAAGCATTTTCAGCAAGCAGGGTTGTGTCTTCCTCCAAACGTGGTGCCACATTCTTCTTCATAGAGTCCTGCTTCTCAAATTATTTATTCAATATACAGATTGAACACGTATAGACACAGGATACAGCCCTGACATACACACCTTTCCCAGTTTCAAACCATGTAGTGTTCCCTTGCTCTGTTCTTGGTCTACGTATAGGTTTCTCATTAGCACAATTAAATGCTCTGGGATTCTCACCCTTCTCAATGTTAGCCATAGTTTGTTATGATCCACACAGTAAAGTACGAATACAGACTCTTCCGGGATTCTCTGCTTGTAGCCAGGATCCATGTAACATCAGCAATGATATCCCTCAAGCCACAGCCTCTTCTGAATCCAACCTCAACGTCTGGCAGTTCCATCTCAATGTGCTGGTGGCATGCATTGGACCCAGCATGTGACAGCTTGTCATCCAGAGGTTCTCTGTGAATCAAAGTTAACTTGTGGCCCTTAACGCAACAGCAAAGCCCTTCTCCTGAGCTCCCCTTCACCTCCATCCTAGGACCCCATTTCCTGAGCTTCTCCTTCTGGGTTTACATCCTCCTTTCAGAAGAAGGATGTCTGGGAGTCATTTTTCATCTGTCTTTTTTCTTAACTGGATTCTTCTTCTTATTTTAAGTATTATTCTTGTTGTTGTTATTTTTATGCGGTGTCAAGGAGTAGGTTCCAACCCACACAGATTAAAACTCAGTGTCTCAGCAGCTGTGTCACTCTCTCATGGTTAGTGTTGTGTATCGTTGAGTCAGAACTGACCCACAGCTGACCCTCCGTGGGTTTTCGGAAGAAATCGTCTAGACTCCTCCCACAGGGCAGCTGTGGATTTGAACAGTGCACCTTCACTTTGGCAACACAAGGCTTTGCCTTCCAGGTTTTCACTGATTTTCTGTTTTTCCCCACATGCTGTCTTTCTCAAGGTTGGGCCTTCCTGATCACTGCACCTCCCACCCCCACTCCGGCCATACTCTTTCTAGGACAGGTCTGCTCATTCTTCCTGCCATCCACAGCTGCTCAGGATTCCTCACCAACATCCCAAGCCAAAGGCTTCATTCTTTCTGGGTCTCCCTTCCCATTCTCCAACTTTCACACGCACGTGAAGCAACCGAGCACACTTTGGCTTGGGTCAGGCACACCGTACTCCTTAAAGTGACATCTTGGTTTTTACAACTTTCAAGAGTGTTTTGCAATACAACTACAATCCCAGAGGTGCACGGTTCGAATCCACCAGATGCTCTGCCGGGGAAGGAGGGACAATCTCCTCCTGTACCAGTCAGATCTGATTTGACGGTACACGCACACAAAAATAATAAGATAAAATAAAAATTTTTAAAAAAAATTAAAAAAAAAGAGTGTTTTGCAATAGACGTACCCAATGTGGTACATTATTTCTTTTCCTGACTTCAGGCGTTGACTGTGGATCACATGAAATGGAATTCTTCACAACTTCAATCTTTTCTCCATTTATCTATTCAAGGTGCCTATTGGATTCTCACATGTCTGAAAACATTTTGCTCTAACCTCAGATTTGACCGTGTGGATATAGAAATCCGTTTCCCTCAGAGCGTGGCTGGATCACTCCAGGGACTCCTGCTGAGAACACAGTGGCCTTCCACCACCCGCTCCTCTGGACCCACGCTCCTTCTTTCCTCTCTCTCTGGAAGTTGGAGGATCTCCTTGTGCCTGGTGTTGGCGATTTTCATGGTGACGTGTCCTACATAAACTTCATTTCATATGCTTCGGGCATGCGTCCAGGAGGGGCCAGTCCCTGAAGAACATCACGCCCAGCAAAGTGGAGGCTCAGGGAAGAAGAGAAAGATCCTCAATGAGCTGGACTGGCCCGGTGGCTGCACCAACCGTGGCACTGCCTGGGTGGACGGCGTGTGGTCGGGCAGCATCCCGTTCTGTGTATCTGGGGTCCCGTGAGTCAGAGCTGACCCAGAGTAACTAGTTTCTGCATCTTGGAGGGGGCTGCGGGTGGGAGTTTGAAAGGAAGTGTGTCCCCACTCTGTGCTTTATTCTCATTAGGTGCTGTGGAGGCTGTCAACCCAGGCTCGTAACCACCTCACAGCACACAGGAAACCGATCACCACTCGGGCAGGATCTGGTGGATGCTTCTAGGGAAAGAGAGATGCCAAGCTATGTGAAGTGTGCCCAGAGGAAGCAGCCAAGAGACAGGATGTACCTGCAGACCCAGCAGAGGAAGCAGCCTTCTGCTACAAGAGGCACGTTGAACTCAGATTTCTAGCCTCCGAAAGTGTGAGAAAATAGATGTTTGTTAGAACTACCCTCTTGTGGTGTTTCTGTTACAGCAGCACCAAATAACTCAGACGTATTACTAAGTGTCCTTGTTTTAATATGTGCAGTATATTCTTTTCTCTCTCATCTTCCTCTTTCTCTCAGTCACTGGGTTTAGAAAAGGCCATGACACCAGGGTTATCATGACTGACGTCAAATGGATCCAGGTTGAAAGCAGAGAATATCTGTGTTTTATTGACTATGTAAAGACATTCGACTATGTGGATCATAAGCTATGGCTGACACTGGGAAGAATGGGAGTTCCAGAGCAACTAATTGTACTTATGAGAAACCTAGACCAAGAAACTGTTCAAATAGAGCAAGGGAACATCGCATGGTCTAAGTCAGGAGACGGTGTATGTCAGGGCTGTATCCTGTCTCCAAACCTATGCAATCTGTATACTGAGCAAATCATCTGAGAAGGTGGACTTTATGGAGAGTGTGACATCAGCGTTAGAGGAAGATTTATCAACAACCTGAGTTATGCAGATTACACAACCTTACTGGCTGAAAGTGAGGAGGACTTGACAAGGTGCTTGCTGTAGGTGATAAAGGACTATAGCCTTCAATGTGACTATATTCCTAGTTTGCAATGTCAAAAAGATAAAAATTCTCACCATTGGACCACTAAGCAACATCATGATAGATGGAGACAAGATAGAAATTGTCAGTGATTTCATCTTGCTTGGATTCATAATCAACCTCTCGGTATTAGTAGTCAGGAGATCTGGGGAAGTACAGCATTGGGAAAGTCTGCTGCCAGGGATCTTTCCAAAGTCATGAAGAGCAAGGATGTCAGTTTAAAGACTAAGGTGCACCTGATTAAGTTGTTGACCTTTTTGCTACACTGGTGGTGGTGGTGAGGGGTGAACGTGAGAGGGGAGGACTTGAGCAGAGTTACTTAATTTATGATTTGAGTATAGACGTGCTTGCTTGTTCACACTTCACTCTTGTGAGTACAGTATTTGTCTGTTGGTTGCTGTACACATAGATTGCTGGCTGTTGTGATGCTGGAGGCTGTGTTATAAGTATGTTACTACCAGCAGGTCACCCAAGGTGATTTCAGCAGAGCTTCTAGATTAAGACAGATTAAGATGAAGGATTGGCATATTCTCAGTCTCTGAAATAGCTGGTCACGGAAAACCCTCTGGACATAATGTTGTTGTTGTTGTTAAGTGCCGTCAAGTTGTAGGCGACTCATAGCGACCCCATGAATGAAAGTCCTGGACACTTGTGTAACTTTCGTCCTTTCTCCAGGTTCATAGGGTTTCCAGAGGCAAGCTATTTCGGAAGTGGATGCCACTCCTGCTTCCAAGCTTGTTTTAATCGGGGGGGCCCACCAAACACTGTCCACCGTGGATGACCATTCTCACATTTGACATCAGTGTCACAGTGTTTAGCTTCACAGCAACCATGAGTTACCTCTGTACAGCAAGTGGACAGACCAGGGTTACACGACCTAGAAGAACGTTTCACCAAAAACAACTAAAGGCAGGCCTGAGGGCCACCGAGTAGTCACCCACCTTTGGCTTGGGAGCATGGCTTTCTGTCCGCTGGGCCGACTGCGCTCTCTCTCTCTCTCTGCTGCTGCTGTTGTTAAGTGCTGTCAAGTTGTAGGTGACTGACACGTAGCGACCCTATGAGAGAAAGTCCTGGACACCTGTATAAATTTTGTCCTTTCTCCAGGTTCATAGGGTTTCCAGAGGACACAAGGTTAGGAGGGACTATTTGTCGGAAAGGCGGAGAGTCAGCAGGAGAGGAAGAGCTTCAATGAGATGGGTTGACATGTGACCGCAGTGAGGGACTTGAGTGTGTCGGAGATGGTGAGGACAGAGCAGGACAGGACAGGGTTCCCAGGGCCACCGGAATCACGCTCTGAAGACACCTAACAGCAACAGGAGGTGGGCAGGTTTACCAGGCGTGTCAGGGCTGAGGCTTCGTTTACAAAACAGGAGCTTCTGCCCCCCTAGTCTTGTTGGAATCTGACCTAATATTCCCTCCTCCCAGTTGTACTTAGTTAGTTACCCAGCCCTGACTCTAGCCGCCGCAGACTCACATTGTGGAAATTGTTGGGTCGTTCTAACTCCGGGTAAGCCCACGCTCAGCAGAAGGAAGCACTGACAGCTGACGGGTCCAGCACTCTACCCAGGGCTGTCCTTGAGTGGTTGCTGCTGCTGTGTTTGCTCAGTTCTGTGAGGGTCTTCCTCCTTGTCGTTAAAGCCTCCCCCTCCCCCTTTACCATGCATCTGACTCACAGACTCTGGGGTTTCTAGAATTCCCTGTCAAGACTGCTCACTTAAGCCTCCTGGGTTTTGCCCCAGCCCTCACTTCCTTATCCAACCCCCCCCCCCCCCCTGGTGTCTGGGATTCCCCCACTCACTTTCCAGCAGTTACTTCGACAATCTCCAGTCCAGGAAGTTGGCCACCAGGGAGCTAGCCAGAGGGGATGGGTGTCCAGCCAGCCTGCAGACAAAGGTCCAAGCAGGCTTCCGCAGTCCCTGGTAATTCTAAGCCAGGCAGCTCCCAGGGGAGCTGTTTAAGCTTAGATTTGTGTCCAGTCCTGTCTGCAAACAGTCCCTTGGGCTGCTGGCTCTCCTCCTCTGCCAGATCGGTTTCTGGCCCTGCAGAAGCCCAGCGTCCTCTGAACTCTGCTGCAGTAGCTTGTCCGCAGATATCCCCGCTTGTACCCCCACGCGCTGGGATCACTTTTAGGCTTGCACTGTCTACGTCTTGATTGCTGCATATCAACAGCACTCTGCATATGTGACCTTGAGTTGATGCTGGCTCAAAATAACCCTTGTTGTTGTGGTGGCTGTGTACTGTCCAGTTGGAACCGGCCCATATAGCTGACCCTCTCTCTGGCGGGTTTTCAGAGGCAGCTAATTGCCTCGGAATGGAGGAGGAGATTACCCATCATTTTCCTGCAGAGCAGCTGGTGGATTCGAACCACGTGCCTTCAGAATTGCAGCGCAGATTCTTACCACCAGGCCACCAAAGCTCAAGGAAAATAACCCTACATGACAGACTAAAACTGCTCCATGTTGTAAATTCAAACTGTGCACCTTTGGCTTGGCAATGCAGCTCCTACCCTCTGGCCAGCAGACCCAACACAGCCCTGTTGCTGTTGTCGGTGAGTTGACTCTTAGCAACGCTCTGAACAGTAGATCTGAGCCTGGTCCAGTCCTGTGCCATCCTCACTGCCTCTGACACACTTGAACTCACCAGTGCAGTCCCTGTGCCCATCCACCTGGTTGACAGCCCAGCCCTCCTATCTTTCCTGACCCTCCACCTTCCCAAGCATGATGTCCCTTTCAAAGGAATAGCCTCTCCTGGCAGCATGTCCAAACTGCCCGGTAGGGTTTCCTATTCAGTTGCTAACAAGGAGGTTAGAGGTTCAAACTCACCAGCTGGTCTGAGAAAGATGAGGGAGTGTGCTTCTGTAAAGATGAGACCTTCCACTGCTCCCCAGGCCCTGGGTTTGCTTTGGAGTTTACAAAGGGATTAGATTTGGGACCCACCCCCTTGTTAACATAACGAAAGGAAATCCTGTTTCCAAATAGATCCTCATTCTGAGGACAGGATGCGGATATCAACATGCTGCTTCGGAAGGAATCACAATTCAATTGTAACTAGCTGGGTGCCTAGACTGGGGGACCGTGCACAGAGTGGTGGCCCCATAAGCCTGCTGTTACAGTCTCTAATGTCACATCCGTCTCCTGGCCTGACTGGGGCTGAGGGGAAGGACTCCCACATGTCCTCTCAGCCTCCCTTCCCCCTGGACAGGTGCCTCCCAGCCTGGGGACACAGGGGTTACTAAAGCTGCTCCCCAGCAGGGCACAGGGGACAGGTAGGTGGAGGGAGGGCTCCCAGGCTGAACCTGGAGCCCACAGCAGCCACATTAACAATTAAGGCCTCAACTTTCCTTCCACCTCCAGCATGAAATATTCACACACGGGAGCAGAAGGGCTCAGATCTCCCCGCGGGTGGGTGGGGCTGGGCAGTGCAGAGCACTGGGGCCCTCCTAGACCCAGGTGGACATGAAGGGTAGCAGAGATCGCTAGGATGGACAGGGGTGGCCCAGAGGTGCCACACGGAGGTCGAGCCAGGTGCTGAGGGTTCTCAACTTGGGGCAGGACAAAGAACCAGCTGTCCACTCAAGTGAAGTCATCCCGGATGGGTGTCCGTGTCAGCTCTGGCAGAAGGCCACATCAGCATCAGCATCCTGGGGGCCTCGTCCCTGGGGATCTCCTGAGCCTTGGCATCAACTTCCCCTGGGTCCTAGAGCTTCTCAGCTTAGAGACAAAGGTCATGCCCCACCCCTGGCTCTTCTTCCCCCATAGCAGTCCCCCCTGCAGCCAGTGGTGGAGAAGCTGGGGACCTCGCGACCCCAGGCAGTGATGAGTCAGCAGAGGGAACTTGGAGGCTCAGATCGCGAGGTTTCCAGAATCTTCCAGAACTGCTGAATCTCTGCTGGGATGAGGGAGAGGTGAAGGTCAAGCTGCAAGAGCCTTTCCAGGTGTCCAGCCGTCTCTTCCTCTTCAGGAAGCAAGTGTGGAGGAGACTATGGTCCAGGGGATCAGAGCACAAATCATCCCGGGTTCAAATCCCAGTTTAACCCCTTCCTTTGCCCATGAACCTGGTTGAGTGGTTTAACTTGTGTGTGCATATGGCATGGGGGAGTGTCTCTGGTCACCTTTAACGTCACCACAGGAGAATCTCCACTACCTTCAGCCCCAGGCTGATCCCTGTAAGGCCGAGGGTTACAAACATTTCTCTTCAACCTTTTCAACATTCTGACACTAGCTTCCCTCCCACAGCACTCTACTGACTTGATAACTTGTTGCAACAACCACATCCAACTCATAGACCATACTCACAGTTGTGGTTTAGTAGGGAAGTAACAGTTGCAGATCAGTATCAAGATCAAAGTCTATGTAAAGCCTTGATCTTCAGTGCAGGGCAGTCTCTCTGATCCTCTGGGCAGTGCAGGCCTCCCGGGCCCCCTCAGGACAGGCTTCTTGTCTCAGTCCTAGCAGTGCTGGGAGGGTCTTTAGCTTTGAAGAGAAATGCCCAGGAGTACCACTCTCTGCCAGCAAGCTTTGTGCCATTCTCTGCTCTGTCTAGTGCTGGTCTCATAGTTCTGTTGCCACTGATTCTTGGCCATTGCTTCTCATCGTCTTCCAGTGCGCTCTCCTGGGTCTACAAGTCTCAGTTTCTTCCTCCATAAAATGTGCTTAAATGGCACCTACCTCTCAGGTTCAACTCTTCTTCTGTCATCTTTAGACATTGGACAGCTCTCAAATGCATAGTGAGTGACTGAAAAGGCCATGGTCTGAATCAGGTGCATCTTATTCCTCAAATTGACATTACTGCTCCTCAATAATTTGGAGACGTCCTGACTTTCCCACTGCAATACATCTTCTGATCTCCTGACTGCTAGTACCAAGTGTATTGATTGTGGATCCAAGTAAGATGAAGTTGTTGGCAGTCTCAATCTTTTCTCCATCTGTCATCATGTTGCCATAGCCCCAGTGGTGAGGATTTTTCTTGATGTTGAGATGCAATCTTCTTTGCATCTTGATCAATCTTCCTTGGTCTTCTGCAGCAAGTGCTTCAAGTCCTTCAGCAAGCAAGACTAAGCAACCTTCTGCATAATGAATGCTATCGATGAGTTTTCCGCCAATCCTGATGCCACATTCCTCTCCACAGAGTGCAGCTTCTCGAATAATTTTCTCAGCACATGTTTAATAGGTATGGAGAAAGGATACAACCCTGACACACACCTTCCCTCATTTTAAACCATGCAGGGCTCCCCAGCTGCACAGCAGCCTCTTGGTCTTGGTACAGGTGTCACATGACTGACTAAGGATGACAGAAGGGTTGGGGCCTTTGAACTGTGGTGTTGAGAAGAGTGCTGGCATCAACTGCCCAAAGGACAAACAGGTATGTCTTGGAGAAGGTGCTCCGGAAGGTAAAGATGATGACGCTTTGTCTCACATCCTTTGGACATGTTGTTAGGACAGGTTATCCCTTGGAGAGGAACATCATGTTTGGAAAGGTTGGAGGGACGCTGAAGGAGAGGACGACCCTCACCCAGCTGGGCTGACACGGTAACTACAACAGTGGGGTTGAATGTGTCAGAGATTGTCAGGTTGGCACAGGATAGGACAGAGCCCAGATCTGCTGTTTCCAGGCTTGCTTTGAGTCATACTTGGCGACAACACCTCTTAAGAATAATATGAGGGTTCGGTGTGGGAATCCACTCAGCATTCTTGCACAGCACTGCCTGGAGAAAGCTCCCCGTTGCCTTTGTCCTGATTGCTTGCTGCCTTCAGCTGTGGTGACAATCAGATGAGAGGAGGGAAGAGCCCAGAGTCCACCTTCTCCCCAATGCCCCAGACCTGGCAGGATGGCATGAGCTGGTGACCGTTGCCCAGGGCGAGCAGGTTTGCACGTCAAGCATTGCACGGAGCCCACAGAGCTCCTCGTGTTGCACGTATGCACACAAGTTGATGTTGGTTGGTCTCGTCCTTAGGGAGTTACGCTGCTATCCCAAGGCAGCCCCTCCTGTGGTTCAAATCCACCACTTGCTCCTCAGGAGGAGGATGGGCACTCTTCCCTCCCCCGCCCCAGAGATTGACAGCCTCCGGAAGCCCACTGCAGGGTCAGCTGTGTGTGGGTTCTGACTCAGGACTGGGAGTGCATGCACCCAGGACGGCTCAGAGCCAGGCAGAGTTTCGGTCTGTTGTGCACAATGGCCCCTCTGTGCTGGAGGCAGCTTGACAGGACCACGCTTTACCACAGCACATCCGTAAGTGCATCTGCACGTATGAGGAGCCCTGGTGGTGAAGTGATTTAAGTGTATGGCTGCTAATCAAAAGGCTGAGGGTTTGAGCTCACCAGCTGCTCCACTGGGGGGTGATGTGGTAGTCCATAAAGATTCACAGCCTTGGGAAGCCCTGTGGGCAGTTCCACGCTGGCCTTCAGGTTAGGAGTCAGTGGATTGTGCTTGGACGTGCACCCACCCTGTGCCTGTGTGTGCCGCCCCTGCAGGAGGCACCTGGAACGTGTGTGTTCCTGTCGTCCCTGGAGCCCATCGCAGGTGCTCAGGGCATGTAAACAGTGGATGAAGACTTTGGGCAGGTCCTTTGTTCCAGGCTATTTCTTCTTCTTAGGAAGGAGTGCTCAGATCCAGGGGGTGATGTTGTGGATGCTGGGAGATCTCAGCTCTTCTGTCCTGTCCCCTCTGCCCTCCCAACTCCTGCCCTTGGCAATGGTCTCTCTGCCACGGGGTTACACAGTGGTTCTCACATCCCATGTGGCTTTAACAGAGACATTCAGATTCAGAGCAGTGTGTTGCTGTTGTATGTCTTATAAACCCGGATTCCAGACACCTGCACTCATTTTCATAACTACATACTTGTTGCTATTGTTGTGTGTTGTTGGGTTGGAACTGACCCACAGCTGACCCTCCGGTGGGTTTTCAGAGGCAGTAAATCCCACGGGAGGAGACTGTCCATCCTTCTCCTGAGGTGGATTCAAAAAGGGGTGCCTGGGGGTTGGCAGTGCACTTCCTTACCACTAGGCCACCAGAGCTAGGAGATTCTAGGGAGGGAAAAAATAGAGGTGTGTGCGTGGTTTAATTAAAGGTCTTCAGGTACCAGGCACTTAGGCAGAGAATCAAGGGTGCTGGGATCAAGGATTTGCTTTTCCTGCTTGTAAAGTCCCTGCAGGGGACCAGATGCAGACATAGGAGGCCCCAAAGCTCCGGGCTCAGAGTGTGTGCTCTCGGGTACGTTCTGACCACAAGAGGGGCCGCAGTGGGGGCTCTGGCATTTTGGTCTGAGATCTCTGGCTCCCCACTGGCCGTGGTGTGGGGCCCCTGGAGCAGGTGTTTCTGACAGGCTGGAGGACATTGGCACAGTCCGGGGGCCCTGGGACTGCCAGCCCATAGAAGATGCAAACAGTCCCTTGCCCAGAGGATGGTTTTACTTTCGGAAAGTTCAGTGGAAGCAGCCAGCCTGGGTGTCAGGGGACTGAATGTGGTCACCAGAACTGACAAGGCCAGCACTGGGGTGTGTGTGTGTGTGTGTGTGTGTGTGTGTCCCAGTGCAGCATTAACCTCTCTGCAGTTTCCCTAGGATCTGGTATCAGATGCTTAACCCTTGCCCTCCCAGAAGAGCTGTGCTGCCTGTACCGACCAGTCTTGCAGGGGCAGCAGGCGCCGGTCATCGGGCTTCCTGGGGTCCAGACAGACCTATAACCTGAGAGCTGAGCGGACACCAATGCCACTCTGCAAGGGTAGCCGAGGCCTGCAAGACAGTTTCCCCATGTTGAAGCTGACCCCATACACGAAAGCTGGCGGCTTGATTCTGGGTGTCCTCAACGTCGTCCCTGGAGCCTGACTTAGCAGCTCGGCCTCCAAGTCCTTCTCCTGTCAGTGAAGGCAGCGGGGGTGGGGACAGCGGGCTGAATCTACACCCCTTGGGGCTTCTCCAATCCGTCTTTACGCTCTGGAGGTGGATTACCCTCCCCCACATCAGGCCCTCTAATGCGCTCCCCAATCTCGCCTGACCCTGCCCGCCCCTCCTCCGAGCCTCTGATGTCACCCCCGCCCTCCGGCCCGTTGACCCCCACGGCCCGCTGACCCGGCAGGCGCACTCAGGAAGGCCCTTCCCTTCTTTGTCCCGCTTGCCTCTCAGATCTTAGCTTAGACAGACCTCCTACGAGGCCCTCCCTGACCCCGGATTTAAAGTAAACCGTCATCGCTTGGTGGCAGCGGCGGCTCTTAATCCCTCGCACTGCACGTAGGACTGCTCACCGCTTCCAGCTTCCTATCTGCCTCCCTCTCCCCCTCCCCGAAGGCTGGAGCCTCGGCTGCCTGGTTCCCGCGCCGGGTCCGCAGCCGCTGAATGAATGGATGAGCGGTGCTTGGTGGGCGCGCGCTCCGGGCCGCGCGCTGCTGGGATCTCGTTCCGGGTTCCGGGGGAGAGAAGCCCCCCTGGGTCCGGCTCGCAGCCGACGCGCTTCAGTGCGCAGCAGGGACCGTAGGATAAAGCGACATCTCGGGCTGCGAGTAGGCCCGCGTCCCCGCCAGGCTGCGCGCGGAGGGGGTCCGCGGGCGCTCGCGCTCCCGCCCCGGCGGGGCCCCCCCTACGCTCTCTCTGCGGTCCCGGGCTCGGGAATTTCAAATGTCCCCGAGATCTGAGCACGAGCGGCAGGGGTGGGGGGAAACAGGGTTGCAGGCGCGGGGTTCGGAGCCCGGGACAGGGCCGAGCGCACGGGCTCGCCCGGGACTCGGCTGGCACGTCCTGCCGCCCGGTGCCACACTGCTGCACAGCCCCGCGCTCCGAGGGACACGCTGCCCGCTCCGGGGGGAACCCAGTGGGGGCGGCGGCAAAGGCGCCGGGGTCAGAGAAGGGGACAAAGAGCGGCCCAGCCTCCAGGGAGGACGACCCCCGGGCCAGAGTGCCATTGTTTGTCATATCTAAGACCCGGCTGAACTAAGGTGCCCTCGAGAGGGAGAAGGGGACACGTCTCCAGATCACGGGTATTTGTTTATCGGGGCGGAGGCAGGAGGGCGGGGGCGCCGTGGGGAGGGGAGGGGACTCGGCGCCCGGAGCCATGCGTCCCCTTTAAGGGCGGCCCTGCCCTACCTTTCCCACCGCCCCCTGCCCGCAGCCCTACCTGCATTTTAAAAGCGCCCTGCAGCCCGGGGATTGGCCGCGGCCGCGTCCTCCGGGCGCAGAAACTTGAACCGCCGGGGGGTGGGGCTGGCAGCCGGGGTGGACCGTACCATCTCCGCCGCGTCCCCCGCGCGCGCCCCGCCCCTCCCACACACCCCCGGAAAGGCCCAATCGAGCGCGTGGGAGGGCGGGACCAGGGCGCAGACGCACCTCTGGCCGGGCGCAGGCCGGGCGGGCGCACTGCGCGGGGGGACGCACGCGACCCGCCCCCTGGCTTCGTCCCG
>NW_006399752.1:32419690-32457650 GCF_000299155.1 Elephantulus edwardii | reverse complement strand
CACCACGCGCCGCCGCCGCTGCTGCCCCCCGGCCCGCACAAGGGCCCCGACGGCCAGGCCGCAGCCACGCGCCGCTCCCTGGACGACCTGTCGGCGCCGCCACACCACCGCAGCATCCCCAACGGCCTGCACGGTAAGAACGCGGGGTCGGGGAGGGCCCCGCTGACCGGGGCAGGTGGGGCCTGGGGTGGTGGTGACCGCGCCGCGAGTTCCGCTCTGCTCAGAATCCGCCACTGGGATCTGCTAGGACCCCGGGAAAGTTCGGCGCCTGCAGAGCTGTCAGCTCTGTTAACGTCCTGTGGGCGAGCGGGCTCCCTGCTGGGACTGGGAACTTCTGCGTGGAACCCAGTGCCCCTCCGCACACACGCACTCGGTGCTCCCGGCGTCTCCAGGTGGGTGCGGGGACGTCGAGGCCCGGGAAGCGCTTGCCTCCGGCGGGGTGAGCCCTGCACGCCCAGACTCGGCATAGCGAGTGGATCTTGGTTCTGCCATATGTAGCCAGGGTTGTTTGCTTTGCTTCAGTCTGTCATCTCTGCAGTGGAGATGGTCATCTCAGGTGGAGTTGTAAACTGCAGAACGCGGCACAGGAAGTGCCCTGGCGCGGGGACCTTGGGCCTCTGGAGAGGGAAGCTGGTGACCTGTATAGTCTCTGTGTGCCTGCTGCGTGCAGAGGGGCCCTAAGTTTGAGTTTGCACCCCAGCAGCCTGTACCCCGCTCCGAGGGTCTGGCAGCGGCTCATCCCCAGTCCCTCCATCCTGGCCACGGCCTGGCACCCCTCCTGCCCGGGCACGGGGGCCTCCTTGTTCTTCCACATTTTTGGTGGCTTGGCGCCCAGTCCTGCTGGTGCGCCTCAGCTGCTGCCTAAACTATTTGCCTGAAGGTGGAGATTAAACAGCCCTTTCTGGTTCTCTTTAAAGGCGTTCCCCTCACCCTTCCAGGACTGCTCCTCCTCGGGAGTGACAGCCTGGGCCAAAGAAGGACCTCTTCGTTGGTCCAGTGGCTTAGTGGTGCGGCCTGGTTGGGGTGGGGGCTGGCTGGGAGCTCTGTCCTTGGGTGAGGGCTGGGAGGCAGGTTTATCCTTTATTTACTATGACAGGGTCTGGGCTCTGAGTTCAGGGCAGGACTGGTTTAGAGGGATATTTTGTTACCGATTACCAATCTACAACTCGGGTTTCTCGTTGTAACTGTAACTCTCACTGCCTCCCTAGCAGACAGGCTTCTTAGGCCAGGGTGAGTTCCTTATGACTTTGCCCTGCTGTTTATAGAGACTCGTGGCTTCTGGCCTCATATTCCAGGGGTCTTGGGGAGGAGGACACAGTGCTCTGGGCCTCAGTTTCCCCTAGTACCTGTGGGAGGAGGGCACTGGGAAGGGAAGTGCCATGTCTGGTTTGGAGCTGTGTCAGCACTGCCCGGGTGCCGGAGAGCATCGTCTGCACTCGCTGGGCAGGTGCTGTCAGCGTTTGGCTGGGTGTCTGGCTGGGTGTTTGGGTTGCAGTGGTGAATAATGAATGCTGGATGGAGGGCTGGCCTGGCCCCTGGTTTCCACCCCACTGCTGGCAGAGTGGGGTGCTGAGGTGTTGGGTTTCTTGCAGAATCCATGCTCCCCCAAGTCCTGTGGACACTTAGAGCCGGTCACCCGCAAATTTTGTGGTGACACATCTTTGCTTTGTGGAGAAATGAAAATTCAGCATTCTCATCCCAATGTTCAGCCGCCGGTGTCTGTTAAAGTCATGCTTGGCTTTGACATGCCATTCAGCAAGTGGACAGGGCGCCTGGAAGTGGGAGAAGGCTCTTCTCTTAGAGTCTGGGCTTTTCCTGCTGAGCTAAGACAGCAACCCCCACCCTACCCCCCGGCCTGGACTGGACTTGTGCCTGCGTGCTTAGTCTGAGCTCATCCTCCTAGGATCCCTCTGGAGGCAATATTACCCCCATTTTACAGGCAAGCAAGTGGAGGCCCACAGCTTTAGAGGGTTCCCTGGGGAGATTGCTGGGGTAGGACCAGTGTGGGTGGGATCACCAGCGAGGTCAGCTTTCCACTCGGCCACAGTGTGTCATTTTTGCTGTAACTATTAATCAGTAGGTGCCTCCGTGAGTCCTGACCCGGGCTTGCCTGCGGCCTCCTGGCCTGGCAGGTGCCTTACCTGTGACTGACTCAGAGGCCAGATATCTTGGTAGCCCCCTCACCCAGAGGGGTCTGCTGGCTTGACTTGGAATCTTGGCTGCCCTCAGTATTTAATGATTGTCTGGCAGACCAGATACCCCAGGTGGAGTGGATGGTGTAACACAGAGACATTCTCTCACAGTTTGTGTTGTTGTTGTTAGGTGCTGTTGAGTCAAGCACGACTCATAGCGACCCTGAGAACAGCAGGTCTGAACCCGTCCTCTGTTGGTCAGTCCATAGCAGTCACTGTCAGTCCACCTGGTCGTGAGGCTTCCTCTCCTCCGCAGACCCTCTCACGGCCTAGGAGGCTGGGGTCAGCACGCCAGTTTTAAGGGAAGACTATCCTCTCTCTGTCAGTTCTGAAGCAAGGCCCTTGTCAATTTAAGTATCAGTGGTCTGTCTTCCAGTGACCTCTGTGTGGCTTGGCCTTCCCTGGTGTCAGGGCCTGAGTTCAAAGTGACCATCCCCTCATTCTTCCTCAGTGGTCCCTGGTACTGGGGGTCCCTCCTTTGCTTTGCTGTCCTCCTCACACCTTGTGAGCCGGAAGGTGTGTTACAGGCCACCCCTGAGGGGAACTTCCCTTGCATCAGAGCTGTGTTGAGGAAAGGTGCTGCCTTCCACTCTAAATCCCTGTGGTTTTCACACTGTAGTATTGTTGTGATTGACATTGGTGCCACCAGGCTGACCACAACTGTTGGAACCCTGCAAGCGAGAATCTTGTCCTGCCTTCCCATGCTCCAGTCTGTTTTATTCACTCTGGCTGTCCATCTCATTGAAGGTCTTCCTCCTTCCCAGACCCTCTGTTTTTTCCAACCTGATGTCTTTTTCCGAGGACTGGTCGCTCTTGACAGCGTGCTCGGAGTGTGTGAGGCCACGTTTCACCTCCGTCCCTCAAGAGGTATTCTGGTTGCCCTTCCTCCAAGGCAGTGTGCCCCTTTGGCCGTCCGTGGGTGTTTAATACTCTTCGCCACAGTCCAAAGACATCAGTTCTTCCGTTTTCCTTGTTTATTCAACTTCCACGTGCATTGAACAATTGAAAACACCACAGCGTAGGTCAAGCACACCTTAGTCTTTAAACTAATATCCTTGCAGAGGTCTTTGACGGCACATTTTCTGAGAGTGATACAACTGTACATCTTTTGGTTTCTTGACTGCTGGTACCACAGGTATTGATTGTGGATCCGAGGAAAGTGAAGTTATTGACAACGTTAATTCCCTCCATCCGCCGTGATGATGCCTATTGTCCATTGGTGAGGTTTTAAATTCTCCATATGTTCAGATGTGACCCACATTGAAGGCTGTATGTAGACTTTTCTCTTCTTGAGTAAGTGCTTCAAGATTCCTTCACTTTCTGCAAGTGAGGTTGTGTCATCAACTTAAGGCAGGTTGTTGATGAATGTTCCTCCAGACCTGATTCCACCTTCTTCTTGACCTGTCATTATTTATCTTTATATACATTTATGTTGAGGACATGATTCAATCCGTGATGCTTCCTGATTGCACTTTGTTTACTCTCCTGGCAGCTGAGACACTCACCTGGCCATCACAGGTGTAGCCACCTCTGTGGCCCTTCTGGGAAGGGGAGTGTGGCACCCTCATCTGACCAGTGCCCTGGGGGGACTGGAGGTGGCTATGCTGGGCAATGCCTGTTAGTGTTCACTGGCCTGGAGGGCCTTCATATGCACCTGTAGATGATGGGTTCTGCTGACGAGGGTGCTTGGACTCTGGTGCTGTGTGAGCCACTGAGGGCAGGAACCCCAAGACCAGCCGGTCAGATCCCTCTTATGATTTACATGCAGAAGAATTGTCAGCTGTTTCTCCCCTACCTGCCTCCCAACCCCCCTTGTCTCTAGGCTGTGTCCTCTGCCCACATCCCCTTAGTTAGCCCTAAAAACGGGGAGCCCCAGGAGCTGGCTCTCCTGGGATGAAAATTTTGAGCTCAGATAGAGACGAGTTGGTTTTCTGGCTTGTGTTCTTGGAGTTTAAGTAAAGACTGGCCAGGGTGGTCTGAGCCCTTTTAACAAGACAGGGCAGGACCCTGAATAGGTCTTTTATGCGAAGGAGGCTCAGTCCCCTGGCAGGACTAAGGGCTTTCCTAAACCCAGCTGGTGGGGGCAAAGGTCACGGAGGTGCTGGGCTGCATAAGCCTTCCATGCGCCCTGAACCTGTACAGCCCAGCTCCGGCCTCAATAAGAGGCCTCATGCACGGCTGGGTCCACAGCAGGCCGGAGACATGGGCTGGGCCAGCGTGTGCCCAGTGCTCCTCAGTTCACCACACCCTGACCCAGCACCCACAGTTTACCACAGTGTTTGTCTAATACCCCACAGTTTTCACCACAGAGAATGTCCCTGTTCTGACCTCATTTGGGTCCGTGCTTCCAAATAACCCCAGGGGTGACCCTGCACCTCATCTTACAGATGAGGACACAGAAGTTCAAGTGCACTTAGTCCAGGCCCTGTGGAGCTGCTCGCAGGCTGGGGGGCCCTGTCCAGGTGCCTCCTGGCCTGGGGCTGAGGGCAGAGGCCCTTGTGACCTGGAAGGATTTCAGGGCAGGGTACCCACTAAGGGAGGAACTGGCCCTCAGGGTCACTTCCCAGTGGACAACATGAGGAGTGGGGGAAGGGAGTGCCGGGTGGCCACCTGGCAAGGGTGTGGCACTGCCCTAAATCGGGGGCAGTCAGCTTTCTGTGCAGATGGCACCTCGGGAGCCTGCAGGGCGGGGTCCTTGTTCTCAGAGGTCACTGTGAGTCAGGACCGACTGGACAGCGGCGACATTTCCTCCTGAGGAGGCCTCCCCTCACAGAGCTTCCTGCCTGCCTTCCTCTTCCTCCTCCTCTACATTGTCTGTGGCCAAGCAGGACACACGCAGCCTGGGGGTGCCCAGCTCAGTCAGGAGGCAGCCTCCTTGGTGGCTCCGTCAAGAACACAGAAGTGCTGGGACCCGCCTTCCTGCCCCCCGCCAGGCCTCCATTGGCTCGTCCGCACAGAGGGAGCTGCTACCCACCCCGGGATTGGGCGTGGATTTGTGTGATATGATGTGTGCGACTAACAGTGTGTGACACAGTGGGGGTGTGACCTCCCTCTGCAGCTCACCGCTCCTGTCTGAGCCTGTGCCCTACGGTGCTGAGGGCTGAGCACCCTGCAGCTTAGGGGGCACCTAGCCCTACCCCCCACCCTCTGGCCGTGGCAGCTCAGTGCACCTCTGGGCCTCAGTTTCCCCATCTGCGCTATGAGGACCTGAGTGGTCAAGTCCTCAGTCACCAGGCTCTTCCTTCCTCCCTTATGGAGAACTCACTCACCGCCTGTTATAAGTGGAGCTTCGTGCCCAACCCTGGGTCTGATGGTGGGGTATGGACCACAGGTGTTGATGGGGACAGTCACAGTGTTCTCCCAAAGGACACAGACAGCAGTTCTTAGACCTGCCCATTGTGCTCCAAAGCCTCTCCCCCCACCCCCCAACCCCGCGCCAGCCTCCTGCCACTCCTGACCTCTAGGGTCACATGGTCCTGAGCCACTGAGGAGTGACTGTCCTTGCCTGAGTCCCCAGGCCTGACTGTGGCCACCTGACCGTATTTGTAGGTATCCATTGCCCTTGCCTCTCCGCCATGTGGACAGCAAGGTCTGTGCCGAGACAGCCCCTGTGTGGACATCTCTGTCTCCTGCTGTGAGATGATGAGAAGGGAACCCCAGCGGCTTGGGGCGCAGTGTATGAAGAGTGTGCCTCTCTGAGTACCTGGGCTGCATAACAGAAAAAAACCAGAAGGGGTGCTTTAAAGCACAGGAGTTATATTTTCTCACCGTTTTGGAGGCTTCAAGTCCAAACCAGAACCTCAGTCACATCAGTGCCTCCTGCAGGCCTCTGTCCTGGTTTCCGACGTTCCTTTGCCTGAAGAAGGCCCTGGTATGGCATTTGTCCGTCCCCTGTGTGTCTCTGTCCATCCTACTCTTCCTAAGACCCCACCTAGAGGGGATTGCTGTTAGGACACACCCTGGGGGTTCACACAGGTGGGGCTTGCTCACGGGCAGATTCATGGCTTGCGTTTAAAGGCCCCTCGGAAGAAAGGCCTGCCGGTCTGCTCCCAGAGATGCAGGTGAGGATCTGAGTGTTAGCCTCGGTCAGCTGCTGTTTCCATTCCAGGTTGGGCTTAGTCTGTCCCTGTGGTGTGGTTACGTGTTGTCGAGTTGAGCATGACTCACAGTGGCCCTGTCAACAGCAGATCTGAAGCCTGTCCTATCTTGTGCCATTCTCATCTTCTCTGACACATTTGAGCCTGTTACCACAGATACTGTGTCAGTCCGCCTCATTGAGGGTCTTCTGATCTACCACCTTTCCAAGCATAATGCCCCTTTCCAAAGAATAGCCCCTCCTAACATCATAGCCCAGAGTAAGAGAGAGGACGCTTCGTCATCCAAGGAACGTACTGTCTGCTTCTGTAGGGGTGTCTTGGTGCCTGCACTATATCCTTATGGTGGGGGCCTCCCCTTCTAGGGGAGCTGTTGGTGTCTCAAGGTGGAGGCCACGCTGGCATGGGGCATTCAGGGTCTCCGCACCCCACACCTGGGCCTCAAGGGACTCAGAAGTGTGGTCAGGGAGGAAGCTTACCGAGCCTGACCTGCCGAGTCTGGCCCTCTGTCTGTTATCACCGTCTGCCCATCTGCGAGCTCACGAAGCCAGGAACCTGGGTGTCTAGGAGAGACAGGCTCCAGTGCTGACCGGCTGGTATAGAGAGCTGCCGTCATGTCCAGTTGTACTTGCGGTCCTGCCCCCACGAGGGTCCCTGTTTGGGCTGAGAGCTGGTTCCATGAAGAAGCAGTCATCATGGGACAGGCAGGGCACGGCGTGGGGGCCAGGATGGCGGCCTGGCTCCTGGCTTTCCCGCCTGCCTCCGGCCCCGCCAGCGCCCTTTACATGCTTAGAAGGGCCTGGGTGGGCAGGTGAGCCAGGAGCTCAAGGGACTGGGTTACAGAGGTGGAGGAGAGAGAGCAGGTAGAAGGAGGGGGAGCCCCAAGCCTGGCAGTGGTTCACCTGCACGTCTAGGTACAGGTGATTCAGAGACTGCAGTGGGGCTGGGGCCAAGCAGTGGGGTTTGAGAATTCCTCTGCACTGGGCCTTCCCAAAGGATGGGAAGGAACTTTCCCTGGGGGCTCGAGGGTGACCTGCCAGGGGTCCACCTGGAAACCTCACCTCTTATGGTCCCTGTTCCCCATTTGATGAGGATGAGGAAGAGCTAGCTGCTGGCCTGGGGTGCACAGCTGTTCTCACCCCAGACTGTCTACAGCCTTAATGATGCACACAAGACACATTCGTGATTTGACTGTACCCTCATCTTCCCAGCTGTGAAATGGGTCCCCATGACCCATGTCCTGTCTGCTGGGGATAGGATCTTCCTGCCATTCATTGGCCACTTTTATTTTGTCCTGGCCTTGCTTTCCACAGTCCCGGGGATCCCTGCCCTCACACCTACACCCCTCCACACTGGCTATGCGAAGACCCAGCCTGGGCCAGCCTCTTTGAGGCTGTATTTATAGACCTGGTGGAATTACCAGCCACCCTATTGGATCACTCAGTTTAAAGGTTGAGTTAGGGTAACGGGCTTGGCACGAGACAAGAGGCCAGCACCGGGCTCCGATTCCTTGAGGCGGACTTCGCTGGCGTTGAGGCTACTGGCCAATTGGGGTCCTCTGTCCACTATCCTCTGCTGTCTACCAGTCTCCTGAGGACAGGACCTACAGGTGTTCAGTGAGTGTTGGTGTGGCGACAGGGTGCTTCTCTTCCTGATTTTTAATTTTCATTTATTGTTTAAATTGGTTTCTCATTCAATGCATTCTGCTTTGTGGCCTGGTCACCCTCACAGGGGAGCCTCCCTCTTCCCACTTCCTCACAGTTTACCCCATTTCCATTTGTTCTTTGCTCCCTGTTCCTGTCTTCTGAGCTCCATCCCTGGGTGAATGGGGTGCTTGGTCTCATAAGGGTGGGCTTTCTACAAGAGCGTGTTCTTCCCCGGTTGTGGTTGTCGCCCGACGGTCTTGTCTGACTGAAAGCAAAGTCACAGTATGTAGGGGGTTTTATTACCAGACCACTCACCTTTCCTTCTTCATTTACTGCTCTTGGGCCCTACATGGCCTTTTAACTATTTCTAGAAGCACCCCAGCTCTCCCCCTCCAAGGAGGGGACAAGAAGTGCCTCCTTCCCTGGTGCCCTGTTATGAGCCGCCCCGGAATGACCCCATGCACAAGGTTGCCCGTCCTGCACCATCTTTGTGATTGGACACCTGGGATCCATTGAGTTTGAACAAGTTGAATTTTCTGAAATGATTGCCAGCCCTTTCTTCCTAGTCTGTCTTAGTCTGGAAGCTGCACGGAAGCTTATGAGTGGAAGCCACATGCAGGCTTCCCTGATAGATGGGTGCGGGCTGCATGTGAAGTACTATGGCTCATTCAGTCCGGGTCTCCTGCACGCAAGAGGAGAGGTCTGCACCCACTCCCCTCCTTTCCCTTCATGATTGCTAACAATCCCTGGGGTCTGGTGAGCCCCTCACCAGGTCAGCATGTCCACTGTCCACCAGGGAGCTTAGAAACCAGGGCTGCTGCCCCAGAGATGGCTTCCTGGGCCCTAATGGCTCCGTGGTAGTGAATGGCCCTGGTCACTGCAGGAGACCAGGAGATGGGGATAGGGGTGGCTGCTGGACCTGCTGGGCTGCCATGCTTGAGGAGGTCAGCTCAAGGGAGAAGAGGCCCAGTGGCCAGCTGAGGGTGGGCATCACCGAGCTGAGGGAGCTGGTGTGAACTCACGTTAGCTGTGCGAGCAATGACTGGTGCTGCCCCCATGCTGACGTCTGCAGTGGGGACGTTGGAAAGGAGACAGCAGGGCAGCAGTGGACAGTGGGGCTCAAGGCTTCCACCCTAGTCTTTTGTGGTCGCAGCACTGACCCCACCTCCTTGCTGCCTTCCGAGTGGAGGGGTTCTCGTCCCGCTCCCAGCCCGGTGGGCTTTCTGGTCATTGAGGGGGACGGTGCAGGCAGGGCCAGGCCCACGTTGGCAGCCCCGAGAAACGGCGACCCACTTCCAAAAATAGCTGCGCGTCGTCAGGGGAAGCAGCGTCTCTTTGTCTGCCCTGCGTCTCCGCTCAGCTGTAAGGCTAGAAGGGCCAGCTCCCGCCACCACAAGGCCCCTTTGTGCACCGGACGCCCGCCTGTCCCCAGCGCCCATGGCCCGCTCCTAATGAGCTGGGCTGGGAGCGGCCCTTTGTGACTGTTCCGGCCTCGCTGCTCGGCCCAGGCGCGGGGCGGCCCGCATCCCCGAGCATCCCTCGGGAGCCAGGCTTGGGACATGCTCGCCGGCCCCCCTGTTCTTTGTAGGTACCCTGTGTGCCCCCTGGGGCGTGCACACCTGCCTGGGTACAGAGAAAAGGTGATTTTCTCTTTGCCTGGCCTCCCAGGCCAGCCCAGCCCCACCTCTACCTCCACGCCAGCCTCTCCCAGGGCCCTCCTTCTTTGTCTTCTTCCTCATCCTCTGTTCCCTCCTGGATCCTTCCTCCCCAGGTTCAGGTTTATCAATCTACAGGAATAAAGGACCCCCTTCCCCGCCCTGTCCCTCCTTATAACACTGGTGTCCCTGGGGAGCACAGTGGCCAAGTCCCCCACCCCTCACAGAACGGCTCCCCCTTGTCTTGATTTCTAGGCTTTTGATGTCTGCTCAGGTCTTGACTTCTGGGATGGGGTGCCCTGCTGCTGCCCCCATAGTCCCCCCATAGGTGGGCTCGGTCTCACCCACGCCCTGCTGTGGGGGACCTTGCTCCGGTGCTGACAAGCCCACACCCTCTCCTGATCTCTCCCTTCCAATCTTGGTTTTCTTCCTACTGTCATTATCCTGCTGACAGCTCCCGCACCCCACTCCTGACCACTCCCTCCTTGCTGCGAGGCATCCTGCCTCTTCCCTCAGCTGGCTTGTTTCATTCTTCAAAAGTGAAATCCCGTGGAAAATTGCACTCAGTCACCGCCACGTCACCTCGTGGGCACTCCGCGCACCACCCCCAGCCGTGTGCTCCTCTGCGGACCCTGCCCTCCCGCACCCGTCCCCTCCCCTCCAGCTGGACCGCGTCACCTCCTGACCTCAAAGTCCGGCCGTGGGACCTGTAAGGGCCGTGCACAGCTGCCCCAGCTCTCGGTACCCACTGAAGCCCCATCCCAGCCTTGAGCTGGAGGCCAGCCCTTAGAGGGGGACAGTCATTGGAGGCCTGTGACCTCCTGACCCTGAACCGGTGTGGAGTGCATGCCCTGCCCTGTGTGTGGGTACCGTTTCTGTCCACGTGGAAGGCTGCCGGCACCTGGTGCACATCTGGGTGTGCCAGTCGGATTTAGGTGGGCAGTGGCTGGAGTATCATGTGGCTCCATGGCCTCCCGTTAAATCCCAGCCTGCTGGGTCCCAGCTACAACTGCCTTGTCCTTGAAACAAGACCAAGAAGCTGGCAGATCTGGAAATCGAGGGTGGCTTGTGAGGAAACTGGTGAGTGACCAACAAGCTAGCTCTGCTCCTGTCTCACGTGGCACAGTGAGGTGGCCTCTCAGCTGGGCTGTCCACGGGATGGAGCATGGCCACTCTCCAGGCTGCCTGGGTGGGGATTCTCCCCAGCTGCCGCTGTCCTGCTTTAAATGAGCTGCAGGACCCAGCTTCAGTGGTCCATGGGGCAGAGGTGCTGGCTGCGAGGATAAGGGCCTTACATGTCACACTTGGGGTCCTGGGCTCAGCCTGCCCCTTCACCGATGCTCATTACAGCCTGAAGTGGCCCTCCACACAGTGCCCCTGCTTTGCCCACTCTGTCTGGCCCCCTCCCACTTTATCTCAGAGAAGGGGCTTCTCTGTCTTGTGGCTTGGGGGTCACACGACAACCCCATAGCTCCAATGATGTCTTGACAGTTCTGGGGGCTGGTTGTGAACAGCCTTTGGCTGTAGCCTGTCATGTCCCCCATTTTTCTGTCCCTCCGAAGAGCAGAAGAGCCTGGAGCTGAGTGCTGAGGGTGCAAGGGACAGGGGGCCTAGGCCTGGAGCTGAGGGCTGGGGGTGCGAGGGACACAGGGTCCCGGCCTGGAGCTGAGGGCTGGGGGTGCGAGGGGCACGGGGCTGAGGGCTGGGGGTACTTGCTGATGATCTTCAGAGCTTGCATGCACTGAGAAGCCTTTACATCCCTGTTGCTCTGGTAGAGTCTGTAATAGCTTTGGGGGTGCTTTGCTGAATGCTGAGCAAGTGAAGTGGGGTTTCTGCCCCACTCCTGTCCCCACTGGAGTGTCTCAGTGGTGAATGGGCACCTGGACGTGATGCCCCGTGAACACGCCTCCTTCTGAGGATGTACCAGTCCCTTTGTCTCTGAGGAGTTTTGGGCCGTACAGGTGGGCTGCACGTTCCTGTCCCACAGGTGGGGACATAATCCCCAGCCCCTGAGATTTAACTCACACCTCTCACTCCCCCGTCCAGTGTCCTGGTGATTCCGTGTAGACCCAGCTAAGTGTTCCTCATTGCACAGTAGTTCCTGTGAATGGGGTGGGAGGTTGGGGGTGTGTGGGATGCAGGTCTGGGGGGTCCTGCACCCCTAGTCTCTTCAATTCCTCCTGTGCCATTTCCACTGGGAATTGTCAGGGTGTGAGTGGCAGGTGGACCCGTGCCTCATTCATGTGATTGTCAGGGCTGGGTCCTTCATGTCCACTGTGTCCTGTGACCCGAGCTCTGGGGTCAGGTGGGGTTGCTGATCCATGTCCTGGGAATGGATTGTGTGTGTGTGTGTTGTGTGGGCACACATGCTCATGCTGATCTGTGGGACACTGAGAGGGGTTCTACACTTGACTCGCTGAGACCATGCCCAGCCCCCCACTGCCTCCCTGATGTAAAGGTCCTGGAGCCCCTGAGTCAGGGAGGTTGACTTGGTTGTGCTCAGAGGACAGTGCAGGAGCAGGGAACGGGTGGCTCGCCAGTGGGCCTGGCCCTGGCTCTTGCTTGGGGTCACCTCACCCACCACTGACCCTGGCAGAGGCCTGGGGCTCCTAGTTCTTAGTAGGACCTCCTTGGTGGGTCCCAGTACACAGTGCTTTGGTTCCTCAGTCCTCTGCACACTTGGACATGAGAATCGTATGTTGTGTGTGATAGCTATGTGGGCCTGGGGGGAGGACGGACAGGCAGCTGTCCTGTGCCAGGCTCTGTGTGGGGGGCAGTAGGTGAGGATACCCCATGTCCAGGTTAGCTGTCCCAAGCATTGGAGGCTCACCAGTTGAAGGCTTATCTGGCCCCTGGCCTCAGTTCCAAGACAAAGACTTCAGCAGAGATTTAAAAATCATCTCCTCTCCAGAGTACTGAGAAGTAAGTGTCAGTCTAGAGACTAAGGTGCACCTGATCCAGGCCATGGTCTCCGCAGTTACTTGCTATGCATCAGAGAGCTGAGCGATGACTAATGATAACAGAAGAAGAATCGATGCCTTTGAGTTGTGGTGTTAGAGAAGAGTTTTGAATATCCCATGGACTGCCAAGGAAACAAATAAGTCTCTCTTGGAGAGGATAAAACCAAGTTTCTCCTTAGAGGCTAGTATTTTGAAGCTCCATCTCACATGGTTGGCTGTGACCAGGAGAGATCAGTCCTTGGAGAAGGACTGGATGAGATGGATTGATACAGTAACTGGGGCAGAGGGGGTTGGTGTGTTGGAGTCAGTGAGACTGGCTCAGGACAGAGCAGGCTTCAGAGCTGCTGTACATAAGGTCACTATGAGTTGTAGGCAGCTTGACGACACATAACAACAACGAACCTGGGTTCAAAGCAAACAAATCCATCGTGGAAGAGGTGCACGCAGAGGGCCCCGTGGAGGCGAGGACCACTGTGAGGACCACGGACTTGGCTCACACTCTTTGGGCGTGTTATTCAGGAAGGGCTGTTCCTGAAGGACATCATGTTGAGGAAGTAGAGGGTTGTTGTAAAGGAGGAAGCCTGCAGTGAAGTGCACTGACGTGGTGTCTGCAGCGTGGACTCAGGTGCAGTCGTGGTTATGAGGATGGCAACAGGCTGGTGGGGTGTCAGCTGCTGTGAGGGGGGCCACCTTGAGGTGCGGCAGGCTCGACCATAACAGCCAACTACGACAGTACCACACATGACAAACACTGACCACAGAAACACCCCACTGCAAACTCTACCACGTGACAACACCAACCACTACACCTGACCACAGGGCCACCGTGACAACACCGACCACAAGAATGCTCCACCATGAGCCCCCACCACGTGACAACACCAACCACTACACCTGACCACAGGGCCACCGTGGCAACACCGACCACAGGAACACCCCACTGTGAGCCTCCACCATGTGACACCAAACACTGCACCTAACCACAGGGCCACTGTGGCAACACCGACCACAGAAACACCCCACTGTGAGCCTCCACCACATGACAGTAACTGACCACGGGGCCACTGTGAGGTGGGGCAGACTTGACCACAACACCCCACCATGACTACGGCATCACCTCACTCTGAGGTGGGCAGGCTCAACCACAGTAACTGACCACGACAGCACCCCACCACAGCAACACCCAGGGGGTGACAGCATTTAACACAACACTCCACCTCTACAGCACCACAACCTGACCATAGCCCCCATGACCACAGCCCCCATAACCACAGCCCCCCGTGACTACAGCCTCCTCTGACCACAGCCCCCCGTGACCACAGCCCCCCATGACCACACCCACCACAGCGCTCCAGCACAACCACTGAGACTCAGAGCCCTGCTGGTGCGGTGGTTAAGGCACTCAGGTGATAACCAAAGGGCTGCGGTTCCCGTTTTACGTTTACAGAGAAGCCGCTGAGGTAGGTCAGCGCTTCGTCCCTCAACAGAGCCCGCGTGGTGCTTGGACTGTCCTACTTTCTACCTGATGCCCTTTCCCCTGTGCCATTCAGGACACACTGTTTATAAGGTCAGATTTTTGACTCATAGTATCCGTACAGCTTTTTCAGTTCAGGAAAATGTCATTGTGACCCATAGATAATAGAAACGCTGTAATTTTCACCATCTTTATGGGACTACATTCACCCTGTCACCCTTAAAAGAAATGCAGAATACCAAGGCCGATGTGGTCAGGCCCAGTCGGAGTCTTAGTGACTCTTGCCTGGGTGTCTGAGGCTGGGAATCTTAACGAGAAGACACTGCTCATATTTCTCCGTCAGAGCAGCTTGGCTTCGAACTGCCGACCGTTTGGTGAGCAGCCTGACACTTCACCTCCTGCGCTGCCAGGCCTGGCTCCTTCACAGGGGCTCCATTCATCTTAAGCAGCTCTGCCACAGTTCCCTCTTCACTCTGCAGGGGCCCGGAGCAGCCAGGCCCGAGCCTGTGTCTGTGGTGGATGTTTCCTGTGGTTGGGGTCACCGAGTTTTCCACCCTGCTTTTTCTTTTTAACGTGAGAAGTCCCAGGGGAGTGAGCCAATTAACACGCTCATCTGCTTACTGCAAGGTCGCAGCTCCACGCACCACGGGTGCCTCAGCACAGAGCCCGGTGGTCGCTGTCCGAGAAGCCGGTCAGGAGCAGCCTGTGGCCAGGAGCACAGTGCTGCCTGGCCTCGCAGGTGGTCCACGCTGGCCACTGCTGGGGTTTATTATTTTTTGTATGAGGATGCTGACCATATCCCCTATGTCCTTGGCTCTTTGGGAAGGTCATTTCAGACTGCCCTCTGCCTGGTCCTGTGTAGCATCTGTACTTGGCCTTGGCACATCTGGTCATGTCCAGGCCTCCTGCACTGTGGTCATCGAGGGAGATGACTCTGTCTAAACACACCCCCCCCCCAGGTGTCAGTCACAGGCTCACCTTTCTTGGCCCCGAGACTGAACCTTAGTGGATGTGAAGGGACCAGGCTGGGACAGGCAGGATGGGGCCACCCTGAGAGCTGAGCATGAGGGGGGTGGGAGAGGGACCTAGGAGCCGGCCTTATGTTATGCATCCTGTTTGCTTCTGGGGAGACTGGCTCCATGTGGGCTGCCTCTCAACTTGTGGGGAGATTTGTGTGACACGTAAACCCCAGACCTCACTCTTTTGAGACTGAGCACCCTTGGCTGTCTTGTGACCTTGCCCCAGGGCCATTTTCAGGGGTCAGTGGCCCCTCCTGCCTCTCAGGCCAGGCCAGGCCCTGACCGCAGAGGATGGTGCTCCGTAAGCGAGAGAGGCTGGGTAGGCGAGAGAATGGAGGTTACTACGGGACTGGGGACAAAAGGCCGATTGTTCAGGCTTCCCGGTGGGGTCAGCGGCTGACCAGCAGGGAGGCAGGGCCATTGTGCGGTAATGGGATTTCTGCCTCATCGGTAGCCTCTGACCCACCATCGTCGTGGGAGGGGCTCCTGTCCGGGGTGGGGGGACTGGAGCTGCTCTTGAGGCATCGTCCATGGTCAGGTCCGGTCTCCCAGCATCTGGCTACTGGCTTGCGCATGTCACGCGTGTGTGTGGCCACAGTGTGTGTGCATGCATGTGAGTATGTGTGCACGTGTGTGTGTCAGGCTCCCTCCTTCTGGCCACTGTATGTGTGTGTGTGAATCTCCACACCTGGGTACACTCCCCTTGGTCCCGGTGTGCATATGTGCATGTGTGTGAGAGTGAGTCCACACAGCCAGGCACGTGCACCTCCTGAGTTCACTCTGTCTCTGTGTGTGTGTGTGTGTGTGTGAATAAGTGAGGCCACACTGGGATATGCACACACCCCTTGGGTGTGGGGTCTGTGCACACTTGTGCATGTGTGTGAGAGTGAGCCCACACACCCAGGCACGCAGCCTCCTGAAGTCACGGTGTGCGTGAATGAGTGAGTCCACGCGGGGATGTGCACACACCTGTTTCACATGTGTGTACATCAGTGGACCCCTTTGGTCATGTTCAGTGGTTTAGAACCATCCCTCCCACGGCTTCTATTTCTGCTCTTGACCTTTCATTAAATGCTCACAACTGCTGGGCTGTTGTGTGCAGGGAGCGCGTCACGTGTAATTCGGGGGTGAGGACGAGTTTATTAGCTTTAAATACAAACGCCGTTCCTGCTTACTCTGCAGGAGCAGAGCGGGCGTCCTGGGGCCTGATGATCTGAGCTGCTGGGAGATGTGCATGCGCCTGCCCCCTCCTGTCACGCCCCAGGCAAGAACAGAGGGGACAGTTGTCCCCTAAGCTCACTGTGCCCAGGGCAGGGGTCCTTAGCTGTGCTGGGAATGACCACTGCTCCCCCCAGCCTATAATGGGTGAAGAATCTGAGTCACAGAGCTTGGAGCCCATCAGAGCCAGGGGATTCCAGGCTGACAGCTGGTCCCTGCCTGTGAGGCAGGTGACGTGGAGAGTTCCTGGGGTCACAGTGGCAACCAGCATCCGCTGGTGATGTCTCTGGCCACCCCAGGAACCACATGAGGGCTGAGGGTGATTCCGACTCTGGCCATTTACTCACTGGGAGCCGCTGTCCCCTCAACTGTGTGTGGCATGGTGGTACTGGACAGTGGTGACCGTGGGGTATGTGCCCCAAGGCCAGGGTGCTGCACAAGTGGTCCTGGTCTGGTGGCTGTGGCGAGCGGGAGGATTTGAGAGGCAGCACAGTGTCCTGTCCTTGCAATCCCTCATGTGGGCATATGGACACGTGGCCTGGCTGCTGACCCCAGCACTCCTGGGCAGGGCTTCCTGGCTGCATGTGAGGTCTTACGGCTAAGCTCCTGCCGCTGAGGCTCCCAGACCAGCACGTGTGACACCACCCTGTCCTGGGAGGTGACCTCGAGCAGAGGTGGGGAGTCACCGGCCAGTTCCCTATCTTGTCCTGGACCAGTGTGGTTCTGGGGTGTTAGCAGGAAGGGTCACATGAGCTGCCCGACCCACTGGCCTCATTCATTCAGTGACCTCGGGACCAGGCTGTGGCTTTGATAGGGTGAAGGTTGGGTGTTGGGGGCCCCTGTGATGGCCTTACCCAAAGGGTAGTACACATTGTCACATCTGCACATCTCACCATAACTGACTGTGTGACTCGGCTCATGTCCTTGAGTTCTGTTAAGGCGGTGATGTCTTAGGGATGTGGAGATGGGGCTGTTGGTCCCCTGGGGCCCCTGAAATGCGCTCTAGGTGGGTGGCTCCAGGGTTTGCCACTGGCGTCTGGGTTCTTGGGGGTGCAGAGGGTCCACCCTGCCCCCCCTCCAGCCCATTGAAGCTGTACTGTTGAGCAAGGTACTGACCTCCAGGCCTGGGATCCTAGGCCAGCCCTCGCCCTGGAAGCTAGCCTGACATTTGTCTTGTCTGCCTGTCCTCTGACAGCTGGGGGCCATCGGGCAGGTGCACACCTGATGGGCGGGTCTGCACACAGTCACCCTGAGTCAGCACCCCTGTGTGTGTGTGTGTGTGTGTGTGTGTATAAGGTGTGTAAGGTCTGTGTGTGTGAGCTTGTGCACACGCCCATATCATCCTAGGGCATGACAGTCCCCAGACTTGTTCCTGTGTGTGTGCACGTGTGTGTGTGTGTGAGTGTGTATTCACGTGTGTTGCCCTGGGGCGCTGCTGTTCCCGTCTGTGTGTGTGCGTGTGCGCGCGCGGTATAAGTCTGTGTGCACACGTGTTACCCTGTGGCACTGTTATTCATGTATGCATATGTGTGGTGTGTCTGTGTATTGACTTGTGTTGCCCTGGGGTGCTGCTGTTCATGTATATATTTGTGTGTGTGTGGTGTATGTCTGTGTGTGTACACGTGTGTGTCTATATGTCTGTGTGCATGCATGTTGCCCTGGGGCACTGCTGCTCCCCTGCATATGTGTGTGTGTGTGTGTCTGGTGTATGTCTGTGTGTGTACGTGTGTCGCCCTGAGACTCTGCTGCTGCCGTGTGTGTGTGTGTCTGGTGTATGTCTGTGTGCACGTGTGTCGCCCTGGAGTTCTGCTCTTCCCTTGTGTACATGCGTGTTCACAAGCGTGCCCTGTGTCCCCCAGGGCATGGCAGTTCCTGGACTAGCTGCTTCCTCTCCCTGTCCCTCCCTGTCCCTGGCATTCATGCCCACTGAGCATCTAATCCGGGGGCTGATCCCCGTGCTGACAGGGCTTCCTTCCGGACCAGGGCCCCGCCCGGCTCGAGTGAGGGAACTTGGGCGCAGCATGCCGGATCTGGGGTGGGTGGGGATGAGGGGAAATGCCAGTGGGACCAGCAGGGCTACCAGGAAGCAGGGGGCACCACTGAGCCCCGGCAGGCAGGCGAGGTTGAGAAGGGTACCTCGGCCACAGGCCAGCACTCTGGGAGCCTTTCCGCCTGGACAGAGGGCTAGCGGCTGCTCAGTGACCTGTGTGGTCACTTCTTTGGGTCCCTGGGTATAAAAGCAGGGAGGCAGTGCAATAGTGGATATCTGTGAGTGGTCTGATTAGGAATCTCCAGTGCAGGCCTGTGATTCACCCCATCTGGCCCATGAAGAGGCAGGTTTAGGGCTATGCCCAGGTCCAGAGCAGTGTCCAGCGAAAGAACCCCAACTGAGAGAGCTGGTGCCCTGCAGAGCAGGCAGAGGCCAGCGGACTTGTGCCGTCCCCACCACTGTATCTCCCTGGACCTCCCCCAAGCCAGCACAGGACCCAGTGCAGAACCAGTGGCAGCCGGTACTGGTATAGGTGCCGCGGACTTGCCTGCCGCTCATTAACCCCACGCGTCAGAGCAGATGATGCTTTGAAAGCACAGCACAGGCCTTGCTTCTGAGATCCCTGTGGTGGATTGGAACCTTTCACCTTTTGGTTGGCAGCCTGCTTGGTAACCAGTTAGGATTTCCTCTCGCCCTGAATTCCCGAGGCTACGTCTGTGTGCTCCTTGTCTCTGCCTTGACACCTGCCTGCAGAGATACCCTGTGCCTGGAGGAAGGAGTGGGTTGCGGAATGTTCTGGGCCTGTGTCAAGGACTTGCCTGAGGCAGTGGGGTGTCTGCAGCACCTGGGGGTCTCCGGAGAGAGGGGAGAGTCCATCTATGTCTGAGCTTGTTACCCATTCACCGGGGTGGGGCGGGGCTGCAGGAGGAGTCAGGGGGCATGGACTGTGGTGGTCTGTCTTCTCTCCAGGTGCCCCTGTCCCTTCTCTGCATGTGGCCCTCCTCTGTCACTATCCTGGCTCCAGGCTTCTGTGCTCCTGTCCTGTACACCACGGCCTGGCCACTGTCTACCCCACAGCAGACCCTGAGTCCGTGGCTTTCATTACTCAAGGGTCAGAGGGCACACTCCTCCAACCACTGTTCTCCCAGCGCCTACTGTGTGCAGTGGTAGAGCCGCCACCTCCCACACTGGGGACCCAGGTTCAGTCCCCACTGGTGTACCTCGCATGCAGTCACCCCCTTTGCCCATGGAGGCTGGTATGCTGCTGTGGTGCAGGGCCTGGGGATCTGCTTCCTGAACCCCCCCAATCCCAGCACCTGGTCATAGCTCCTGGTGGGCCTGGTGCAGGACTGGGCAGCGTTCTGTCCTGCGTCTGGGCCACTGTGAGGTGGAGCAACTAACAGCTGTGTGCCCATTTCCAAGCACGCTGGGAGTCAGAACTGCCAGCAGGTGGACAAAGCCAGCGCAGTCCTCTGGGTGGGGAGCAGAGCAGAGGTGTGGACAGTGCCTGGAGGTGGGGACCTGGGCGGGTAAGGAGGGGCTGCCAGGGTGGGGCCAGCTGGGGAAGAAGGACTTAAACTGGATGCCCCAGGAGCAGGACAAAGGGCATCGGGCTGGAGTCTGGTGGCACAGGGCCAGCGTGGACAAGGCTGACAAGGCTGGCTGTGCAGGCTGCGGCTGGGGGTTGGGCCTTATCTGAGGTGTGGCGCACTTCTCAGACTTTCCCAGGCTCTGCATTCCCACAGGGGGTGGGCTTGGGGTGGGCGGGAGTCCAGATGGGAGGCCAGGACCCCAGTGCGAGCCCCAGCAGTGTCCTGGGGCAGAGGCCACCTGGCCACAACTCTGGGCAGGGTGTGGTGGCCATGGACACACCCGACATTCCAGCCTGGGACCTGCCTGCAGTTTCTTGGAATAAAACTACTCATTTTTCCAGGAGGCTTGGCTGCCCCAGGGGAGGGAGTGGTGGGCAGGCCTCGCCCAGCCATTCACAAACACAGCCCTGGTGGCTGGAGTTGGGGACCAGAGCTCAGTCCACCCCCTCCCCCCAGCTGTCCAGAGGACACATGACCTGTGATCATGCCCCGTAGGTGTGGGTGTGGGCGGAGCTGAGATCCAGGGCCTCCCAGGGCCTCTAGTCCCAGTTGCTGCAGCATACCATACAGGGCTCGCTCCGCTCACACCCCTCTCTCTGGCTCCCCGGGCCGAGGTTGCCTGGTCGCCGGGAACCACCTGGCCAGGAGTGATGGATCACCTTTCTCACCAGCCCTGCAGAGACTGGGGTCCTGGGGTCTGCACTGGGGCCTGCACCGGCACCCTCCTGCTGGAAGTACTCATGACCCCACCAGGCTGTCCTCGCACGCTGGCCAGCACTGCAGTGGTCATCATTGTCTTTGCTGCTGCTGCTGCTGTGACTGGATGCCCTGAGGTGCCCGGGCCTGTGTGCCCCTCCCCCACAGCCATCCCTCATGGGCACCTTGGGCTGAAAGCCCTCCTGGCCGAGGCTGGGGCCACTCTGTCCTGTCTCCCTTTGTCTTGGTCCCTTGCCTGCATGGAGGGGGTGCCCCTGGCAGATGGGCATTCTGAGCACAAGCAGGGATGGCAGGGCTGAGGGGAAGCAGGGTGGGGGGGCCTGCCAGGCACTGGCTTTGTGCCAAGCTCTCCAGAAGTGTCTGTGAATAGAGCTGGGGGGTGCTCCTGAGGGGATGTGGCAGCTCATCTCCTGGGACCTCCTGGTCCACATGGGACCTGCTGCCCCCAGCTGGACCTCTGTCCTCTGGCTGGCTTGCTGTTTGTGCCCAGGGAGAAGTCCTTGTTCCTTCCTCAGCCCCAGCCCAGAAGGCTTTGCGTTCTCTCTGCTCCTTGGCCAAGAAGTGCCCCCGAGAGCTGGGAAGACCCACACTTCCAGGCCTGGAGGTTGGTCTCAGGGTACCCGTGCCCTCAGAATGGAAAAGCACTTTGTCCATCCTGGTCCTCCTGGTAACCCCTTGTCGTCCCCCCCAACCCTCTACTGGATCTGGTGACTTGCCACCAGGTTCATATTCAGAGCCCTCAGAGTGGTTTATACCTCTGTCCTCACATGAAGCCCAATCCCCAGCTGCTCTGAGGGGACGCATACTGCACCCCTGCTGTGCTCCTTGCCTGTGTGTGTGGGGGGGTCAGTGATGCCCGACTGGAGGACCAAAGCATAAAGGCCAGGCACACCGCTCTTCCTGACCCCTGAGCCTGGGACAGGAGCTGGCCAGTGGGAGGAACACAGCTGTCCAGCCCGGGTCTGCACTGGCCGCTTGCCGCTGTGTGGTGCTGGGCTGCTAACCGGTCCCTCTGGGCCCCATTCTCCTCATTGTGAAGGGCAGTGAAGCTGGAGCCCTCCTGCTGCTGGGCTGCAGCGAGGTCTGGAGGGTGGGGCTGTGGGGTGACACGCTCAGGGTGGGAACCCCTGGGAAGGCTCCCCTGATGGCACCGCCTGGCTGTGTAGTTTGACCTCAGGAAAGCACCTTAACATGCTCAGAAGTTCTCTTTTGGTGCTGTCTCTCAGGCCCACAGACCATTCAGGTGCCTGGGACCTGTCGCTGGCTCTGCTCTGCTGATTGGTGACCGGGCAGGGCTGGTCTGGGTGCTTTGGGACAGCAGGGTCCTGAAGTTAGAGTCACAGGATCCTGGGTCGTTTCCCTGCCTGGGGAGCTGTCCAGAGAGCTGAGGCCAAGTCCCAGCTTTGTGTGTCACTGAGCCGGCCGGCCGTGCTAGACAAGAGCTGGTCTGCCTATCGCCCCTCCTCACTGGGCTGCAGCCAGGCGAGGGTCAGAGGCTGAGTGTTCCCTCTGGGCCTCGCGGCTCACGCTGCCTCTTATGCCCGTATCTCTCTGGGACCCAGCAGGACCCCAGTGTTCTGAGACACCTGGTTTGCCCAGGACCAGTCTTGTAGGTGAGGCTTCTGCTTGTGGTGAAGACCTGACTCTTTAGAGCCTCCATCCCTCTGTGACGCAGCGTCCGCCTTTGTGGGCAGCCAGGCTGGGCAACTGACTGAAGCCACATTGCAACTGTGCTTTCCTGGGCTGAGCCTGGCTGCTGGCCAGACCACTAATACTGACAGAACCCATGGAGCTGTCCTGTCAGCATGACATGCAGGCTGGCCGGGCTGGCTTCATCCTCCCAGACCCACAGTCTACAGGCCCAGTACTAGTGTCCCTCGCCAAGTCCCAAGGCCCAGCACAGGTGTCTCCCATCCCCCACCACGTCCCCAGGCCTGGCACAGGCTCTGGCAGCCACTCCCTGCTATCCCAGAGGGTGTCCCATTCCCTCCATGGCCCGTCCACCCATCCTTCCAGGAGGTGCTGCGTGTTTGTGGGAGTCTAAGGTCTTCAGAGAGTTCCAGGGGTCTCTCCACATCCTCCAGGAAGGCGGGAGGTGGATGTACCTCAGTGAGGGTGGAGGAGTTGGGGTGAGGGGAGGCTGGTCTTGGTTTCCTCTCCTGTAAATTGGGCCTGGCTGCTGTCACCCCGGGTCTGATGTACCCAGTGCTTAGTGCGGTACCTGGGGGGTAGGCGGTGTGTGGAGGATCCTCTGACGGGATTCAGCGCAGAGAGCCAGGGAGCTTGGAGTCCTGTGCAGGACCCTCCCTAAGCCCTGCACCTCATGTCCTACTGTGGGGCCCCAGGTGTGTCAGACAGAACCTCACCCTGCAGGGTCTCCATAGCTGATTGGTCAGGAGCCAGTCGCCAGGCTTTTCTTCCGAGGCACTTCTGGGTAGACATGAACCTCTGACCACACCAGACCGGGCCGGAGTCTCCTACGGTGCTCTGTGTGCCTGCTGTCAGCATCTCACGCTGGCTCAACAGTCCCTGGAACATTCTGGAGGGCCTGCCTCCTGCCCCATGTTCCCTGCAGCCTCAGTTCCCAGGCTTGACACAAGTAGGTACATTTCCAGCCTAAATCTTAGAAAATCCCCGGCCTGTGTGCTGCACTAGATGCTGAGGTGTGACTGCATTGTGTGTGTGCAGACGAAGTGGCCCATAGAGGTTTTTTAAAAAAGTCACTCTCAGCGAGCTCTGGTGGCCTTGTGGCAAGAAGTTGCACTGCAATCCCAGAGATGCATGGTTCGAATCCACCAGATGCTCTGCTGGTGAAGAAGGGGTACTCCTCCTGTGCCAGTCAGATCTGATTTGACAGTACACACACGCACACAAGAAAGGAGGAGAGGAAAGGGAGGGCGCGATAGAAGGAAGGAAGGAAGGAAGGAAGAAGCCACTGTCCTAGTGGGCTTTTGTGTGTGTGTGTGTTATTTGAAAGTTTGCGCAGTGAATGGGTTCTTCATTCAGCCTTTTGTATGCATTTTGCCTTGGAACATTCATTCTTGGCTCGCTCATCTCCCTCGAGTATGAACTGACCCACAGCTGACCCCCCAGTGCGTTTCCGGGGTTGTTATTGCACCAGTGGAGACTGTCCTTTCTCTCAAGAAGCTGCTGGTCCATTAGAACTGTGAGAGGCACCACCTTTGGGTTGGCAGTGGACCTACAGCCCCAGGATGCCTTGTGATGTTAGTAACGACCCCACAGTGTAATCATCCTTCCGCGCCCTCCCTGTGATGTCATTTCCCTTAGTCCTTCTATCCCTCCCCTTCCTGCTTTCAGGGCCTCATCTCTGGACAAACGTGGGGCGTTATTCTAAGGAGTGAGTGTCTCCTCCTTGTCCTTGGTCACTGTACAGGCCTGACTATCATTTAGCTCAAAGTGGAACTGCGGGGTGAGTTGTGTTCACGTTTGAAAGGTGTCTAAGGGCCAGAATCTCAGGAGCCCCAGTTCCTGTCAGACCAGTAGGCCTGGCCTGGTTTACGTTTTTGAGTTTTGTTCCACATGCTGCCGTGTCTTGTCAGGACCTTCTGCTGTGTTTCTGGTTAGAGTGGTGAGTGGCGGCTGCCGGGCAGCATCCGGCTCTTCTGGTCTCAGGACCCTGGAACCTGAGAGGGTCTTGTCGTCTCTTAGTCCCGTGGATGATTGTTGCAGTTCCTGGACGTGGAGAGATCAGCATTGCACCTTCGGTGGCGGTTTACACCAGAGAGTTTTCACCACCTAAACGTTTCTTTTGGAAGCAGCTCACCAGCCCTTTCTAGGAGCGTCTGGTGGTTCAGAGGCCAGCCTTTCAGTCTGCTCGGTGCTTACCCCTATGACTCGCCAAGGGCTCCTTTCTCTGTCTTGGGTTTCCTGGCATCTGGAGCTGACTTTGTGGGTTATGCACTGGGCTGCTAGCTGCTAGCTGAGTAAATCTCTGCAGGAGAGAGACGGGGGCCTGGCTGCCCTGCACTGGTTCTGCTCTGTCCTGCAGGGCTGACTTGAGTCATGGGGGAGGGTAGCACACTCAGGTTTGGATGGCACCTGTAGAACCTTTTAGATTGTCTTGTGTAGGGGAGGAGGAAAGGGAATGGAGCCTCTTGTCTGGGGTCCTTTCTCAGCAAGGCGCAGCACTAACAGCAGACTGCATGTGTCCCTGGGTCCTGTCTGCCCCACAGTTGCCCAGGTCAGTTCTGCTCTGTGACCTGAGAGGCTGTGCTTGATCCCCAGGCTCCCCAAGGTGGTGATGGGAGCAGGAAGTGGAATGGCACGTGAAGCTGGCTGGACCGACGCCGAGGCCGACTGTGCAGGGCGGTTTGCTCACACCTCCTCCCCGAGCTCCCTGGAGCCACGGCGCCTGGCACAGCCCTTCCCACTGATGTTTCAGAACCACCCCCTCTGGCTCACTCCGTCTCTGAAAGGTGTGGGTGGGGAGACGTGGAGGAAGCCGGCTCAGCCCCTCCTCACTGTCCCTCCCAGTGTGACAGGCCCCTGGGCCTGTGGTGAGCGTGCTGGCCCGTGTGCTGGCTGCTGCACTGCGTGGTTGTGCTGGGTTCACACATTCCCCTCTTCCATGGTGGTCTTGCCAGGGGTTACGCCCGGGTGCAGGGGGCACTAACCCTTGGTCACCTGTGTAGTCTGAACCCCAGCGTCCTCATCTGTAAGATGGGCGAGCTCAGAGTTGAGCAGCTGCCGTGCGGCCAGGGTGAACTGTGCTGGGTGGGTTCCTCCCCGTGGCTCCGCGACAGGGACCCGGGCGGCTGATGGCACATCTCTCCTCCGCGGTTCCCAAGGACAGTGCCTGAAGTCAGGGTGCTGGCAGGGCCCCAGGAAGAATGCGTTCTTGCCTCTTCCAGCCCTGGTGGCCCAGGGAGGCTCCATGACTCCAGCCTCTGCCTCTGTCTGTCCTCTCCTCCTGACAGCACTCTGGTCGCTGGATGGGGGCCACCACATGATGGAATCATCTCACCTGCAAAGACCCTTTCCCCAGGATGGGCTGCATCTTCAGGCTCCGGGGTTTAGGGCACTTGTAGTGGGGCCATTCTTAGTGCTCTCATGACCTTTGTGTTGGGGGTCCGCAGGTTTCACAGAGCCACAGGCTGCCCCGGCTGGGAGGGGCCTGGAAGCAGCCCCGTTTCTCTCCTGATGCCTTGCCCTCCGAACGGCCTGCCTTGTGTGTCCCCAGGAGCAGCTGGTGGTTCAAGCTGGTGCTGTTTCGGTTAGCAGACCGACACGTAACACACCACGCCACCAGGGAGCGTGTTTTATTGACAGCCTCACTTCCCCCTCCTGGTGAGCTGTCAAGAGGAGGGGCTGTGGGCACCCAGACCCCTGTCCAGGTCCAGGTTCCACTTGAATGGCACCACCTGCAAACTTCCAGCCACAAGCTGCTGCCTCCAGTCCCAGAGCCCCTGCTGGCTGCCCTCCTCCATGCCCAGGCCAGCTTCCCCTGTCTCTTAACCAACCCGCTCTGAATCAAGCCTGGTCTGCTCCTGGGGCCTTGTGCGTGGGATGGTGTTTGAGCCCTCGCCCCGTGGTCTCTACCAGGCACGTGTCTTCCTAGGCTGAATGCCTGGTTCAGACCGTGGATGGAATGGGCGGCTGGAGGCAGTGCAGGCACGTGGGACAGTGACATTCCCCACCCCCACGTGGCTGTGCTTCCTTCCATTCCACTAGCTCCCATTGCAGACGAGCTGGGGACAGTGTGGCCGGTGGCCCGTGACTAAACTCTGCGTGCAGCCGCTTGGCTGCATGATCGGAGGCCGGCGGCTGCCTGCAAAACTGTGCTGTTCCTCTCTTTTGAAGGCGGCTGGTCGCCCCCAGTGGTAGTTGTCATGGCTGTGGTTTCTGGCTTTCAGGAGGGCATTACGTGGTCAAGTGCACGTGTTCCTGCCTCTGTCCCCACCTCCTCTGTACCTGGCTGGTCCCCCTGCATGATACCAGGCTGCCTGGGACTGGCACTCATTGGTTTTTCTCTTCCTGTGACAGTCACAGAGTGGTGTACAAGCTTGCTTACTCACTAGGGGAGATGAATCAGGACTAGGGTAGACAGCCATGAACTTTGCCTCGGCTTTCCTGCTGCCCTCAGTGGATCTTCGCATCATCAGGGCCCTGCCAGGTACCATGCCAACCCACTGGGGTGAGCTATTGAGGCTAGAGACACTGGAACAAGACATGCAGCCTGAAAGCGCAATCCTGGGAGACTGGCTGGAGGAGGAGGCTTCAGGCAAGCTGTGTCCCTCACAAGGTGGGTGTTGAGAGGTCACAGAACAGATGAGATGCTTCCAGGCTCCAGGTCCAGCAGGCTCCTTCACCTCCCCGGAGACCAACTTTCTGAGGAGCGGCAGACACACCATGCACCAGGGCACATGTGACCGCACTGAGGGCAGCTTGAGAATTCCTGGAACCTTGCAAATGAATGGGCTTCGGGGTTGTTTGCTGCAGGTGTACTGGCGATGGTCGCGCTTGGGGAACAGCCCACTGTCCCTGCTTGAGGACAGAGTGAGCTCTGATGATGAGCCTGTTCTGCAGGACATGTCACTTCTAAGTGCCCACAGGAGTGGTGATGCTTGGTGGCCAAGACTGCCCTGTGCTCCTGAGCAGGCCATTCTCCAGGTCCCTGTGCCCACCTAGGAGGTGTCTCAGCCACCTTCCCCTCCCCCGCCCTCTGTTCCCCAGCCTGAAAATGAGCACAGAGCCCCCACGTGAGTCCTTTGACGGGTGTACCTGCCCAGGGAGGACACGAAGCTGGTCAGTACCAGATGTGCTTGGAGCTGCTGTGCGTGTGGGTTGGGGGCCAGGGGTGACCAGGGCTCCTGAACTGGCCTGGCAGCAGCCGTTTCCCAAACTCCTGCCCCCATTCCTGCTGGGCCCAGAGCGGATGAGTGATGGCCTGCGGAGGCTGGTGGCTGGTGGACAGGCCAAGCCATCTGGCGAGCCTATTGTTGCCCACACAAAGGCTGGGGCTCAGCAGGGCAGGGCCAGGGAGGAGCGGACGGGAAAGTGTGGAAGGCTGCCCGCCACCAGCACATCACCCCGTGTTGGGAGCCAGCCCGACCCTGGTTGGTCCCCATTGTCCCTGTCTTGGCCACTTTTGCAGCAGAGGTTTGGGGCAGGAGTGGGGCAGGTGGGGGTGAGCCGCCATGTCCAGAATCTTTGGCGGGGATACTTTTAAACACTTCTGCTTTTGAGCGTATGGATTGCTTTGCTAAGATGCAAAGGCAGTTTTATGCACGAGGTAATTAAGTGGCACTCGGGACGGCTCAGGAGTGAGTGGCTGTTACTTTAATGAGCTAATGACCCCGTGACTACCTCCTCCCAGCTCAACATGGCTTTCCCTCGGTATGGAGACCCGGGGGGGCGTGAGTGTGGATGAAGGGTCCACTCTATAAGCCTCGATACAGCTTTCCCTCGGGGTGTGTGTGAGTGTGAGTGTGGATGGAGGGTCCACTCTATAAGCCTCGATACAGCTTTCCCTCGGGGTGTGTGTGTGTGTGTGTGTGAGTGTGGATGGATGTGTCTACTCTGTAAGCATGTATGAGTGCATGTGTGTGTATGTTTGTGTCTGTACACACTGCAGTGAGTGCACACGTGTACATTGTGTAAGTGCATATGCACACATGTTCACATACACCTGAGCACGCACACCTGCATGCACGTATAAACGCACACGAGCGTGTTTGTGCTTGCCTGTATGCTCATGAGTGCAGTGTCCACGCACATGCACGTGCAGGTACCCGTGTGAGTGCGTCTGTGTGTGCAGGGGCACATGGGTGAGTGTGAGCTCTTCCTGGAGGAGCCTAGCTGTGGTCCTTGCACCATCACCTGCTTGATGCTGGGCCTCCTTGCCAGGCTTTGACCTTGGGGTCCTTTAACATCTGTCCTCCTTCTCTTCCTTCAAGATGACCACCATCTCCGTGTGTGGAGGGGTGTGGGGCTGGGCACCATTTGATGTCAGAGGGGATATAGGTCCATTACTGAAAGCTAGGAAGAGGAGGGACTTGCCGACGGGTCAACTGCTTCATAGCTGACGGCTCAGTGGACTTCCGTGTCTGTCAGTCCCACGGGAACACATCCCTGTGGAGCTGTTGCCGGATTTGAACTGCCAGATACACCACCTTTGAGGGAGCAGGACAGCTCTGTATGGACTGTGCCACCCGAGCTCTGGAAAAGATGGGAGAACAGGGAAGACAGACCTGTGCCCCATGTAGGCTGGTCCCCATGGCCTGCACGTGGAGCTGTGGGTGACCAGGCCAGTGACCTTTCTGCTGGGCCTGGCTTTTGTCCCTCAGCATGACGATGTCACCTGTGTCCCCTCTCTGTACACCTGTCAGCTGCTGTGCTGGCCCACTTTTCCAGGAATGTACGTAGGTGCTCTTGATGGTAGTACCTGTGGGTTTTTAAACATCATTTCATTGTTTTTGGTAGTTTAGGTTCCTGGTCAACCACTTCTACACAGGCTCGTCAGCGACATTGGTGACTTTCTCCAGTGCACCAGCAGCCCACTCTGGTTGTTATGTTTCTGTTTCTCTAGTTTCCCTGTCCTTTCACATTCTCATTAATGTTCTTTTTTTTTAAAAAATTATTATTATTTTTTGTGCATGTACTGTCAAATTGGATCTGACTGGTACAGGAGGAGATGACTCCTCCTTCTTCAGCAGAGCATCTGGTGGATTTGAACTGTGCGCCTCTTGGGTTGCAGTGCACCTTCTTGCCACTAGGCCACCAGAGCTCCCTTTAATGTTCTTTTTAAAAAAATTATTTTTATTATTATTTTTTAATTTTCTTTTTTAAACATTTTGTCATTTTAATGAAAGTTTACAGAACAGTTAGATACCCCCTCCTTCCTTTCCCCCTCATCCAGTTCTCTTTTTAGAAATATTCATTCATTGTTGTATAGTTACCGATATTATTCACTGTTGCATAGTACCCCAGTCCTCCTTGCAATGCACCTCTTATTCTGGGTTGTTGTCATACGTATAATGCCTAATCATATATTCCTTTTAAACAGTTTTTTCCTTCATCTATTCCAATGCAATGGTCCTTATCTATCGACTCTCATCCTATTCTCCTCCCAACCCCCCATGTAAGACCTGCTTTATAATAGCGTTTGGAGCTACCATTTTGTTACCTACTGAGATATTTCACTCAGCATAATGTCCTTAATTGTTGTAACATTTTATGTGTTTCTTGTTTTTCAGTGCTATGTAGTATTCCATTGTATAAATATATTTTCTGTCCATTTGTTTGTTGATGGACACTCAGATTGCTCCCATTACTTTTCTATTATGAATAATGCAGCAATAAACAGGTGTGCATGTATCTGTTAAGATGTCGGTTCTGTTTTTAGGGTATATTCCCAGTAGTGGCATTGCTGGGTGAAATGGTATTTCTATTTCTAACTTTTTGAGAAAGTACCAAAACCGCCTTTTATAGGCAGTGAATAAGGGTTCCAATTTCTCCACAACCTTGCCAGCATTTGTTTGCTGCTCTGTTGAACTCTTGTTGCTGGGGTGAGATAATATCTCTTGGTTGTTTTTATTTGTGTAGACGCTTCACCCAAGAGGACATTCAGATGACAAACACATGAAGAAATGTCCACAATCCCTAACTCTCATCTTCATTTTCAACCCCTTGGTGATGATCTGGTCTCATAGATGGTTTTAAAAAGCCACACAACTCTTAGTGGGTGATATTCGTCCTTCTGTCTCCTGTCTGCTGTTTAACTTCGATATGACCACAGGGGTCAGCTTCTGTTTGAGGTTGAAGGGTACCTCAAGGCGGTAGTCTTGGGAAATCTCTAGTCTCAGCGAGTCTGGTAGGTTTTATTGTTTTTAAGGCAATTTGAGGTTCCATCTCCTCTTTTCTGCTAGTCTGTCAGGGTGTCCATCTGTTGCGTTCTAGATGGACAGTGGATTTGCATTGACACAGTGCTTTGGGTCCAAGGTCATTACCGGTTTTGGGGGCAGGAAGGGCTTTGAGGCACCTCGGTGGTAGGAAGTCATCGGAGGACTTGAACAAAGTGGCCGCTGGGGTGCGTATGGCTCAAGTGTGACTGGAATCTGCTCAGCATTTTCCTACTGGCTGTTTTGTGTGGTTTGGTTTTTTTTTTAAAAAGACATGTTTAGAGCACTTTGGGGTTTTTTCCCATCCATGTGCCCCACCCCCACTGCCAGCTATTTCCCTTTCCTTTGTGACAACTCATAGAACATGTGGTTTCTTGTGGCTGCCACACAAGTGGCCACAGACCAAGTGGCCCAAACGTCAGATTCCTCTTCTCACCATTCAGGAAGCCAAGAGCTTGGCAGGAGTGGTTTCACCCGAGCTTCTGAGGGAGGACGGGTTCCAGGCCCCTCGTCCGGCATCTGGGGGCTGCTCCCAGTCAGACCCATGCCAGCAAGTCAGTGCTGACTTAGGAACCCTGGTGGTTCAGTGGTCAAGTGCTTCCTGCTAGCTGGGAAAGGTCAGTGAGGTAGAAAAACGGGCAGTCTGCATCTGTCAAGATGACCACTTAGGAAACCCTGGACCAGCCCTCCTCTCCCAGATGGTCCCTCCTTCCCAGATGGTCCCTGGAGGCTTGTTGATGCCTTACAGCTCTCTGTGCTATGCCTCAGCTGTCACTTGACCTTCTTCTCTGCAGTCTTTTGTAAGGACACTCCCAGGGTTTAAGGGCCACCCTGGTCCAGTGTGACCTCATCTCGCTCTTTCCTTAATTAGACCCTGTCCCGTTCCTACGCTCTGGTGACATGACTTTGTGGAATGCTGTTCAACTCACAGGGTCCCTGTCCCACTCAGTGTGACCGAGTCGGAGTATTGTTCAGCCCTCAGGAAAGTGAGTGATAGGATCCTGTTGTTACGTGCTGGTGAGTTAGAGAAGCTAATCCGTCAGCAGGTTTTCAGAGGCGTTAAATCGAATGGGAGGAGATTGGCAGAGCGTCTACTGGATTCGACCTGTGTGCCTTTGGTATTGCAGCATAGCTGCTTATGCTTAGCACTAGCCCACCAGAAATCCCTTGGTGTGCTGTCCTATACCCCCCACTTTTACAGCTGTGAGGGGTTAAATTGTCCTGGAAGAAAAGCAGTGGACTCTGACCTCCGGGCCAGTACGATGCCCCATATCAGGGTCTGTGGTTGTGCCCCATCTCTGGGCCTGTGTGGCACCCCGTCTGGGAGGGGTGCTCCTTGTTTATGAGGTAGGGCTGGCACAGAATGTGCCTTAAATCAGTCTCTGCTGAGATAGGAGAAAGCAGGTGAGCATAGGTGGTGGAGGGTGGTTGCCACACTGTGAAGATCACGTGGGAACAGGAGCTGAACAGAGACAAGGACATTCCCCTGGAGCTGACCGAGGCGGAGAGCCTGCCCGCCCTTAGAGCTAATGCCCTGAGTTCAGGCTTCCAGCTTCCTGAGAAGATGAAAAAAATCTTTACAATTGGACCTATAGGCAGCGTCTTGGTAAGTGGAGAAAAAGGTTGACACTGTCACAGATTTCATTTTACTTGGATCCACAGTTGATGTACAAGTAAGCAGTAGTCAGAAAATCAAAGAGTGTATTGCTTTGGTCAGATAGACGGCACAAGGCCTCTTTAAAGTGTTAAAGAGTAAAGAGCTCACATTGAAGACTAAGGTGTACCTGGACCAAAACAGGGTAGTTCACGTAACCTCCAATGTGTGCAAAAATTCGGACAGTGAATAAAGGCCAAAGAGGAATCGATGCCTTTGAATTACGGTGTTGGCAAAGAATGTTGACAGTACCATGGAGTGTGAGAAGAATGAACAAATCTGTTTTGAAAGATTTACAGCCAGAATGCTTCTCAAAATGAGGATGAGGAGGCCTTGCCTCCTCTGCTTCGCGCCTGTTATCGTGAAGGACCAGCGGCTGCAGCAGTGGGCTCCGACAGCAGCCGCTGTGGGGAGAGTGCAGACCCGGGCAGGGCTTAGATCCTGGGTTCGCGGTGAAGTGTAATCTACTTGATGGCACCTAACAACAGCAAGCCCTCATGTACACGAGGGTCCCCTCTGTGTGCTACCGTCCGGTGAGTTTGTCAATGCATAATGTCATACGGAGTTTTAATTTTAAATTAAGAGTCCCTACCTACAAGAACAGCACACCGGCTCCTGTCTGTTTCTCGCCTGGATTCCCGGTCACTAACATCTTGTCTCATGACTTTGTCATCCAATTTGCGTTAAGGTAGCATCGCCCTGTCTCTCTGTGTGTACACAAGGCCCCCTTGTGTGACACAGTCCAATGTCACGGTCAGGACATTACACCGTGGCCCAGCACAGGCTGTAGAACGGTCTCCTCCTGTCCAGACTCCTGTCCAGGCCCCATCCAGATCCACTCTTTGTGCCTTATCTCTCCGGTCTCCCTCCATCCGGAACAGTTCCGCACTTCCCTTCTGTGACATTTCATTGACATTTTTGAAGAGGACAGACTGGTTCTATGGGGGACGGTCCCTGAGATCACCGTAGTGGCAGGGATACTGTTGGAGTCGTGGCTCTGCTGCTGGCCAGCCCTGGCACCTTGGGCAGGTTGGTGAGGCATGTGCTTCCGCTTCAGGCGAGGTCAAGGCTGGGCGACTTGCGAGGCCACCTGACCTCTGTGGGTGCCTGCTGGCCTCCAGGGTGCTGTTTGAGGGCAGTTCCTCGAGGCCGGGCTGTCACCTGGGAGTGATGACAGTGGCGACTTGGGTGCCCCTCCCTGTGGGCGTTTGCAGCGACCTGGGCTGGAGCGGGTTGGTTTGTTCTCGTCGGCAACCAGTGACCTCATCCTGGCCCCGCAGCGCTTCACCTCTGGGCTGCCTTCCTTCCCAGCGTCCATGTCTTGGAGAAGCTGGGCAGTGTGGGCAGACCCTTCCTCCACCTCTCCCACATTGTGGGGTCCTGGTGTGCTGACCCCACGCTGCTTGTCCAGAGAAGTCTGACCTGGAGCCACACAGCTCAGGTGCCCCTGTGAGCAGGTGTCTGTGTGGTTATTGAACCAAGCTTGTGTATGTGTGGCCTGGCCTGAGGAAAAGTCAGGGAGCCCCCACCCCGTTCCTGAGCTGTAGGCTGCTGTGGTGTGGTGTGAGTGAAGGCTCCAGGCCCTAAAATGTTCTGTTCTCAAAAAGACAGGATGCCACTCTGGAGTCAGGGACCTGGGGAGAGGTTCTTCACTGCACCGGGGGGAGAACATCATTCTTTCCAGATGAGGAAAGGGCACTAGAGAGGGGTCACTGGAAGCAGAGCCCCACAGACCCCACCCTCTCTCTGCTTGGTGGTCATGGCAGATCCGACCCCCAACTCTGGCTGTGCTGAGGGGGCCTGCGGTCACTCTCACTGTGGATCATAGGACCTCACCCCAGTGCCCAGGTGACTAGCCAGCAGGATAGTGGACTCCTGCCCCCTCCTGCTTTGGGCCACCTGTGGCATCCCAGTGACAAAAGCAGGGCAGCAGAGAGGCCTTTCCAAGGCCAGCAGGGGCCCACGGCCTGGAAGCCAGTGTCCCCGCCCCCGCCCCCACCCATGTGTTCAGGGCCTCGGGTCCAAAGGGCAGTTGGAGCTCCTTTACAGTGTGGAAGGCCGCCAGGGCCAAGCTTAGCCTGAGCCTTGGCTGGTGGGGTGATGGCTAGAACGCATGGACTGTGAGGGAAGATGGCCGGGCCGCTGCCCCTCTGTCCCCCTAAGACCATGCAGCTCTGTCACTGGCTGACTGGAGTCTGCCTCTTGGGGGGTGGTGACAAGGGGGAGCCTGGCTGTCCACATTGTGCCCTGGGGACCTTGTCCCCCCACCCCTTGCTATCTGAAGTCCCACCTGCCTCATCCCACCACATCCTGGCTGGACTCCCAGGGTCCCTGCTGGTGACACTGGATTGGAAGGCAAGTGGCCCTGGCTTCCCTTCAGGGCAGGGCTCCTCTGGCCACATGCCCTCTAGCCCCTGGGGGCTCCCTGCAGTCCTGGGCTCATGGCTCCCCCTCTGTTGTCAGAGCTGCCCCTCTGAGGGTCCCATCAGCTGGGACAGGGTCTCTGTTTCTGAGAGCCTGGGGCTTGGATGGCACCCACCTGGTCACCTAGAGTAACAGTATGTCTCGGTCTTCAGTCTACCTGCCCCATCTCTGCCCTCTCCTGCCCCCCGCTGTCAGGTGGTCCACAGGACCAGGGACTAGAGCAAGGATTTTGTCCCCTTGTGCCGTCACAGGGGAGACTGAGGCTGAGGTGCGTGCAGGTGCTGCCCTGGCCGGGCCACAGCTGATTGCTGCCCTCCTCGCGCCCGCCCGCCCCGAGAAACCCCGGAGGTGCTCATTTGCTTCGGCTTCTGTTGTTCACTTCGTTGGCATCAATTACCGCCGCCGCCTGCCTCGTCCCCTGAGGGCGGAAGTGTTGATCCTGTGCCTGGCTGGAGAGCTCCCTCCCAGAGCCCCGCACAGAGCTCGTGGTGAAGCCGGCTTGTGGGGAGTGTCCGGCCAGCAGCCTCCCGCAGTGACCCATGTGCTGGCTGCTGATTTCCAGCCGGATGTGTCCACCACCCGCCTAATTGGAGGGACGCTGGCTCGCGGTGACTCCAGAGCTGCGTCCTATCCTGCCCTCCGGCTCATCTGGTCCTGTTGCCCTCATTTCCCTGGGCTGACCCAAGCCACTGGGTGAGGGGGTGGGGCAGAGAGGGCCCCCTCTGTCCCCTCCTGTCTGCTGGCTGGTGGGTGCCTGCCTCTCTCCTTGATCCACCTGCTGTCCCTGGAGCTGAGGACTTGAGGGGGCATATGGCATTCGAGGGGCCCCCTGCTGGCAGTGTTCTAGATTTTTCCATAAGGAGCTTGGGAATCTGGACCCAGGGAGGTTGTAGGAAAGAATGTGGAGGCTCTGGTTTTCCCCTGTTAGTCCACTGTGCTTCCTGGATGTCTTCCTGTCCCTTTAAAAAGGCTTGCTGGGGAGCTCTGGTGGCCTAGTGGCAAGAAGCTGTACTGCAATCCCAGAGGTGCCCGGTTCGAATCCACCAGATGCTCTGCTGGAAAAGGAGGGGCAATCTCTTCCTGTACCAGTCAGATCTGATTTGACGGTACACAGACACAAAATAATAAAAATAAAAAGGCTCACTGTTGAGTGAGAACTGCCCCAGGCCTGACTCTGTAGTGGGTTTGCAAAGGCAGTAAATTACACGGGAGGAGATTGCCATCCTTTTACTTACTGGGAAGCAGCTGGTGGATTCGAACCACGTGCCTCTGGGTTAGCAGCATGACTCCTTGCCACTAGGCCACCATAGCTCTGTATTGAAGTTATTGTTTGGTGAGAAATGCATAGATGGAGGCTTGGAGAGGAGCAAAGCGACTGCTCCCCCAGCTGCCCACATTGCCCGTGTCCAGCTTTTCCTTTTTAAATGTATTATTTAGAAGGAATGATACATTTTGCCATTAATTTTATCTGTCTGATTACAAAAACTATTGCAGAAAAGAAAATATTCTACTTTTTAAAGAAAGAGGAGTGATAAAAATGTATTATTCATATACATTGTGTTTTAGGCTTGTTGTTGTTAGGTGTCTTTGAGTGTGACCCAAAGCTACCCTGTGAACAGCAGATCTGAACCCTGTCGTGTCCTGCACCGTCCTCACACTTCCTGACACACAAGAGCCTATTACAGCAATCATTGTGTTAATCTACCTGGTCAAGGGTCTTCTCCTTTGCCCACCCTCCACCCTTCCCAGCATCCTGTCCCTCTCCAAGGAATAGCCCCTCCTAGCAACATGCCCACAGTATGTGAGGTGAAGCCTCGTCATCTTTGCCTTCAAAGAGCACCATCGCTGCACCGTCTCCAAGACATCTGTTTGTTCTCTTGGCCGTCCATGAGATGTTCAGTGTTCTTCAACACCTCAGCTCAAAGGCATCAAATCTTCTGTCATCCTTGTTCTTTGTCCCGCTTTCAGATGCACAGCAAGTGATCGGGAGAGACCATGGCCTGAATCAGATGCACCTTAGCCCTCAAACTGACGTCTTTACTTCTCAATAATTTGGAGAGGGCCCAACTGCAGACCTTCCTAGTGCAATACGTCTCCTGATTTCCTGACTGCTGGTGCATGCATGTCCATTGTGTTTTCCACAGTCTTTCATTTACATTGTAGTTCGCGCGTTGAGTCCCCTCCTTACAGTCATCATAACTGCATTTGTGAAGGTGTGTAAGCCGGCTTACTTCATGCCTCATGCGCTAATATCCCCCTTTTAGATAGCCAGGTTCTCTGCCCATCTCTGTCAAACCAGTATCTCAGGGAAGAAGCACATCCCTTTTGCTGAAGGATCCTCTCTTCAACTTGGAACATCTGCATTCACAAGCCAAGACCAGGCCAGAGCAACCCTCAGGTTTCAGCAGTCGACCTCAGCTTACAGCCAGGATCCCCTTCCCCTCATCTGGTTGGTTCTGGTCAGCTCATGCCCAGCCATTTGTAGGGTGGTTCAAATGAGCACCAGCCACAGAGCTTTACCTTTAAAGGAGAAAGACTTTTAGGGCCCGGGAGCTCGTGCCTGTCACCATTCCCCCGGGCACCCTCTGCCTCGGGTGGGTGTTGTGTTCTCTCTGTATCCTGTGCTCATGTGTGGACAGAGTTTTGCAGTGCTGTGGTTTTAGATTTTAGGTGCACTGTGCTCTGCACCCCGTTGTTGTGTTTCTGAGGTATCCTTGCTGGTAGGTGCACCCCGTATCTGTTTCTGGGATATCCCCGTAGGTAGATTTCACCCCTTATCTGTGTTTCTGGAGTATCGCTGCTGATAGATGCACCCCATATCCATGTTTCTGGGGTATCCCTGCAGGTAGTTGCACCCTGTTGCCATGTTCCTGGGGTATCCCTGGTGGTAGGTGTGCCCCACTTGTACCTGTGTTACTGGGGTATCCCTGCAAATAGGTGCACTCCTTATCTGTGTTTCTGGAGTATCCCTGCTAGTAGGTTTCCCCCATACCTTTGTTTCTGGGGTATCCCAGGTGGTAGGTGCACCCCGTTGCTGTGTTCCTGGGGTATCCGTGCTGGTAGGTGCACCCCGTTGCCGTGTTCCTGGGGTATCCCAGGTGGTAGGTGTGCCCCGTTACCGTGTTCCTGGGGTATCCCTGCTGGTAGGTGCACTCTGTTGTCGTGTTTCTGAGGTATCCTTGCTGGTAGATGCACCCTGTATCTGTTCCTGGGGTATTCCTGCTGGTAGGTGTACCCTGTATCTGTTCCTGGGGTATCCCTGCTGGTAGGTGCACCCATTGCTGTGTTCCTGGGTTATCCCAGGTGGTAGGTGCACCCTGTATCTGTTCCTGGGGTATCCCAGGTGGTAGGTGCGCCCCGTTGCCGTGTTCCTGGGGTATCCCTGCTGGTAGGTGCACTCCGTTGTCGTGTTTCTGAGGTATCCTTGCTGGTAGGTGCACCCTGTATCTGTTCCTGGGGTATCCC
>NW_006399752.1:32411052-32419590 GCF_000299155.1 Elephantulus edwardii | reverse complement strand
TCCCTGCTGGTAGGTGCACTCCGTTGTCGTGTTTCTGAGGTATCCTTGCTGGTAGGTGCACCCTGTATCTGTTCCTGGGGTATCCCAGGTGGTAGGTGCGCCCTGTTGCCGTGTTCCTGGGGTATCCCTGCTGGTAGGTGCGGCCCTGACACGTCTGTTTAGTTCTAGATGGTGTGAGATTTTCAGGTAAAGCACAGTTGAGCTGGTGTCCTGGAGAAGACACTGTGGTGGCTTCAGGGTCCTTGTCCAGGTTGTCATCCTGTGCTGCTGACCCCTGATCGAGACCCCGCTGGATCGCTGGTCAGCGGTGCCCAGCAGCCTTGCCCCGGTCCCTGCTCTGGGCCTGAGTGCCAGCTTGATGTGCCGGCCGTTTTCTTTCTGCCAGTGTGACTGATGGACTATGTGAATGGCATTTCTTTCCCTGGTCACCAAGGCCCTCAGTGTCCTCTCTTGACCCTTGTGGTGGTTCTTTTCTTTGTGATGACTCACCCCTTGGGGACGTCTTAGCCCACATCCAAGATTTCCCTGTGGGTTTATGGGAATTCTGTTTCGTCTTGTAAGATCCTCTGCCCATCCAGAATGGGACTTGCATGTCTCCCAGATATGAGCCATCCCTGACCTTGGCCCATGGGCCATATTTTGGGCAGGTTTTGATATTCACACAGCTAATATCAACAGTCTTTCTCTTTATACTTCATTCTTTTATTCCCCCCCCCCTTTTTTTCTGTTTAAGAAATCTTTTCTTACCTGAAAACATTTTTTTTCTCACTTTGTACCTTTAAAAAAATAACAGCTTTATTTCAATATCATTCTCATTCTGTGCCCGTCTCTCTGTTCTGAGTGGTTTTATGCTCACAGAGTTGTGTGATCAGCAAAGCAGTGCATTCTAGAACATTCTCACCACCCCACAGAGGAACCCTGTACTCCGTATCAATACCACTGTATCCCCAGCGACCCCAGACTCTGGCTACTGCTACTCTGCTTCCTGTCACTGAGTTTGCCTCTCTGGGCACTTTTTCTCATGGGGTATCATCTTTAATTGGAGGCCCAAGATGGTACAATTACGTGCTCAACTAGTAGCCAAAGGTTGGAGGTTCAAACCCACCCAGAGACCAGCCTGGTGATTGGCTTCCTGGAGGTGACAGCCTTAAAACCCCGGTGGAGCAGTTCTGTGTCACACACGTGGGGTCCCTGAGAGGACTGGGGGTGACAGACACTGACAGCGATCCTCTTCATTTATGGTGCCCTCAGGGCCTCGGTGGCTAGTCCATTATCTGCTTGGCTCCTAACCAGGAGGTCGGTGGTGTGAATCCTCCAGCTATTCTTCAGGAGAAAGATGGGGAATCTCTTCCAGGCCAGGTTTAGATCCTTGGAAACCCAGCGGGGTGTGTCTGAGTCACTGAGGCAGCGGGTTTGGGTTTTGTTTGAGGTGAGGATCGCGTCACCCACTGCCAGCTGGTGGCCGGGCTTAGCTTTCTCCTCAGCCCCGTGAGATGGACGCCTTTTCTCAGGCGAGAGAACGCTGTGGGCTTAGCTGGTTGCAGATGAATGTGGAAGAGAGGGTGGCAGAGTGAGCCATGTCGAAGGGGCAGGGTTGGCTCTCTGCTGGCCGTCACCCGCTCCTGCCTGGTGGGCACTTGCAGTCATTGTACCCCATACGTTACCAGGTGGATGGAGTCGGCATCCCCGAAGCCCCTTCCCCTGGGAGAGGGGACCAGAGGGCCAGGGTGTGGGCCTCCCTCCGCCCCCACAGAGATCCTGCCTTCCCTGTACAACATCCACTTCTCCTCCTTGATGAGATATGATGAACGAAGGAGGCTTCAGGCAGCACTGACCAGCGGGATGGAGATGGGGGGCCCTGCTCCCATCTGTGCCCTTGAATCCCACACAGCCAGCTGGGCAGGTGGTACCCACAGGGACCTGGCCGTCCACCTTAAGGAGGACGAACTTCAGAGTCACACCGTTTCAGCGTGTGGGGGGACCTGAGGGCAAACGAGGAGGACACACTGCTCATCTGGCATCTGATGCTCTTTGTAAGTGTCCTGGACCATGGCCTTGGCTGCCCTGGGCACGAGAGGCCTCTGTCGTTCTGAAGGAGGCGACCTTCTGAGTCTAGCCTTTTCCTGAACAGGGTCGAGTAGGGGTCAGGAGAGTTCTCTGTACCTGCCTCTCTTGCACGAACCCCTGTCTTTCCTGGACCTGCTTTCTGTGTGCTGTGTGGGTGGGGTGGGGGGGTCTCTGCTCTAAAAAGAGCCCCTGGTCTACAGCCTGCTCCTGCCCCCAGGTGGCCACCTGCCACCTGCCCTGGCTCCGTGCTGCCCTCCTGTGGTCCTTTGGGGGAGTGGCCCACACAGGTTCTATCTCCTGTGCCTGGGAGTCCCCCTGCTTGGCTGGGGACCCTCTTTATGCCCAGAATCCAAGGGGCCTTGTCTAGGTGTCACTCAGTACCTGGGGGGCTCATATGCAGCCCCCTCTTTCTCTTCCAAGTCTTTGGTCCCCTGCCCCACTGCCCCCACCAGAAAGTTCTGAGGGAGGTGGCAGTTCCTATGGTCCCCTTCCTGCCTCTTCCCCTGGCCTGTGTCACACCTGCCTCGCCTCCCCCCCCCCCCCCCCCCGTGAAGCCTCGAATGCTCCTGCCTGGCCCTGTTCTGCTCCCCTCTCAGACCCGGGGCTCCCCAAGGCAGGCCCTCCTCCTCTTCCCTCTGCAGTGTCTGGCACACAGCAGGGTCTGGGGTGACATCTCATAGATCCCATTCTCCTGAGACCAGCAGAGCCTGGCCTTTCTGGCTCTGTCCACCCCCGGCGGTGGGGACCATCCTGCATGCATTCATCTCATCCCCATCCAGGGGCTTCTGTGGCCTCTCTGCTCGACTTGACCTTGCTGAGTAGTCAGGGCTGGGAGGTCCCGAGGGGTGAGGCAGTTCAGTTGGGTGCTGGAACCCCCAGACTAGTTCACACGTGTGCTGGGCACAGTAGCTGCTCTGGAGACCGACTCGGCCTGGCAGAGGAAGAAGCCCAGGTTGTCAGAGCTACCTAGGTGGGTCTGTGAGGGTGACCTGGCCTCCTGGGGGCATCCATGCCAGGCGGTCTCCATGCCCACACCCCAGGGAGCATCCATGGGGGTTCAGGCATGGAGATGCTCACGGAGGGGAGTGGAGGCCCAAGTGGAATAGCTGACCTTCTCCCTGATGAACCCTTGGTGTGCAGAGCTGTCAGGGTGCTGTGAACTTGGGGTGCTGCAGACTGGTCCATGGTCAAGCACCTCCATGCGTCTCTGGGCTGATCGTCTGTGTGCCTGGTGGTTGCTGATGACGTGGCGAAGCTCAGGACCCTGGCAGCCTTCAGAGATGAAGGTGCTGGGTGCTCCCAGGCTCTGTCCTGGGAGACCTCTCTACCTCTGAACTGTGCACAGTGGACATGGGACAGACGTGGATACGGGAACAGATGGCACGGAGGACAGGCACAGGGAAGGCCGTGAGCGGTGTGGGGAGCCTATTTCCTGTGAACCTGACCCTGAGTCCGCGCCAGGCTGCCAAGGCCCTGTCCTGTGCCCATTTTTCTATTGGATTCTTTACCTTTATCTTGTTGTGGTGCTCAAGTATTTCATAAATTCTGGATATAAGTCCCTTATCTGATATGTTATTACCGAATACTTTTTCCCAGTCAGTGGCTTCCCTTTTTACCCTACTGGAGAAGTTTTTGGATGTGCATAGGGATTTGAGTCTTAGAAGGTCCCATTCATCTATGTTATCTTCTCCTGGTTGTAGCTTTTCCAGGATACTGGGAAGACTGTTTATGTTGTGGATTAGGACTTCTAGTGTTGTTCCTAGCTTTTCTGTAATGAATTTTATAGTCCTTGGTTTTAGTCCTAGGTCCATGATCCACCTTGAGTTGGTTTTTGTGTATGGAGTGAGGTGTGGGTCTTGCTTGAGTCTTTTGCAGATATTTTTCCAATTTTGCCAACACCATTTGTTAAAAAGGCTGTCGTTCCCCCACTTCACTGATTTCATCTCCTTGTCAAAGATCAGTTGACCATAGATAGATGGGTTGACCTCTGGATTCTCAATTGTATTCCATTGATCTATGTGTCTGTCATTGTACCAGTACCATGCTGTCTTTACCACTACGGCAGTGTAGTAGGATTTGAAATCAGGGAGTGAGATACCTCCCACCGTTCTTCTATTCTTAAGGAGTGCTTTGCTTATTCGGGGCTTTTTTCCATTCCATATGAAATTGGAGATTGCCTTTTCCATCTGGTTGAAGAATGGGGTTGGTATTTGTATTGGGATTGCATTAAATGTGTAAATTGCTTTTGGTAGTATTGCCATTTTCACAACATTGAGTCTTCCTATCCATGAGCAAGGAATATTCTTCCACTTTTCAAGATCTCTTTTTGTTTCTTGTAGTAATGTTTTGTAATTTTCTTGGAAAAGGTCCTTTGTACTTCTGGTTAAATTTATTCCCAAGTATTTAATCTTGTGATTAGCTATTGTGAAAGGTATTGTTTCTCTTAGTTCTGGCTTTGTATTCTTTTTGTCGCTGTAGAGAAATCCAACTGATTTTTGTATGTTGATCTTGTATCCTGCTACTTTGCTGTATTGGTGGCCAGGGATGGAAGGGTGAGGGCTTCTCACTTTTGCTGGCCCTATGGGGCTTTTAGGTCTCCAGGATGGAGGAGCTGGTATCCTGGGGCCGCTGAGGGACCTGGGTCTGTACTGTGACCTTGTTTGCTGAAGCTGGGACTTTGTCCAGCTCTTTCAGAGGGGTGGCTTTGGTGGGGGACAGGGAGCAGAGAATGATGTGTTTGTGAGAAGTCCCCCTAGCTCTCTTCCGAGGACAGGACATAAGGGGGGGGTGCCTTGTTGGGTGACTTGGGCCCCACCACTGAGCTCCAGTTTGAGGGGCTCCCTGACGCGGTAACAGGAGGGAACTCAGAGATGGGGCGACGAGAGGGGGCACCTTTGACTCCATGCCTCTGGAGAGGGCCCAGTCTTGGAAGGGGGTGGTGTGAAGTATCCCAATGACCCTGGGGTAGCATTGGGCCCCTAGGGTACTGGAGGGGCTGGGAGATGGAGGGTTCAGGGCTGTGGCTTTGGGGGATCCTGGTTCAAATCTCAGCCTGTGGTGTTTTCATTGTGTGACCTGAGACCTGCTCGTCACCTCTCTGAGCCTTGGGCTGGTCTCCCGTGGAATGGGTCAGCAGGACAGGACCCGCCTCGCTGGCCTGGTGAGGGCTGTGGGGTGGGTGATGGGCACACAGCGGACGCTTGGTGTGTGTGTGAAGGGGGGGAGGAAGAGGAGCATCGTATTAGCTGCATGGGGAACAGCCTGCCCCCCTTGTCCTTGCTCAGAAGCGGCCACCTTGGCCCGGCCCCCGGCCAACTCTCCTGGTGGGTAGCGGGGTGGAGCGGGCCCTCCAGAGGTACCACTTTCACGGGAACCTGACACTCCTGGGTATGCGGCTTTCACCCCTTCATCTATAAGTCATGCCTGAGTCACATTCCACCCCTGGCTCCCACCGGTCCCCCTCACACCCGACCTGCAGCAGGGCCTGCTCCCTCTTCAGTGCTCCATCCAGGGCCACCTCCTCCAGGAAGTACAACAGGGTTACTCCCCTCAGCACACCCTTACTCTCTGTCCCCAGCCCCTGAGGCTGCACTGTTTCCTCATCGTCCAGCCGGTCAGTACGTGGTCAGTACTCGGGGCTGTTGGTTCAGCTCCATCTGTGGTTCCTTAACAACCACTGGTGACTTGCAGCCGGGTACATGGCAACTAGCTCGTAACCTCGGGCAGGCTCTTTCATTCCAGAATTCGTCTCAGCCACCTGACGCCATCCTCCTTGTGTCCGTCCGTCCCGTCGTCCCCCCCCCCCCGACAGCAGGCTGGATGTCAGTGTCCCAGGATGAGGGTGACAGGCAGGCAGATTTGAGGGCCAGGGCGGTGGACTCTTGAGAAACTGGGCACCCGCCTAGAGTTCAGCTCGTTTTCCAGACCTTTCCCAGGGCCCGTCCTATGCTGCGTGCTGGCTGTCTGAGGGTCTGCAGATCCTGCTGGTTCTATATTCACAGTCTGTCAGACCACTTGGACCGGGGAGAGCTGCAGGGAGGCAGAGGGCAGTACCGTCCCATCAGCAGAGCTGGAGTGGCTGGGCCAAGCCTGGTGGCTTCTGAAAAGGCAAGGTGGTCTGGTGGTCAGTGCTGCACTTGGCACAAGCTCCCTGGTGGCCCTTTGGGCCCTGGGTACTCAGGCTCCTCCCTGCTCTCTGGTCCTCAGGGAGGTGTGGACGCGGGGAGGGGCCCTGGAGGAACACCGGTCCACCTCGTTTTATTGCACCTCACTTGAGACACTTTTTCACAAGCTGAAGTGCTGCGACACCCCTGCATCAAGCAGGCCTGCTGACCTCTTTTCAACAGCGTGTGCGTATATACGTTCCGTCTCTGTGCTGAACTTTGGAATTCTTGCTTTATTTCCACCTTCTTTGTGCTGTTGCACACGGAGATATGTGGCTTTGTGGTAAGGAACGGCACTGCCAACCAAAGGCCTTGCTTCTCCCGTGGATCGAATCCACGCGCAGCTCTGCAGGAGAAAAGAGCCGTTTACGGCCCTGGACACCTAACGGGGTCAGCACTGACCCGGGCCCAGCGTGATGGCCGTGCGTGTTTTGAGTGTACACTTACTGAAGCAGAGGACACTAGTGTGACTCTTCTGTGTGGTCTTGGTGTCGTTACCGTTGAATCAGGACCAATGCAGAGCTGATGTTCCAGCTGATCTTCAGAGGCCTGAATCGCTTGGACGCGCGGGCGGATTTGAACCACCTGCCTTTGGGTTGGCAGCACAAGTGCTGACCCACTGGGCCACTGGAGGTCCCTTTTCTGCGTGTTGAGATCTTTGTGTGGCTTGCTTTATTGCGATGCTGGCTCTCTTGTCGTATTTGATGTATCGCGGTGGATGGAATTCAACTTGTAGTATCTCGAGGTCCACCTCTCACATGGTTGCCTGGATGCCTAGAAGAGTGGCCCCAAGGAGCCCCTGAAGCTGTGTCTTGAGCCCCTCCCAGAGCTGATCCTGGCAAGGTCCCTCCTGCCATCACTCCCTCATTTTCTCTTCCTCCCTCCCTTCCCCCCCCATCCTCCCTCCCTCCCTCCCTTTCCTCCCCCCCTTTCTCCCTCCCTCCCTTCTTTCCCCCCTCCCTCCCTTCTTTCCCCCAGCCTCCTCCTTCCTCTCTCCCTCTCCCTCTCCTTCCCTCCCTCCTTCCCTCCAGTCTCCCCTCCCCTTTCCTCTTTCCCTCCCTCCCTCCAGGCTCCTCCCTCCCTGTCTCCCTCTAGCCTCTTCCTTCTTCCCTCACTCTATCTTTCCCTCCCTCCCTCCAGGCTCCTCCCTCCCTGTCTCCCTCTAGCCTCTTCCTTCTTCCCTCACTCTATCTTTCCCTCCCTCCCTCCAGCCCCCCTCCTTCCCTTCCCCCTTCCCTCCAGTCTCCTCCCACCTTCTCTCCCTCCCTCCTTCCCTTCTCCCTCCCTCCCACTTCCTTCTTGTACTTTGAACCCTAGGAGGCCTCTTTATACACTACCTTTCTCTGGGAGCTGAGACTCACCTGCAGTCATGACACATCTGAGGGCTGCTTCCCTCCTGCGTCTCCCCAGAGGTGTCCCTCACTCTCCTTGCCCTGCAAGGTGCTGGTTCTGGACCCTGGTCTGGCAGGTGCCACCTCCCAGTGACCCGAGCCTGACTTGGTGGGTGGGTAGGCATGGGCTTTCCTGGGCCTTGAGGCAGCCTGGGAGCCAGGTCACCAGGATGGCCAGGGGCAAGGGCAAGATGCCTGTCCATCCCAGGCCTTGGGCACCCATCTCCCTTCTGCAGTGACATCAGAGGTCAGCTATGTGTTAGGCCTGCAATAATTTAATCTGTCTCCATTTTTGTAAAAGCAGCATTTCCCTCTGTTCTCTGAGTAGATTATTTGAAAACTAACAAAATCCCATTTGAGTAAGCAGTCCCCGGTCTAAGCAACGCCAAGGTCCACACATGCCCTTCCTGGATACATTGCACAGCAGGGCTTTTTTTGAACAGCAGCAATTCTACACCAGGAACCTGAGTCCAGGTCTTTACACAGACCTCTCTAGTACTTTTCAGGTTGTTTAACAGACTCCTCCCAAATATTCAGATGCTGGCAGGGTGTAACTGCAGCAGCTTTAGCATGACACCACATGCTGGGGACGTGTGTACCAGCTCAGTCCTCAGCTGTGGGGCAAGGGTGGCAAGGTGCCTTGGTGCTGGCGTGGAACCCTGGAAATGCACCATCTCGGTCCTCAGTTCTGGGGCAGGTGTGACTAGGTGCCTTCTGCAGGGGCTGGTGTGGAACCCTGGAAATGTACCATCTCAGTCCTCAGCTGTGGGGCAAGGGTGGCAAGGTGCCTTGGTGCTGGCGTGGAACCCTGGAAATGCACCATCTCGGTCCTCTGTTCTGGGGCAGGGGTGGTGAGGTGCCTCCCTGGGGGCTGGCGAGGAACCCTGGAAATGCACCATCTCGGCCCTCAGTTCTGG
>NW_006399752.1:32409295-32410662 GCF_000299155.1 Elephantulus edwardii | reverse complement strand
GGGGCTGGCGAGGAACCCTGGAAATGCACCATCTCGGCCCTCAGTTCTGGGGCAGGTGTGGCGAGGTGCCTTCTGCAGGGACTGCTCCTCTTGATAAGGTGTGCAGAGTAGGTGAGATGCAGCCCTGCCGTCTTGTCTCGCTTGCTCCCGGGAACACTCTGGCTGCACTTCTGAGATGGACTTGGGGCAGAGAATTCCTTCCCAGGCCACGTGCTCTCCGGTCCTCGGGCAGGTCCATGCTCGCTGCGTCCAGCTTCTGGTGGTTCCTGGAGTGTGGCTGCATCCCACTGTTGCTGCCATGTAGCCGTCTTCCCTCTGTCTCTGCCATCCTCTGGGAAGGCAGGCTGGCATGGCCGGAGTGTGTGAGCTGAAGCTGCCCCGTCTTGTTCCTTGATTTCTCATTACTGAGGGATGAGGAGGAGGCCCTGGGGGTAGGGAGTCAGGTGTGTGTAGCCTCCAGCAGGAGTGGACCACTGAGCCCCACTGCTGACCAGGGCTGATGCCTGTGGGCTGCCATGGGTTTCCAGGAGGTCCAGGTCCAGGGGTTTGGGGCTGGTGACCGGACCCCTGAGTGGCTGAGAAAGCTGTGGCATTCCCAGTGGTCATGAGTGGTGGGTGCTGAGGGCAGGTGCTGGCTGTCTCTGATGGCGTGTAGGGTGCAAGGACTGCCATCAGCCGTCCGGGATGCAGACCGAGGTGGAGAGAGAGGACCCAGATCTGCTGGAACTTACTCCTGGGCTCCATTTCCCACTGTGCGAGGTGGCCCCTGGGGAGCTTGCTCCCTGAGAGTGGATCCCTGTGGGAGTGCGGGGAGCGGGAACTCTCCTGGGTCAGGAGTCTGTGCAGTGTTCAACCTTCCTCTCCCTCGTTACAGATCCCTCGTCCTCGTACATGAGGCAGCTGGAGACCAAGGTGAAGCTGCTGGGGGGTGACGGCAAGCTGCTCACACAGGTAGGTGCAGGGGTGCTGCCCCCCACTTCTCCCCACTCTACCTTCCACATGCCCCATCCATGTCCTTCTGCCCCACCCACATGTCCCCAGGGCACGGGCCCTGCCCCCCCCACAGGAGCCCACCTCCTCAAATCCCCCATGCCTGTGCCCCACTCCCATGTGACTCTGCCTCACCCCTATCCCCACCAAACTCGGCCATGGCCATTTTTACTGTTGCGCAGGTCAGGGAAGGAGGTATAGACGGTGGAAGAGAAGCAGAGCAGGAGGGGTGGAATCTGTGCCTTGTGGGTACAGCCACCCATGTGCAGTGCTTCTTGTCAGAATGTGGTGGGCATATGCTTTGCATGATGCTCTCCGTCCCCATGGACGTCACGTGCACACACCGCACACGGCTGTGGACGTCACGTGCACACACC
>NW_006399752.1:32406959-32409025 GCF_000299155.1 Elephantulus edwardii | reverse complement strand
ACACCCCTCACACAGCTCTCCTCTGCCCCTGTGGACATCACGTGTACACCCCTCACACAGCTCTCCTGTCCCTGTGGACATCATGTGTACACACCTCACACAGGTCCCCTCCATCCCTGTGGACAGCACGTGCACACCCCTCACACAGCTCTCCTCTGTTCCTGTGGACGTCACGTGCACATACCTCATATAGCCATCCCTCCATCTCTGTGGACATCACATGTTCACCCCTCACACAGCTGTGGACATCATGCGTACACCCCTCACACAGCTCTCCTCTGTCCTGTGGACATCACGTGTCCACCCCTCACACAGGTCCCCTCCATCCCTGTGGACAGCACGTGCACACCCCTCACACAGCTCTCTGTTCTATGCTTGTATATTTAATGTACTAACACCTTTCAGGCTCTTTCTCAGCTCCCGTCTTTAACACCTGCTTCTTCATTGCAGTCTCGTGCTGTGATGCCAGGTTGGCGTTTGTAGTTTGTGTCGTGTTTATGGCCTATTTTGGGGTGTCACACTCAGCCGCTGCTGGCTCCTTAGGCCCAGTCGGGACAGCAGCAGGGACTCTAGTCTCCGTGTCTGCGTGTGTGCCTGCCTGCGCCGTGGCCTCTCGACCAACGCTCTAGGGGCTGACTGGGGTCTTGGGGCTGCTGTGGGCATGTGGCTGTGCCTGGAGCTGCCAGAGGTGGCAGGGCGGTGTCCTGGCTTGGTGATGTTGTGGGGCAGGACCAGCTCGCCTGGCCCCTGGGCATGGCCACTGGGACGGAATGGAGGCTGGGAGCATGGCCTGGGCAGGACCTCAGGCCCCTTCACAGCTGTCTGCCGTGCTGTTTCTATTATATCATGGGGTTCAGTCCCCTGGGACACGTGTCCCTGACCTCTGGGCCCTGGGTGTCCTCGGCTACAGTGTCCCTCTGGAAACACAGAGTTCCCACACTAGGACTTGGGGTCGTGTTACCAGCTTCCCTGTGAGATGACCCAGTAAATGAGTAAGGCTGCACTCCTGTTTCCTCACCACGTCACAGACTGCTTTTCAGCGGCTGACACCTGTCTCTCCCAGCCCCGCTGCACCTTTCCACAGCATCCGGGCCCCTTTTCCTTGTCACTGTCCCTGACGGACAGCCGGCTCAGTCGTCCGGGTAAGCACAGGTCTTCTTGTGCCCCTCGTCTGCTCTGAAGTTTCGTCACCACAGTAAAGGAGTTTGCTGTAGTTTACGAAGTACACATATCTCACCCCCCCATGTTTACCGTGCTTATGGGATGTCCTCCTCTGCATCCATCCCTCCTGTGGGTACCCTCGTCTCACAAGAGAGACTCCTGTTCCAAGTCTTGAGCCAACCCCCCAGGTCACCCGGACAGGTAGAATTGGGCCATGCTGAGCATCAGGGAACAGCGTCATCTGGACAGGGGCTCCAGCATGGACCTTTCTCCCCCCAACATCTGCTGTGACCTGTCTTTGAGGCCTGTGACTGGTGCCTGGTGGGGACAGCAGCCCTCCCCATGCCTTCCTGTGCATTCCTGGGCACAGACCTGTAAGGGAGCCATGGACTCTGGGCTGGGCTGGCCACGGGCACCTGCTTATCATTGCCTGCATGTGAGAGCTGGACAGTGAACCAGGAAAACCACAGAAGTCCAGAGGCCGTTGATTCTAGTGCTGGTGGAGAGCACTGACCATCCCAGCACTGACTGTCCACAGACTTCTGAAGAATGAGCGAACATGCCTTAGAAGGGTGACCAGAGCCTTCCCTTCGACGAGGACCGTGAGACTTCATCTCGCATACTTGGGACATGTCATCAGGACGGCCCCTGACCCAGGGGAGGCTCTCGTGCTTGGTAAAGTCGGTCAGCAAAGAGCAAGATGCCCAAGTACAGAGTGGCTGCAACAGTGGGCTCCGTGGCTGCAACTGTGAGCCCAGGACCAGGCGACGCTTCCTTCTGTCACGTGTGAGCTGTAAACGTCATGAGACAACATCCACTGGAAGGCTGGAGACGCCACGCCCACCCCGTGCACCCATCGCAGCTTCTCTTCTGACAGTCTTAACCCCCCTAGAAGGCCTTCCCCC
>NW_006399752.1:32389333-32406855 GCF_000299155.1 Elephantulus edwardii | reverse complement strand
TCCCCCTCCGCACCCCCTCCCTACCCCCCAAGAAGGCTGAGGTTTATTAGACATTCATAACAGACTGTGTAGGGATCAGGACAGACTGACCCCGTTTTTATCTTAAAAAAGCGTTTACGTATCCTTTGTTTGAGGAGTGGGGTTTAAACAGCTGATTAGTGCATTTCTTCTAATGGACGAATGGTGACTTTTGGCCATCTTGTTTATCTTGTCCTTGAGTGTGTTTTACCACATTCCTTGAGAGTCTGTTTTTATTGTCATAGAGCCGCATTCCTTGAGGGTCGGTTTCTGTTGTTACCTTGCCACAGTGTTTGTCAAAACCAGTTCTGATTGATCTCCTTTGTCAGCGTGTCCTTTTCCATTCCCTATCAAGGGGGGTGCAGGGGTGACCAGTAACTGAGTGACACTCAGGGCACCCCGGGCCTTGTACTGTTGAACACCTCCATGTACTGCCAGCAAGATGGATATATACTCTCTATATGAGGGGCCAGCAGAGGCCATGTGCAGAGGTGCGGAGGGCCCTTTGGGCAGAGCTGCACCCATGCCTGCATGTGGCACAGGGAAGATGGGTCAGCTCAGCCTGCTGCCTTGTCCATAGCAGCTCAGGTCAGGCTGTCCTAGCATCCTGGGTCCCTGGGAGTCTGTGGGGCTCAGTCCTAGTGAACTAGATGATGACCTGGGGGCGAGGCACTGCTGTTCACTTATAATAAGAAAGAACTGCTTCATGAAGTAGTGAGCTCGCTGTCTGTAGAGGTAATCAAGTGATGGCTGGATGGCTGCATTGAGGGGCCTCAGAGGAAGACTTGTGCTGTTCTCAGTGGCATGCTGGCTCTGCCCTTCGTGGTTTTGGACTCTGAGATTTTATGATTCCGGCATTTAGATCTTGGCAGGCAGTGGACTCAGCCCTTCTTGACATCATCCCTGTGCCAGGCGGGGGAGTTGGCCAGCTGATTGGCAGCTTTGGGGGTATCGTGAGGTGACGTGACCTGGGGTTTCGAGGGGACCACTTCTGACCCTGCACACCCCCTCCACCCGCCATTTAACTCCAAAATAGTTTTAATTAAAAATGTGCTCCCAGGCTCAATTAGGAGCCGCAGCCTGAATTTTCTTTTTCCTGTCGCCTTTACAATTCCATCAACACAGCTGCTTCCTCCTCGATGATTCAGCCTGATTCACCCGAGGCTCGGCTGCTATTATCCTTCCCCAGCATTCTGCGCAGCGTGGGCGGGGGCTGGGCGGGGGGCTGGGTGGGGGGCGGGCAGGGAGGAGGTAATAATAGCACCCCAGGTCCTCCACGGGTTCCCGGCCAGCCCGGAAATGAAGCATGTGTGTGTGTGTGTGTCCAGAGCCAGTTCCACAAGAGCAGCGTGCTGGACACCTCAGGGTCATTGAGAGGGCAGTGTCGGCTGGGGACCCTGACAGGGCCTATTTCCTCGCACCAGTCACCCCCTTTAAAGCGCAGATGGGGCGACATGCCAGGAGCCACAGGACCCCTGTGTTGGAGATGATGTGGGCATGGAGGTGACTGAGTTCAAATCCCTGCTGAGGTGTCAATGGTTCTACCCCTTGGGGCCTCAGTTTACTCACCTGTGTGCCCCTGACCTCATGAGCAGTACGGATGGACAAGAAAACAGAAGTCCATCGGGAACATCTGCTGAGGCAGGGGCCAGGCTGTGGGTCTTCTCAGCTGGGTGGCTTCAGGCAAGTAGATGAACTTCTAGACCTCCGTGTTCCTGTCTGCAAAATGGGACACTAATGGAATCCCTGGTGGCATAGACGACTGCTAGCTGGAGGTGGAGGGCCACTCGGGTGCCTCGGAAGAGAGGCGTGGCAATCTGTTTCTGGAAAATCAGACACTGAAAACGAGGGCACGCCCTGAGACCTACGGTGCCAGCCTACACTGGAATCTGCAGCAATCTGTAGAGCTTAACATCTGCTGCCAAGGATCTCTCCAAAGTGCTACAGAGAAAGGATGCCACTTTAAAGATTGAGGTGTGACTGACCCAAGCCAGGGCATTTTCGGTTGCTTTCTCGACATCTGGAAGTTGGACCGTGAATGAGAGAGACCACAGAAGAATGGATGCCTTTGAATTGTGTTGGCGAATGTATTGAATAGCGCACGGACGGCCAAAGGAACAAACATGTCTGTCTTGGAGGAACTACCACCGGGGGAGCTCCTCAGAGGCGAGGAACGTGAAATATCGTCTCAGACACAGTGGGCAAGTTGCAGGAGTGGCCGGGCCTTGGAAGGAGACAGCGTACGGGGAGAGGTGGAGGGTGAGAGGAAGACCCTCGAGGAGGTGGGTGGGTGCAGCTGCCGATGTGGCCGGACCGTGGTGGAGGGGTGTGTGTGTGTGTGTGGGGGGGTGGTGAGCCTCATGCAGGTTGGTTCTGCTGTACACGTCTGAGCCGACTCAGGGCCTCGACCCACAAACCACGCGGGGCTGCTGGGAAGAGGAAACGGGCCCTGTGAGAGGCACTGACCCCTGGGGTGTTTGAGTGAGGTGTGTGTGACCACTGTATTGTCACCAGTATTATCTCCAGCTCTTTATAACCTTGAGCTGATGACCTCTTCACCCCCATTTACACACTGGCAAGCTGAGGCCGGGGTGGTCCTCTGCTTTCTCCAGCCTTGGGGGTGGGGGTTTGAAGTTTGCACACCTGTGTCACCCCCCAGAGCCCCTGTCTACAGGCCCTGGGATCTGTGACCCTGCTGTGGTCACTGGGACCCTGGGGAGGAGGGTACAGCTGGGTCAGTGGAGGGCCTGACCATGCAGCACCCAACCCTGTCCTCTGTCAGTCCTGGCTGCCTGGACCCAGACTCCTGTGCGTGGTTTTGGCTGTGAAATTGCATGGGGAACAGGGGAGGCTGAGCGAGCTGTGCACAGGCCTCTCCGCTGTCCGCTAACGGCCTGTTTAATCCCTGCCGGGTCTGAGCGCTAATTAGGGTGAAATCTCAGGGCCCCGCAGCCGCAGCCGAACAGCTCCATGCTTTTTTAATGGCCTGCAAACGAGTTCTCGTAAAATGAAGGGGGAAAGGAAAAAGCCAGTTGAGTTGGAATTCCTGCTTGTGCTCTTGCAGAAGCCAGGCAGGGGTGCCTGCCTCAGCCCCTCCAATCAAGGGGGTCTCCAGGCATCCCTGGGCTAGTGTATCCTGCTGGGGTCCCCTCGGAGAGGCGGTGGGGAGTGCTGTGTTCTAATGTGAGAAAGGTTGGGCTGGGAGGGGACCTAAGCCCGTGACAGAACAGGCAGAAATTTCTAAAGACATTGGTTCCTGGAGCTGCCTTGAGGACTGTTTACCCTGTTCTTGGCCAAGTTGAGGTTCAGGGGCATTGAGGGTCCAGGGTCCAGAGAGAGGGCTGGGCTGAGGGTGGTACTCGTCTGTTCTGGCACCCTGGGCTAACGCCGCCCTGTGGGCACCTGTGGGCATTGGGCCTGCCTGGCCCAGTGCTCGCCCACCCCTGCAGGGCTGACCACCAGGCCACACCCCTCCCACCTTCCCCTTCTTCACACTGGCCGGTCCTCTCTGAGCTCCTGGGACTTTGCAGCCTGCTGGGTAAAGGCTGGCAACTCAAAATGATCCCTCCCAAGCGACTCTGTGGTCACTCAGCCCAGTGTGGCAGGTGAAAGGAGGCCATGTCCCAGGTGGGAGGGCCCCTCAAGGAGATGGAGCGCTCTGCCCTCGGCATGCGGGGCGTGTTCTCAGGTGAGGGGCCTCAGGCTGCTGAGCCTGTGACCTGGGGTGAGGAGTGGCCCACGAGTGGTGAGTTACTGCGCCAGTGACCCTGCCTCTCCAGCACCCTCAGTGTCCACCTCAGGGACTCGGGAGCTGGCCTCGCTCTTTCTCTGGGTCCTGAGAATATCTCTCCATGAAGCCTAGACCACAGCTCAACCAGAGGGCATCTTGCCACCTCCCACACCAGCCCTTCCTCCTCTGGAGTGTAACAGAGCCCCCGACGCTTCTTGTGGTCCTCGCCTTCAGTCCTGTGGCCAGTGTCCTTGAATCTACTCCAGTCCAGGGCGGCCTGCCCCCACCAGGTCCCGTTCCTCTAGTAACCCCTCTAACGCCCTACGTGCCAGGTAGTGTCTAGACAAGCTCGCGGCACGTGGCACACCCACCACGGTCTGGGAGGGTCAGGACACCAAGGTCAAGTGCTCGCTGAGGTCACCCCTTCCCAGTCCTGTGTCGCCCGGGGGTAGATCGAGCTAACTTGGAGCATCCCATACCAGCTGATGACCTGGCTCACCTGGAAGGCCTGCCCACCCGTCGCTCTCAGAAGTCCTGTCAGCACTGTGCCCGCCTCCTGCTGCGGGGTCTGGGGGCACTTCCTGCCCTGTGGTGATATTGGTTGGCCAGCCCCCCCAGGACTGGGTCACACCCTGTCGCACATCCAGGACCTGGCTCCCGCCTGTCACCACCTGCCTGACCCAGCCTTCTGTGCAGGGGTTGGGTGGTTTTGTGGTCCAGGGTGATGACTGGGACATTTTGGGTGTCACGGCTCTGGAGGTGGGGTGCCACTGGCATCTAGTGGGCCTGGGAAGTCCCCTGATGGCCCCTGGGGGACTAGTGCAGAGAAAGAGACCTTTATGTGCTGAGGTGCCCTCCTCACACAGCCAGGTGGGTGATGCAACCCCGGACCTGTCCCCTCTGAGACCCCCTCACCTTGTATCCTAGTGCCCCTCTTCCTAGAGCCTCGGGGGAGACGCCTTTCTCTCCACCTGCTGGTGGGAAGACACCTTCCTGCATGCACTCCTCGCCAGAGTGACCAGCACACATGATGCAGGTCGGGGCCCACCACCCGGAGCCCTGGTGGCACCGTGGACTGAGTGATGGGCAGTTAGAACCCTCTGCCACCCTCAGGAGCAATGAGGCTGCTGTCCGGTTCCAGCCTCAGAAAGCCTCCTGGTGAGCCCTCCTGTCCTCTGGTCACTCCTGTGAGTGGGTCAGTGTGGCGGTGATAGGCTGGCAATTCTCCCCACAGCCCTGTGAGAGGTTCTCGTCCCGTGAGGGAGCAGTGCCTGGCTTCCCGAAGTCACACGGACCCTAGATCCTGAGTTTCTTTCTCCTTGTCATCTGGGGTCCCCAGCAGCGCCCTGGGCTGGGACGGGCCTTCACTGAGGGGGCTTGATGAAGGAGGCCATGGGGCTTGGCTTTTGACCTCCCCACTCTGGCTGGGATAAGACAGGTTTTGTGAGCACAGCCAGCGTTCGTTCCCACGCAGTGGCCCCACGAGTGATACAGTTCCCATCTGTTCCCCTTGTTCTGACTTCAGCTGTCCACGGAGCTCCTCCCTCCAAACGCCCAAGGTCACCGTCCTGACACCAGGTCTGCCCAAGGCCTCAGATGCCAGCCACGCACTGGGGTCCTTACTTCTGGCACCCTTACTTCTGACCTGCTGGATACAAGTTTGTGTTTTTACCGCTACTTTAGGATGCCAGCTGCAAGCTTGGAGGCCCCCTCTTTTCTGACCTGCTGGCTACAAATGCAGGGGCTTCTACTCAAGATGTCAGCTGCATACTTGAGGTCCCCAGCCCCCCTCATTCTGACCTGCTAGACACAACTTTGGAAGCTTCCTCTATTTGAGATGCCTGCTACAAGCTTGTGGGGCCCTGTTGTCCCTCCCTTCTGACCTGCTGGTTGCAACTTCAGCGGTGTTCCCTGTTCAAGATGACAGCTGCAAACTTGGGGCCCTCAGCCCCCCTCACTCTGACCTGCAGTCTTCCACTGCCTTCGGGCTCCTGATGATTTCCTAGAGCAATTCAGGAAAGTGCTGAATTTGGGATTACAGCCAAAAAGGACGCAAATGAGACACGTGGAACAAGGTCTCAGAGTCCCCGACACGGAGCCTCTGTGTTCAAAGGAGACCTCGTGCCTCCTACACATCGATGCCCACCACCAACCAGGATGCCCCTCGTGTGCGCGTGTCAGCTCCCATCTGTGTGTCCATCTTGCCGTCCTTCCCTCTCAGGGACCACGCTCGGAAGGTGCTGGGGCAGGCACCCCCTTCTGGGGAGGGCTGGGGAGCCTCCCAGATAGCACTCGTTTCCAGCACCTTCTGTGGCTCCCTCCCATCTCGGGCACACCCCATCAGGGATGAGATCTGGATGTCATACTGGGGACCCCAGGGCAGACACTCAGATTTTTAATTTGGATGTAAGTGCACCAGTGGTGACTCATTTGGACGCGCCATTAGCTGCCTCGCTCGTTAATGAGGGAGCACCTCTCCCTGCCCGCCTCGCTAATCGACTCACAAATATTTATAGATGAGCGCAGAGCACGTGGTGGGGATCTCGGGAACTAATTAAGCCCCCCGCCCCCCAGCACTACAGACACCCGCCTCTTCCCCATTACACTGGGGAGGAGGGGACAGCTGGAACCAGGGCTTTCAACAATAGCCTGTGTGCTGGGCCAGAGAAGTGGGGAAGTGGGGGGATGCAGGCCCCTAGCAGAGCTGGGAGGGGTGTGGGTCAGCACAGGGACACCCCACCCCAGGCTGGTGGGAGGGAGAAGCGTCTCTAGTCCCTCATCCGGCCTCCTGTATGATGGCTGGACCCCGGACAGGGCTGCCCCCGAGTCAGGCCTGGGTGGGGCGCCCTGCAGCCTTTGTGCTGGAAGTGCATGGCCATCCTGCACTGTCCCCACGGTGGACTGGGGGCCAGGCCTTCAAGGCTCACAAGGTGATTTCATAGGCTGTGTATTGGCCAGTGCCCTGGAGTCAATGACCTGACCTTTCTCCGTTGTCTTAGTCTGGAAGCTCTGCTGATGCTGGTTGGGCATCTTCACGACTGATAGACTTGAGGTGCCCTCGCTGGGACTTGAACCCGGGCCTCCTGTGTCGGGGGTTCTGTTTAGACTTGAGAATGCCCCCACGGTCCCTCTGGCCAGGGAGAAGCTTCAGGCCAATGCTGCGGGTCACCCGTGTGCCGACACACACAGTGTGTGCACGGCTGGAGGTGACTCAGGAAGTCGCTGGGTTTGGGCTGGTGGGTGTTTGGGTTACCCCCACCCCCCAATGAATTTTAATGAAAATTTACAGAGACTTAGGGTTTCCATTCATTCATTGTCGTACTTTTCTCCCTGCCCATCCCTCCCCCCAATTAACTTTTCTCCTTGATAAGTAAAACTCTTTCACTGTTATGCTGTCCCTCCCCCCAAGTCGCCTCCACTATGCAGCCTTCATTCTGGACTCCTGTCATGACAAGAATACCTAATCACATATCCCTTTTAAACAGTTCTCTCCCTTATCTGATTCAATGCAGTATACATCATTCCTCCCCTCCTTCTCTGTCTCGCCTCAATGTCGACGTCAGTCCTGTTTTACTACAGTGGCACCATGCAGTATTTGTCGTTTTGTGACTGAGATATTTCACTCAGCATAATGTCCTCTAGGGTCACCCGTTTTGAATAATATTGCATGAGTTCCTTGTTTTTTCAATGCAGTGTAGTAGTCCATCGTGTGAATATACCACAGCTTCTCTATCCATTTGTTTGTTGATGGGCACTTAGATTGTTTCCAGCTTTGTGTATTGTGAACAAAGCCGCGATACACATGGGGTGTGCATGTCTGCTTGGGTGGCAGTTATGGTTTCTTTAGGGTAAATTCCCAGAGGTGGAATTGCTGGCTCAAATAGTATTTCTGTTTTCAACTTTGGCTATTGTTTTCAGTGGAGCTGTGGAGGGTGGGTGTTCTGAGTGTGGACAGACAGAAGGACACCAGGTGGTGACAGACAGTGAGCACAGGAGAAGCAGGGGGTGGGCTGGGGAATAGAGGGGCTTTGGAGCTGTGCTCAGGGGTCTCCCGGGGGCTGCTGTGGGGAGCTGACCCAGGGAGGGAGGGGCGCATCTCCGGCAGGATCCTGGCACAGGGACGTCCTTGTGCTGACCCCCTCTCTCTGTTCTCTGCAGCAGGCAGGTTCTGGAGAGTTCCGGATGCTAAGGAAGGGCTTTTCGCCGTACCACTCGGAGTCTCAGCTCTCGTCCCTGCCGCCCTCCTACCAGGATGCCCTGCAGAACGTGAGTGCCCGTGCCGTGGGGCCCCTGTCTCCGACCATGGTCCAGCATCTCCAGATCCTGCTGGATCACACTGGAAGGCTCCAGCAGCCCCCTGCCCCGCCTGGGACATGTGGAGGTCAGGGCCATGCTGGTTCCTGCTCAGAGCAGGGCGGGCTGTGGGCCCGGTCAGTCCCTGGAGATTGCTGGCCAGCACCCGCCTCCTGGCCTCACCTTCCCAGGAGGGACCTTGGGACAGGCCCAGCTTGTTGGCTGGAGGTGAAGGCCCGGCTCAGGGTGACAGGCAGTCATGGGGTAGTGTCCTAGAGGACAGCCCAGGCTGGCCAGGTACGCTCTATCCATCCTGCAGTACTGTGGCATGGGGCTCGGGGCTCGGGTGCCCCAGGCTCTGTAAAGGGGTGTGAGGTAATGTTTGTGAGCTGTTTCCCCGGCGTCTACTCAAGACCTGAGCTCATCTGAGGTCTCCTCATACCCGGACTTGGCCCGCCCTCCTGAGTGAAGGGCACCGTGGGGGGCATGAAGTCATGGCCGAGAGACATGAGGGACAGACAGCCTGCAGCCACTGGACAGCTCGGCTCCACATCGCCCGTGGTGACCCTGTGGACGCGGCCCGTGGGGAGGACACTGGGTGGTGTGAGTGGCCATGAGGATGTGGCCTGTGCGTGCACATTGTCTGTCCCCAGCACCCGGGGAGGCAAAGGCTGTGTGTCTGGGGACAAGTCACTGGGGAAGGACTTGGAGGATGAACAGACCCAAGTTCAAGGGTCCCTGGTAAGCAAGTGAGTGCCGTGGATGAGACCTGTTCCCACTGACGCCGTGGGAATTGGCAGTCGGAAGCCCCTCAGCCAGGACAGGAAGGGGAGGGTCCGACAGGCTCCTGCGGAAAGCTGAGGGCCCCCTTGTTCAGAAAAGTGCGCCTTCTGTGGTTTCTGACATCTTCCAGTTCAACGGTCTTCACTATAATCTACTTTTTTAGGCTGTTTCCATGACCCTGAAAAGCAGCCTGTACCTATGAACAGTCACCCCCCATCAGTGCCCCTGCACCCCCAAATCTGCTGTCTTTGTTGGGGACACTAGCTTGCACATGCCAGTTTTTTCGCATCTTTACAAACCAGTTGGGCCATTTTCATTTCTGCCAGCCTCTGGGTCATGTTTTGGTGGGGTTTTCCCCCCTATTATTCTCACAATATTTGAAACTTCTTTTGTGAAATCAAGTGGCAAATTTTTTTTTAAAATTTTGTGTGTCTGTACCGTCAAATCAGATCCGACAGGTACAGGAGCAGATTGTCCCTCCTTTTCTGGAGGAGCATCTGGTGGATTCGAACCACATATCTCTGGGATTGCAGTGCAGCTTCTTGCCACTAGGCCACCAGAGCTCCCCTAAATTTATTACTTTTAAAAAACTTGATTGTGATTTTAAGTGAACAGCTCACATACATCAAACAACTGATACACATTGAGTTGGAGCTCACATACATCAAACAACTGATACACGTTGAGTTGGACATTGGTTGCACACGCGTTAAGTTTGACACTGGTTACAGCCTCCAAGTTGTAGCAGCCTGGTGGGCTAGTGTGAGAGGAACTCTGGTGACCGAGTGGATAAGGAATTGTGTGAGATTTGTGGTTGTTACATGCTGTCAAGTCAGAATTAACTCATAGCTCATTCTCCGGGAGTTTCCAGAGGCTGTAAATTGCACAGGAGGAGATTGCCCATCTTTCTCCTATGGAGCTGCTGCTGGATTTGAACTGAGTGCCTTTGGGCTGGTAGTGCGACTCCTGAGTGCCAGGCCAGGAGAGCCTGTGTGTGATTTACAGACTCTGGCACCTGTTGAAGGTGAGCTATGGTGGGTGCAGGTAGCGAGGCAGGAGTGCGCCTCACTTCCTGCGTTTGCCAGGTTTTATGCGTGCTCCTGCATTAATGTGCTCACAGGGATTCGGACGCATCGTGACCCTCGGTCCAGTTTCTGAGGCCGCCAGTCATCAAGGTGGAGACTGCCCGTCTTTGTTCCGCCGAGATGCAAGCCCGTGATTAGCAGTGTAGCCCACTCGAAGCACGGCACCAGAACCTCCTTTCTAGCTCACGTCACCTGCTCTCAGTGCCGTTCAGCTGGAACTGACTCCAGTGACTCGCTGGTCTCCAGCGGGGTTTCTGAGTCTGTAGATGGTACTGAGGAAATGGCCCGTGTTCCCTCCCCAGAGCCGCTGGTGGACTCAGGCCGCTCAGGCGGTGCCACCTGGGGTTATCAGCGGACAGGCACGCTGGACCAGAGTCCAGATGTCCTCCAGACCGTGAGGTGTGTGTAGAGGAGGAGCTCTCCTGGCCTAGTGGGAAGAAGCTGCGCTGCAATCCCGAAGGCAGGCAGTTCAAGTCCACCAGCAGCTCCACGGGAGAAAGATGGACAGTCTCCTCCTGTGCGATTAACTACCTCTGAAAACCCGCCGGAGGGTCAGCTATAGGTCTGTTCCGACTCTACAGTTGTTGTTATGTGCCGTCAGGTTGCCTGTGACTCATAGCGACCCTACATGTCCTACACCTGACTCTGTCCTGTGCCAATCTTATTATCTTTGACACACTTACCCGCTTAACCCCGATCACTGAATCAATCCACCTCATAGAGGGTCTTCCCCTCCTGTGCTGTCCCTCCACCCTCCCAAGCATGATGTCTCTCTCCAAGGACTGGTCCCTCCTTTCAACATGTCCAAAGTATGTCAGGTGAAGCTTCAGAATCCTTGCCTCCAAGGAGCAGCCTGACTTCACCCTCTCCAGGACAAACCTGTTTGTTTCCCTAGCAGTCCATGGTATATTCAATACTCTTCTCCAGCACCACAGCTCAAAGGCACCAATTCACCTTCTATCATCCCTAGTCATTGTCCAGCTCTCTGATGCATAATAAGTGATTACAAAGACCATGGCCTATATCAGGCGTACCTTAGTCTCCAGACTGACATCGTTGCTCTTCAGTACTTTAGAGAGGCTTCTGACAGCAGACTTTCTCAGTGCAATTTGTCTTTTCATTTCCTGGCTGCCAGTACCAAGAATGTTGATTGTAGAGCCAAGAAAACGGAAGCTGTTAACAATCTCAATCTCTACACTACACAATAATAAATATTGTTGGGTGCTATTGCATTGATTACAGCTCATTGTCATCTTATAAGCAGATCTGAGCCTCACCCTGCCCTGCAATGTCCTCACAGGGCTCCAGCCTATTGTCAGTCACTCTCATCAGGTAAGGGACTTTGTCTCTTTCTCTGAGCCTCTACATTTACCAGCATGATGGAGATCTTTTCCCACATGGCTGTGTGTGTATGTGTGACACACACGTACGCACACTCACTGCAGTGTAAGCATAACTTTCACATGCACTAGGGAACAGCACACTCATGTGACTCACTTTATCTCGACCTCCCTTTATTACTGTGTCCTTTATATGGACACTTGTGCTGCTGCAATGACTGAAGTGACCCTCATTGTCCCTGAGGTCAGTCCTGGATGGACCCATCTAGTGTGTGGACTGTATGTTGGCTCGATTCAGTTGGCACCTGGTGCCCAGCATCCGTGCGTTGTGTCTCAGCTCGTGGCTGCTGTTCATGGCGGAGGGTTCACGGTCGAGCGGCCTCCCCTGCACGGAGGGACACTTGTTTGTCTCTTCCTCCAGGGTGGATGCCTGGCTTGTCCTGCCTCCAGGCTGTTTGGAACTTGGTGGTTGGGCTTCTCTTACACATTTGCAGTGGACATGTGTCCCCAGTTCTCTTGACGTGCATGATCTTTCCATTTCAGCTCCTGCTTGGTTGGAGTTCCAGCCCCTACTCTTCAGGGCCGTCTGGCCCTGGTTGGTCATTTCTCAGCCTCCTGGCTGTCCTGGCTGCTGGAGGCCGGCTGTGAGGACCCAGGGGAGGCCACCTGTAAGGACCCAGGGGCCAAGAGGCTGAAAGCACCTGGGAGGGCCCGGAACGGCCCCAGTCCCAGTGTGTGTGCAGGTGGACTTGTTTGCATCACTCGACAGCGGTGGCTTTGCAGTGCACTCTGCAGTCCCTGGAGGGAGCTGGCAAATGCTGGGATTGTACCAGGATTCTCTCAGTCGTCATAGGCTTGTGTCCCTGGGCAGATAGGGACACTGATGTCAAACAGACGTAGAGTCTTCATCTGTGGACATTGTGGTGTGGGCTCTCGAAAGGGGCCTCTGCATACGTGTGTGGCTTGTGCCCCCTGCTGGCTGTCAGCAAAAGTGCGACCATCATTTGCTCACGGGCCCTTCCATTCCATTTACCCCTAAAAAGAGCCTCACTTCCCAGTGTGGTGGCCCTGGTCAGAGACTTCGTGGCTGGGTTATGGTGAGCATCAGTGGAATAGCCACCAGGCAGTGTCTGAGGGCTCTGTCCTGGAGGACAAGGGCCTTCCTGGTGTCCAGGTGAAGAACCAGGCTCAGAGTTAGGTCAGCCCCACTAACCCCCACCCACCTGGGCCCCACAGTGAGAGCTGGTGGACTCCTGGCTTCGGTTAACCCCATGGGCTCTGTCTGGAGTCTGTGTAAGCTTCCTCTGGGGTAGCCCTTGCTTTGTTTTGAGGCCATGCCCACTGACCCCAGATAGAAGGCCTAGCTTCTAGCTATCTTTCCTGGGTGTGAGTGGGGACTCAGTGGGTTCTGATACTCAGACTGATAGAGGTCAGCTGGGATCCTTCACCTGGGCTTGCTGTCTCCTGGCCCTGGGCCTAATGGGCAGTGAGAATGTGGCTGGAAGAGGGAGGCTGGGTGGGAAGGGGGTGGGAACTTTGGGGTTGAGCTGACTTGGGTTTGATTCCAGAGTGCTGTGTCTTTGTTATGTGACTCTGAGCTGCCCGTGCTCCCTGACTGCCCCCTCCCCAAGGAACCAGATTATTTGAGAGAGTAGGGTGAGCACCTCCAATCTCCCTTCTGAGGCCTGGTCATTCTGAGGCCCTGTCCTTCTCCACAGGGCCCAGCCTGCCCTGAGCTGCCCTCCCCGCCCTCAACTGGCTACAGCTCCGCTGGACAAAAGCCCGAGGCTGTCATGCACGCCATGAAGGTAAGGTGGGCTTTACACCCCGGGCCAGTGTGGCATTCCTGGGGTCTGTCTGGCAGGGCTGGGGTATTGAGTGACCGTGGACCATCTGGAGCACCATGGCTTCAGAGCCGTCAGGTGGTGACCAGACGTGGGGTGGACAGCTGCTCAGGTCTCCAAGCCTCTTAACTGCCAGGTACAGGAGGCAGGGAACCCCCTACACACCTGGGAGGCATCACCAGCAGCACCCCAACCTGCCCGTGACAGGACAGCGAGGGAGGAGGGAGGGGCGCAGACTCAGGACATGACAGGCAGGGAGAGTGGAGCTGTGAGCAGAGGCCCGTGGACTTCCTCCCCGACTTGTCAGCGCCCAGCTGCAGGGCCTCATGCTCCGGTAAAGGGGTGGCGTGTGTGGAAGGGCCCGAGTGACCTGCCCCTTGGTCCCTGCAGGTCCTGGAGGTGCATGAGAACCTGGACCGGCAGCTCCAGGACAATTGCGAGGAGGACCTGAGTGAGAAAGAGAAGGCCATCGTCCGCGAGATGTGCAACGTAAGAGAATGTGCCCCAGCCCCGGGCGGGCACCTGGAAGGCCCACGCTGGGTGCTGGGGTGGGGGTGACACTGTGCCCACTTACTCATTAATCCTCTCCAGTGGAGGCTCAGCCCCAGCGTCTCTGCCTGGCCTCTGCAGACCCATCTATCCCTGGAGTGTTAGGCTTGGACTTGACCAAACCTGGGACCCCTCCCCTAGCACTGGCCTTTGTCCCAGCCTCTTTGTCAGCCCCTGGTGACCCCTGGTGGCACAGTAGTTAAATGTTAGGACCAGGGGCCATCCCTGGAGAAAGATGTCCACAGAGATTCACAGCTTACAGGTCACTCTGGGTTTGGAGCTCCCTAGGTCTTCTGGTGTGGCATCCTCAGTGGCTGCCCAGTGCAGACAGCAGTCAGCTGAGGTGCCAGCGAATCCGGGGACCTCTGAGCCCAGGGGTGAGCTCCTGCTACCCCTCCTATTCCCTCACCCCTTTCCGCTTCTGGACCCAGTTGGGGAAGGACACTCCCAGGTTGGTAGGGCTGTGTTCTCGCCCCTCTGCCCAGCAGTGTCCCCTGTGCACTGAGTGGCACCCAGTGTGACCGTGGGTGATGCATGCCTAGTATGCAGCCTTGTTGTCCCCAGTGTCTGTCACTGCTCAGAGCTGGTATCTTCCCAGAGAGGGGACTGGACGCTGACCCCACTCTCTGCTGTCCCCACAGGTGGTCTGGAGGAAGCTGGGGGATGCCGCCAGCTCTAAGCCCTCCATCCGACAGCACCTGTCTGGGAACCAGTTCAAGGGGCCGTTGTAGGTGGGCCCTTCGGACGTGACTGGCTGGCCTGGACACGGGTCTCCTGAGCAGGGCCTCGCCCCTGGCTGCGGCTTTCGATGAGCTGTACATAGCGTGCTGCCCTTCATTGCCAGGCTGCTACCATCTCCCGCCTCTCACGTGCCAGTGACCCGGACGGAGAAACCGGGCACGCACATGTCTCCTCAGCTGGACCCCTCATTCCAGTCACAAGGGCCAGGCTGGGAACTGCACAGCCTCTGTGCCCCAGCCATGGCAAAGGGCAGCTCACCCGGCCTCCGCGATGCCCCTGCCCTCCACTGAGGTCACTGTGAGCCTGGACAGGTGGCCCTGACCCTGTCCACCTGCCATGGCCTACATGCTGGATCCGCTGACATGGCCCAGGACAATGACTGCAGGGCCACCACTGCTGGAGGCCCCTCCCACAGCCTGAAGCCCCGCCCAGGGCCCACCCCCAGGTCCTGTTCTTCTCCGACCAGGCGGCCAGACGGCCTGGAGACAAGCCCCAGAAGAGTTCATGCTGACCCACAGACATCAGTCTGGATGGGGTCGCTGAGCTAGCCTGGCCCCCCGGGGCACTTGTGGACCCAGACCTGCTGTTCCTGGGTCCCAGCGGGCAGTGCAGCAAGGACTGGTCACCCCAGGAGCCCGCCTGGCTCGGCTGTGATTTGCGGGGTGACCTTCAGCAGGTCACAGCCTCCCTGGGGTCTGGTCAGTACTCGGCCTGCGTGGCCTTGAGTGCAGACTGAGGGTTGAGGGTGGCTCCTCCGCTGTCCTGCTGCGTCCCCACTCAGCCTCAGTGTCTTCAGCTGGACAGCGGGTACTGTGGCCCCTCCGTGCTGGGCTCTGGGCTGAGACTCTGTAAATGACCCTGTACAAAGTGCTAGGTGTGACTTTATTACTTGAGTGAGGAAGATAAGGCCCAGAGGAGGATGGTGGTCAGGTGGCACGTTAGGAACCACAAACCACGAGGCCATGGACAGGCTGTCCCGGTGCGTCAGCATGGTGGCTGGCACCATGGGGTCCACGTGCGTGGACGGTCAGCTTTTCTTGCCCATCTCTTCTGCCCCTCGGCTGAGTGCAGAGTACAGGAGGGCCCCCACCCATGTGGACGGGACAGGGCTGAGCCCCTCCATCGTGTCCTCACGGGAAAGGCTGTCACTCACTGGACCCTTGGGCCAGAGCAGGGCGCTGGGAGGGTCTGAGGAAGGTCCGAGGCCGGCAGCCCCAGGGTGGGAGCAGCAAAGGGCCAGGGTTTTGGAAGATTCCCGCCCTCTTGGGCCACGCAGCTAGGGGAACAGAAGCCTTTCCTGGGTCTTATAATCCAAAGAACCCCACAGATGGCCTCAGAGGGACGCGGCTGCACACTGGGTGGGACCCGGGCCAGGAGCTCATGTGAATCATGTTTGGAGAGGGCTGGCCTGGCCACCTCCGAAAATAAGCAATAAGTTAAGGGCTTCCTGCCCCTGCACCGGCCAGGTGAGAACACGGCCCCAGGGACTGGCCCCTGGGGAAAGCCATGAAGGCAGTCTCTGCTGTGGCAGCGCCGCAGGGCGGGGGACTGGCCGAGACCTTCCTGCTTGTGTGCGGCCTGTCCCTATGCCCACCGCTGGCACCCGAGCCACTGCGTCGGTGGCTTCATCTGAGTAGCCGCTGACCAGCCACCTCCACTGTCCTGGGCGCCGGTGGCAGCCCGGCTGGGGAGTCAGGAGCGGGCAGGTGGGGAGGCCCCGCTCAGGGCCCCAGGAGGGGAAGCGAGTTGGTTTCAGGCTTGGCAGTTTCTGACCTTAGGGTCCTCTCCACATGCTCTGGCCCTTGGGCATCAGGTCCCACTGTGATGTACCCCTCAGCGCCCCACTGTGCCCTCAGAACTGAAATCCTTGAAGCACATGCTGTTTCTGGGAGTTCTTAGCTACATAACCAGTGTTGAGCAAGAAAAAAAAGTGACCTTTCCTTTTCTTGAAACTTGAGAGGAAACCAAGTACTACTGATTTTAAGGGTCCGGCACGCGGCGGGAGCTGGAGACTTGTATATTTTTCTTAATCGGGGGTGGGGCTGTGCTGCTTTCTGGAAGCGGCTGGAGTCGGGCTGCGTCCCAAGCCCAGCAGCTACCGTGTCACCTGTGACCTGTAGGTCACTCAAGCCCGTCCCTTGAGAGCAGAGCCCGTTTCTACCTTTTAAACCATTTGGATCTGGGGGGGAAAAAAGAGACCTTTTTGATAGTGTGGTAAAAGCGTTGATTTGAACTATTTTAGTAAAAGGAGTCACAGATAAGATTGTGATAGTGTCTACTTTGAGCTAGATAAATAAAGGCCTCTTTGCGAGCCTCTGTTGGTGCTGTCTTCATCATCTGTGTTTATGTGCGTGTGCGAGCTGCTGGCTCTGTGCGTGTGCGTGTGTGAGCCTCCTCTGGTGCTGGCACATATACAAGCCTCCATCATGCATGGGGGTGTGTGCACGCTCAGGGGCCCTGGGAAACCTGGGTGAGGTGGGCCAGGCCGGAGCCTGGGGTGGGTGGAGCAGGTGCGCGCTCTGTGAAGAGGCCTCTTGACCACGTCCCACCCACCTCAGGACCCGTCCCCTGTGGACATCTGTGCACTGCTCGGGGGGCTGGAGCCCCGGGGACACCGAGGGACCAGTCCCAGGCATCTCCCAGCAGAGTGGTCTCCAGGGGGGCACCGGCATCCTTGAGGCTGCTGTTGGTCCCCCTGCCCCCATGAAGCACAGGGCCGTTTCAGAACAGGTTTTATTTGGACAACTGACTGGAGGAGTCTCATTCAGTAACAAGATGGAATTCACAGTATGTCGTTACATTTACACTTAAAAAATAGATCTCTATGTACAGGCGTATGCGTATTGATGTAAACGGACATGACTTCCAAATACTCGTCCCCATCTCCCTGGAGGGAAGAAGAAAAGAGCCGTCCAAGGAGGCAACCCTTCCAAATGCTTTTAATACAAAGGAATGAAGTACTTATATAAACCAGCTTCTGAACTACAGGGTGTGGGGAGAACGCCACGGAATGAAATGAAGACCCTCTGAGACTGGAAATGAGTTTTCAGGAAAGATAGGCACTGATTTCTAGGACAGCCATCCGCACAGAAGCAAGCTGCGTACGGAGCCCATGGCTGCTGACACCCCTGGTCAGTCA
>NW_006399752.1:32371828-32388628 GCF_000299155.1 Elephantulus edwardii | reverse complement strand
GGAGGGGGGATCTGGACTTTGGGGAGGTCGCTGGTGTCCACGGGGCCTTGCGGCTCGGCCTCACCCAGTGTGGCTGCGAGGGGAGGTTTCCGGTCTGTGGAGGAGAAAAGACCGGAGAGGTCAGTCTGCTGTTCTCAGGGCTGCTCCAGGCAAGCGCTGCCCACTGACCAGGGCCTGGCTGGGGATCCTGCCTGGCAGCGCACGGCCTCCCCTGACCACCTCTGGACATAGTGAGCAGCTGTCACTCGGGGGCAGGTGTCCTTGGACCTCAGTGCTGGCCACTAGCCAGTTGAGCAGGGCCTGGCTGAGCCCTATTCCTTACTCACAACTGAGGGCACCCCGTCCATCACCTGGCCTCCCCACCCACAGCCTGAGGCTGTAGGACATGGAAGCTCCAGTGCCAGTCTGAGCTGGCCAGGTGAATGAAGACGGGGTGGGTGGTGCATCACTTTTCAGGAGTGGACAAGACGTGGCCCGCCCAGGTCACGAGGTGGTGGGGAGTCAGCCCTAACCAGCTGTGGGCTCCACACTGTTCTGCACAGGGCTCAGTCCACGGCCTTCCACAGACCTGCTCTGCTCAAGCCGCTAGTCAGGGCCTATGGTCCACCTAGAAGCTGACCACAGGGGCACAGCATGGAGCTCCAGGAATGTGGACGGGGCACCAGCGTCACCTCCGTCCCCCTCCTAGCAGTGGGCTCCCAGCAGTCGGCAGTGCACTTGTGTTCCCGCTGGGACAGGCTGACGTGCTCTCACAATGCAGACCCCCAGCCCACCTCCTCTTCCCTGACACATGGACACCTCTGCCATTCTTTCTCATTCGTCCTTAGGAAACATACACCTGGATGCACTGACGAGTCCTGCAGTCCTCCCCTCACCCCCACCCACGCGATGTCCAAGGCCCAGACCCGAGCTGGTCTGTCCTCACTTCCTCCTGCATCGCTCATTCCCAGACAGCTTTCGTACCCCAGGCCCCACGCCAGCACCGGGCTTCATGGTGCTCCGTGACCAGCAATAGTCCAGTGAGGTTCAAGGGGGAGAACAATGATCTGGTCCCACCAAGCTCCTAAACCACCATGACTCAACAGAATAGCCCACGGGCACCTGCTATGGCAAGTGAGGGCTGGCCAGGGGCACTGTCCATGCAGTCCAGAAATCTTTAGAATTGCTACATTTTATTTTTATTGTCCCCACCCCCTGGTGAGGTGGGAAAGCTTTCGGCTTGGCTGAGCACCCTTCCAAGTGTCCTCCCCTGACCTACACGCTGTCCAGCCACCCCTGGGCCGAGAGGACAGCCTGACAGGAAGACCCGATCAGAGACATGCTCAGGGACAAGAAGGACTTGCTTTCCTGCAGTGGACTTAAGAGCCACCACGCCTGCACAGCCCACGGTTCCAAGGGGAGGTGGACACAGGGCACCCAGGATACACATGAAGCATCTGGTACATTAAGGTGTCCTCCAAAGACCCTCAGGCGTCAGCCGCCCTGGGACCCTGTCAGCTGTCCCAGGACCCCGGACACAGAGCCAGGTGGCCCTGGGCCAACTCAACACAAGCTTACCTGGAGGGGGATGGGCCGGAGGCAGTGGTGGGTGGGTGGTCTCGAGTTTGGGGATTTTGGGTGGTGGTGGTTCTGCAAGGAGAAAGAGTCTTATTGAGACACGTCTTGTACAGCCCCATGCAGATAAACAAGGTGAGAAGCAAAACACAACCGACTGTTGACTTTCAAAAAACTCAACGTTGAGGACAAGGCTCTAGGGAAACGGCAGCTGGGTCCCCACAGGACCTGGTCCGAGCCAGCCCGTCCGCCAGCTCTCCTCGGATGTGAGCAGAGTGGAGCAACAGCTCAGCCAGTGCTACGCGGGCACAGCGGGCTCTGCTGGCTTAGTGGGGAGGAACTGTGCTGCCAACCCAGAGGTTTGTGGTTCAAATCCACCAGCTGCTCCGTGGGAGAAAGACGGACACTCTCTGGTGGGATTTACTGCCTCTGGAGACCTGCTAGGCGGTCAGCCAGGTGTGTGTTTCAACTCAGTGGTACTCAACAAAGTGACACAGTCCAGGGACAGGCCCCACAAGCCATGGTAATGCCACCAAGCCTGGGTCTTCAGAGGGAGGGCCACCTGACCACCTGTGCCCACCACCTCTCCACCTCTCCTGTGTCATCAAAGTGGCGTCCCACACACAGGCTGACTGTGATGGGCTACGACCCCAAACTCAGCATCGCCAGGGCAGCTCAGCGCCATTTACACCAACGTGTTGCTGGACAAGCCAGACACCCACGCAGGTTGAAGAGGGAAGACATGACATGGCAGGGCACAGAGGACTCGCCGACCGGTTCCAGGTCCACACAGAGGAAACGAAACCGAGAACCAGTGGACCTAGGGTTCTGACCCCCGAGTAAGTAAAACTGCAAATGTGGGAACAGGAACTTACCTGCTGCTTTGCTCTCTTCTTTGGGAGACACTACCTGTTTTAAGAGAGGAATAAACGTTAAACCAGATCCTAGCACCGAGGACAGTCACCCAGATGCCACCAAGGTCACAGACAGGAAGTGTTTGTGCTTGAACTTGACCAGGCAAACCCTGGGACCCACAGGATGCTTCTGTGTCTCGCTTGTTTGCTGGCCGGGGTGCAGGCCTGGGGGACAGCTGCTGCCCTTGCCCTGACTGGCGGGGTCTCAGAGGCTCCTCTGCACACACTCCCCCGATGTGCAGTGTGACCATTGGTCAGGTCTCCTCCAGCGGTTGAGGTCTGCGGGGGCCCCTACCCTCGCCCCCGTTAACCAGGCCCAGCCCGCTCACCACGGCCCGTTTGAGCTGTCTGGGTGGACTGGGCTGCGGAGATGGCTTCTTCGGCGGCTGGGCAGCCTGCTGCTGCTGTTGCTGGGCGGGTGGCTGGCCATCCTTCTGCTGGGGCGGGGGCGGGTCGGGACCCTGGGGGGGCGGTGGCTGTGGCACTTGTGGCACTTGAGGTGAGGGCTGGAGAGACGGGGGCTGCTGCAGCTGGTGGGGGGTGTGGTGAGGCATCTGCTGCTTTCCTTGCGAGTACAGGTCCAGGATCTGGTGGCAGATGTCTGAAGGACAAGTGGCAAGAGGATTACGCGGGCTGGCATTTCAAGAGAGGTACCTATGCCGGATGTCCAGCAGCTGTGGCCGCCAATCCCCACGGTGCACGGCACCCACGTGGGGTCTGGACTCACCAGCACAGCATGCAGGGGCAAAGTGGGGACTGTTAGGAAATGTGGGTCAGTATGGCTGGCTCTGTGGGGGTCCCACTGTCGGGGTTCAGGCTCTTCGGCAGGAACACCCCCCCACTCCCTTAGCCCGGTGTGCCTAGTACCTTCCAGAACGTCAACAGGGACGTCCTGAACGAACTGCTCCCACCACCTCCTGTACATGGGCTTGGCAGTCCACTCCTGAATCTCAAACTTGCACAGGCGTCCTGCCAGGTACATGACCGCGACCGCGATGATCTCAGGCTCCCACTGCAGCGACAAGGTGGTGCACAGACTGCCCCACGGGAAGGGGAGAAGACAGCACCATGCGGTTAGACGCCGGCGTCAGGAGCGGTGCCCGGCACGCACTCGCTCCCCAAACGACAGTTTTATGTTGTCTTATCCAAACGTGATCGAGCATATCACATTAAAATGAAGAAACAAAGTTTTTGTTAAGACCAAGAGTCCACTGGCATCAGGGAAAGCCTGACCCACAGGGCCCTGATGTCTAATTTCTGAAGCTATAAATCTTTACAGGAGAAGAATGCCCATCTTTCTCCCCAGAGTGGCTGATGGATTTAAGGTGCCCACCTGTGGTTAGCCGCCTGTTATGTTTGGTTTTCTAAAGGTACCAAAATAAGTTATCAATTTGTGCCTCAACGAATCCAGAATACTAGCACCTTTACAAACTGCTGTCATGAAATACAAATGGAAACAGCTATTTTTTAAACTGTTACAACCTAAAACTCAACTCTTCCTTGAAATGGTACCTCCCGGGAGATCACACACCATGTAAGCAGGCTGGAGGTGTGCTCGGATGGCAGGAGCGGGGGCCTGCAGTGTGCCGCCTGAGTTCTGGCCCCGACTGTGGGCCTCCGGGTCCCTGGACTCTCAGGACAGACGTGCTCTCTCACCAGTATGGGGGAGTCACATCTCCAGCCTCCCTCCCACATGAGGGTGGTCTGCTGGAGCAGAAAGCAGCCCTGGGCCTGGTCATCAGGCCCCAAGAGAAGGTCTAGAAGGGACTATTTTAAAGACAGTATAATTAAGTCAGCATTTCAATAAGCCTACCTGTCGTTTACAAATGTCCATGCCATTTGAACCAACTTCTGAATTTTATTTTTATCACCTAAAATGTGGAAGGGAAAAGGTAAATTAATAGTAATACAGAGAAAAAGAAAAGAAACATCTCCTATGTGTACCAAGTACTTGCTCCATGTCTCCTGGGTGCTGAGGGCCCCTCACTGCACTTGCCCTGACCAGGGTCGGACCTGCTGCTGTCCATTCCCCACGTGACCCAAGCTAAGCCACCACTTACAGGAAATCAGGCTCCAGGCAGACTTTATTAGGCTATTTAAAAAATCCTGACTCATGTGCCTGCCTCCTGTCACTTGGCAACCAGCTGACAGGAGTGTCTGTGCATATAGGGCAGCAGTGTAAGGTAGCGAGGCCGTGTCCAGCAAGCTGCCCTGTGGGGACGCCATCCAGACGCCACACCTGTCAGCGGGCTGTCAGGACCCCAGCTCCCAGCGTGACCCTTCTCTCCATACTCTTTCTCCTTACCTTTGAGCTGCTTTGCATATCTGAGGAGAAACTGGTACGGATGCTCCACCTGCAGATCAAACTTGATGGTCTGCAGCAGAATCCTCTCCAGGACCATCACTTCTTCCTTCAAACAGAGGAACCGACGCTTTACTGGAAATGCTGCCTGATCAAAAGCAAAACACCTCCCTACATTCGCCCTCATGTGTGTCCCCCCCAGGCCTTTCACTGATCTATCTATTAGATCAAAGGGAATTCATACGTGGGAGGGTCGTTCCATGAATCTACTTAAAAAAACCCTATTTCTTCCCTTTGCTTGTTTTTTTCCTTACCTGAATTTTAGTATTACTTTACTTGGGACCATTCAGAAAAAGGAAAAGCTGCCAGGGCTCTGAGGACTCACTGAATTTACAGAAAAGATGCCTTTTGGGCTTCAGTATTTTCCAAGTTTTTAACGTCTGTGGTCACGTGGTTTCTGACCTCTCTGCTGCTGGAAGTGGCCTCCCCTCTGGCTGCCTGTGATGTCCCTGCGTGCCCCTAGCACTCAGGCACCTTCGGGCACATGTGGAGCTTGGATGAGGATGTCAGTTCCATGGCTGCAGAGAAGGAAAGGCTTTGCGAAGAATTTCAAGTCCATCACTAATGGCTGAAGGAGCCCCCGAGCTCCGGTCTGGGCAGAGTCCACGGAGCTGCCTGGCCTCCAGGGAGCAGAGTGTTGCCACCCAGAACGCTGAACAGTTCTGGCGAGTATTATCCTTTTGACATTGTGAGGCTCAGGCTTCTCCATCCTGGTTTCCCAAGCGTTTTGGTATCAAAGTGTTTTAAACTCTTCAAAACATCAACAATCTGAAAAATTCAGCTAACTTTATTATTTCGGTGTTTTGACATGTTTTTGCCACTACCAGTTTCCCAGAAGCTTCAATCAGTTCTTCTAAATTTAGAAATCTCTTCCAACCAAATGTGCCTACTGGCTTCCAGGAAGCCAGCTTGATGGATGCTCCGAGGGCCCGGGGCTGCGTGTAAAGGGCACCCCTCAGGGGAGCCAGCCTGTCAGATGCTCCGAGGGCTGGATCTGCGTGTAAAGCCCATCCTTAAGGGAAGTCAATCTGTGTCGGATCTTAATCGAGGAAGACCCCTCGCGGAGGTCAGCCTGTGCTGGACGCTGTGAAGGGACCTGCTGTGTGGGAAGGGCACGTCTCACGGAGGTCAGCCTGTGCTGGACGCTGTGAGGGGGCCCACTGTGTGGGAAGGGCATGCTTCATGGAGGTCAGCCTGTGCTGGACGCTGTGAGGGGACCTGCTGTGTGGGAAGGGCACGTCTCATGGAGGTCAGCCTGTGGAACCAGTTGCGGTGTGCCTGCTGCAGTCTTTCCCAGCACCTTGAAATGATCCTGTAGCGAATGATTACAGGTCACACTCAAGAAGCTTACTCACAGCACTATCTGTCCCCTGCGAGTCACAGGAGCAAAGACCACACTTGTTCTGCCAACTGTTTTACAGTGAGTGCCACACAGGGCTGAACCAAGTGCTGTTAGACACACAGCAGACTGACATTCTGAAAGAAAACAGAGCAACCAGCTAAGGCAAATCTGTGCTGGCTGCACAGTCAGCATGGCGCCCGGGGTGGCTGCCTGTCTCCCTGCCAAGGAGCACACTCACCATGACAGCACCGGGGCTCTAATCCCCGCTCCCTATTTAAGTCTCTGTTGTGCCTAATGAAGAGGGTGGGGACTGGGCCCTGCCCAAAGGGCCCTATCGGGATGGCCACGCCACTGTGCCTGGACCCGATGATGACACAGGAGGGTCACAGGAGAGAGGCCTCTCCCACAGCTCCTGGTGCTCACTGACCACCTTCTTTCTCCAAGTGAACTGTCCACACCGCACACACGGCCCTCTGCTCTGTGACGTGACCTGCCCATGGGCACTGACGGTATTTCTAGAGTTGCAGGGTTTTAACTGCTATTAATATGCATTCCTGGGGGGGGGGAGAAGAACGAACTGGGGAGGAGGGTAGCGAAAACAGTGCAACAATGAATGAATGAGAACCCCAAATCTCTGTAAATGTTCATTAAAATGAATAAAATTTAATAATAATTAAAAAAAACAGTGCATTCCTAATGGCTCAGCACTTTATGAACAGGTAAGTGGAACACTGGGTTTGTACTGCAGGTCAGGAGGGAATTAGGCTGACCCCGGGAAGCCCTCACTGCTCACACCTGGTGCCTAACAGAGCCTTCCTGGCAGAGACGGAGCTCTGATGGCACAGTCCGTACGTATGGGCTGTTCACCCATAAGTGAACTTCTTTGACGGTTCCCATCTACCAGCTGCTCCATAAGAGAAGGATGGCAGTCTCCTCCCATGTGGTTCGTCTGTTGTGTCCTGTTGAGTTGGAACCGACTGACAGCTGACCCTCCGGCAGGTTTTCAGAGGCAGTTAATTGCCTGGGAGGAGAAGGCCCATCTTCCTGCTGCATGGCAGCTGGTGGCTTTGAACTGCGTGTCTTCGGGATTACAGTGTAGTTTCTTACCACTTGGCCACCAGAGCTCCCTCGCACGTCGATGACCACCTCTGAAACCCGCTGAAGGGTCAGCTCTGAGTATGCTCTGACCTGACAGTGGTGTAAGTGGCAGAGAGGACGACTACAGGCGGCAGTACAGGCCAGTTAAGAAAAGCACAGGCTGAGACAGAGGGCGCTGGCTGCACGGCAGTCAGGGCGGCTGCGCTGTGGGTTCTGGGTCCTCGACCACAACACTCTCCTAACCTGCCGACTGTCTGCCACCTGCAGGGAGCGGTTCTGTGGTGACCAATAATCCACCCAGTTTTGCCCGTGAGGGGGGTGGTGCTATATGGTAGCCAGGAGCCCTGGTTGCACCATGGTTAAGCACCTGGCTGCAGGCCGAAGGTGGGTGGTCTGAACCCATCAGACACTCTGTGGGAGAAACAGCTAGGATGCTGCTCCCTAGAGAGGACCACTCAGGAGACGCCCCTGGGTGGGGTTTCTGAGAGCTGGAGTCATCTCGACAGCACCAACACAACGAGGGCATCCATGGGCCTGCAGTGTGGTAGCCGTGGTGCACACTGAAGGCCCCTGGGGCCGACACCGGAGGAGAGAAGGGACGGATGGATGGATGACCTACATCCTGAAATGCACCTTCCTGTTCCACCCTCTCAGAACACGGCTCGGCACACTGCCTTGCCCTGCACGGTGGAGACCATGCTGTCTTCCCTCTGCTCTTACAGAAGATCAGACTTTCTACAAGAGGCACCGGGACCGGCAGACACAGGGGCCTCCGTCACCACTACCAGGTGGTGTCACGGTGAGAAAGAGGAGATAGTTACCTTTGGGTCGTCTCCAAACTGGCCAAACTGCACATCATTTAACAGACTGCGGGCGGTTTTGATGATATCTTTACATTTTTTTGGTGTTTCTTCTACTTTCCCAGCGAGAAAGAGACAACAGGCTCCTGTCACCTGAAACAGGGAGAAAAGGTCCTAAGGTCAAGTTCTCCAAGGCTACCAGACTCAGGGCCAGGGCTGGTGGCCATCACACAAGCCTGGCCTCTCAGGGCACACCGTGCTTCCTCAGTCATGCTGGAGGAATGCCAGGATGTGTGCCAGGAACACAAAAACCATTTGGACATGGCCTCCAGACCCAAGGTCCTCAAGCTAGTGAGGAACACATGGACACACAACACGGTGACCTCTCAGCACACGGACACAGAATGTGCCTTCCACGCGTAATCCTGCAGTCAAGTCACTGCTTACCTACTGATGTTACAGTTCTCACCTGACTACCCTTCTGCCCTGGTCCCTCCTTCCCTACCTGGGGGACAGGCATCCAAGTGTGTCAGCCTTCTGACACACGCCATGCTTCCAAGGCCGCAGCCTGGTCAGCACACCTCATCTTTCATCTAGTCAAGGCTGCAGGCCTGGCTAGAACAATCTCAGTTCTCTTCTAACCAAGGCTGCAGACAGGCCAGCATGTCTTGGTTGGTGTCCCCTCCCGGGTCCTAACCCCGAATGCTTCTCTCCTCACTGCATTTTTCCTAGAACCAAAATTCAACCACTGTTTTGTACACATTCCACAGCCTACTGCAGACTGGCTCAATCTTCCCCAGAGCTAAGACAGACCCAGCCAAGGGGAAGAAAGCTGCTGCCTTCAAGTGCATGTTCTACGAGGAGCTAGAGTGAATCTGACATACTCAATCTCTAACCAACCTGCTGTCATCACTTTACTAGATTTATCAATCATAAGCTCACATTTATATTGGCAAAAAAAACAAGTAAACTTTTAAACCAAAGTACAACAAGGATTATGGCTCTACTAGCCTACATTTAATAAAAACCCCCAAAATCTGATGTGTCTTTCTGGGGAATAGCCTCTCCTAGCAACATGACTCAAGTATCTAAGACGAAGCTTTATCACCTTCACCTCCAAGAAGCATATTCTTCCAAGATAGCCTGGTTTGCTCTTTTGATTGGGAGTCCACGGGATATTCAGTACTCTTCTCCAACACCACCGTTCAAAACTATCAATTCTTCTTTTGTTGTCTTTATTCACTGTCCAGTGTTTGGATGCACAGCAAGCAATCAGAAAGAACACATCAGGGGCACCTTAGTCCCCAAGCTGACATTACTGCTCCTCAATAATTTGGAGAGGTCTCTACTGTAGACTTTCCCGGTGTACTATGTCTTCTGGTACCAAGGGTGTTGACTGTGAATCAAAGTAGGATGAAATTGTTCATGACTTCGTAATTTGCTCAGCATATAGACTGAATAAGTATGGAGAGAGAATATAACCCTTCTTAATTCTAAACCATGTCGCGTTCCCCTGCTCTGTTCACACAACAGCCTCTTGGTCTAGGTTCACAATCCACATGGTCAGTTAAGTACAAACATTCTTCTGGTATTCTGTGCTTTTAGTCAGGACCCGTCTGACATCACCAGTGACATCCCTGGGGCTACAACCTCTCTGGAGCCTCGCCTGACCTTCTGGCAGTTCCCTATCTATGCACTGTTCTGTTTCTGAATGATCCTCAGTAGTATTTTGCTTGCATGTGGTATTCATGATATTGTTTGATAATTTCCACATTTTGTTGGATCACCTTTCTTGGGAATGAGAATAAACATGAACCTCTGCTAGTCAGTTGACCATAGTTGTCCTCCAAATTTCCTGGAATAGACTGGTGGTGAGTGCATACAAGGCTGCATCTGTTGGTTGAAACATGTTGGTTGGTTTCCTGGGGCTTTATTTTTTGCAAATGTCTTCAATTTCCTCCTTTATTATCACTGGCTCCTGCTATATGGTACTTTCTGAAATTTTTCAGTGTCAGTCAGTTCTTTTTGGGACAGTGATTCTGTGTATTCCCTCCATCTTCTTTTGATGTTTTCTAGATCAAACATACAGACCTAATAAATAGAATTATGATAATAAAACAGAAATACTTACATATCTTGGGAATTGCTTGAAGGAATGAAACATGTAGAAGCGATGAAAATAAATTATTCCAGTTGCCAGGGTATCATAGTGTCTGTTGATTCGGTTAAGGAATTCAGTCGGGAATTTTCACAGGTTATAGCGTCAGTTAAATGTTGAAAACCAATGAAAACAAATACTACCACCAAGTGCAAGGCAAAGTGAACACACAGGCTGGCTGAGCGGCTGTCAGGACCAGGCTCGGCACGCATGACCAGCCCGCGGGGGCCTGTATGGGTGCCGACTTCCCTCACAGGTGGTCATGGGCCCCACAGTGAAGTCTACCAAGTCAAATGACAAGGAACAGACAAACCCCCGAAGAGCCAAGCAAACCAGAAACAATATTTTCGACAGGCACTTTTCTCCTGTGCAATTTACTGCCTCTGAAAACCTGCTAGAAGATCAGCTGGGATTCAGCTCTGACTCAGGGGTACGCAATAATAGCCGTTTTGGGGAACTCTGGTGAGCAATCTGCTGTGCAATTTGTTGTTGCTGTGTACCGTGGAACTGGAACCAAGACACAGCTCACCCCCTGGCGAGTTCTCAGAGGCAGTTAATTGCATGGGAGGAGACTGCCCATCCTTTTCCTGTGGAGCAGCTGGTGGTCTCGAACCATGTTCCTTGGGGATTGCGGCACAGCTTCTTGCCACTAGGCCATAGGAGCTCCTGTGCAATTCACTATCACTGAAAACCTGCTGGAGGCTCAGCTATGGGTCGATTCTGACTCTATGGAACTCAGTGACACTAGTTATTTTAGTGAAGAAATTACTGTGCATTTTGCCCACACTATCTAATAGGAAGGGTTGGCTGGGGGCAGTGCCTGTGCCAAGCATGGACGCCACGGAGGATCAGGATACAGCCCCAAACGCGTGCCCACGTCAAAGATGAAGCGTGCCCCCTCCCGGCGGTAGCGGGCCTCAGTGGCAGGGTCGAGTCCTTCGAGCTGTGAGGGTGTGTGTGCCAAGTCCTTCTTATCCCAGTACCAGCATGGTTTCGTGTGGTCCAGGTTTGCGGAAGTTACTGAGGGGCTTGAATTTTCCTTATTCTCCTTCATTTATTGAGGTAGATTTGTTCTTTCCAAAGTGTTATCTGAAAATGGTAGAATCCTGAGAAAGACAAATGCAAAATTAGAACAGGATTCCTGACATGACAAGCAGTCTACAGCTGTGAGCTGACTTGGGATCAAAACTTCACACAGACACGAAACTCGTGGTTGAGTCAAGGCCGGCTGGTGCTCAAAGCTCACCTCGCTGAGCCACACCATCATCTGTCCCAAATCTCACTGTGTATTCAAAGAAGAGCATTTCTCCTTCCCTCCTTGAAATGCGTTAAACCTAAACAAGAATTTGGAAGAATCAGCTATTCCTACTTTCCTCTCTGCCTTCCTTCACTCCGCACGCAGACCCCTATGTCGGCGTAGATACGCTCTTCAGTAAAACCCAAGTGCCCATCTGCCAGCCCAAATTCAGACTCACTGTGGTTGAGTTGTTCCTGCCTCAGACCTGCAGGACGGAACAGAAACCTTCCTGGGGTGCCGGAGCTGCCATCTTTATGGAAGCAGATCCCCCATCTTTTTCCCACAGACCATCTGTGGGCTTCAAGCTTTCGGTTGGCAGACGAGGCCTTAACAACCACTGTGCAGCTGCTGTTACGGGTTGTCCAGCTAGAAGTGACTCACAGCTGAACCTCCACTGGGTTTTCAGCGGCTGTAAATCGCACAAAAGGAGACTGCCCACATATTCTCCTGTGGAGCTGCTGATGGATTATTCCAATCACATGCTTTCAGGTGGGCAGGGCAACTCCTTACCCACCAGAACTCCTTTGTCCTATACAAATCCTGTATCTTGCCAGTGCACTACTCTCACCCGGAGAGGCCAGGGAGAAGCAGATGACCCCATACACCGCTGCACCTAAAAGCAGGAACACTCTTATAATAAAGATGATAGTGAGTTCCTCGCCACCACTGCCTTCTAAGGGAACCAGGGCTTCCTGCAAACACTCCCGATTCCAGTCTGGGGCAGGTGCGTACCTGGGATGTACACAGACTACCCCCACATGCTCATCAAAAGGACATAGGACCAGCGTGATGGCACCCCACTGGGAAAATTCAATGCAACTCAAATAGTAAAGAGAAAAAGCACGTGATTGGTCACAAACAGTGGGTCTAGCACCCATGAGATCATGGTAAGCACAAAGAAAAAGCAATCCGCTTTGCTGGTGATACAAAAGGTCGAAGTAAAATTTATATCATCTTTCAGAAATGTGCTTTCGATAGATTATTTTACCATAATATCACACTTTGAACATTTAAACTATCAGCTATGGAAAGCATTTGGCTTCTAATCCAAAAGTCTCCAGTTTGGACCCACCAGCTGCTCTGTGGGAGACAGTCTGCTTCTGTAAAGACTGCAGCCTTGAAAACAGACAGCTCTAGTTCTCGTCTGTTCTACAGAGTCACTGTGAGCTGCACACTGTGAGGGGACAATGCTGCGTTCGGGTTTTAGGTATTAGTTCACTCTCATTTAGTACAGAAATTCCTTCTTAATAGCACCATCTGGATGCTCATGACCCTTGGCCACTTTCACTGTCCTGCCACCAAGCCAATTCTGTCCACAGCATGGAAGGACACCACCCATGTCTCCCCAACAGAGCCACTGGTCCATTCTACTCAGAGCTGCTGCTGCGTTAGCACTGAAACCCCGACAGCAGTACAGCTCACACAGTTTTTCAAGATTCCTCTTAAACATTAGCAATCAAACTGGAAACCAATACTCTTGATGCGATCTTCACAGTGCAGGAGAGGCGAGAGATTACTAATATCCCTTAGCACATCCACTGTGTGTCTGGTGAGCTGCAGGATCCCTCCAAGCTGTGTGTTTGTATGCTCACAATTTATCACTGAGAGAATAAAGCCAAAGACACAAAAGCAACTGGCCTAATCCTGAACTAGTCCCTGAGAGGCACACTCTACCCATCTGGACATTGTCTACTGCTGTAAGCAGGCCATTATGTCCGGGAACTTTTGTCAAGTCAGGTCTTCATCTCAAACACAGACATGATTTTACAAATGTAAGCATCTGATCAGGATGTGGATCCCCAGTGTCTAGCATGCTAGCTAACGATGACTACACTGAGTAGACTCACTGATGCGAAACGCGTGCCTCTGGTAACTCCTGGTTAGCAACATGCTTACCGAACATGGCACCGGAGCGCCTTTCCTCTTAGACCCTTAAAGCTGGTAATAAACCTCTCCATCCCCTAAGGAACCCCACCGTTAGGATAAGGGCAAAGCCCTGGGGCACTCCCTATGGACCACCCTCCTGGACACCGTCAATAGTTTTTGTTGGTGGTGCTGTGAGCTGGAACCAACCCATTGCTGACCCTCCGGTGGCTTTTCAGAGGCAGTTAACCCGACTGGAGGAGGTGGCCCAGCCTTCTTCCAAAGAGCAGCAGCTGGTGGATTTGAACTGCGTGCCTTTGGGATTGCGGCGTGGCTTCTTGCCACTAGAGCTTCCTCGTCCTTGTTAGATGTCTTCAAGTCAGCTGAAACCCTCCCTAATTCTGTGCCACCCTTACATCTCTGCTGTGCTTAATTAAACCCATCACTGCGGCCACTGTGTGAATTCATTTTGTTGAGGGTCTGGGTAATCCGAATGGCTGTAAATCCATTCAACTAAATCTTACCTAATGCACACTTCCTCTTCTGCCTAGGAAGAGAGATTATGCCCAGGGATCTAAGGACACGTCAACCTGCTCAGCCATTTCCCATCTATCTCCCTGTCAGGAAACTCATCATAAAGGGAAGTCAGATCTGTGCTGTTTTCTTTTCTTCTTTCTCTCCTTTCCCAAGTACGCACTGGCTCCATCTCTGCTCTCCCAGTAAGAGTCTAAAATAGATTATTGATAAATTCTAGCATTCATACCAATCTGATTGCTTGTGGTGAGAAGAGCGACATTTTCAAGTCTCCCGTCTTTTATCTTTATACTTTAAGGGTTCCTCAAAAGCTATCAATGATAATTTTGCCATCTTATCTGCAAGCATTTTGTTTGGTACATATTCCATGTGAATTAACTCAGATTTTTTTTTTTTATTAATAATCTTTAAACTCTGTCCTAGCTGGCTTTTTAGAGAAAACATTTTCCTTTCTCCTACAAACTTGGTAATTTCATTGTTCTCAAACACAATGTCTTGAAATGAACTAAGTTATGACACAGACCAGAATACTGAACTCTTAAAAATACGATAATTTTGTCATTAGAAATGACACTTAAATGTAAGAAGTTCACTTGTTGTTGTTGACTGCTATGGAGTCGAAGTTGACTCACAGCGACTCTATGAACTCCACAGCTATTGTTACTCCAAGTTCATATAGTTTCCAGAGGCATGTGGTGTAGGAGGGCTTGCAGTACTAATTAAAATTTTCTTTGTGGTAGTAATACTATTTTTAAAATGAAGTGATGATCTATGTAGAAATCAATGAACATGTGTGAATTATTCATTAAATTATAATAAAAACTAGATTAAAGAAAACCTAGCATGAAATTGCCAGTGGCCATCACTTTGAAGAAAACAATCCTGGCTAACATTCATTTACAGTCACGGTAATTTCACAGCCAAGCATCCCAAGTCCACTGGAGTTATTAAGTGAAATGCTGACCAATGTCACCACTGCTGCCACCAACTCTCCATCCATTCATCGAGCGGCAATAAACCCACTGTTGTGCAGTCGGTTCCAACTCCTGGCGACCCTACAGGACAGAGGCTTGTAGGGTTTCCAAGGCTGTAATCTATGGGGCGTCGGAATTAGTGAGCTTGGCTCAGGATGGGGAAGGGTTCAGAGCTGCTGCACATAGGGTAGCTATGCATCGCAGGCGACTCAACCAGTAACATTCTACGACAGATCTGGAAGCATCCACTTCCTAAAGTACTTGCCTCTGGACACTCTATGAACTTTGATAAATGCCCATAGTTGTAGAGTGGCTTTAGGCCTTTTGTTCAGAGGGTCGCTATCAACAACTCTAAGGACGCAGACCCCGCAACTCTAAGGACGCAGACCCCGCGCAGCAGTGGGTTCGGCACTGCTGACCATGTGGTCCTCAGGACAACGTGTCAACCAGAGCGCCAGCAGAGCCCAGTGTATTCTAGAAACCAGGTATACCGTTCTGGGGGTGGGGGACACACCTTTCTAGGAACAGACTCCTCTCCCCGCAGAGTCGTCCTACTAGGACCGCTGATCACCCAGGCCCTTCCGTTGGCGTGAGGACGGCGGCCGATCGCCTCTAAGGAGCGACGTGGACAGCACACCACCGGTCCCCAGCCTGCGTGACAGGCACGGAAGGCCACCCTCAAGGAACCGATCTAATGGTTTAAACAGAGCCTGGACAACCTCTGGACCTCGTCTCCAACTTCCCAAAGAAGCGCAACTCGGCTAAACTGGACAGTGGACTGTATCGATCAACCTCGGGACAGCGGACGCACATCCACCCTCCAGTGCTGGCCCCAGCACGTCAGTGGGCCCTTCAGCTTGCAAGCCAGGGAGCCCAGGCCCCGGAGCCGATCCCGGAGCCGACCTCGGAGCGGATCCCCGGAGCCGACCCCGGAGCGGATCCCGGAGCCGACCCCGGAGCAGGCCCCTGAGCCGCAGGCCTAACCAAGACCCACACGCCTCCGAACTGAAAGCACCGAGAGCCGCCGGCGCCCGCGCTGCTAGAGCCCGCCGGACCCTTTTGGTCGCCCACTAGGAAGGAAGTCGGGGATGCCCGCTGCCCCTCGCGGTGAAAGCCGTGAGCTGGCCCAGCGTCCAGCTGCGGCCCCCTGCCCCGTTCCTGCGCGCAGACCCTCGCTCGAAGCCCGCCCCGCACCCCCGTCGCCCGCTAACTTCCATCGGCACCGCGGGGCAGCGGAAGGAGGCAGGACCCAGGAGGAGACACTCTGCCCGGGGACAGCAACGATCGCCCGTACCCGACTCTGACCTCCAGATCCGCGGGAGGGGGCGGCGCAGCCGGCGGTCGGTGGTTCACTCACCCCTCGCTTCAGGCAAGCTCCTTAGCGACGTCTCTCCTTGCCGACAGCCGCCATCTTGGACACGGAATGTCGGCCGCCTTACGTCATCACGCTGCGTCAGCGACGGGAAACAAGCGACTGGCGTGTTGGCCAATCAGGAGAAAGCACAGCTCTGGATAAAACGAGGAAGAGCGCTGCTGTGACTGAGACCGGGGGGAAGGAGCAGTGAAAAGGGCCGGCCCCTGGCCCCGCCCCCTGGAGGAGGGGATTAGGGAGCAACCGAACCTGCTAACGGAACTCGGCTCGGGGAGGCGGGGCCTAGAGCATGCACTGTCCAATCAGAGTTTGGGCGTGGATGCGGCCCAGCCAATGACGGCGTCGAAGCTGGCGGGGCTCAGCCGGCCGCTCTCGCCCGGCAACTCAGAGGGCCAATGGCTGGGGAGGAACGAGGACGGAAGCCCGTCTGGGCAGGGGGCGGGGCTGCATGTGGGACGCACCATGCGTCGGAGCACTGGACCAATGAGCGGCGGCGGCGGCGTTCTGGGGGCGGGGCGCCGGGGGCGGGCGG
>NW_006399752.1:32360687-32370565 GCF_000299155.1 Elephantulus edwardii | reverse complement strand
AGCCCATGGGAGACCCCAGCCCATTGGGGACATGTGCCCATTGGTGACCCCGGCCCATCGGGACTGAGCCCATGGAGGACCTGGGCCCTTTGGAGACCTGCGTCCATCCCCACCCATCGGGGATGTGTGCCGTTGCTGGGGGCCTGGCCAGTGCTGCCTAGCTCAGAATGAGTCTTCCAAACCCAGAAACTTCTAGAAAGTGTGCTGCCAGCTTGGTTGGCTTTACGAACCCCCAGAACCTTCATCTTTCAAGGAGGGCCCTCCCTGCCCATAGCTGGATCCAGGCTGTCCTGAGTGCCACAGCCCAGCACTGCCCACTGGAAGCTTGGACAAGCCGTCTGCAATGTGTGTTTCTTCTTAAAAAGGAGCCCGTTGGAGTCCACGGCACCTGACAAGTGACTGTGTTTGAAAATGGAACTGACCGTGGAGAAGCTTACTTGCTCCTAGAAGGAGATACATCAGATTCAAGAATATTTTAGGATAGAAGCGGCTTTCCTCTCTGCTCATGAAGGCTGCCAACTATCACCTGGCCCACTCCAGCAAACCCCCCCAACAGCAGCCCTGCCTTACCTGTCAGTCTTCACACACACACTCTCCCCCAGCCTTCCTGCCTGTAAGGGCCACCCCACACTGCACTCCCCCTCCAACAGCAGCCCTGCCTTACCCAACAGTCCCAGGGCCCACCCACACACGCTCCCCTACCCCCAGCAGCCCTGCCTTACCTCTAAGTCCTAGCAGTGACCACTGTGGCTGATAGTTGGGTCACACTCCAACAACTTACCCAAAACTTTTATTTGGCCCAAGGAAGATTGCCAGGCGAGTTCTCAAAAAGAACTTTATTGGTTATCCTGCCCGCCCCTCCTCTCAGTCTGTGTATTCAAGATTGAAAGTTAATATTTGAAACTCTGATCTGAATGAGAAAGACAGTGACTTCTAGCAGCGCCCCCCCCCCCCCAAGTAGAAATGATGTGAGGTTTGGCCTTATAGTGCATTGTCTCTGTGCGCTGTGGGAGGTTTTCCCAGTCTCTTCAGTAAGAGTACAGAAAAGTGGCCAGTGCTCCAGGGCTTGGGGAACAAAACTGTGTGTGAGCCATGTGATTGCTTGGGTGTTTGGACGACCTGATTAAACCTTGGCTTTAGAAACCACTGGGAAACAAGAAAAATTTGAAGTTTGTACTCAGATATTCTTGTCTTTGTGAACTTTGAGCGCTGAGGAAAGGTTTTGGTCTTGAAAAGCCCGATGAAAGGTCCAGACTAGAAGCCATGCTTGCTTGTGGGGAAGGGTGCAGATACTTGGAGGGAAGCGTCAGGGTTAGCAGCCGGAGTGTGCCTGTGCAGTAAAGGCTTAAAACCTCTTTGCTGACGGGTTGGAGCTGACTTACAGCTGACCCTCCACCAGGTTTTCAGAGGCGATAAAACGCACAGGAGGAGATTGTCCATCCTTCTCCCACAGAGCAGCTGGTGGATTCAAACTGCTTGCCATTGTGTGGTCAGTGCAACTCCATAGCACCGAGCCACCAGAACTCTCGCTCATTAGGAGATGATTACTGAGTTTGATGAAAATCAGGGACGTGTGTGCTCTGAGGTCGGGCAGAGGGGAAATCTTACAACTACAAGCAGGTCTTTGAAGGTCAAGGAACCTGGTGATTCTTTTGATGGTTAAGTGCTTTACTGCTCACTGGAGTTTTGGTAGTTCAAATCCATCAGCCGCTTCTACGGAGAAAAGCCTTGGACAAACTACTCCTGCAGAAGATTTCCACTTCCAGGTCGGCCCTGCCTGGTAGCGGATTCTGACTCATGGCTGCCCCGCGTTGGGTCTCCGAAGCACTAAGTCTTTGTGGGAGGAGACTGCTCATCTTTGTGCTGGTTGTTGCTAGCTGCTGCCTGTCCCCCCAGGAAACTCGAGAGCAGCCAGCTCTGCCTGCTGGGTTCCTGTGAATTAGAGTCGACTCAGTGACACGCAGCAGCATATGCAGTCTATCCAGGACTGCTGAATTCTTTTCCACTAGATGTCCGTTCACTCGGTGGCTTTCCCAGCCTCAGAATGCCCACACTACATTGTCTCATCATCGTTCACTGAAGTAGCGTTTAGAATTGTAGCTGCTGCCGCATCTTTTTTGTGTGTGCTTTGGTGAGTACCGCTCGATGGGAGGGTTTCCTCTTTAGTCACGTGGCTGCCATTCCCTGGCTCCTTTCACCTCGCTTTGGAGTGGAAAGAAAAGTGTCAGCTGGGTCCCCTCCGCTTGGATGGAGGCACTGGGAGTGACTTGACTTTGTTTCCTCCAACTGGAGTTTAGGGGTCATTTAGTGCTGTGGTTCCTGGGTGGCACAGATGTGCTTGGCTACTAACTAACCAGAAAAGTTTGCATTTTCCCGGTGGTGCAGAGGGGGAAAGGCTTGGTGATTTACTTCTGGAAGGCCGCTGCCATTGAAAACTCTGTGAGGCCACCTTTACTATGACACTCGGGGCCACCATGAGTGGGAAGCACCAAGATGACAGCAGGTTTGGTTTGGCCTTTGCTGCAATCTCAAAGGCATGCAGTTCAAATCTACCAGTGTTTCTGTGGGAGAAGGACGGCAGTCTCCTCCAGTATGAATTGCTGCCTCTGAAAATCCACTGGAGGCTCAGCTGTGGGTTGGTTCAGACCTGTCGGCACACAAGAACTAAGGTGTTAAATATGCCACGTGACTGTGGCCGTGCTTGTACAACTTCGGAAGTTGTGGGCAGTTTATCTTCTCAGCTACCATTCTATTTGGGACTCTTCCCCCATTTTTTTCAATCAAGGAAGAAGATTTTTATTTGCTCTATATCTTTTCTCATTTTGCTGTAGTCACAAATGTTGATCTTGGATGTCAAGACGTTTTGGGTCATGGTTAAAGGATTGGAAATATATCACAAAGGAGTTGATACTTTCAAAAATTTCTGGTTTTGTTACCTTTACCATATCTTACATAATATACTTCTGTACAATCGGGATGAGTGTGTTGGAGACAATGAGATTGGCACAGGACAGAGCAGAGTTTAGAGCTATTGTACATAGGGTTACTATGAGTCACAAGTGACTGACGGCACGTAACAACAACATTAAGATTTGGTAATTTTCCTATTATGAAATTCTTAGACATTTAATGCTTTGATTTGCAACTGTAGTTAATTTGTATGTTTACTTTCAAACAAAAATAAGCATCTATTAATAAACATAATATAAATTTGTGTGTGAAGTCGTTGAGACTTTGCCTCTTCAGTTAGCAGTGATAAAGATAAAGAGCTGAATTTGCAGTCTTTTAGATCAGAAGCCCTGTCTTACGGTGGTACATTCTTCTAGTCAGTGACTCAGACAAGGTAGAGTCTTTAGGGTTATGCAGACACATGGTCATGAAACAGGAGGAACACATGTTGTTGTTGTTATGTACCATCGAGTCGCTTGTGACTCATAGCGACCCTATGTACAACAGCCCTAAACTCCGCTCTGTCCTGTGCCAATCGCACTGTCTCTGACACTCCCATCCCAATTATCTCGGTCACTTAATCAGTCCACCTCATAGAGGGCCTTCCTCTCCTGCGCTGTCCCTCCACCCTCCCAAGCATGATGTCCCTCTCCAAGGACCGGTCTCTCCTCACAACATGTCCAAAGTATGTTAGACGGAGCCTCAGAATCCTTGCCTCCAAGGAGCCACCCGGTTTAACCCTTTCCAGGATGAATCTGTTTGTTTTCCTAGCAGTCCATGGTATTCTCAATACTCTTCTCCAGCACCACAGCTCAAAGGCATCAATTCTCCTTCTATCCTCCTTGGTCATTGTCCAAGGAGGGACACATACGGGTGTTAGAAATTTTCAGCTGAAATAGGAATGTTGGGTAATGGGGAGTCAGAACCGACCCACAGCTGACCCTGTGGCAGGTTTTCAAAGGCAGTGAAGCCCACGAGAGAGAATGAAATAAGTACAAGAAAAATTATTCTATAGTGATTGTAAAATTAAATACCAAGAGTTACAACTTTCTGTCCCTTTTTGTACAAGTGCTTTCCAAGAGGTGAGCCAATAATAGAGATAAGTTCAAATTTCTCACTTACCAGTAGAATCGAAGTCAGACTTGAGGTTGTGAGAGGCAGCTGACTGACTCTGGTATCTCTTAGAGGACATTTTGGCTGTTTGGGTAGGCTCGTTATGGGAGGACTGGTGCACGAAGAAATGCTTTTTATTATTTTTTGGAAAAATTTAAAAAACTGTTATGTAGGTATGGGGTGGACACATCAGATTCTTAGTTGAGACGCCATCTTTTCCGATTTAGTACCTGTTAATCTCACCTTTTTCTTTTTTGCGTAAGTATTGTTTATTAGAACATAGCAAAGTATAAAGAACTTTCTTGGGATGAGGTGGTTTCAGCCTCAGAAAGTGGAAGGGACTCTTCGATACCTTCTATTTTTACTTACTCAGAGTTAAAAGAAAGCACGCCTAGACTAGCATGTGAATAGGTGACTGATCAGAAGTCACCGGCCAGCGCTTTGTGAAGCTGCTCCTTTGTTGTTTGTAATGTCGGCACTGAGCCCTGTGGTGGTCTCTGCGGTGTGGTGGTCGTCGAGTGTGTGTGTCCAGCAGGGCGGTCAGCAGGGTGGTGCGCTCCCTCCCAGGCTGGAGGCTGTGTTCTGTCTGAGAACTCATTTGGAGGATTTCCTGCGTGTCCCACACTCTGCCCCAGGCGGGGCTTGTCAGTGTGAACACGGCCTAGAAGAGCTCTACAGAGCTCTTTGAGAATAACAGATGAGCCTTCACGTCTACGCTTTACTACTGTGAGGGAGTCCTGTTACTGTGAACATTCGAGATCCAGGGAGCCTTTGTAAGTGGGTGGCTTTTGAGCTAAAGTGGAATGCAATACTTTAGTGTGTCAGTGAAATTTGTCACTGCATTGTGCTGGGGAGGCATTGCCACCCACCAGGTCTTGGAGAATGAGCCTCTCTGAGCGTCAGAGTTCTCATCTGTAAAATCAAGTGTAGTGACGGCTGTCTTCTCTCTGGAGGGAAGCACTTGTCTTGAGTCCTGTTACGTCATCCACACGCAGACAGGCAGTCCCAACCGGTGCTCTGCGCGTCCGTCCACAGAAGCTTGTGTGTTGCTGTGATGGTGCACAGGTGTCTGCAGACCTAAGGCTGACTAGGAGGAAAGGCCTGGTGATCGTCTGGTGATCAGCCCGTGAGGACCCGGTGCAGCCAGGTGGTGGTTTTGTACATGGGCTTACTGGAGTCAGAGCTGACAGACTGAGAACTGACCGCTCCCTGGTGCTTGCGGACAAGAGACGTAGCTGATTACCCACTTGTCCTGAGGGCGTGGCAGGATTCCCCGCTCAGCTGTGACTCAGAAGAGTTGCCGAAGGTGGACGACTCGTGTCTCTGAAAAGCTGATGTGAGCCCTGGAAGGTGGCATGGGTCCCCCTCCGGACACAACTTGAAATTTAAAACAATGGTTCTTTGACATTTTCTGTCCTGAAGGACAGCAGCTGGTGAGGCAGTGGTTAAAGAACTCAGCTGGTAACTTAAAGATGACTTGAACTTAAGTTCAAGTCTACCAGATGCTTCACTTAGGAAGATGAGGCCGCCTGTCCTGTAGAGATTTACAGCCTCCGGCCTGCAGGCTTACCTGCTGTCAGAATTGACTCAGTGACAGTGGGCATCACCTTGTTGTTCGTATTCCTCATTGGTTTTGTTCACTTTGGAGAGGAATCATGAAGGAGGGACAGAATAGGGGATAGAGGGGCGTGAGAGCTGTCTCAGACATGTTGATGTTTGTTTGTCTTACTAGTAGACTTTGAACAACTCGGAGAGGATCTTGCTCTTTTTTGACAGTGGAGTGCCCAGGTGACTCAGGGAGTGGGCCACTGCTGAGAGCCGGTGGACAGCAGAGGGACACAGGAGAGAGGCCTGGGGTTCGGCCCTCCTCTGCCGCTTACCAACACCCAGAGGGCTGATCCCTGTGCCTGATCAGCTCCCAGGGTTAGCCTGCAGCCAGACCATGGGCAGCAGAGTGCCCTAACTTAACCACATCTGCCATGTAACTGCCAAGTATGGCTGTGGTGCCAGTTCTGCTGCAGAGCTGCCCTGGAGGACAGATAGAGCCTCCCCGTAGGGCTCCCGAGGTTTCAGACCGCCTCCTCTTTCCCTGAGAATCTTTACAGCTGAGGGATTCACCTCTGTGCCAGCAGGAGCCTTCTGACCAAGTGTTAGATGACATTCTTTTCAACTTGCCCAGGGCTTCCACAGTACAGTAGGCTCTGTCACAGAGGATGCCTCAGGACTGGGCAGTGCCCCAGTGTGTTGTATATGGGGGCTGCTATGGGGAGGAACTTTCTCGAAGGCACCTGACAGTGACAATGACAGCAGCACTGAGGGCTAATTTTGGTAACCCCAGAGCTCTCTTCCAATCCCCGTGGTCTCCAGTTCTAGAATTTAGAAACCCTGAGGTTGTGGGGAGGATTTGAAGGTCACAGCCTGACAGGTTACAACTGTTCTATACATGGAATGTTGTGGGGTTTTGTGTGTGTGTGTGTGTTTTGTTTTTTTTTAATTTTAGAAATATATAATAGGAAATGGTTATCTATGATACCAAATAAGTCTTTGTTTATTAAAGGAGTTTTTCTCCTCTTACGTTTCTTTCAATAGATGGAACTGTATGTTATTTTAGGTATTCACAACTTAATTCAACAATCGTTTGAAACAAAAACTATTTTGTATTGAAAAAACAATTCATCAGAAATGGTTTAAGCATCTTTAAAATTAAATTAGTATCAAAACATTAATAAAAAAAATAGTGTGAAAAGCAAGTGAAACCTTGATTTTACTGAAGCGGCCCCAGGTACAGGAAGACTACTCCAGAGGGCCTCCAGGCTGTAACCATTCAGGAGGTGGCCAGGGCTTTCCTCTAAGTGTTTCATGCTGGACTGGACGCTGACATCCACCCAACTCCAGCATCCATCCAGACATGTCCATGAGGATTCAGGGGGGTGCGTGAGGGTGCGATGGGTGGGCACTAACTGGCACCTTGGGGATTTGAACCCACCCCGTAGTTCAGGTGGAGGGTCAGTGAAGGAGTGAGCGGAAGACCCCAGAGAGATGAATTGACACAGTGTCTGCAGCATTGAGCTCAAATGTGTCACGGATGGGAAAGGTGGTGCAGGATAGAGCAGAGTCGCTATGAGTCGTACTGGACACTTAACAACGTCAGCAGTGCTGAGGGAGAAAGACCTAGTGCCTTGCTTCCGTATAGTCTGCGGGCGATTTTCCTCTGGCCGGTGGCCTGGAGTTGGCTCAGTGGGGCCCGACAGGCAGTAGCACGCAGGGGTGTATGCACACGTATGCACATGATCACAGAGACGGCATTCTGTGTAAGGCCTGAAATACTACCGTGTGAAACGTAAAGCAGGAGCTCTGGTGGTGCAGTCCATAGCAACTGTGCTGCTACCCAGAGGCCTCGCCTGCCTGGCAGTTCAGATCCACCACTGATTCTGCGGGGTGAACGTGGGCAGTCTCTTCTGTGCAATTTAAAGCCTGGGAAGGGGTCAGTGATGAGTCAGCTCTGACTTGGCCATGAGAGAGAGCCAGAGCGTCAGCAACGCAAGGGTCTGTGTGTAGGTTGACGTTAAAGCAGCTCCTGAGGGTGGTGGAGTGTGCAACGTTTTGGCCTACTAACTGAAAGGTTAGTGGTTCAAATCCATCTCCTGCACTGAGGGAGAAAGACGCACAGTCTCCTGTAAGAGTTGCAGCCTCAGAATCCTCATGGAGGATGGACACGAGTTAGAAGGATGTGATGGCAGTGGTTTGACTTTGTTTTAGGGTTGCTGTGGGTCAGAATTGACTATGGTGACAGTGTTTTGAGTTTATCCCTCTGATCGTCTCTGGTTACTTCTGAGTTGGGGTGGAAACACTTGCTCTGAAGTGGGATCCCCTGTGAATTAGTGTGTGGGCTGCTTTCTAGGCTGTGCTGTGGGGCTGTGTGTGCCCCCCTGCTGCGTACCCCTTGTGTGTAGGGAAGCCATCAGCATGCTATTCCCATGTACATACGCTCTGGTGTGGGCACATGACCCAGGAGCTGACCACCTTCCTGACTTCTCACGGCAGCTTTGGTCCCTGCTTTTCCCGCTTAACCCGCTCACACTCTCACCTGCCGCTAACAGCTGGTACTGAGGTGAGGGGAGTTGGCTGCCTTCTCGCCAGCCAGCCAGCCAGTCGGTCAGTCATTCAGTCCAGCCGTGGACTTGGGTAGGCTCAAGACACTTTGAAAAACCAGCTGCCTGTCCGAGCAAAGTTTCCGGGAAAATTTGCCCAGTAAGCAGTCAAGATTGTTTACTGTGTTTGTACACCATCGAAGGTGGCATTTGCAGAGGAACTTGAGAAAAAGACATCCTTCCTGTGTGGACTCTTCGGGAAGAAGAGTACTTGGTTGCATGGGAGTCCTCTGAGTGTGATGTTCTATAGAAATGGGGTTCTGAGTACCCAGCACTCCCTGTTCCCACTAGCCCCCTCTGTTTCTCAAGACCTTTTCATTGAACAGTGCAGTGTTGGAGCCTCTCGCTATGGTGTAGGTGGTTGTCACTGAGGGCTGCCGCCTGCAGGTATCTGTGGGTGGAGCCTACAATGCCAGCTGTTCGGCAGGGACATAGCTGGAGGCCTGGATATGGCATTTTGTCGTTGTGGTCCATCAAGTCAGAGCCGGTCTATAGCTGTCCCTCCAGCAGGTTTCTGGAGGCAATAAATTGCTTGGGAGGAGATTGCTCGTCTTTCTCCCATGGAGCAGCTGGAGGATTTGAACACTGTGCCTTTGTGTTAGCAGTATAGCTCCTTATCACTAGGCTGCCAGAGTTCCCTTATGGGGCTTGGGGGCCTGGTTTGCATTGTTGTGGAGCATTTTATAGTGGGTTGGGTGGCTGTGTAGAGCCATTTAGCTTTCCCTTCAACAGTTGGTGCACTTTTGTTTCATGTTGATGATTTTAATCCCCTCAGCGTGCTGGCACCCTTCACCTTCCTCCTTGGGCCTGTTTCCACTAGCCCATCATGTCTGTCCCTTCTTGCCTTTTGAACTTCGTCTTTGGGGCTATCACTGCCCTTTGTTCTCGGGTGGTCGGCTGTTCTGAAGAGCAAGCCCGTCACTGGTATTGATGGCTCTACAGCCTGTGTGCTTTCCCATCCGCTGATGGTGGTTTCCAGTGGTGTGGCTGGATGGTAATGCTGAGGTGTGTTCACTTCCAGATTGTGTCTGGAGGATGCCATCAGTCTCTTAGAAGCTGGATGGTTTTTAAGATTTTGAATTTTGTCCTAACTCTTCCTCCGCTCTGTCCAGGACCATCCACCAGAGCGGCCTAGTGGCTGCCAAGGCCCGTCAAGATCTCCTGGTCTCAGGCTAGTGCAGGCTGTGGTCTGGGGGGCTTTGGGCCTTGACTGGTGACTGGAGTCTTTGGCCTTCGCGTTTTGCAGCAGATGGGAGCAGCCTGGAGGTTGTAGCTGAGCTGGGGAGCCTGGATGAGGACTTTGTGGGTTTTAAATTGCCCCTCTGGTGAAGAAATGGGGATGTGGGACACCCACAGCCCGTCCTTCCTTTTGACTCTGCTGCTTTTCTTCAGTGACTTGTTTGGAGAATTCTTGGTAAACCAGCCTTGTTTTCCTGCATCTTCTCTCTTGTTTTATTTAAGCCTCTTGCTTCCCATCCTGGTCTGTACTTCTTTCCCCCCAAGGTAATTCTGTATAATATTTGTAAATTATACTTGATTTTCACCAAACCTTTGCATTTAAGCACTGGACTTTCTGGCTAATGTTTGGAATTTAACTGGAGACAGTGAATTTAACAGGTATTTATACTTTTCTAGTGAAACTGAGGAGGACCTCATGCACTTACT
>NW_006399752.1:32329447-32359957 GCF_000299155.1 Elephantulus edwardii | reverse complement strand
AACAACAACAACAGTGTAAATACTGGCAGTAAATATTGAAAACCAGTATTTGTTGCTTTTAGGATGTTGATCCATTTCTGATAGGGAATTTAGTTGGTTGTTTTCCAGAGAGCACTGGGCTGTGTGCTTGGATGCCTGTCTGTGATAGTGTCATTGGTGAAACTTGGAGTGCAGTCCCCTTATGTAGCTGAGATCACAAAGGGAATTACTCAGAAGTGCAGAGTGGTTGGGACCACTAGGCACAGCTCTGGTTAGCTAACGGGAGTGGGGGGTGTGTGTGCCCCGGCCTCCTCCAGCTCAGCTCAGCCTGTCCCCTCGCTGGGGCCTTTTCTGGGCCCTCCTTTCTTGCAGTCTTTCCTGATGGGTGTGAGGGGTGAGCCAGGCTTCTTTATTTGGGTCTGAGTCTTCATTCTCAGCCTCACTCATCCTTGGAGGTCCAGGCGTGGCTGTGCTGTCTTTGGTGTACCTAGACCAGCAGCGTCCCAGGCATGCAGACGCCAGACAGCCTGGCCTATCTTTAGAGGCATCGGATGTGCCGAGAATGTGGTTTCACGTCTGCAGGCTGGGCCTTTGCTTAACAGCTGTGGGCTCCTCGCCAGGTCACAGCCTCTAAGCCTGTGACCTTAGCTATCATCACTGCTGCCCTCCCAACACTAGTGTGCGGGTGGGGATGCAGGGCTAGCTGAGTCCACAGGCCACAGTGGCCCCGAGCACTGCTGGCCTGGAGCCTTGGCTCTCTACTCAGTGGTCTCTAATTGGAAGGAAAATCAGTTTATCTTGTTGTTTACTTTCTAAGGAACCTGGTGGCTCAGTGGTTAAGTGCTTGGCCTCTAACGGGAAGGTTGGTGGTTCTAACTCACTTGTGGCTCTTTGAGAGTGAAGGCCTGGCTACCTGCTTCTATAAACCCCAGCCTCAGAACCTTCAAGTTCAAGGATGAGGTGGGTGCACTCCTGTTCTCTGATTCAGTGAGCAGTCCTGGTACTCTGGTAGGGTGATTCTGATGGGCTCGGAGCCTTCCCAGGAAGTCACCGTCACAGGGAACTCCATGAGAGCGTGGGGGCTGAGTGGCGCCCTAGATCCAGCATCAGTCTCTGATCTGCTTCCCTGGCTCAGGGCCATCACCATGCCCTCCTTAGGATCCTTGTCTTCCCTGTGTAGCATCAATCACTGACTTTGAACTTGACCCATTCTTACTTTCCGGGGCAATGTGGGCTGCTCCTGGGAGCCCAGAATCCTTCTTCCTGCCAGTGCATACAATCCTTTGAGCTGGTCCTGGAGAACAGTCGGTGGAGAAAGAGAAGTTGATTCTAGACAACGAGGAGGACAGGAGCAAATGCATGGAGCGATGCTGTGTCAGGCGAGATGGGAAGGAGCGGGCTGGACAGGTGTAGCAGGAAGGGCCCCAGGGTCGGGCTCTGGAGGCCAGACCTTGTCCTCTGACTGAGGAGGCATCCGGTGGATTAGCCTGCACACCTGCTAGTTCCATCTACAGGAGCTACTAGAACACAAGACCCAAAGAAAACACCAGTTTCCCCTGGAACTAGAGTTCAAGTGGGCAGGGGTGTGAGGTGTTATTTTCTCTTGGCGGTGGCCATGTAGGAGGGGCACTTGTTGGGAAGTCCCTTTGCAATTGTGGGGTCAACGTATTAGACGTGCACCCGGCATCCCTCAAGATATGTGGTGTACCTCTGTGCATGCAGGGCAACTGTGGGGTCAGCATGTTAGGACGTGCACCCGGCATCCCTCAATATGTGTGGTGTACCTTCGTGCATGCAGGGCACCTGTGGGTGGGGAGGTCCATCTGGGACTGTCTTTGCCCACATTGTTCCCCATGGCTTTTTTTTTTTGAGGGTGAAATAGTATGATAGATTTATTAGAAAGATATCCTCGATGGGATGGACCTCCCTCCCTGAAAGGAAATGTGGAGGGGAGGCCTCCACATTGCTTTTGAAGCCCACAGCTGTGTGCTCTGCTGTATGAGCATGTTGTTAGATGCCAGTTGAGTTTAATATGACTCATAATAATCCGTAAAAACAGATCTGAGCTCTACCCTATCCCGTGCCATTTTGACACATTTGAGTCCATTGTTGCAGACACTGTTTCAGTCCATTTCATTGAGGGTCTTCGTCTTCTTTGCTGACCCTTCACCTTTCCAAGCATAGTGTCCCTTTCCAAGGAATAGCCTTCCTAATAGCATATCCCAAAATACATGAGACAAAGCATCACCATCTTTGTCTACAAGGAGCAGCACTCTGGCTGCATTTTCTTCCTCTTCTTTTGATAGTCATGGGCTATGCTGTTCTTTTCTTCAGCACCGCAGCTCAGACGCATAGATTGTTCTCCTGTCGTCCACATTCATCAGCCAGCTCTCAGTTGCGTAGCAAGTAACTGGAAAGCCTGTAGCTTGAATCCTGTGTCCTTTAGTCTTTAAGCTGTCATGTTTTGGGTTTTTATTCAGTTATGCTTCATCTGTGTCACCACATCTGATGCCCATCGGACAGCCACTAGCAGTACCAGTGTGTCACTTTTTCACTTTTTCCTCAGTGCAGTCACCGGTGGTCTGACTTAAAGGGAGCGGAATCTGAAGAGCAGGCTGGACTGGAGGAGGTGTCTGGTCACTATGCTCAGGGACCATCGCTCCCGCAATGAGCGGACCTCCATGCTCCTGGGCCTGGGTCCAGGAGAAGCTTCAGGAGGACAGATTTGCACTGATAGGCATCTTTGTAATAGCATGAACTGTCCGCAGGGCGTACTTGTTCAGGGAGCTCATTGTGGCGCCCTGAGAGCACCTTCCCTCTGCCAGCCAGGAAGGGACATACAGATCAATAAGAGCAGTGCCCTCGGGGGCCCATTACTGCAGGTCAGTTTGTCCTTCAGTCCCCTCAGAGCAGTGCTGTGGAAGAGGGGCCATCGAGACCTGCAGGACGGGGTGATGTAAGGGCAGCACTTTACAAGAAGGTAGCAGACATGTTAGCAGTACGATGAGGAGAGAGCCAGGGAAGCATTCTAGGGAGAGGGAGAGGTGCACAGACGTATGTGGGGACAGTGCTGCAGGGACATTGTGGGTTAGGAAATGCTGGGACGGGGGGTGACAGGCAGAGTGAAGGGCAGGTGCACTGTGTTGGAGGGGCCGTTGTGGATGAGGAAATGCTGGGATGAGGGATGACAGGCAGGATGAGGGACATGTGTGTACTGTGTGAGGGATGAACTGAAGCCTAACATTCTGTCGAAGCAAGAAGATGAGATACTCGTGTGCCGAGTGACCATTTGGCAGGAATGTCCCAGGTCATCCTTGGATACCCCTTGGGGATTTGGCCTGGGAGACCCCTGGTGCTCCAGAGCCCTTTGACACCAGGACTTTTTGTCCACGTCTAAACAGGCAGTGAGCAGTGCAGGCGGGCACAGGCTGAGCCAGGTTCCAGTCCAGCACTGCCCCTTATCTGATATGTGGCCTTTCTGAGCAGGCCATCTGAATATGATCATCTCTCGTGCCAACGGGAAGAAGAGCAGATAGACATGTGTTCTAGTGCAATACTTGGCAAAGGACAGGCCCTGGGGCACAGGGTGCCTGCTGTGGTTATTCTAGTGAAAATGACTTTCTCAGGAGAGAGGTCCTTTCCATGGGGCTGTGGGGAAAGGTGAAGGGTGGACAAGGAGGCTGCCAACAGCGTGGTTTACCCCCAGGCCTGCTAAGAAGGGTGGCAGCTCCTCATCCACGCCCTGCTCGCTCTTTGTAAAGCCATCCTTTATAAAGCTGTGCCCTCTTACTGCCTAGAGCCTGGACTTGGGGTAGGGCACAGGTAAACCCTTCCAGGGTTTTGGACTGTTTTGCTCTGCTGCTAGCTGAGCTGCTGTCTGGAAGTGTGAGGAAGACCATCGTATAGTTTTCGTTCATTTCAGGTGACATCCAGTGGGACGTTATAGACATGTCCCCTCAGAGCATAGTGAGAAGTGCGCATGTTCAGGAATGCATCTTTTTCTGGTGTTTGTATGTCCTGTTGTCCCAGAGGGTTGGCTCCTGTTCAAGTGTACATCCTGTCTGGGTGGTGCTAGTGCACCTGTCCAGGTGTGCATCCTTTCCAGGCGGGGCTGGTGCACCTGCCCAGGTGTGCATCCTATCCAGGCGGGGCTGGTGCACCTGTCCAGGTGTGCATCCTATCCAGGCGGGGCTGGTGCACCTGTCCAGGTGTGCATCCTATCCAGGCGGGGCTGGTGCACCTGTCCAGGTGTGGATCCTATCCAGGTGGGGCTGGTGCAGCTGTCCAGGTGTACATCTCATCCAGGCAGGGCTAGTGCACCTGTTCAGGTGTACGTCCTGTCCAGTTGGGGCCAATGCTTCTGACTGAGGAGTCAGCGCGGCACTTGCTTCTCCTCCTTGAAGGCAGTCCTGAGACGTGGAGAGGGGTTGCCTCGTGGCTGTCGTGTGTCTCCCCACGTGTTCTCCTGGCCTGTCACCGGTCTCTGTTGATGGGAACTGGCTCTTGTAAAGCAGAACACAGAGGTCTTTCTGCCTGTTTGGCAGCTCCTGGACCCGTATACCTTCATGTCTGATGTTATGGGACATCCTTACTTAGACTCACTTACTTGCCATGAATTTGCCTGCCCTGGTGGCATTGTGCTAGTATCAGGATCCTAACTAAAAAGGCAGCAGTTCAGATCCACCAGCACCACCTCAGGAGACAGTTGCATAGTCTACTCCTTACAGATTTACAGTCTCCGAAGAGAGTTGCTGTGACCTGAAGCAGTTCAACAGCAGTGGTGTGGGTAGAACTTTTTAAATCAAAGGAACGAAGTTTTCTTCCAGGGAATACAAAGCAGACTTTTTTCCATTGAGACCTTCCAAAGACTAATATTTCCTGCAATTTTTATCCCCTGGAAGGAAACTTCGGGAAATGGCATCTGTGAGGTAAGAACTTCCATGTCCCCCACCACTGCTGTGCCATATGTAACTACCTGGTTCTGGTTTTTTGGGAGTAGTGTTTTCTATTTTTGTGTTTTCCCTCCCTCTCTTCTCTGTAGCCAGAAAATGGGTAAGAAGAGTCGAGTCAAAACTCAGAAGTCAGGCACAGGTGCGACAGCGACGGTGTCCCCGAAGGAGATCTTGAACCTCACCAGCGAGCTGCTGCAGAGTAAGTTGGTGTGGCTGCGTGTCGGCCTCCATGCAGTGTCTGTGTCTACACACGCTTGTCGTGTAGGTCGCTATCAGGTGGGGAGGCTTCACGCCTGTGTGTGTGTGTGTGTGTGTGGACTCTGGTGGGAAGTGTGGGGTCTCCCCGCCATTGTGTTTGTGGGCCACTGGTGGGAAGTGTGGTGTGGAGTGTCCACGCCTTTGTGCATGTATATCACGGTCCATGCTCTGCTTACTTCAGCTGTGGATGTCAAGGGTGGAGCCAGACACCCTTGCCTTCCAATCCCTGCCATGAACAGTGTGACCTGGACCAGTCTGAGAACTTGTAGCCCACCGTCCATCTCCCTGTGACCTCCTGTGGAGCTGTGGGTCCTGTGTGACTGCTGATGTCACTGTGTGACTGTAGTGAGGCCTGAAGAAAGCAAGGCGTGCAGAGCGTCTGCAGCATCCCTGCCTGGACCGCTCTTCCCTGACACTCTGGGTAGAGACTCGCTGTTCTGAGCAGGTGTGGCTCGGACAGATTCTTCACCTCCTGAGGCCACCCAGCCATTGTCACCCCAGAGGAAGCAGGGTATGAGAGGACATCTCATTTTACACAGTGTGCCTCCGGGGCAGGCCTTGTCCAGATTAGTCCCTGTTTCAAGATCTGCACGATTAGCAGTTAGCCAGGTCTTGGCTAAAGGCCTCTGTTTGCTGTGGTCAGTGTGATTGTTTGTTCTTGGCTGAGATGAAACTGGTGCTGTGAGACCTCACGTTTAGTGTGGTTACTCTGTGAGCTTCCTCCTGGCCTCCTCTTCACTGTGGGTTTAGCTCACGTGATGGGTTAAGTCAGATGGCACTGTCTTCCTCCTGTGCCCCAATCCTGATGGAAAGCAGGCCTCCCTGCCACCCTATGTGGCTATGGGTACTGTCCTGGCACTGCCCATGGGCAGGTCATGGGGTCCCTGCCTTTTCTTCCCTGCCCCCTGTGTCCTCTTCACTGTGTAGTCGAGGGCCAGTAAGTGTTGATAGAGAAAGAGGTGAGGCTGGTTGTCCTTGGCGGTGAAGAGTCAGTACCTAGCTAGTTACTGTTGGCTAAGTGAGCACACAGACTCTTGTCAAGAGCATGGAGGGGGCTAAAGTGGGCAGCTGCGAGGGCAAGAGCAGTATCGGCCACCCACCACTGAGAGTCTGGGCCCGCTCTGAGCATCCCAGATCCTGAGTGTTCCAACGGGGGCCATGCTGTCAGCTTCGGGAAGTGTTTGCATCATAACCTGGCCCTCTTGGAGCTCCTGGCCTGCTTATCGGAGCAGTGAGGACGAAGGGTCTCCCAGCCGCACCACGGTCCCGGGCCAGGGTCCCGGCTCCGTATCCACTGTCAGGTGGTGTCCTAGTGCTTCGGAAGTGCACTTGCCTTCCGTATCAGTCACGAGCAGGGCTGTGGCGGCTGCATGGGCCTTCTGGATACGGCTGGTGCCGTGGAGAGAAGCCGCGCTCACGTGTGGATCTTCCTTTCAGAATGCAGCAGCCCCGCCCCCGGCCCGGGAAAGGAGTGGGAAGAGTATGTACAGATCCGGGCTCTGGTGGAGAAGATACGGAAGAAGCAAAAAGGTACCGTTTTGGAGCCCTTCCCACCCCATGGGGACTCAGCAGCAGCTAGGCTGTGGAGAGCGCTGTCCCATCCGCAGGCGGGTCACTGGACCAGACACGGTGCTGGCACCTGCTCCCGAGAGATGGCGCCGCCGAAGAGTGTGTCTCTTAAGTCTCCGATAGCAAGCTTTGTTACACAGAACGTGCACAGGCCCACTTCCTTTTACTGTGCTTCGCCAGCTTGTTCTTCCCAGAGCCTGCGTTGTTTGCAAGGGGAAGGCTTTGAGCTGCTCTGTCAGGACCGTGCTCCAGGAGCACATGCTCACTGCGTGTCTCTGCTTCCCAGATCAGCTGTTCTCGCAGTATTTCAAACTTGGTCACGGTGTTACCGCCTCACAGTGTCAGCGTAACCTTAAAGTGCACTGTGGAACCAGGAGATTCATCAGATTTATTGCGGTTTAAAAGGTTTCTGTGCTGTCTGTTTCCCCAAGCTGTGTTTCCTGTAGGGTTTGAGGCCAGTCCGTGATGCTGTGTGTAGCAGCACAGACCTAGTATCTACAGGCTAGGACTTTGTGGGGCGCACACAGCTTACTCAGAGGTACCCCAACTAAGAGCAAGCCACCATTCTCTGTCTCACGTGGGGACTTTACAGGGTGCTCCCTGGGTGCTACATGGTCTGCATGACTACTCACCTGCAGGTTGGGGGTGTGCCGCTCTGCTTCCATGAGGATTCCACTGAGAAGTCCCCAAGAGCAGTGCTGCAGTGTAACTTGGGGCTTCCACAGGTTAGAGACGACTCAGTGGCAGCAGCAGGTTTAGGTTTCCCACCCTCAGTGGGTTCCAGTGATTCCCAGCCAGGCTGCCAGTGGGACTGCCCGATGCTGGGCCTCCATTCGAGGGCGCTTGCTGGTACCTGTAGCTTGTGTTCTGTGAGGCACCACCGTTAGGTGGGTGTGCAGGGCGCACTGGAGGTGGGAGGAGGAGTGCTGTGAGGGGCCTGCTGGTTTTCTAGACGTCCTTTTTATTATCCTGTAAGGCAGGCAGAGTGGAATTTGTTTCTCATGTGTTAGCTTTCTATCGCCTGGCGAACAGGCCTTTAAACTATACTCTTTTTAGGCTGGGTGGTCTCAGAGCCCCATGTGGTCAGCAAGACACTCCTGTATGATGGACATTTGCTCTGATGGGCCTGGAAGGTGTGCACTGTGCTAATCCTGCTTCCTGAAACAGGAAGCCAGAGAAGCTGCTCTGTGCAGGTGTCACTTCCCGGCGAGCGCTGTCTGTAAATCAGCACTAGGGCGAGGCCATCACGCTCATTCCCTAGTTCCCAGGGAGGGGAGGTGGGGCCCGCCACTTAGAGTGTTCCTGAAGTAGTGGCTTTCTTCCTTCAGCAGGGTCCTTTGCTGCCCACCTGGCACAGCTGCTGGGCACTCCCTGGTCGCTAGAGGAATACTGGCCCAGTGCAGGGTGGGACCCCCTGGGGGCTGTTAGGAGAGCTCTCCTCCTTTCACCTCTGAAGCCTCGACCTTTCCACCTCATGACCTGACACAGTCAGCACCCTGCTTCCTTTTGTCACTAGTACTAGAACTGCTGCCTGTCGCTGACGAGTTTTAGGATATGCTCTTCCTCTTTGGTCCCTAGTGCGGGTCCGGGCTGTGACGATCCAGGGATTCATCTGAACTCTCGTTTCCAGGTTGGATTGCTAGGACCGTCACTGGTCTTAGACAGGAACTGCCTTTTCTGCTGAGCGCCGTTTGTGTGGTTCTAATAGTGCTTCTTTTCTGAAACGTGTATTGATGCAGGTCTGTCTGTGACCTTTGACGGAAAAAGAGAAGATTACTTTCCTGACCTAATGAGATGGGCCTCAGAACACGGAGCATCTGGGGAAGGTTTTGAAATGGCCAACTTCAAAGAGGAGGGCTTTGGTTTAAGAGCAACAAGAGACATCAAGGTGAGCTGTGATGTGCTGATGAGAGCGTCCACGTGTGTGGGCATGGGGAGACCTTGCTGGGGGACAGCCTGGGGTGTGCCGTGCGGACAGCCTGGGGTGTGCCGTGCGGACAGCCTGGTGTGTGCGGGCAGCCTGGTGTGTGTGGACAGCCTGGGCCGTGTGGACAGCCTGGGGTGTGTGGACAGCCTGGTGTGTGTGGACAGCCTGGGCCGTGCGGACAGCCTCCACCTCCTTCATGATTTGGCAGCTTCGGGGTCTCGGCCTCACAGGCTCTGAGATGTAGCTAAAAGACCAGGATGCAGATTCTAGGGAGAGTTCCTGGGAGACGTGGGGTGGGGAGCTGTGTCAAGGATGCTCTCCAACCTCCTGGACCTAATGGCCGAGTGTCTGGAGGTACTGTTTTACCCAAATGCAGCGTCCACAGTGGCGAGGGGAGGAGGAGAGAGGCACAGGCCTGACAGGCGAGGCGGACATCCCAGCCTCTCCCCGCATTGCCTTTCTTCTGGGAGGAGGAGTCACTTGAAGGTGCGAGGGAACTGGGCTCTGCTCTCAGGTCTGACTGCCCATGTCCACTGTTCTGCATGCCCCACTCCTGGAGGTTTACAGGGGGCCTAGGTGGGTGCCCCATTCGTGTCTGTAACTGGGTGGGGACAGTGATCTCATTGTGGGGTGACTAATGCTTGCCTAATCCGTCTCAGTTCAGCATTTGAATGGAAGGAGTGGGTGTGATTTTTGGACCCCCTCAGATCTTCAGCAATGTTTGCGGTCAAGTTGTACTAACTTTTCTTGATATAGTATTATTAGACACCTACTAAATAGCGTACAATACTTGTTTGGTATTTTTTTTTTTTAATCATGCTTGCTATTACACCAGACTTCCAATAAAGGAAAACAGGGTCCCTTCCTTCATGGCAGGCACGCTGGTGATACTGTTGTTAAAGCATCAGCCACTCACCAGAAGGTAATGGGTTAGTGGTGTACATTCCCCAGCTGTTGCCTTGGAACAAGGTGCGGCAGCCTGCTCCACAGAGGTTTATAACCTTGGAAACCTGTGGGCACTCTTAGTCTGTACGGTAGGGTCGCTGGGAGTCGGAGTCGACTTGGCAGTGGGTTTGGTTATTGGGTTGGATTGTCGTGTTGTTTGGCATTGAGGTAGGGACATTATGCATGCGTTGATCGAAATCCTAGACAAGGCAGAACGCTTGTTGGCCAGATGCCTCCTGCTCTCTGATCATAGCAGCGAGAGCTGCCTGGAAGCACTGGGCATGTGGGAGCGGTCCACAGGGCCTTAGCTGAGGTCTGGCTTCACTGTGAGTTCACTCAGCAGCATAGATGCTCAGGTAAGAGGATACATGGAAGAGCAGTACCACCTTTTGCTGAAAAAATGAGGTGGTGCTTTGAACAAAAAGGAAAAACATCTTGGCCTTTTGCCAGTAACTGTGTTTTCAAGAAATTATGGATGGGAAAGAATACCTCCTAGCTTTAAAAAGGTAGTTTTTATGTACTCATAGGTTGGAACCTGTTCCTAGCTGACCCCTCAAGGTTTTCAAGAGGCTGTAAGCTGCACAGGAGTGTGCCCTTCTTCCCCTGGACCCTGGGGTCTCCTGGGGAATGGAATTGCCTCTCCGTGGGTTGGCGGGACATTCCTTATCTGTAAGTCACCAGGAGTTGGAGCAGTTCCCCTCAATTTAGGCTTTTGTCAGGGGCCAAATGTTTTCTTTCTGGACCTTAATGTTTGTACTTACAACTTCCGGTCACTTTACTTCTAGTTAACGTTGAAAGTCCCGGGGCTCATCCTTTGCATTCACAACTGTTTTTCTACTGGAAACAGGATTTTTAAAAATGCACTTGCTCAGTGAATCAGGAGGTTGCGTTGTCAGATATTTGATGTTCTGATCACAGATTAACATTGTATATAATATTTGACCATAAACATGGACTGAAGTTTTAACATCTTTTTATGATACTTCTGTTTTCTTATTTTTCCCTAGGCAGAAGAATTATTTTTATGGGTTCCACGAAAATTACTTATGACTGTTGAATCTGCTAAAAATTCAGTGTTGGGTGAGAATAATTTCTGACTGTTCGTTCAAGGCAAAGTACAAGTGGCAAAAAGCATAAGCCAGACTTCGTTTTGTGACACTAACGGTTGTGTTTGGGTGTTAGTCTAAACTGATGCAGTATCCCCTAAATCCACGTTAAATGTCTTTTGTAAGAAATTGTTACAAGTCTGAGCAAAGGGTCGAAAGAGAGATGTTGAGTGTTTTAAATGTCATAGGACTTTTCAGCTATTTTCTGTAACTGTAAGATATATTTTGATTGACTGACTTTTAAAGATGTTTGTGGAACTTACGCTGTTAACTTCTGGGTTAATTCAGGGCCCTTATATTCTCAAGACCGAATTCTTCAAGCCATGGGAAATATCACACTGGCCTTTCATCTGCTGTGTGAGAGGGCCAACCCTAACTCTTTCTGGCAGCCCTACATCCAGACCCTGCCCAGCGAGTATGACACTCCTCTCTACTTTGAGGAAGATGAAGTTCGGTATCTTCAGTCCACACAAGCCATCCACGATGTCTTCAGCCAGTACAAAAACACAGCCCGGCAGTACGCCTACTTCTATAAGGTGATCCAGGTAAGCCGCCCGCCTGTGTCTGTTCACACAGGAGTGTGTGGAGCCGGGAGGTGAGGCCAGAGCCAGTGTGTGGTGGGACATGGTTAGAGACGCTCAGATATTTTTAGTTTCAAATTAAATCAATACATGCAAGTGCAGCCTTTCTTCACTGACACACCAATGAAACACTGTTTAAATATAATACCTGACTTCACCAGGCACCTCTATAAGATACACAGCAGAAATTCCTCAGTAAGTTTTCCTGAAAACTGAAGAGGTTCTGTAGGTGAGCTTTCTGAGAAATGAAAGTCTGTTTTTGGGTACTTTGTGTGTGCCTGTATACATTAGTATTAAAATGTAGTCATTTACTGAATTACAATGCTTGATGGGTTTTTTCTGTATTGCTTTTAGTTGCTTTATGTAAGTTAAGAGGGTCAGGATAAGTGTCAGTACAGTGTGAACACGGGGCACTAGGGCTGGCTGCCCCTCTTAGAGTGTGTGAACATGGCGTAGAAGTTACACTCACCGCCGTCAAGGCTATTCTGATGCCTAGCTGCCCTCCATCGTGTCCAGGGCTATGAATCTCGTTTCGTTTTTTGTCAAATTTAGTAAAATAAGTGAAAAAGGTTTATTAAGGTAATGCAAAGGAGGCATGCTCGTAAAAGATAAAGATAGACACTGTGAAAGAGTTACGGGAGCAGTGAGGGGGACGCCCCTTGAAATTCAGGGGTGAACCCAAACCTTTTGTCAGGTAGCCAGCGGGGAGCTATCAATCCTAGCGGGAGGCAACTGCCCCTTCCTCCTGAGGAGCTCTGGGGGGTTGACACTGCAGGATCAGCCATTTGGTTGTCAGTGCAACACTCTGGACAAAGCAGAGCTCACTGGGTTCTGCGGTCTGTTCTAAAGGAGGCCCGGTGGCCGGGCGTGTAATGTCCTGGACTGCTAACTGGTCGCTCGGTGAGACACCTGAGCAGTCTCCTCTTGCAGAGACTTGCGGCTCTTGGACACCTGGGGAAGGGTCGCTGTGAGTTGGTGGCATTGACTTCGGGGTGTGTTTTTGGTAGTCTGATAAGCGTTAGCATTATGGAGACGTTTGAGGTGTTGTGGGAGTGAACACCTGTGACACTGAGACACGTTGTGAGCACGTCTTCTTGCTCCAGTCGCGGTTGCCACAGGCCTTCAGTTTGTCAGAGCCACACTGTGTTGAAGCACAATCAGTGCGTCTGCCTGTCCTCAGGCTGCACGTGGCTGTCCATGAGGGCGCCTGGCCCGGCCAGGATTTCTTATGGGACGTGGCCTTCATTCATGTTCATTCCCCCAGATGCCCCAGCTCTCGTCACGCTGTGATTGCAGAACTGTGCAGTGCAGGGACTTGGCAGCCAGGCTTCTGTCTGGGCCTCCAGTGTTCCACCTAGACCAACGGGCCTGTTATTCCCTCTGTTCTTGTTTTCCTAAACCCTGAACTTTCGGAAGCTGTTCGGCATTGCATAATATGGGTAGCTGTTAATGCGATTTGATGGGATTTTAAAAAATAACTGACAGTGGAATCGAACGTAGAGTTTCATTTAATGTGCATCTGTGATCCTGGATTTGAAACGGGCAGCTTTAGTGACCTTGAAATCAAGCCAATTCCACTGCGGCAAGTCCACTATGTGCCCGTGGGCCCTGGAGGCCTGTCAGAACGGCCTGGCTTCCTCAGGCTTTCCATTTTATGGAAGCTGGCTGCCATCTCTTGCTCCTGAGAAAGAAAGTTCAAACTGCTGGCGGCCCCCCCAGCGCTCCGACCGGCCTGGCAGGGGTTGGTTTCTACTCTCAGGGCTCAGTTGGACATATTTTTTTTTTAATTTTTTTTTTTTTATATTACTCTGTTTTATTTACAAAGTTTGAAAGACACTTTTTCACAAAAGATCCCTCGCATTTCCTTCACCCCACCCACCCCTGGAATTGTAGTTGCACATTTAAAATGACTGTAGAGAAAGCTGCCTCCCTAGGTCTGAAGGAGCCCTGAAGGCATAGTGTATTACATGGGGGACAGCTAACAGAACGGTCAGCGGCTCCAGTCCACCAGCTCTGGGGACCCGGAGGCTCACCATCGGTCAGGACTTGGGCAGCGGGCTTGGCTTCGGCGTCCGCGTCAGAGCCTGTCGTTTTGCCCGGCACTCAGGAGGACTCCTCCGTAAGCTCCTCCGGGGCGGAGCTGCCTTGGCTAGATCCCCACAGGGCTCCTGTCTGCTGTTGGTTGGTGGGTGTAGTGGTGATGGTGGTTCTTGGGGAACTGACCTGCCCTGATCTCGATAGTTCATCTTCACTGGCCAGCTTACTTCAGGGTTAACTCAGCAACGAGGATTTTGCTTCAAGTGGAAGGAATTTTAAATTCCTGTAAGTTGCTCAAATACCGTCCTCAGGAAAATGGACCAGTTGATGTCAGTCTGTTCAGAGCAGAAACAGCCTCTCAGATGCTGTTCAGGTGACTCACTTTATCACATTCTGTGTTGTTGTTGTTGTGTATCATAGAGTCGGATCCAGCCACAGCTGACCCTCCAGGGGGTTTCAGAGGCACCTGATTGCACAGGAGGAGATCGCTCATCCTTCTCCCGCAGAGCAGCTGGTGGCCTTGAGCTAAGTGCCTTCAAGATTGCAGTGTGGCTTCTTGCCACTTAGGCTACCAGAGCTCCCCCCAATTCTGTGTGGTCAGTGATATTATTGTGGATAGCTCATGAAGTAGAGAACATTCTAGAAATACACTGTTAATTGACAAGTTTTCCAGGAGCTTAACAATTGCCATGTGGGTAAGAGCAGTTTGTAGAACTGATTATGAATACAGATATCTTTTCTAAAAAAGTAAAAACAACTCATATAACCATGTTCTTAAAACATTAATACCCTTATCTTTTTAGAGCAAATATTCCTTTTTATTGAAAATTTTAATTCATAAATGTGAGAGCAAAGTATGTATGACTGTGGAATGAGCAGATTATCCTGTGTTGACTTTTATTGCCCAGTGAAGCCAGCCTGCGGATTAGAGGCCATCAGGTGGGTGGTGCTGGCTCCTGTCAGACCCTCTGCCCAGCAGGAGAGTGGTCAGTGGCCACACCAGTGCTTTCTTCCTGTCACTGATTCTAGAGGCAGCTTTTGCCCCTCACTGGCCTCTGGAGGTGGCTGGGACTTTATTGTTAGAAACGAGTGTGATGGGTGCGGTGTGGGCACAGTACAGGCCACAGGCTGGGGTGCCGCAGACCACATGGCAGCAGTGCTGAGCCTTAGGTGATGGTACGGCACCTCAGGTGGCAACATGGGTCTAGATGGCACGACAGCCCCTCAGGTGGTAGCACGGTGTCTCCTGCTGTAGTGGTGTCAGGCCTGTCCTGGTTGAGAGGCCCTTGGCCAGCTGTTTGAAGGCCTCATCGTGGTAGTTGAGCCCAGACCCCTTCTGTGAGGGTCATGTGCTGTCGTTGGAAATAAGGACTCTTGAAACAATTTCTTGATCTCTGTACAAATATCTATATTTTAAAAAAACCCAGAGCACCTGCAAGTGTAAGCCTGGTGCTGGGGGTGTCGGTCTTGCTGAGGATGTGAACACGGGACAGAGGCTGAGAGCGTGAGGCAGGTGTCACAGAACAGGGCACGTGGGGTGATGACAGCAGGTTGGCAGGCCGAGGGGCTGAGGTGTTCAAGTGAAGCCGTAGGGGAGTGAGTCCCTGGAGAGCTTATGGTTAAGACTGACCGCTGGCCCGAAGGCTGAGGCTTCGGACCTCCCAGGAGAACGCCTCATAAGAAAAGCCAGCACTGCTTCTGACCGAAAGGTCTTGAAAACCCTGCGGAACAGAGCCACGTCTTGTCTCCGTCTCTGACAGTTGTGACCTGTGATGTGGGGGTGTGGCTTTGTGTTCCCGCTTGTTTTCTGATCTGTCAAATCGGGGCACTGAGGCTTCTTATCACGGGGGCTCACTGTCCTGCCACGTCCCTATGGTTGGGGACAGCTTGATGGCAGTGTGTTTGGTGTGACGGGAGCAGGAGGGTAGGTAAGAACAAAGGCAGTGTGTTTGTTGTGATCTACCCTCCTGCTCCTGTGTGGCCCCTTGTCTCAGGGCTTGTGCTCTGCATGTGCTTTTGGCTTTGACAGGGGCCTTTCCGTGCTCCGTATGCAGACGTCCACATCCCTGCAGCTGACGTAGCCGGAAGGTTCAGCCTCTGGTCCTGTTGAGCGGCCTTTGTAATAAAGACAGTGGGGCACCTGCTGGCGAGATTTGATATTGCAGCTCCGTGCTTGGAGGAAGTCCGCACCCCAGTCCAGAGGCTGAGCTTAGACTCCGAGGGGCTCAGCCAAGTGCGGGGGAAGGGTGAGACCCCAAGTGGAGTGCGCTGCAGCCACCGGCCTCAAGCTGCCACTGAGTCACGGGGCCAGGACTGCCCTGAGGGTTTCCAAGCTGTGGAACTCTGGGAAGTCACTACCTGACTGTTTCTTCTGCAGAGCAGTGGGTGGGTTCGAACCGCTGGCCTTTGATGAGTCACTGAACGCATTAATCACTGCACCACCAGGTCTTTGTAGTTTTGTGATGAAGGACCAGGGAAGAAGAGGTGTGTTGCAGAAAGTGCCACTTGGCTTTGTAAACTCACCTTTGAAGTGCAGTTGTCCCCCAGAAAGTATGTGTGATGGCGTGTGTGTGCTCGGGCATGTGCATGGGGGGTGGTTCCAGGGTTCCTGTGAGTGGAACATCTGAGGATGACCAAGTCCCTGATGGATGACATGGCAGTGTTTGCAGACAGCCTGTCACGGCCTCTCCATCCCCGAAATGATCTTTGGATTATCAAGAGCAGCTGACCCCTGAAGGCCGTGCACTGACTGGCTGCAGCAGCGGGCTTGCGGAGGTCCCAGGGGAGGGCAGGTGTCTGCCTGCACCCTAGGGAGTGAACAAAAGGCTAGATGGACATGATGGCGGCAGCAGTGGGCCCCACGTGTGAGAGAAATGGTGAGGATGGCATCGGCCAGGATGTGGTTCTCATCTGCTGTCATAGGGTCACTGTGAGCCTTACTTGACTCGTTTGGCACCTAGCAAATGCAAGGCCTGGTCAGCCCCGGACACCTAACCACAGTAAAACTAGACATTATGTGCACCTCTTCTTAGCCTTTGTGGGACTGTACTGACCACTTTGCTACGTGTGTGTATGTGTACCTTTGAATTGCATCTGACTGCTACAGGAGGAGATTGCCTCTCTTTCTCCAGTGGAGCATCTGGTGGATTTGAACTACGCACCTCCGGAATTGCAGTGCAGCTTCTTGCCACTGGGCCACCAGAGCTCCCTTTGGCTAAGAACCTTCACCTACCCCCTAGATGTTTCATTCTTAGTTTGTTGAATCTGAGGATCTAGAACCTAGGTTATGAAGGCCCAACTCTTAACAGTGTAGTGGTGGTGAGTGCTGCAACATTATCAGGAACAACAGATGGAAACTCTGCCCTATCCTGTGCCATCCTCACATCCCAGACACACTGGAGCCACACTGCAGTCACTGTGTCAGTGTGTTCAGTTGAAGGCCTTCCTAGCCTTCGCTGCCCCTCCACTTTTCCAGGCCTGGTTTCCCTCTTAAAGGAGTAGCCTTTCCTAGCAGCATGCCCGAAGTATGTGAGATGAAGTGTCAGCAGCCTTGCCTCCAAGGAGCGCTCTAGCTGCACCTTCTCCAGGACATACCTGTTCTTTTGACGGTCCCAGGGCTATTCAATGCTCTTCTCCATCACCACAGTTCAAAGACATTAATTCTTCTGTCATCCTTATTCATTGTCAGCTCTCAGATGCATAGCAAGCTATTGAAAAGACCCTGGCCCAAATCAGGCACCTTTTAGTCCTCAAACTAACATCATTGCTCCTCAATAATTTGGAGAGGTCCCTGATTACAGACTTGCCTAGTGCAGGATGTCTCTTGATATCTTTACTACTGGTACCAAGTGTATTGATTGTGGACCCAAGTAAGATGAAGTTGTCAATAGTTTCAGTCTTTCAGTCTTTTCTCCATCTATTGTTGCCTAGTGGTTCAGCAGTGAGAAGTTTTGTTTTCTTGAGGTTGAGATGCAGTCCATATTGAAGGCTGCTGTGTTTGATTTCTGTAGTAAGTGCTTCTTCACTTTCGGCAAGCAAGATTGTGTCGTCTACATGCCAAAGGTTATCGATGAGCCTTCTTCCAACCCTGATGCCACATTCTTCTTCATCAGAGTCCAGCTTCTTGAATAATTTGCTCAGTGTACAGATTGAAGAGATAGGGGAAAGGATACAATCCTGATGCACACCTTTCTAAATTTTAATCCATATCCTGTTCACTGGCTCTTTTTGCACAACAGCTTCTTGGTCTAGATTTTTCATTAAATTTTTAATTTAACAAATAACTTTTTATGATTTACACAGCCAAATACTTTTGTATAGTCAATAAAGCATAAATAGACATTGTTCTGGTATTCTCTGCTTTCAGCCAGGATTCATCTGACAGCAGTGATACCCCTGGTGCCACAGCCTCTTCTAAATCCAACTTCAGTTTCTGGCGGTTCCCTGTCTACGTACTATTATAACTGTTTTTGAATGATTTTTTTTGCTGGCAATGATATTGTTTGATAATTTCCATGTTCTTTTGGATCAAATCTCCTGGGAATGGGAACAAAATATGGATCTCTTCCGGTCAGTTGGCCAGGCAGCTAGCTTATTTGTTTCATAAATGCTGTGAAAGAAAAGCAAGTCTTAGCGGATTTTACTTAGCCCAGTTGGATAAGTCCAGGAATTTTCTGTTGACTCCATCAGTGGACAGTCACTTAATAGATGACGCAGGGAACGTGATAAAGGACTCAGTCATATGAGAGGTCGTGAGGATGCCGCGGGATAGGCAGGGTTCAGGCCTGGTGTTCGTGGGGTCATTGTAAGTCATAGTTGACTCGATACCTAGAGCAACAGTTCAGTGGTTAAGGAACCCCGGCCAGGCACTTGGGTTTGGGCCTGCCCGGTTATACTGAGGGTGAACTTGACCATGGGGACATGCTCTGCACGGCTCATGTTGACTAAGATGCTCATTTCATTGGATCCAATGCCTAACAGAGCAGCGGCACATTCATAGAATCAGTAACCACAGTAGCATGGTCCCACTGGTCCTGCCGTTTCAGTGCTTGACCTGCCTCTGTGGAGTTTCTTCCTTCATGTTGATCACACACGTGAGAGGTTCCCGGAAACCATGTGGCTGAGACTCATGTGCGTGTCAGCTGCCTGTGTTTCACTTGAGGCCAGCATCTACAGCAGCAGCTGCCCTTCCTGCCTTCTGCTTCAGGACAGGGAGGGCGTCTTCAGCTGCCTGTCTTCCTTGAGGTGGCTTCTCTCAGTAGCCAGGACTGTCGTGAGGGAGGGCGTGCGGCCGTGCTTCCAGCTCGTGCCTGCCGCAGCCTGTCTGAGAACAGGGCCCGTCAAGAGACCGAGGGAGGTTTCCCTCTAGCCCTTGGCATCCTGGGACGGTTGTGGCTAAATACAAACAGCTGCTTCTTCCTTCCCCTTCCTGCTGTTCTCTTTGCTTGATGGAGCCACTCAAGGATAGCAGATGTGAAGTGCCGGGAGATGCATTTATCTGTTTTCTCACGGCTCTCATCTGCAAAGAGAAACCTGACAGCTGAGGCTTCAGGAATGGCACCAGATTGCAGGGGGAACCTCTGGGCGTCATTTTCTTTGAAGATCTCAACACCGTGCAGCCCGAGTAGTGGGCAGCTTCCCTAGCGCACTCGAGCGAGGTCGGCCATCGGTTCCCTTCGAGTCAGTGCCAGCTCTCAACCTGAGGGTTGACCCGGAGGAGGAGAAGTGAGGAGGCAGGACCGAGCCCTGGTCCCGAGGTCCGTCTGTGGAGTCCACGACAACCAAGTGCCTCGCAGAGGGACAGGCTGCCTACGGGAACCGCTCACCCCAAGGCTTATAATTGATTTTAGTTATTAGATATAAAAATTGTTTTAAAATGCTGCTTCAAAATAAAAAATGCGTCTTCTTCTAAAGATAGCTGGGTTCCTTCTCAGATTGATAACCATCCTGAGGGCCTGTCTCCTGCAGTATTTCCCACGAAGGTAAAGCATTGAGATAGTTAATGTGCTGAGATGAATGGGTTCTCAGCATCAGGTCAGCCGTGGCCTCTGCTCCCTGGCACACCTGACCTCCTTCCCACCTGAACTTAGCCTGCAGGGGAAGTGTTCCGTTTCTGTGCCTAGCACATACCACCTACTGAGGGGTATGGAGGGACGGAACCATGTCCAGGTGTGGCCAGGGGAAAGGCCCATCTGGTCGGGGACCCCCAGAGTGCTGAGCTGGACGAGCTCAGGCTGGCTGGTTCCTCGGGTTCTCTGGCAATCACAGGCTGTACCGGGAGGGAAGGGTTGTTCCCCTGAGCAGTCTGAGGCTTTCCCGCCCTGCCGGCGGTGCCCTGAGTGTGTGCTCCCTGGGCTGGCCATGGGAGCCCGGGTGTCTCCTGGGCAAGTGAGGGGGACTTGACCACAAACTGAAGGCAGCATATGTGGCCGTGGAGCCTTGTGGCTAGAGTTCTGGCCAGAGCTGCTGCCCACCAGGACGTGGGTGCCACAGTGATAGGGATGTTGACAGTGGGGACACCACCCGTAACGAGGATGTCCACTGACAGGGACACACACAAGCACAGGGCGCCTGTGCTCCTTGTGGACACGACAGCATGAAGGTGACTGAGTGGCCCTCTCTCCTCTCAGGCTCCCTTTGTATGTGAGGATTCTAGTTGACTAGCGTGCCAGAGGAGATGGCGTCTGCTCCCACAGCTAGGTTCAGACCAGGCCATGCCCCTGCCCACTGGGCTCCAGGGCCACCGAGGGAAGTGGCCTCTTGCACTCTTACTCTGTGTGTTGGTTTTGGTTTCTTAACTTTCAAAAGCAGAACAAATCTTGCATAAGCTCTTTATCTTGGGTAGTCATTTTTACCACTGGTTGGATGTGGCCTATAAGACGGAGGCCTGGGGTGGTTGGGCCATCCTTTGAGGGGCCCACGGGGCTGCCACCTTCCTGCTTCCTCCTGTCTGGTCCTGCAGTGGCACCCAAAAGCAGAGACAGGACAGTGAGGGCCTTGCTTGTCTCCTCAGGCTGTGTTGAACGTGATAGTCCTTTGTGTCCTTACTCGCCGGCCAGCCTTCTGAGTTACAGTGTCGGAGATGTGAGCTGGTGGAAGTGGGCCAGCTAGCACCCTGCTAGCAGCTAGCGGCCTTGGTGTTTAATTGGAGCTCCACTGGCTTGTCTAGGGCTCTGACCCAGGTTGGCCCCAGTAGGTGACCTTGGCTGTCCCTAACAGGAGAGTTATCTTTGCTGTGTCCCTTTCATGGTTTCAAGCTGTGCCAGTTATTCAAATGTGTGTCCAGGTGTCATCATTTTCATCACTGACTGCGGCAGATTAGAAGACCTGAGCTATGTCCTTCACCTGGTGAAGTCACAGCCATTCAAGGACACCTTCTGGGAACTCCCGGTTCCTGCTCTCTGTGCTTTTCCAGCCGTCCTGCAGCTTCAGTGGTCTTTGAGGGGCTTAAGAAGTGACCCCTTTTTTCTCTAGAGTCATGTTGACAGAGGCCAGTCATAGCTGATGTTCTGTGTGGGACCTCCTGTCTGGTGGCTGTTGAAAGGCAAGTGACGTGTCTCACAGGAGCTGATGGTCTCTGTAGGGCCTCCTCCTGTCTTGTCGACCTCAGGAGGTCAGCCTTTTGCCCAGGTGATCAGGTGCAGGTCCAGGTAACTGCAGCCTGCCCTGTGTGCTAGCCACCCTTCTTTTTAAAAAATTTTTTTTATTGGTTTGCTTACAACAATTCATATAGGTTGTTTCATTCATGTACATTGTGCTTTATTCAATCCCTTGTTTACATTGTGTTTCATACCCTCATTCAGGTACATTGTATTAGATAGAAGTCACTACCACACTGGGCTCTTGTTTGGCCATGGCCTTCTCTTTCTCATTGCCATCTCTTCCTTGTGCGCCTGGACTTCTGTATAAGAAATTCCCACTTTGAGAACTGCTTTTTGAACACTGTCCCACAAGGCGGTTGCCCCTGTCTTCTCCCCCAGCCTCCTCAGCCTTCCCAGGCTTGGAGCTGCCAGGCACCTGTGTTAGCAGAGGTGTCACCTGGGCTGCACGTGGGTTTCAGGGTCAGTGACTTCCATCAGTGTCTGCGGTGATGTGTCAGGGCCAGCATCTTCTGGAAAGAAGGGATGAGAGGCAGTGAGCATGTGTGACCAGGCCTGCTGTGTGTGACTTCTCTGAGACCCCCATCCCTGGTCCTTGCCGTGAGGGGTGGAGAAGCAAGCTCAGGTGCTGGGACTGAGCCCAGTGATGGTTCAAGCCTTCTAGCGATGAGTTAAAGCGGAGGCCAGCAGGCCGAGCCTTTCTCCCAAGTGAGCGCTTCTCAGGCACTGCCCCTGCCCGGAGCATGCAGGACACCTGCCAGAGGCTCAGCCAGCCCTCGCCCAGCCCCACAGCTGGACACACATCCACAGTTGGTCTCAGATGGCTGGTGAGAACAGGCACGTGCAGTGGCTGAGAACCACTCACCCCGGTGGTCGTGGCTTTCTGCTGCCCCTCACTGCCTGTCCCCCAGACTGTCCTTCTGTGACCTAGTCTCCATCCTCCTGCCCAGCTTTTCACAGGATTGTCCTGCAAGTCAGAAGTTTTCTGTGAAAATCTTAACACGTTTGAAAACAAAAGCAGCTTTCAAAAAACTCTTTTAATGCCTGTTCTTCCACACCCCAGGTGTAGTATTTGTGGTGCAAGTTCTCAGTCTTCGGAGATTGCTGCGTTTTTACCTTATTTATGATTTTATTGCCATAATTTCTTTTTCAAAAATTATTGTGGTATGAATATATAAAAACATTTGCTAATGTGACATTTTCCCACGTATGATTCGGTGGTGTTGATGGTGCTCCTGATGTGTAACTGTCCACGTCCAGGTTTCTCTCCCACCCTCAGCCAAGCCCCAGCCCGAGCACACGCTCCCTGCCCCTCCTTCCACCGTGGAGACAGTGCTGTGTTGTTGGCTGCTGCCAGGGCGCTTCTGCAGGTGCTGACCCGCGTGATGGAGGAGGGCTGGCCTGAGAGATCTGACCAGAGCAGAGCACCAGGCCTCTCTCCTGTGAGAGGGCAGGTCCACCTCCAGCTGTGAGCGGGACCACAGGGCGTTGGTGCTCCCGGGCCTTGCCCAGCATCATGCTTTCTGGCTGCATCCAGGCTGAAGCAGGTGTCACGTCTTCATACCTGTTTGTTCTGGTTTAGCTGTTCTGTTGAAGAGTCTGGACTGGTGTAAGGTCTACATGAGCCCCCGGCCAAGGGCCCTTGTGATGGTGCGTCCAGTCTTGACTTCTCTGTCAATGCAGGTGTCCCAGCATCCTCTTGTTTTGGTCTGTTGAACTCGGCAGTTTCTGTTGTTTTTCTGGCGGAGGTGGTTGCGGTCTCTCAGGGTGAGCCTCAGTACCATGTGCCGTTTCATTATCTTCTCAGAAAACAGCGCCAGACCCACTTCCATCAGGCCAGTTCCCACTTGTAGAGACTCCACAGGACACAGTGCAGATGCCTCACAGGGCTTCTCAATGGCTGTCTGCGTCGGAGCAGCGGCCACACCTTTGTCCTGCAGAGTCTGACCTTTCGGTTTGCAGCTGAGTGCTTGACCACCGTGGTCCCAGGCTGCACAGGGAGAACCACTGGAGGGTAAAGCAGGGGGTGGGGGGAGGACGAGAAATCGGGAAGCTTTGTGACATCACTTATTACTAAGCTGTAATTTTTACTAATGGGGATAGGGATTTTCCCACGCTTCGCAGCATGCCTGCTGCCTCTAATATCAAACAGAACAGCAGGTACCATAACCTGCGGTGAACTAGGTAGATGAAGGGACCTGCCTCTGATGAGATGTTGAGAAGACTGCATTAACGGAAAGCAGAGGGTGAAACAAGAAGCCCAGTCCTGTCGATTTCCTGGGATTTGAGAGCCGGGGTATAGGTGGGCCTGGGGTCGTTTGTGAAGGAGAGAGCTGAGTGGTCTGCATCTGCATTGTGTGTTAACCCTACCCAGGATTCATATTGCCAGAATGCTCTGCTTTGACTTTGAGTGTGTTTACAGTCCACTCCAGGTGGACCGCACTGTTCACATTCATGGGCTTGTATTTTAGTAGCAAGGTTTTGCTGAACAAATCGTCTAGAGAGGTGCCCTGTGATATCCAGTATTCAGAGCAGTCTTGTGAGCAGTGGGCTCTGCTGTGAGAACCCCTGTAGTCCCTTTGTGTCCGGGCTGCCTGCTCTGCCTTGCCCGTCAGGGCTGCTGTGGGCTGCGGTGAACGGCAGAGAAAGGAGCGAGACTTCAGGTGAGAGGAGCCTGCCTTCCTAGCTGGCCTGTTAGCACCACTGCAGTTGGTCATGTTAAATTCAAGAATGATAGTGCATCTGACACAGCCGTGACATTTTCAGTCGCCTCATGTGCATGCATGGTAGATCATATGGTCGTCTGATTCAAAATGTCCCATGCCAATCCATCTCATCGCTAAATAACTAATATATCAATATTTATGCGTTCCATTTCTTTCTTAACAATGTCTAGTTTTCCTTCATTCATACTTCTCACAGTCTGTATACCAAGCACTAGTTTCTTCTTACAGCTGTTCCTCCTCCTCTGTGTTTTGAAATTTGAGGGCTCAGCCTCAGTTGCCCTATCTGTTAGTCTCCTCTTAAGTGTGCTCTGCTCTACATAAGGCTTTCGAGTCATTTGAGAAGTAGGGCTTTATGAGGAGGAATGTGACATCAGGTTGGAGGAAGACTCATCACATTATGCAGATGACACAGCCTCACTTGTTCAAACAAGAAGACCTGAAGCACTTGCTGCAGAAGGTCAAGGACTGTAGTCTTAAATATGGATTGAAGCTTAATATCAAGAAGACAAAGATTCTTACCACTGGGCCAATTGGCAGCAAAATGATAGATGGAAAAAAGATTGAGGTGGTTAATAATTACAGCTTGTTTGGTTCCACAATCAACACTCACTCTTAACACCAGCAGTCTGGAAATCAAAAGACGAACAGCATTGGGAAATCTTCTGTCAGGGACTTCTCCAGAGTACTGAACAGCAACGACTTCATTCTAGAGACTAAGGTGGGCCTGATCCAGGCCATGGTCTTTGCATTTACTTGTGCTTCAGAGAGAGTTGGACAATGACTAAGGATGACAGAAAAATAATTGAGACTTTTGAATTGTGGTGCTGGAGAAGAGTCTTGAACATAACATGGACCGCCAAGAAAACAAGTAAGTCTGTCTTGGAGAGGGTGACGCCAAGTGTCTCATTGGAGGCTAGGATTTTGAAGCTCTGTTTGACATACTTTAGGCATTTGGCCAGGAAATACCAGTCCATGGAGGAGGACATCTTGCTTGGAAGGATGGAGTGACAGCGCAGGAAAGAAAGACCTGGGATATGAGATGGATTGATACAGTGGGGGTTGGTGTGTTGGAATTAGTGAGTCTAGTTCAGGGAAGGGTGTAGAGCTGCTGTACATAGTGTCGCTATGGCTTGCAGGCGACTCGATGGCACATAACAATGTGCATGCAAAATCTGGACTGTGAGTAAGGAACAAAGAGTTGATGCCTTGGAATGGAGGTAGTGGTGGTCAAATGCAGTCGAGTGCCCCATAGAAGCAAGGCTGGTGAGATTTTTGTCTCATTTAGCCGTGTTATTAGGAGGGAGACTGTGGGACCAAAGAGGATGCTGTTACGGAGGGGCTGGTGCAGGCGCGGAGCCCTCGCAGCAGCCTCAGCCCAGCTGCCCAGCTGTCCAGGACTTGCCCTGGACTCTGCTAGGCCCTACCCAGTTCAGATCCCGTCTCTGGAATGTTGCAAGATAACCCTTTCCAGTGCTAGATTACTGTGGTTGGGAAGTAACTTCTTGTACTGAGACAAATTGTGCATCCCTAAACTTTAATGTACCTGAGCTCAGGAGTTGCACTACCAACCTGAAGGTACACAGTTCAAATCTACCAGCTACTGTGTGGAAGAGAGATGAGCACTCTCCCCCTGTGTGTTTGATTGCCTCCGAAAACCCACTGGACAGTCAGCTGTGAGTCAGTTCCCATTGGATGGTACGTAATAGCAACATAACTCGTGTATTGGTTTTAAGAGAACATTACGGGTCGCCCTTCTTTCCTACCCATGTCACCTGCACATGCATTTATTTAACAGCTAGCTTCTTTGAGTAAGGCAATCAAAGGTAAAAATCAAAGGACGAATCCTGGCCTCAGGGAGCTTACGTTCTGGGTCTTCACCGCCCAGTAGGAGTGGTATGTAACCTAAGGGCACATATAGTGAAACAGATTGTTCCACATGGTTCTTACTACACCTTTGATGTGAAATTGTTGATTACACATCTACAAGGAGTTGAAGCTTGACATCAGGAAGACTAAGATTGGCGGCACCATGATGGATGGAGAAGACATTGAGGTGTTAACACTTTCATCTTGCTCAGCTCCACAGTCAACACTTGGCACCAGCAGTCACGAAATCAAAAGGCGAGTTGCCCTGGGGAAGTCTGCTGCCAGAGGCCTCGCTAAAGTGCTAACGTACTAAAGTACAATGGGGTCAGTCTGGAGTGCCCGGTCCGGGCCTTGGTCTTTGCAGTACTTGCTATGAATCAGAGAGCTGGACAGTGACCAAGGGTGACAAAAGAAGAATTGATGCCTTTGAGTTGTGGTGCTGGAGAAGAGTCTTGAACATACCATGGACCACCAGAAGAACAAAAGGTCTGTCTTGGAGATGCTAAAACCAGGTTTCTCCTTGAATACTACGGTTTTGAAGCTCCTTCTCACTTGCTTTGGGCACGTGGCCAGGAGGGACGAGTCCTTGGAGAAGGATATCGTGCTCAGAATGGTGGAGGAACTGCACAGGAGGAGAAGATCCCAGTGAAATGGATTGACATGGTAGCTAGAACAATGGGATTAGGTGTGTCTGAGTCAGTGAGTTTGGCTCAGGGCAGGGTGGGCTTCAGAGCTGTTGTACATAGGGTCACCATGAGTTGCAGGTGACTCAGTGGCGCATAACATCAGTCATAACAAGGAAACACTTGAAGCCCGTGCTCACTACGTTCACAGGGTGCTCTCGCCTCGCCGGGGACCATGCATTTGAAAAGAGCCTTTGATTCTTTTGTGGGTTTGGGAGAGAGATAGGTGCCAGCCAGACCTCAAAAGCAGAACCTTGGACGTGGTGATGAAATGGCAGATTGTCCCCCGCAGGCAGGCAGTGAGCCGCAGTCAGCCTGTGCCTATCTTCATCCTGGACACTCTGATCTGCGGCTCTGTTTGTCTGCATCGTCCCCAGCGTCAGCTCAGCGCAGGGCAGAGACCCTTCCTCCTCTTTGCAAGTCGTGCCTCACGTGCGGCAGGTGGTACTCGTTGAATGGAAATATCATGTGGCCTCAAGATTAGAAAGAGACTCCTCAACAACCTGCAACAAGCAGCTAACACAACTAGCCGAAAGTGAAGAGGACTTAAAGCACTTGCCACAGAAAATCCGAGACCCTAGCCTTCAATATGGGTTCCAGCCCAACATCGGGAAAGCAGAGATCGTCATCACTACCAGCAGACAACGTCATGACAGATGGAGAAGAGCTGGAAATTGTCCACAGCTCGGCTTGCAGCAGTCAAGAAATCAGACTGGTTTCATTGATAAACCTGCTGTCCAGGACCTCTTTAAAATGCTAAATAGAAGGGTTCCAGTTTAAAGGCTAAGGTGCGCCTGGCTCACGCCATGAGATTGTCAGTTCACACCAGGAGGGAAGCCCTGGTAGTGTGGTCTGATGGGAGCTGTGCTCTTCACTCAGAGGCCGCCTCTCTGCCGGTTCAAATCCATCAGCTGGTCTTCAGGAGCAACATGGAGAGTCTCTTCCTGTGTGATTTACAGTCTCAGAGAGCCTGCTGTCGGGGCAGCTGTGTCGGTTCCACATTTGCTCTGCATCTGCATTCTCCCCCAGTCCCCATATACAAGTGGGGTAATGAGTAAAGAAAACCAAAGAAGAATTGATATCTTTGAATGGTATTGGTTAAGAATAATGACTATACTATGAACACACGAATCTGTGTCGGGAGAAGTGCAGCCAGAGCGCTCTTTAGAGGGAAGGATTTGGAGACTTGTGTCCCGTATTTGGGGCATGTCGTCAGGAGGGCCCAGTCTCCAGAGAAGTGTATGGTGCTTGGAAAAGGAGAGGTTCAGCGAAAGAGGAGCAGCCCTTCAGGGGACGACAGGAGGTGGTGAGGAGGGCCCGGCTCGGGCAGGGCTCCCTTTTGTTGTACAGAGGGTCTCTGAGTTGGAGCCAGTCTGTTGGTACCAAACGACAGCAGTTCTTAGAAAAACAGTTTGGGGAGGGGGTGGGTCCCAGGTTTTCTGCTTCAGAGCTTCCTGCTTTTATCTGGGCTGGTTGACATTTCCTAGGTCAACTGTAAACACCTTGGCTTGTTGCTCTGTGACCGTGGGATGCAGAGTGCTCTGTCACACACCTTGCAGGGATTGGTCCGTTTGCTACTCACTTGAAACTCATTCACGGCTATGGAGTCAGTTCTGCCTTAGCTCTCTATCAGGTTTCCAGGGCTGCAAATCTTTACAGGAGGACACTACCCTTCTTTCTCCCTCAGAACTTCTACTGGATTGGAACCGCCTACCTAAGAGTCAGTAGGCTGACTTGTGACCTGCTGTTCCTTCAGGCCTCCTTTATGCATATGGAATGTTGTTGTTGTTATGTGCCATTGAGTCGTTTGCGACTCACAGCGACCCTATGTACAGCAGCCCTAAACCCTGCTCTATCCTGTGCCAATCATGCAGTGACTGGGGTATGCTGAGGGAGTAGGTCAGTTTGTGGTCCTGCTGGGAAGGCCATGCCTTGAAGTTAACAGGTGTTAGTTTACGTAAGTGGAAAATTTCAGGAAGATTTTCCAGAGGGGGCAGCAGAGAGTAATGCAGGGAGCCTTCTCTAGCTTGAATTTAGGCCAAGGGCTTTAACACCAATGATGACAAGAGATCCTGGGGCCTTGTGGTAGAGCTGATGATGGTAAGTCTGGAAGAATCCTATCTAGAGCTGGTGGTAGGCCCAGAAAGGACTCATTGACAGCCATGGTGGTCAGCTCCAGGAAAGCTGGAGAGTGAAGGTCAAGAAGGGCCTGCCATGTGCATGGTCCAGAAGGGGCCTGCATGGCTGAGGCGTGCCTGCCGTGTGCATGGTCAGGAGGAGGCTGCACCCCTGTCGTTAGGGGGCTGGAGGAGTGCACGACTGAGAGCAGCCTGCCTACCATGTGTGTAGTCAGGAGGAGGCCTGCTGCTGTGTGCGTGGTCAGAAGGGAGGCTGCATGGCTGAGAGGGCCTGTCCTGTACGTGGTCAGGAGGGGGCCTGCTCTGTGCGTCATCAGGAGGAGCCCTGAGGGGCCCTGCCTTATGCGTGGTCAGGAGGAGACCTGTGTACATGGTTAGGAGAGCTGGATGGCCGAGGGGGGCTGCACCACTGTGTGCATGGTCAGAAGGAGAGCTGGATGGCCGAGAGGGGCCTGTACTGCTGTGTGTGGACAGGACGAGGCTTGCATGAACAGGGGAGAGATTTCCATTTACATGGTTATCAGGAGGCCTGTACAGCTCTGTGCATGTGCGCGCGCGCGTGTGTGTGTGGTCATGAGGGAGCCTGAAGGACCAAGAGAGGGCCAGCATGATTAGAGGAGGGGCTGTGAGTTGAATCTAACATGATGACATCATGCATGTTAGAGGGTCCCCAAGAAAGAGTAACACCCTCAATGACATGGCCTGACAGTAGTGGCTGCCACAGTGGGGTCAGACATAGCAGCGATTGTGAGATTGGAGCGGGACCAGTGTTCTTTCCAGTTGTGTGTGGGGCTGCTGTGGTTAGGTCTGAGGTGACGGTACTTAACAGCCAGTCTCCCTCTACAGGAACACATGGCCAGGTATTTGTCCTGTAGAGCCTCAGATGGGCGCAGGTCCAGCGTGGGTGTGTACCAGCGTCCCTCGTTCTCCGTGTCAGCACGCCTGTCTCTCACAGCACCAAGCGCTCTGTCTGATTGCTTTTGTGTTTGTTCTTTCCTCCTCTCTGCTGGAGCTTTGCTGGTGGGATTTGGCTCCTGGGCCCCAGTCTCCAGAGGCCCGCTACCCATGTCTGAGGATGGTGGACTTGGTTCTCTCTGGTAGTTACATGTGGCAGGGTCTCCACAGGTGAGTGCAGGCTGCTCAGAAGGGTGACCAGGACGAGCGTCTAGCCTGCCTTGCACACCTTGAGTCCTGTCCCCACTGCAGTCAGCTTATTCACAGGTCACCAGTCAGAACTTTTGTTCTGACTGGTGCTGGGCTTGATGGACAACAGAGGACCCAGGTGAACGAGAGCCATCTGGTGTGAGAGAAATTACAGTCACTCTACCATAGGCGACAGTGCCCCGTCGGCACTCTGCCCTGTCTCTTACGAGAGGACATTCTTGATGACCGGAGAACTTGGCATCGCCTCTGCTTACAGCTGAGTTAATCCGTCAGCCATCCAGGCAGAAAGCCCTAGTCTACAAGGTGGAGGCCGGCTACTTGTCTTCATAGGCTGAGGCCTTGTACTCCATGTTAAAAAAACGTCCTCTGCATTTTGCAGGTGATGTGATGATAAGAATTGCATGTCTGACATTTCCCTATTCTGCCCTTGCCTTGTGCATATCCCAGGTCTTCAGCCTCAGATGCAAGACATTCTCTGCAGATAGAACAGTGCCATTTTTCTAGCCACGTCTTCATGAGACCTTGTGTCCCCTTCTTTTGCTGGTTCAGTTGGCATTTGTGTCCCTTGCTTTTGCTGACCCTGGCTGGCATCTTCCCCTGATGGGGCCTCCTGACTGCCCAGAGTATTAGTCCTTGTTGTTGTTAAGTGTCGTAGAGTCGTAGGTGACACATAGCGACCCTGTGAAGTAAAGTCTTGAATGCAAAACGTTCACTGGAGGCACACTTTATTTGGAAGTGGATGCCACTCCTGCTTCCAAGCCAGTTTTATTCGGGAGATCCACAAAAACCAGGCCACACCCTGATCTCAATCTCAAACTGAAAACACACCTCTGCAGAATCCCTTAAGCCTGGATTATACTTTAGGAGAGCTGAAGCTCAACGTCAGGAAAACAAAGATTGTCACCACTGGGCTGATTGGCAGCATCATGATACATGGTGAAGAGATTGAGATTGTTCCCAGCTTCAGTTTGCTTGGCTGCA
>NW_006399752.1:32322702-32328727 GCF_000299155.1 Elephantulus edwardii | reverse complement strand
AGAGAGCTGGACAATGACTAGGGATGATAGAAGGAAAATTGATGCCTTTGAGCTGTGGTACTGGAGAAGAGTATTGAGGATACCATGGACTGCTAGGAAAACAAACAGATTCTTCCTAGAGAGGATGAAACTGTACTGCTCCTTGGAGGCAAGGATTCTGAAGCTTCGTCTGACCTATTTTGGGCATATTGCAAAGAGGGACCAGATCTTGGAGAGGGACGTCATGCTTGGGAGGGTGGAGGGAAGGCGCAGGAGAGGAAGGCCCTCTATGAGGTGGATTGATTCAGTGATTGGGGTAATGATAGTAGGTGCGTCAGAGACAGTGGTTCAGGGCTGTTGGACATAGTGTTACTATGAGTCGCAAGCAGCTCGACAGCACCTCACAATAACCAACAACTACTTGTAGATCCTGTGTTCTTTAGACTCAGGTTTAGTCACTTGTTATGATTAGGGTAATTTTATCATTTCACAAATAAACTTTTATATTTTTCAGTTTAAAGTAAAAATGAGTTCTGAAAATTAGTAAGAGAAGATGTGGCATGGATACTGGCTTTATTTTCACTTACGTCCTGTCCCATCAGGAGACTAGTCCTGATATTCACATCTAATTTGGTTATTTTTATAAAGAACCCACTCCCGATGTGAAGTACGTCTGACGGTGGAGTTTTACTGAAGTCTTTTTCCTTCTCCAGCTTAGTGGCAGATGCTATGAGGAGATCTGAGCCCTGGGAGGCCCCTGCCTCCTGGAGGTTTGTAATGGAGCTGTGAGAAAAGCAACAGCAGTAAACAGAGGCAGCAGCCCTGCTGCCCAAGGTGAGCGAAGGCTGGGCAGACGGTATGTAGGGCCTGTGCTGGGACTCGGCAGGCACGATGTCTGGATGGTCTGAGGTCAGGAGCGAGCAGTGCATCATGGGCCAAGGTCCACCAGTGTCATGCTAAGAGTTTATTGTTGAGAATGGCTTCCCTAGCCATTTGAATTTGACTTTGCCATGTAGACGGGTAGGAATATGCAAATTGAGTGGTTAGCCTATCCACAAAGGCATTGGCCAGGCTCACCTGTCCACAAGGGAATTGGGTAGTCTTGCCATTAAATTGAGCAGATCCAGCAGCAGAATAGAAGAAACGTCACTTCCAACAAAGAAGCAGCAGGAGACTGTAAGGTGTCCTTCGGGGCCAGAGAGTCTTGTGCCAGCCCATCCAGGGTCTGTGGGATCAAGAGCAGTGGCAGCCACAGCAGAGAACCAGAGACCTGCCATGAGGCGGCGCTGACTGCCATGAGGCGGCGCTGACCTTGGGGCTGAGCATTGGAACAGAGCCTTTGCCCAAGTTTGTTGGAGGACTGTGGCAGGGGAGAGCCATAGTTGTCAGGACTGAGAGCTCTGTAAGTCTGGGCTAAAGCCACGAGGCTCAGGGCTGAGGTGCCGGTAAGCACAGTTCAGAAGCTGTCCTGACTGAGGACTTGTTTTCTGCTCCTAACCTTTATTATACCCTTTTGACTTCCCAGTATGGTTCTGTCATTGCATTTTGGATCCAGTAAAGCAGTCAGATTGGTGCTGGGATAAGTACAAAGAGATGTGGCATGTGGAGGGCATTTCTGTCCTCATGGGAATTGGTTTTGTGCCATTGTTGACAGGGACTGTTCTCCTTTATGGCCGATTGTCCCCATGTGGTCCTTGTTCTTTCTATAACCAGGAACTTGAAGGACAGTGTCTGGATAAGATGCTGTTGCTGTGAGCAGTGCTTTTGTGTGACACTCAGCCTCAGTTTCCCCATTTCCAGCCTGGCCAGTGCCAGTGCGGTGTGAACAGAAGACATTGAACATTCGTGCTGGGAGCCGGAAGCTGGTTTGCGTGCTCGTGAGAGCCGTGAGTGAGGAGGCTCCTGTGTTGGATGGAAAAGGCAAGAGGAGCAAAGAGAAAGGCCTGTTCACCAGGGGCTGGAGTCGGGTGGAAGGAGGACCCCAGGAGAGCAGGCCCTGCCTGGCAGGTGGAATTGTGACCAGCCAGGTCTGGACAGGTGTGCCTGGCTTCCGAGGCTGCCTGTTTAGGAAATGCCTCAAAACAGCAGGCAGGGCCCACTTAGCCTGGTGAATCTGGGAAACACTGAAGACCGACTGACAGGCCACAGTGGATTAAGCTAGAAAGTCGGCGTTTCAAACCCACCATCTGGAGAAATATGGAAATCATCGCTATCCGTAAAGATTGGCGGCCTGGGGAATCGTGCAGACGGCTCTGCTTGGTCCCGTGGGTCGCTGCGAGACAGACTCAGCGGCAGTGGATTTGGTTGCTGACAAATCGGAAGGCGTTTGGGGAGCTTGTCAAGGACCAGCTAACGGTTTCTGGAATAGGTTTTGAGTTAATCTCCCTCTTGCTCTAACTAAATTTACTGACTTTTTCTTGTATCTAACCTTTATGGTTTAGATAGGAAATATTAGATCCCAAGTTCCTAGCTTAATGATCCTGACTAAACCAGAGGCATAGTAAAAAGAATCTGTAGGCCAGCCCGGGCAGGTGTGTCTTGTATTTCAGAACGCATATTTCAAACAGAAACCTTTTGTATGCAGGAGTCAAGTCTGGAGCACTTCTCACTTGTGACATTAGAAAGTTCTGGAAGTAAGACTTTAATGGGGTAATCACCTGGCCTGAACTCTGGCTGGCATGCAGCAGTACACCTGGATCTCACTTGTCAAGGGGAGTAGGTTTCTGCTAAGATACATCCCCACTTTCAAGACCGACTCAAACACATTTAAGAATCTCTGTCAGGTTCATGCTTTCTTCTTGAGTACTGTGAAGTCATTTAAAATTAACTCATGGCTTTCTCTCAGCACTTAAATCAGAAATGCTATTCAGCCTGGAGCCCTGCCCTGGTCTCTTTATTTGACTTCTGTGAGTTGGTTGCTATGTTCTTGGGGACCTGACAGACACCAGGGGATTCACCTGAGGGAACACACAGGTGTAATCATGTGCTGTCATCTGTGCTGTGACAGAGCAGTGTCTGAAGGATGGGCTCAGAGAGATATTGGCTGGCTGTCAGACACTTTCCTGCCTGGTATAACTTGTTGGAGAGTGTCCTTCTCAAACTTCTGGGCAGTGACAGCCCCATAATATAAAAGGAATCTTCTTTGAAAAGCTGTTTGGCACAGTTGTTGCTAGGGGATTCCGAGACCACTTGGCCTCCTTGTGTCTGTATGTAGCAGAGTCCCGCTGCCCCAGGGTTATAGCAAAGTATTACAGTGAAATGTGCCAAGAGCTGGAGTCCGAAAATCGAAAGGGCCAAACTCGCTCAGTGTTTCTTAAGCTGAAGGAACTAAAGAACAAATTCAAGCTGTGACTCGCAATACTTAGGGATGCTGTGGGCAGAATATTGAATGATCCAGGAAGCATTAAAAGAAGATGGAAGGAGTAAACAGAGTCTTTGTACCAAAAAGAATTGGCTGGCACAGAATTTAAAGAAACAACATATGATCAAGAGGCAATGGTATTGGAGGAGGAAATTCAGGCTGCCTTGAAGGACTTAGCAAAACAATAAAGCCCAAGGAATTGATGGAATACTGTTTGACATATTTCAACAAACAGGTGCTGCTCTGGATGTGCTCACCAGGTTGTGCTAAGAAATCTGGAGGACAACTACCTGGCCAGCTGACTGGAAGAGATCCATATTTATTCCTAGTCCAAAAAACGATGTCCCAGCAGAGTGTGGAAAATATCAAATTGATATCACACACAAGCAAAATCCTGCTGAAGATTATCCAGAAATGACTGGAACTACCAGAAATAGAAGCTGGGATTAGAAGAGGTGGTGACACTAGATACATTATTGCCAATGTCAGATGGATCTTGGCAGAAAGCAAAGAGTACCAGAAAGATACCTCTCTCTGTTTTGTTGACTATACAAAGGCATTTAACTGTGTAGATCACTACATATTGTGGTTAACCTTGAAAAGAATGGGAATCCCAGAACACTTGATTGTGCTTATGTAAAACCTATACTTGGACCAGGAAGCAGTCCTCAGAACAGATTAGGGAAACACTTCATGGTTCAAAATCAGGAAAGGAGTGTGTCAAGGATGCATCCTGTCTCTGTACCTTTCCAGCCTAGGTGCAGAACAAATTATTCAGGAGGCTGGGCTTCATGAGGAGGAATGTGGCATCAGGATTGGAGGAAGACTCATCAACAACCTGCATTATGCAGATGACACAGCCTTGCTTGCTGAAACTGAGGAGGACCTGAAGAGCTTGCTGCAGAAGGTCAAGGACTGTAGTCTTCACTGTGGATTGACTCTCATCATCAAAAAGACAAAGATTCTCACCACTGGGCCAATTGCAGCACCATGATGGATGGAGAAGAGATTGAGGTTGTTAACAATTACAGCTTGCTCGGCTCCACAGTTAACACTCTTGACACCAGCAGTCAGGAAATCAAAAGATGAATTGCATTAGGTAAATCTGCTGTTGGAGTACTGAGAAGCAATGACGTCAGTCTAAAGACTAAGGTATGCCTGATCCAGGATATCTCCTTTGCAATTACTTGCTGTGCATCAGAGAGCTGGATAATGATTAAGGATGATAGAAGAATTGATGCCTTTGAGTTGTGGTCCCGGAGAAGAGTCTTGAACATACCATGGACCGCCAAGAAAGCACATAGGTCTGTCTTGGAGAGGTTGAAACTAAGTTTCTCTTTGGAGGTTCAGATTTTGAAGCTCATGTGACATACTTTGGGCATGTGGCCAGGAGGGACTGATCCTTGGAGAAGGACATCATCCTCTGAAGGGTGGAGGTACAGTGCAGGAGAGGAAGACCCCAGATACGATGGATTGATAGAGTAACTGGGGCAGCGGGGGTAGGACCATCAGAGTCAATGCGACTGGCTCAGGACGAGATGGGCTCCAGAGCTGTTGTACATAGGGGTCATTATGAGTGACAGGCAAATCAGAGGCACATAACAGCAAAAGTCCTCACAGGAGCACATTCCAGGTCCTTTCTCCCACAGAGCCGCTGGTGGGACTTGAACTAGCAGGTCTTCCATGGGCCATTGAGTGCTTAATCTTTGTATCACAAGCTTTCTTCTTGGTCAGGTGAAAGGGTGAAAGGCAGTGGGCATGGTGGATAGACTATGTACATAATCTCTGCCGTTAACCTGGTCTGTGACCATTCAAGTGCCGTGACCCTCGGTTCCCACATAACAGACAGGAAGCTGCCCTTTCCCTACTGGCTGCAAGGCCAGGTGAGAAGTGGAGGGAAGGATCCCTAACATCAGCCTTGCCTGTCAGCAGTGGGAAGAGAGATTGCTGAGTCAGGTCAGGAACATACCGTCCCAGGACAGACACCCACGAGCAGCAGCTAGAGTCAAGGCCAGTGTCTTCCCTGATGTGAGCTTTGTCCCTCCCTCCACTTGTGTGCACTTGACCAGTTCATAACCTGGGGAGATGACTCAGCCGAATCAGAGGAGCCAAACGCCGTGACAGGAGAAATCTGAGTAATAGCCAACAGCAGCAGACCCATGTCACCAGTTAGCATCGGATTATTCCCAAAATTAGAGGTGCAGTTGCTAAGAGGCAGGAAAGAGTCAAGTGATTCAGCAGTTCACTACAAGAATCTTAAAAATGTCTGCTTTAAACTCTGGAGAGATCTAGAATGCTAATGCTGTTAAACGTCCTTGTGTCAGCTATGACTCACAGCGACCCTGTCAGCAGCAAACCTGAACTGTGTTCTATCCTGGGCCAGCCTCAGGGTCTCTGGTTTGCTCTTTCACTTAACCTCTACCTTTCCCAGCATAAGGTCTGGCTTTTCCTGACAGCATGCCCAGAACACGCGAGACCTTGTCTCTGAAAAGCATCCTGGCTGCACTTTCTCCAAGACAGACTTGTTTGTTCTTCTGGCCGTCCTGGCCTAGTCAGTACTGTTCTCCACCAGCACAGGTCATTGATTCTTCTGTCATCCTTACTCGTTGTCCAAGCAGTTGAAAAGACCATGGCTTGGATCCCCAAGAAAGAAACATCGAGAGGTTTTTTTTAAGATTCAGCAGC
>NW_006399752.1:32284998-32321077 GCF_000299155.1 Elephantulus edwardii | reverse complement strand
AATTTAAATTTGTTATTAATTTCAGTGAAAATTTACAGAGGCTTTGGATTTCCATTAAAACTCACCTGTTGATGACCAGTACTAAAGTGTTAAGTAGCTGTAAAAAGCGTGAGGGTGGCACAGGGACAGTGCATCTGACCTCCACTGATTCCACAGCCAGTGAGCTGCCCCTATCAAGGGCATCCACATACAAAAGCAGCTCCCCTGAGGTCACACATGTCCCCCACATTCCTAAACCTCCTTTTAGTAATTCGAGTGCCAGTTGTTCTGCTCATCTGGGTCTGAAGTCCACTGCAGTGTCCACATAGATCTCAACAAGCCATATCCATTATTACGAGGTTCGGTAGGGAAACTAACTCAGGTTGGTAAGGGGATACACTCAGTGTCTGAAGCATACTCACAGGCTCTTCAGTCTTGCAGGTTCAGGCCAGTGTTACAAAGCTCCCTGAGGTCCTGCCGATTCTGACGTCTCCCCTGCCTATCCGTCCTCCAGCAAACTTGTGTAGGCCCCTGGCTCTGGCTCCGTGGCGCAGTGGTCTCCAGGTCAGCTCCATTTCATGTCAGTGTCTCCCGTCAAGTCTCTGGTTTTTGCCTGCATCTCTTGTCACTCTCTTACAGGGCCCGTGTTCTCCGCTCCTTCCTTCCTTCTAGTGAGTCCCTAACCTGCTGTGGAACCTGCTGAATCTGGCAGGATGCTGCACATGGCCAGTCCTCTTGTGAATAGACTTACAGGCCCTGTGTGTATGTTCCCACCTAGCCATGTCAAGGGCGTTTTGCATGTAGACCCAGCAGGCCAAATGTGGAAACACAAAGCAGGGGGCATAGAGGAATACCCTGTTGTACAGATGAACAGTGTGGGAAATTTTCTGTTGACTTTGGTATTTTTTTAATTGAGGTTCAGTTTGCACACTGTAACGCACCCACTACTGTTGAGTCAGTTCTAGTCATAGTGTCCCTTCTGTGGAGGAAACAGGCGGCCTCCTCGCCCTGGAGGCGCTGAGTGCCTGACCACTGCACCACCATAGAGCACCCGCCGCCTTGGAGTCGGTTCCAGTTTTAGGGACCCTTTACGAAGGAGCGAGGCTGCACCCGCAAACGACTGCGCCAGCGTGAAGCACACGGATAGTAAATAGAGCTCTGCTTACCCTCCAGTAACCACCCCCACGTGCAGAACATTGCCGGTGCTCAGCGAGCTCCCCAGCCGCCTCTGCAAAGCTGTGGACGGCACCACAGGTACATCTTGCCTGTGTGAACAGAACATAAATACAGGTGTGCAGTATGTGCTTTTTACCTCCGGCCTCCGTGCTCCAGGTGTTGTCTGAAGATTCCCCCATGTTGCCGAGAGAAGGAGTAGCTTCCTCTCTTGACGGCGGTGTGCCTTTCTTGGTGTGGCCGTTCCTGGGCTCTTCTGTTGACTTACTGATGTGTGCTGGGGTTAAAGCTTCTCCCAGAGACTTGGACATGTCTTCTTGTGAGTCTGTGCTTCCTTTTCCTTGGTATTCTCTTGAAAGTAGAGTTTCTGGACACTGGTCAGCTGCATACTCCACTCGAACGGCTGAGGAGCCCTGGTGGCCTGGCGTAGGGCTGTAATCGAAGGGGTCGGTGGTCGGACTCCATCGTCGTTCTCCAGTGGGAGAAAGATGAGGCAGTTCTTCCCCTAAAGATTTCCAGGCCTGGAAACTCCATGGGATCCTTGATCTTGCCAGCGGCTCTTCTACACCAGAAGGTGTGGTCCCACAGTGGCGCGTCTCAGGGACAGGAACGGCTTTGGCCGTCACAGCTGTAGCAGGCTTGCCGCCAATCACCAGCAGTGCACAGGACGGCCTCTACAGCCAGGAATTAGCTGGTCCCGAATGTCAGTCATGTTCATCTGGCAAATCCTGGCCTGAAACACGCTCATAAGACAGTCTTGTGTGGTTTTCTTGAAACTTTATCACTTTAGTCTCTAGTCTGTCTCTCCTCCTTCCTCTTGCACATTATACGTATGATTTGAGAGGAACGGGGATTGTCTGCACGTGTGGTCCTCAGGGCTGGGTGGTCCGGTAAGCTAGGTGAGCACCTGTGGAAGTGCCCAGTGCAGATTAGGAAGTACAAGTGAGCCATGCTAACCTTGCTCCCTGGGTCTGCTGACCTGGTCAGGATTGCAGCTTTGAAAAGAGGCTTTGACTGTGGAGAGAGGTGCTGTGAGCTTGTGAGAGAGACAGATGCCAGACACACCTGCAAGCAGAATCTTGATGTGGTGAAAAAATTGTTCAATATAGATTAGTAGCTAAGCGTAGGTAATTCTGTTTTGACTTAATTTAATTGATAATCGGACAGTGGTGCCCCTAGCTATTTATTTAAAACAAAACTTGATATAGTAAACCAAACAATTTGAGAATCTGGACTTTATGAAGAAGAATGTGGCATCAGGATTGGAGGAAGGAGGACACTGCTCTGCTTTGGAAAGTGGAGAAGACTTGGAGTGCTTCCTGAGGCTAACGTTGAAAGTGTGGATTCCATCTCAACATACAGGAAACAAAAATCCTCACAACTAGAGCCGTGGACAGCATCAAGGTGAACGGAGAAAAGATTACAGTTGCCAGTAATCTCATTCTAGGTGGGTCCACAGTCCACCACGGCAGTAGCTAGTCAAGAAAGATGCGCTGCACTGAGCAGGTCTGCTGTCGTCAAAGTGCTAAGAGCAGAGCAGGGAGGTCACGTTCAAGAACATGGTGCGCCTGACTCAAGCCATAGTGTTTTCCATTGCTTCATATGCAGATGGAAGTTAGATGATAAGTAAGGAATACTGAAGAATCAGCGCCTTGGAATTGCGGTGTTGGTAAGAACATTGAGGACCTCGTGGACTGCCACAAGAACAGACCCGGCTGTCCTGAGGGAAGGGCAGGCAGGATACTTCTGAGAGGCAGGGGTGGTGAAACTGTCTTGCTTGAGGTGTGTTACAAGGATACCCCAGAGCTCGGAAGAGTGGAGGGTCAGTGAAAGAGGTGCACGGACAGAATGCCTGTGGCCATGGACTTGAGCAAACGAGGAGATTGTGAGGATGCCGAGGTGTCGGGCACGGTGTTGACCTGTTCTTCATAGGGTGGCTGTGTGGAATTGCTCTAGAGCACTGAGGTGCGAAGTTCGAGTCCATCTGCTGCTCCGTGAGAGAAAGCTGGGCAGGCCCCTCCCGGGCGGTTGGCGCCACTGGCTACCTGGAGCCCTCCATAGATTGTGCGTGTGCAGGGACTGGACCTTCCGATAGCTGCTGGTTTTAAAGCACAAATGGCTCATGCAGAAACTGGAGCTTCTTACCTTCTTAGCTGATTTTTAGAAATTTCATTTACAATTACAGTGGTTTTTGGTTTTTTTAACTTTTTGATAGTAGTAATAATGAAAATGGAAATACTGACTTTGTATGTAAAGGATTCTTACTGCAAATTGTCTCTAAAGTCTGTTGTTGGACATTGTCAGACGGAAAGGTTTCTTCCATGCGTCTTTTTGTCGTTAGGCACTGATGAGTCAAGTCTGACTCAGTAACCCGAGCGACAGCAGGTCTGGACCCTGTCCTCACCTGTGCCGTCCCCACCGTCTCCCACGCTTGAATGACCGTGTTGGAGAGATTTGTAGTGCTCTTCTGTTGAGATGTATGCGTTTTAAATAAGAATGTGTGTAGAGAAGACCCAGCTGACTGGTGTGTGCTGAAGGCAGGGGTCTGCCCAGTGAGGGACCTGACCATCTAGATGAGACACTAAGGTCTTGGTTTAAAAACACCTGGGGCCCCTAGTTTCCTGTCTTACGTTTCTGTGTTTACGTGCATGTGATGTGCTAGGAAGAGCACGGGATACGTACGCAGAGCTCCTGTGTCTGTCACAGCTCTGTTCTGAATAACAGAAGTGAAGGTCAACGAGAGACAAGGAGACCTGAATGAGGTGGACTGGCGCAGTGGCTGTGGCAATGGGCTCATCCCTTGGCATGGCAGGTCACACAGCCTCAGTCTCCCCGTCTGCTCATGGGGTTGCCACTGATGGCCCCTGTGGGGTCACTTTGTGGCTTAGCCTTACCTGTGGGAAGCACCCACTGCGTGAGAACAGTGGCTTCGTCCCATAGGGTTTGCACTTGTGAAGTAGAAGTCCTGTGGGCAGTGGTGCTCTGTCATGAGGGCCCGGCGTGGGTCGTCCTTGACTTGATGGCACACAGCATCGTTGACAGCACCTGGCCAGTTCTCGCTGCGGTGTGTGGGGTCAGGGGCGGTGCCAGGTCCATGGGACAAGAGACTGCTCAGGAGCGGAGCCTCAGGGAGATGGGTCTTTTTGTTTCACCAGTGAATCACCTGCCAGGCTTCGCCACTTCTTTGACAGGAATTTTGGGGCCCTTCGCGGGCTGAGAAGAGAGACTCTTTATCTTTTTTCTGGCTGCTAGCCTGACTTGGGGCCCTTCAGTAAGGACTTTGTACAGGGCAGTCATTGCCCTGGGGACAGGACAGGCCAAAAACTCTGGAGAGGTGACGTGGCCTCAGGCACTCATCCTGTTGCCAGAGGCATTTTTGAGTTTTCTCTTTTATTGATAGATAAAGATGATTTTGTGATAGAAGCTTTGGGGAAATATGGAATAGCATCAGGAGGGACATGAAAGTCTTATTTATTCTGCTTAGCAGGCCCGATCAGCTCAGAGAGGGGCCAGAGCCCCAGTGCAACATTGCGCTTCTCCTTACTGCCCTGGGGTGACATGCGTGGGGCTCAGGGTGGGTTCCACTGGGGCAAAGATCTGTTTCCTTCTCCCCAGCAGTTGCTTGCTTTGTAAGGGACCCATTTCTGGGCTCAGGAAGTAAGTTTGAATGCTGCTTTCTGGGGCCTGCTGTCTGGGGCTGTGGTCTGATCCTGGGCCTAGGGTAGCCGAGCGTGTGGTAGAAGAGCCACTTCAGAAACGGCCTACAGAGTTCTTGTCTGTCTCAGCAAGAACAGGTGTTCCCCTCCGCAGTTGGGGAGACCAAAATAAAACTCTTCTGCGTACAAGGGAAGCTTTCAGGAGGCCTTCAAGATTGCCTGAGTTTTCACAGGGAGTGTCGGCAGTTGGAGAGCTTCCCGATGGGTTCCTGTCTTGGGCTCTGGGGATCATCAGCGCAGGAGCCAGGTTCTCTACTCTGAGGACAGCGTGATTTTCAGAGCGCACGAAGAGCTGTAAAGCCGTAAACGGCCTGAAATCGTGAGTTCACGTGCGGGTGACTGGGAATGCCGAGCCAAGGGTGTCCACACGTTAATGATGGAGCAGGCGGCATCCTGGCGTCATGCAACAGCTTACCGGGTTCTGGGAGCCTCTCTCCTGCTTCCTTTCCTCAGAGGCCTTCCACCCCATCTCACAACTCCCCTCCCTGTCACCCCTCCTGTTACTTCACTCTCCGTTCCCTGTCCAGACCAGCCCTTCACTTGGGCCCTCGAGAGGCAGGAGAGCGTCCAGAGTCTGTCTTCTGACATTTACTTGTGTGTCCATCTAGCTCCTCAGTCCTTGGTTTTTTCGTAGGAGTGACTCCCATTTTCTGTTTGTCCCCACAATTCTCAAACAGTACAGCTACACCCTCTCCTCACTTGCAACTGCCTCATTATCCAACTCTCTGCTTTCATGATAATGGTAAAAAATTCCCTACTATTTAGCATTACTGTGTCTGGTTGCAGTACAGTCAGGGTGTGAGGAGAATAATGCTGGCTCTGATGGCTTGGGTTAAGTGCCAGCTTGGCCAAGCTGTGATTCCCAGTGGTTGGGCAGCTGTAGAATGATGTGGTCATTCTCCATTTCTGCACATCACTGTTTTACATAATGACCTGGTATTTAGAACCAACCATGCTGATAAGTGTAAAAAGAAGAAGGGCCCTACTGACCTCTACGAACTCCACAAGGGGGTACTGACCCCCATCAACAACATCCACAACAAAAAAATAATTCCCATGAGGTCAGACATGTCATCCAGGCTCTCAAACCTATTTCGTCTAATTTCTAGTACCAATCCTACAGCCCTACTGGGTCTGAAATCCATTTCAGTAGTTACTCAGATCTCACAGAAACATGATTATAAGGGTTTATTAGGGAAGTTAAGAAGGAACTCAGATTGGCAACAGGAATACAGTTTCTCAGGACAGTTTCCAAAGTGTGTACGCAGGCTCTTCATTCAGCCCTTCAGCCTTGCGCTTAGGCCAGTGTTACAGAGTTTCTCAGTCCTGCCTCACAGTCTTCTGGCAAGCTTGGCTGAAGGCCTCTAGGGGTTCTCTTTCAGTGGGGTAGCAGTCCCAGGCCCGCTCAGTCTCACGTCAGGTCCCTGGCTCTCTGCTGCTGTGACGGCTGCTGCCTTCCTGTTGGTCTGGCTGGTGGAAGAGTCTCTGGCCCTGCAGGGCTTGACAGCACGTCCTCTGCCTCTACAGTAGGTGAGGATGTAGTCAGGGAGTGCAGCCTCCTCATCCACCTTTGCCCTTCATTCTCCTCCTGCGTGTATCTCTAGGAGAGCTCACACTCATTTCCTCCTTCACACTTGCTCCTTTGCTCCTGTTTTGCAGATACATCCTGTTCTATACTTTTCATGCCCACATACTCAGGAAAGCAACACAGAAGGCTGCATTCTGCCCTCTTTCTCTCTGGACTCATTTTGAGCACAGTTCAGAGGCTAGCAGATGCAATATTTTGGTGGCCTTGTCCATCAGAAGTTGCTAATCCAAAGGCCACACATCTGGTGGTTTGAATCTGCTTGCGGCCCTGAGGGAGAAGAAAGGACAGTCTCCTCCCATGCGATTTACAGTCTCTGAAAATCCATTATGCAAATTACAGCTTCAGAAACCCAGCAGAGGGTCAGCTATGAGTCAGTTCTGACTTGAAAGCAGTTAGGATCTCTCACTCAGTGGCATCAGGTCAGAACTGACTCATAGCTGACCCTTCGCTGGGTTTTGGAAGCTGTAAGTTGCATGGCAGGAGAGTGCCCATCTTTCCGGTCCCACAGAGGCATGGTCTGTGGGTTTTCAGTCAAGTTCTGAGCTCCCCTGACAGAGGGCCTTCTCTCCACTGAAAGCCAATGAGAGGCTCTCTGCTTTGTAGATCAGAGGCCTATTTCCCTGTCGGCCTCATGCGTACCATCAGACCCCCTGATTAATTTAAGTGAAGACTAATTTGGCAAACTAAGCAGCCTTGGGAATGTAGGTTTTCAGCAGGAGTGTGACCAAGGCCCCCCAGCTCCCCAGCCTCACTCTAGCCTCCAGGCACAGGTCTAGACCACCTACTTTGCCAAATCAGGACCAGGTCCTAACTCTGCCCCTCATCACGTCCTCCCAGTGAGCCTGAGTGGGACTTGAGAGTACTGCATGGGGGTGGGTAGCAGGTGGACACAAGGCAAGGCCTCACCTTAACCACACACCCCTACCCAGGCTGCACTGGCACCGAGCCACTGTGGCAGCTTAAACACCTTCACCCTGAGACGCCCTCCTCCCACCTCTGAGAGAGAGAAGCTCAGAGCAGACCCACCGCCGGAGCAAGGTCCCTGAGCACTGATGCTTCCCTGCTCACGGGGACCCTGCACATGACAGACCAGAACTGTCATCTGCTGGCTTCTCGGTGACTGAGTCTGTGGAACGGCTTACCAGGCCCCTCCTCCAAGGTTCCTCGGAATGGGAACCTCTCACCTTGCAGTTGACGACCTCACTGAAAACATAACTGGTTTTGCTACCTGGGACTTTGGTTTTTTCAATAAAGAATTAATAGGAAGTCACCTGCACATTGGTCAGTAATCACTAGGAGGTGGGCTAGCTCTTGATCTTGGCCTTGTGCCCGTTAGCACCTTGTGCTGGGCAGGCTCGAGAGGACCTGTCCTCCTTCTCTGACTCCTGCCTCTGCTTGTGTGCTCCACCCTCTGACACACCTTGTCTCTGTTGTCCTGATTGTCCATCCTCCTCTTGTTGAGGTGTTAGGCCTCCCCTGGACGGGAAGCTTCCTGGGTAGACGCTGGGTCTGCACGCTCCGCACTTCACACACCTGCCCTCGCTCACCACACTCCGCGGTCCCTGCCCCACCCTCCCTGCTCCATGTGCCCTGTGCCTCTGCTGAAGAGCGCGTGTGATGCAGTTCAGCTCAGCACTGGCTCAGCTGGCTGTTGCCTAGGGTCACGGGAGAGGCTGGCAGGCTGGGCGCAGGCTGATTTGTCCTGCCTGGACAGCGATAGCCTGGCAGTGATTGTGAGAATTGGGGAAATGCTCACATCAAGCTTGTTTTTTTCCAGGCATAAATAATTTAAGATTACTTCCAGATTTTGCTTTTTTTTTTTTTTTTTAAGAAATTAAAGGCTGAACAGAAAAATCATGGTCATTTTGTTGAGCTGGGAGTCTTAATTGACAAAGTTAATGATCTGGAAAAACCTATGTTGGAAATGTCACTTGGTTCGCTGTGTCTGGAGGTGCAGCTGGGAAAACAGATTTTTTCTCTTTGCAGTAGATTCATTAAGTGCTTGGGAAGCATCTCTCCTGCACCATCCTCCACAGCCCAAGTGATTTCAGGCCAATCTCAGCCCCACCACGCTGTACCAATGCGAGGCTCTGGCCGGTGTCCAGGGCTGGGCCCCCGCAGGGCCAGTGCTCTTTGGCCACTGTCGGGCAGAGTGCCGGCGGCGTGAGTCGAGTGCTCCTGTGTGCTGAGAACAGCACCGGTGCGCAGTCATCGCAGGCCCCGTTTCCGGCCAGCACTGACCGGGGCGCTGCTGCTGGCCACTGTCCAGGACAGTTAGTGTGTCTTTTGAGGCTGGCCACCTCATTGGTGCTCCAGGCTCTCTGTCCCCTGCTCCAGGAGAGTGGGGGGCTTATGTTGGGCCGGACACTCTCCTGAGAGGATCGGTGGGGCTGTCTTTGGAACGGGCCAGCCCTCTGGCTCAGGGACCCCTGCACTCTTGCTGTGCTCGTGTGCATCCTTTGTCCCCTCACGGTCGGTCGGTTGTGACGCCTTCTCTGCCTGGTGCAGCTTACACTGATAGGAATTTACTGAGAGCTGGCCTAGCCACGCCTCTTGTCCGGCCATGCCTCTCGTCTGCCCTCCTGTGGCTGGACACCTGCTCCGTGTGAGCAAGTGCATATCCTGATAGTTGCTTCTCAGCGTGCACCTCTCACCTTCCACTCTGCTTCCTGCTGTGGAGCTTGGGTACCAGTCAGGAAACCTGACAGCCCCTCCTCAGCCCCGTGTGGCCTAATGCTCCTTCCTGGAGGAGGGGAGGCCTCATCAGAGCCTCTCAAGTCTGGGAGCTGCACCTGGGCTCCCCATTCGTGCCTCGACTCATCCTGAGGCTCCCCTTCCTGTGGGGACGGGCTGCTCCCATCAGTGCGCTGTGTGCCCAGTCACTGTCCCGCCTCATGTCTTCCTTTTTGTGTTCTCTTTCCCCTGGCTTGGTCTCTGACTCACACAGCCCCTGTGGCCAGTCTTCTTTCTTTAATCACTGTGTTGTCATGACTGCACACTTCGCTTCCCCGTCCACCCATCTACAGAACTCTGCAGCCTGGTTCCCCATGTGCCTCCCAGGGATAGTGCTTCCCAAGGAATGAGAGATCTTCAGGGACAGGGCTGTCCAATGTCAGGCACCCTTGTCACTCACTGCCCAGTGGCCTCCCCTCCTCCCTCCGTGGTCATCCTTTCCTGTCCATGCTCTAGACATGTGCTCCCCAAGTGCATGGGCTCTGGCTGTGGACTCAGCTGGCCTGGTTTTCCAAACCCACTTCTTCTCTGTGGTTAGAAGTCAGCTTGCAGCAGAAGACTCAGGTCAGTGTGTGGAATTCCTGCCTTGTGCTCTAGGTGGACAATTGAATAATTCCCGTTTTATAGTAGGTGCTTAAGAAATGTCCACTGATGAAACTGAAAATGTGTTTCCAGAAATCGATTGCTCTAGCAAAGTGGCATTAGTCTTAGAAAGTAAGATCATATTTCTTCTGAAAACTGAGCGTGGATCCATTGCACATCCATTGATCAGGAAAGTGTCTATTAAGAAAAAACAGGCAGAGGTTCTTTTATGAGGGGGACAGTAGGAGACACCATGCCCAGCTCACATACCTGGCCCTCACCACCTTGTTCCCTCGTGACAGACTATTCATGCCCATTCCTTCCTGCTCGGTGCATCCTGGCTCCTGGCCTTGTCTGCATCGATGCCCTCTTCTAGGGCGTCCGTCTTCTAGGGGGTCCATCTTACCGTTGGCAGTACTTGACAGACTTACTGCTCATAGGACCTTGTTTACCCTGAGCTTTCTGTTCTGACTCTGTCTTTAACACGGGACCTCTGGTGCACGGCAGCTTCGTTCTGCAGGGTGTTTGGGAAGCGGGTTGCCATCCCTTTATGCAAAGGTGCTTCTGTGTGAGTTTGAACTGCCAGACTTTGGGTTAGCCACCAAAATGTTCAGTCTTAAGTGTAAGTGATCATCGTACAAGGCCACTAATAACATCTTAGCTCTTAGTTTATTTGTTTGCTTGTTTAGAATGATGCTTGGGAGAGTTCCAGTACCTATTTTGAACTCTTTATGAAAAATCAAATTTCTCCTTTCGAGGCTAGGATTTTAAAGCTCCATCTCATATACTTTGGGCACGTGGCCAGAAGGGACCAATCCTTGGAGAAGGACATTATGCTTGGAAAGGTGGAGTGAGAGCGCAGGAGACCCTGGGTGAGATGGATTGATACGGTAACTGGTGCAGTGAGGGGTGGTGTGTTGGAGTCCCTGAGACTGGTCCAGGACAGGGAGGCTTCAGAGCTGTTCTACATAAGGTTGCACTGGCGCCAGAGCACTACCTGATGTTGTGAACGAGAGAGAGGAGATGCTAGGAAGGGACTTCTCTCAGTAAGAGAGAAGAGGAAGCACTGAGCTAGTCTGGGAGCTCTGGCGGCCTGGTGGTAAGGAGTCCACTGTTAGTGCCTCAGGGCAGCTTTTAAAGCTACAGAGAGTGAAGAAAGAATATATGACTGGACACAGTGTGCTCCTCTCGAGTTGCTCAGCACCCCGAGGAGAGGACGATAGGGTGGGGCCCATAGGCTGTGCGTCTTCAGGAGGCCTGGACATGTACCCTGTGATGCTGGGAGCCGCGTCCTCAGCCACCTCTCTGGGCCCGGCAGCAAGATGTCGTGTGTCTATCTCTCCCCAGGAGGAGCCTCCAAAGTGACCTCTTGGCATGGTGGATTCCAGGGGTGGACGGTGGTGTGGATTCCTGGGTGGACGGTGGTGTGGATTCCAGGGTGGACGGTGGGATCTGGATGATTGTCTGGATTCCTGGGTGGGCGTGGCATGTGATGGTTCTGTGGACTCCTGGGATGGATATGGGATGTGGATGATTGGATTCCTGGGTGGACGTGGGGAATTCTGTTTTGCTTCTTCTAGTGGGACTGTCATTAGTCATAGTGACTCCAGGTGACCCCTGGAGTTTCCTAGGTTGCAGTATCTATAGAGAAGGACACAGTGCTTGGTAAAGGAGCGTGTCCATGAGCGAGATGCAGCTCCTGGAGGAGAGTTGACACAGGCTCAGACATCGCAGTGAGGGGATGGTGGCACCCTGCCTTTCTCTCAGCTGTCGGGGCTCCATGCTGTGTTCGGAGCCGGCTCCACAGTACCAGACAACAGCCTCACACCCAACAGCCAGCTCCTGACAATGACACTGACCTCCCCGCAGCACCTGACACCCACAGTCTTGTGAGGAGCACCTGGAGGTGGCCTGTGGGCCTGACCTCCCACCTGAGCGCTCAGCCTTCCGCCAGCAGGCATCCTTGACCTGGGACAGTGCCCTCACAGAGATGCAGTGAAGGATACATTTGACAAACAGTGTTCTTGACCCCTGGCCAGAACCCAGCCCACCCCACTGCTGTTGAGGTGATTCTGGCTTGTGGTGACCCTGCCGCGTAGAGCTGCTCATGGAGTTAGCAGTTCCTGCTGGGGTGGTGCGCAGGCCAGCAGCTCGCACCCACCGGCTCTTCTGTGGAGGAAGAGAAGTCATGCCCCCATCCGCCAGTGAAGATTTATGACCTTTACCAGCGGCGAGTCCCCGTGAGTGGAGGCGGGCGCGAGGGCAGTGTGGGGAGGAGCTTGGAGTGCTGCTGCCCAGGACATTCGGCAACCTCTTTGTACAAACCATTTCTCTGACTTGGTGTGTTAGGCCTGGGAGTTGCCCAGGGCTCTGAGCACCCGCTCTGTCCTCTGTGCTTGGTGCGCGTGTGTCAGCTCGCCCTCTGCCAGGCTCACGACCAGGCGTCGGTCGGCTGGCTGCTCCTCGTGCACGTTTCCACCGCTTCTCTGGCTCAGTAAGTAGTTGCTGAGTTACGTCACTGGTGACTGTGCTCAGTGTTTGGATCTGACTTGATTTGGTTCACTGCTGATTGCCTGCTGTGTATACAAATGGTAGCTAATAGAAACCTTTCTCTAGAGACATCTTTTCTACTGTTTCAACAAACACTACTTGAATTTAACTAGACGTAGACTTAGCTACAAGATTTGAGTATCTTCCAGTGAAAGAACCAGTTCTTCCATTTTATAGTAATTTTACAAATTTATTGAACAATGTTAGTATTTCCCCACTAATCTAATTTTCTTCATGTTTAAATATCTATCATCAAGCAGTACACATTTGTTAAAGAAAATTAAATACATATCAGCAGAAGTCTTAATTTAATGTGTTTTGATGGATTTAAATTTTTATTTGATTATATTGGGTGAGTTCAAAGAACTTTATGATGAAAAATCCTCTGAAGAGTTGGATGTAATCTTTGTTTAAAAATAAAATTCTTAAAAATTGCTTTTTCCCCCCTGTAAGAGCTGCATGCACACATAGACTTTGCTTCTGATTTATGCTTGTCAGAACCACAGTCAGGCTCCACAGGTTCCATGCAGTTTTTCCTTCTGTTGTGTCCCGTCAACCTTCTGGGTAAATCTGGAAGGGAGCTGGTTGACCCAAGGGCTGGGCCATCTCCTGGGGACAGAGGACCGCTCCGCTGGGCGCCCTGTTCAGGTTGGGGCACAGGGACCGCTGCCTCCTGCCCTTCTTCTGCCCTCTCCTGCTGTTTGCTCTGTTTTCCACCTTTTTCCTGTGGCCTCCTCCAGGGAAAGCCGCCTCCTTTCTCACCTCGCTTCCTCACTGTAACAGAGCTGCACTGAGAGTGGGGCCACCCCTGAGACCACAGGCCAGGTCCCCCTTCCTCACTAGGATAGTGTTGCCCTGAGGGCGGGGGCACCCCCAGACCTCAGGGCCGGCCCCTCTTCCTCACTGTAGCAGTGTTGCACTGAGTAGAGGGGTACCCCTCAGACCTCAGGGGAGCCCTACTTTTCTGCTGGTCAGCAAGGAATAGACTCTCTGTGAGGCATATGTCCCCAGGAGCAGGCTTGGCCCGAGCAAGGGGGTGACCCACTTTCAGTACTTGGAATTGCATCCTTCCAGAAAATGAAATTTGAAGTCTGGTGCTGATTTATCCTTGTAGAAACGAGAGAAGGAGCCCGGCTCCTAATCTGTGAAAGGAAGAGAGGACAGTCTACTTGCTTAAAGAGCCACTCCCTAGGAAACCCCGTTGGGCAGTTGTCTGTCCTGTATGGTCATCAGGGGTCAGAATCCCCGCATCAGCCACAGCAGCAGTGAGAGGCGGCGCTGTCTCTGGTGCTAGATGGGCCTGTCTGGGTATGGACAGCCGCCCGCGGAGCCCTGGCTTTAATACGTGCTTCAGCAAAGTCCACGTTCATTTTTACTGCATGCACTCGCCAGGTATTTTGGTAAGAAAACTTAATTGAGTGGTACTAGGGTTTTTATCAGAACAAAGTAAGTGTGGCTGCTAAATTCCTTTTTTTGCATTCCTGATAACTATTCCCCTTAAGTCACTGTATGTATTTGCAAAATTAGCAACTGATTAGGAATTAGAGCATTTAAAACATTCTTTAAAATCCAATACATAGGAATTATTTGTATGAACTAAGTAACTTTTCTGTATTCCGGTGATTGTTTAATGTATTCAGCTCTGTGGTTTCTCAGTTTTTGTTTTGTTTTTAAATTTGTCTACGAGGTGAGTGTTCTTTAGAAGCGTGAAGCCCTGGCTTTGAGAAGCCCGTGTCAGAGACCACTTAATTGGTTTTAATCTTTTTGTTCCCTTCTTCAGAGAACCTTGACTTTTTCCTTAGGTTGAATATGTCTTGTCTGAGAGTTGTTTTAGGAGATACTTTGGGTTTTTTAATGGAACATTTATCTTTTTTTTTTTCTTTTATTTTTTAAAATGCTTATTATTAAATGTTAAAAAACCCAACTTCCCAAAACAGTTTCAACTCAAATGTATTTTGTTGTGCAGAACCGGTGAGGTTTCAAGTGATTTCACACACTGATGTTTCTGAATTAGGAATTCACAGAATAACGAGTTCTGCTCATTTCGGTTCTCCACAAAGGTTTGTTGTCTGAGCTTAAAATAAGACCGCGGCTGCCAATTCGTGCAGCGTGCGTTAACTGTTTATCTAGTTGAAGTGCACGTCTGTATCTCTCGCTTCTCGTCAACCTGAGAAATCTGCATGCCGCACACAGCAGCCATCTTCTTTTATACTTTATTAAATATCTGTCAATTATAAATATCAAGGTTTTACATTAATGTCAAGATAGTACATCAAAAATTCATGGAATATGTGACTTTTTCCGAGGGTATTTAATACTTAATGCGTTTGTGTCATTTTTCTTTGCAGAGGTATTGACAGTCTTTATTACGTGTTTGTTAGGGAGGCTTCATTTCATCAAGGGACTGTGAAGAGAGACTGAACGCTAAATCAATTTTTTTAAAAACCAGAATATTGTTCATTTCCCCCATCTTGAAATGCTTTTAATCCATAGGTTTTATTTACATTTCTTCTTGATTTATTTTTCTTTTACATGAGTGATAGTTCACGACAGAACTTTAATAAGGATCAAATATGCTGACTGGGGGGGTTTTTAATTTCCTTAAGCATAGCCACCAGACCCATGCAATATGGTAAATTCTTCAAAATGTCATACTTACATATTTAGCAATATTGCGCCTTTTTATTGAAGCCAAACAAACAGTTTTAGATATTAATCTTTCCCAAGCATGGTGATTATTTTGTACAAGGCACAGTATCACTGTGTCTCCTACAGAACCCGCCTTTGGACGGAAAAGGAGTGGGGAAAGGGTCTGTGCCGGGCTGTCTGGCTCGGCGTGCCAAGCAGGACTTCTTTTCAGGAGTAAGCTCCCGAACGCGTCTGCTTCTGGACTGGAGCAGTTGTTTGCTTCTCCATCTTCTTCAGATGCTTATTGTGCTCAAGAAACATCAAACATTTAAAAAGGAAACAACTCACGAAAAAAGTAAACATAGAAACCCCCAAACTGAAAGACCAAACCTGAAACTGTGACATCTCTGTCCGGTCTCTAAACCAGAATTTGTCGGGGAGGGGCCTTTGGGATGTGGGCCATGTGCCTGGTCTCTGACCGGTGGGCTGAGCAGCTCTGCGGGGACCCTCCACACCCGTCCAGGGTGCACCTGGGTCTAGGGTAGCAGTGACCACATCACGCCTACAGATACGTGCTTTCTGTTGTACATTTTTATTTTTTAAAGAACTAGTAGGTGGCAGCGTGTCATGATAACAAAGCAATTTTGTCTCGTTTTGAGACTTGCAGTTAAGGCCATGGGAGGAGTTTTCAGGTAACTTCTGATCAGTACTACCATTTTTGGAGGGTGTGCCTTTAACACTCCCTTCTTCGATATGGGTAAAAGGCTTGGCATTTAGAAAATAGTAGCCATCCTCATCCTGTCCAGAGCTTAGAGAAGAAAAAAAAATATTTAGGGAGGGACTTTGCTTATCCTTGTGCATTTTTACCAGGTTGTATGGGAACACGTGTGTTGAAAATGAAGTATGTTGTATGTATAAATAATGATTCTCTATTTGACCACTTCAGGGTCTTTGTAAAACTCTTCTCGAACAGTTTGCAGAGCTTGGGTAGACTGGAAACCACGCAGGGTGGTGTAAAGCTGACCCACAGGGAGTAGCCGTGCGTTTCGCAGGTGACCGCAGGCTGGTCCCGGGGCCTCGTCCTGGACGCGTCCTCCGCCGCGCGGCCAGTAGGTGGCGATAGCGTCACAGTCGTGAGCAGTCGGAAGGCGAGCCGCCAGTGTCACATTCACTGCACTGTTAAGTGCGTGTTTCTATGGAAGAATTAAGTAAAGTGTGCACACCCAATTTTTCTGAGCTGATAAGAGTGACTATTTCTAACAGGCTCTGCAAATGTTACATAACTCCACAACCAAAATCCTTCTCAAAATTCATCTGAAGGGCGCATGTCTGGTTTTTTCTTGAGCTTTCTTTACGGCTTCATCAGACAGGGAGCATACCGTAGGGGCTGGGTAAGAAACGGAAATGTGCAGGCAGGAGTGAAGTGTCCCTGCACCTGGTCCCTTGTGGGGCTGGGGGGGTGCCCTGGTTACCTGGGTAGGGCCACGGCTGAGGTGTTCAGTTAGAGATCTCTGAGCAGTGCAAGGTTCTTCCTGAAGTCGTTCTGATGTGCAGCAGGCCAATTGAGAACCAGATTTGTTTATTTTTTTTGGCAAATTTTTAGTGTGTACGAAATTGGAATTTACCAATGATCTCATGCTGGCATCCACAGTTTTAAGTAGATGAGAAACATTTTAAAATAGCAGAGTTTTCTCACTTCCTGACCATTTGGGAAGAGGTGGAACTTGCAATGTTCCCAGGTAGTCAGATAATCGGGAGTTTCATTATTCCTTATGGAAAGAAAATTTCAGCACTAACGCTTCTTTCAGGTCCCAAAGTCCCTGTAGATTCCTCTGTACCCTCACATACGGTCTGAGGAGAGAAGGGTTCTTACTTGGTGCATGTATTGCTTTTGAGGACAGACCCACACAGCGTGCACCTGCTGGGGGCCCTCCTCCCAATCAGGGCAGGGAGAGGGGACCTGGGTTTCCATCCTGGGATAGTTGACTGTGGTATTGATTTAGGAGGGGAGTGTCCCACATAGGTTTGCCCGATTTCCCTGTAAAAGCTTAACAATGTTCTAGGACAGTGTCTTATTTTACTTACTCAAAACTCCATCTCCACTAGTTTCATTTTTTTGATCACAAACCTCCATTTCAGAGAGTCTGTGAGCCAGGTTTAGATTTTTACTTTTATTCCAAAGAATTAGAACCGGGCTCCGGATTAGGAGGAAACATGGCATGTGAGCCGTTGCCCACTTGCAGACCTTGGTGGTCTGTCATCTGCCCAGGGTTGGGTCTAACTGGCTGACGGTGTGAGCCTCGGCCCCTCGTCCCCACAGCCTTGTGCCCAGCGCCAGTGAGCCCTTTCCGGGAGGGCAGTGGAGGGCAGTGGGCTGCTGGTGTGTCATGAGTGAGGCACACCCAGGGCTGGTTAGCGGCCTGCACATGCACCCAACCGCTGCGTCCCAGTCTCAGAAAAGCCATTTGTTCATTTGATCACTTACTGCAATCTGTCTGTCAGCCTGTAATTGAAATGAAGATTAAAATTACACTGCTACCGCTTTTAATTTCTTAATCGAGACAAAGTTTTGAAGTGCTTGAAAGGTCTAAGGTGGGGGCGTTGTGAAGACAGAACATGAAATGTTTAACATTTTCTGCTAAGTGTGAAATTTGGGTATTTTTATCAACTGTGCTTTTTCCTTTTGTCCAGGGTGTGGAGTGGAAGTTGTAAAATTGAACTAGTCTATTGATCTTTATTTTCCCTTTATCTTATTTCCTGGGAAAGTGTCTTTCATAATTTCACAGAAGTGGGTTTTTCTGGATTTTCTGTGCTGCAGCCACTTCGTCCGTGGCCCCTACTCACTTGCACTTGAGTTGCTGCCCAGGCGGGAAGTTTAATGAGAGACACAGGAGCTGAACCTTTAAAGCCAAACTGGCAGACCTTTAATGGTTTCCTCTGTTGCTGGAAGAGATTTCGTGTCCCCCACATGGTTCAGCACCTCCCATCCCAGGCCCCTGTCCCTCTGCGTCCCACAGCCTCAACCTGGGCGTGCTCACCCTCTGGAAGGGTCCGCCCTGTGTTGTTTTTGTATGATGCGGGTGGGTTCCAGCGTGGAGATATGAAGAAGCAGATTGATGGCGGCTCCTGGGCACAACAAATGAAGCTGACAGTGATGTACGAGAGCCTAATGGCGTGATGATCCTCCGCGCGGGCGGGACGCCTCCCGCTTCGTTTGGCTCTTGTTAGGATGTGTTAGCAGCTAAATAATGCAATTCTGCTGACTGATTCGTTTCCCCGTTTTTCTCACCTCTGCTTTCTCAAACTTGGAATTCCCAGACCCACCCTCATGCCAACAAGCTGCCCTTGAAGGACTCGTTTACATATGAGGACTACAGGTTGGTGGGCTGTGCGTGTGTGTGCCCCGTGTCCCCTGGAGGTTGGCTTGGGGGTCCACATGGGGTCTGGGAAGGGAGGGAGAAGTGACCCGCTGGGACTGTTTATGGCACAGAACAGCAGTGGCCTTTCTGAAGTGACAGTGGATGACTATTGGCATTTTAATAGCCATGTGGAGATTGCCATTGACCTGCAGTACGGGAGACTCATTGAGTGGCCAAATGATACTTGAGACGAACATTTGTACGAGGTGGTTATGAGAATCCCTCCCCCACTTTTTCTTTTAATGTAAACTAGTATAAAATAAGGACTTCTTTGTGAACAGAATGCTTTAATTCACTGCACAAAGTGAGGAAAACTCTTTCTGCAGCATATCTGCAGTTCTCAGGGGACCGGGGAGAGGCCCAGCACTGCTTTCCCTGTAGGGTGGGGGTAGGTGGGCATGGGGGGTGTGCAGCAAGCCAGTTTTTGGGTAGAGATGGGAGAGTCCACTGTGTGTGGGGGGGGGCGGGCAGAGGGTGTGGGCCAAGGAGGACGCAGAAGAGCTGAGCACCCCACCATTGGTTGTCCCAGCGCCCCCCCATCGGCACTCGCGGATGTCCTAGGCTCACTTTCCTGCTTCTCCCGTGCTCCTCTCCGACTTTAAATCACCCCAGCTTTAATCGTCAGTCATGACAAAGGCCAAGTGTGGACCTGTGGGCCTTAGGAGAAGGGTGTGTAGATCAGAGAGCAGTCAGACCTGGTTCCTGCTGTTTCTCACGAAAATAAGCTGTGTTGTGTGACCGTCGTTCACCTCTGTTCCTTGTTACAGGTGGGCCGTGTCCTCTGTTATGACGAGACAGAACCAGATTCCCACCGAGGATGGCTCCCGGGTGACCCTTGCCCTGATCCCTCTGTGGGACATGTGCAACCACACCAGTGGCCTGGTAGGTGTCCACCACACAGGGCGTGGTCTGGGCTGTGACTGCTGTGCTCTAGGAGGGCTATGCCACCGACCCCTGCTATGTCTCCCCTCACTTCTTGTCCCCAAACGAGAGCCCACCAAGCCGTACACCCTGCTCATCTCCCTCAGACCTCAGACAGAAGCCGAAACGTCTCTTGGACTATTAATACTGCAGGTTGGGAACTTGACTCTTGGTCAGCTTTCAAAACCACGGTCAGCAGCATTTCTTTGCTAAGCTAGATTCAAGCTCAAGATTTTTTTTTTTTATCTTATTGTACACAAACTGAATTCTTTTTCTTGTTTTCAAAATAGCAGTTTATTGACAAGTCTGACTTCCTTTCCTGTCTGTGTTCCTCAGTTTCTTCTTGGCTGGAGTCTCTCCAGCTAACCCACTCCTGAGTTGCATGCCCCTCTCCTGCTCTCTAGCTCACTCATGGGCCTGGCTCCTGCCCACGAACACGGGAGTCACCTGGGCAACAAAGCTCAGAAAAATACTGTTTTTAAAAATATTACACTAATATCCTGGTTGCATATGTTTCCACTTTTATCAATGCAAGTTTTCTTTGTTATTATTCACAGTATTAAAGAGAGAAAGTAACACTGTGAATGAGCATCTTAACATCTAATTCTAGAAAAAACCCAGAACACACGAGATATGGGCCAGCGTTTAAGAACGAACATGTCAAACCCACGGGAACCATCTGCACATGTTCACAGTTGGCCCTCAAATCTGGAAGGTGTTGAGATCACAGGGAGAAGGGACAGTCCATGTTTATAATGACGTTTTCATGTTAACCTCGTCACCCTTCATTTGATAAAAGATTGAAGTTTGGAGATTTTCCAGACACTGTTTAATATCTGACTATAATCTTTGTTTCTTTTTTAAAGTAACACTGTACTGTGTTTGTGGTGAAAGTTTATGTAGCAAGGTAGCTTCCCACTTGTCCGTTTCCACGTGGATTGTTGGTGACATCCGCACCAGCTCTCTTCCTCGGGCTGTTTGTTCCGTTTTCCTTTCCTCCTTGCGTCTTCTCTTTGGGGTAATTGTGGCCTTTTCATCTCACACTCACAGTGCTTATGAAGGCACCCAGCCAGCAGGGCACTGGGTTGTGTGACCCCGGGCCAGGCTCACGTCTGAGTCTGTCAGAATGACAGTCTTAGGGCAGTCACTGTCCTCTGGTGTTCGGTTTGATTGGCTTTTGTTTTTTGTTTTTACTCTCTCAGAAGAATTACTCAGGACTTTTGAGTTCTGCACCATTTCCTCGTGTCTCTCTGGGACCATGTGCTCTGGTCAGGTTAGGACGGTCTGGGTGTTAGTGGGCACCACCTAGTTCTTGTCGGCATGGGGGTGATGTGGACGCACCTCTTCTCTGAGCGTCGATCACCTTACTGTCTTGGTTCTGGCAAGTAAGAGACCTCTTAGAAGTCTGAGAACCTGTGCGTGGTCACCTGGCACCCCTCGCTCCTCTGAGACGTGGATTGTGGGGTTTTGTCATCTAAACGGCTTTAAGCCAGTTCACTGAGTTCTTCTTAGACTGTGACCCTGAGCTTTCCAACCCAGAAAACCAGCTTTAAGAAGTGTGCAGTCCCTGGTTGATGGTCCAGTGGCTTGGTGCTAGTGGCCCTGCAGGAGAAAGCCATGCAGCAGACGCTCGTGCAACATGCTGCCTCTGAAAGGCACTGCAGGGCCGGTGCCGGTCGTTTCTGGCTCACACGGCAGCAACAGACACTTGTAAACGTCCATGGTGCAGTGGCCTGAGCACTGGAAAGCTTGCTCGTTTCAGCTCACCAGAAAAGGAGATGGATTTACGGCCTCTGTGCAGATTTACACCCGCAGAAACCCTGGGGGCCGCTCTGCTCTGCCCTGGAGGGGGCTGTGAGTAGGAAGTGACGCAGGGGCACATGCTTTGGTTTTGGGTGTTTAGCGAGGCCTCTGTCTGTTCCCACCTGGACTGCAGTCTCTTCTGAGTCTACCAGTTAGATTGGTTTCCTGACTTGACTGAACGTTAGGATCGTCAGTGTTCAGCAGCTTCACAGGACGGATGTGAGGCATTTCCTCCCGTGGAGATGTGTGAGCCTCAGACTCCAAATCGAGGCCCACTGTGAGCTGGAAGCCCCTCAATGGTACTGAGCTCTGGTTTCCATGTAAATGATGCACTTTTTTGGTCCATCTTACAAATAAAGTTATTTTGTCTCAAGATAAAGATACTGGATCGATGACGACCAACGCTAGACCTTCCTGCCTCGGCCCCCGCCCTGGCCCTGGCCCTGGCCGTCCCGCCCTCGAGGCCTCCTTCCTCCTACTTCACAACACCCCCGGCCAACTGCTTGCTGTTACCATTCTCACATTTGACAGAAATTTTGTCTAGGAGAATTTGAGAAGTTCTATTTTGTATATTGCACATGTTAACAATTAATTTTTTCTTAAAAGAAAAAATGAGGTGCTTGAAGTGAAGGCTCAGCTTTTCAGACAGTCTCTCTCTTACATGCGTCTCCTGCCGCTCATGCTCTCATTGTCTGTCTATCCAGACTGTCACTGAGGGAGTAGGTAGAAATTTGTAACCCAGCAACGCTGTCTGCCTCCGACAGTGTCCCCAGCCTGGGTGCCATCCAGTCAGTACCACGGCCCCAATCCCAGAGCTGCGAGGACTGGGGCGTGCCGCCTGGTGCCCAGCCGCCCAGACACACCGCCCGGTGCAGTAGTGAGGTCTGGGCCCGAGGAGAGAACCCATCTCTCTGTTTTCATGATTTGTCCAAATTCCCGTACCTCACAGATCTCCCCTCAAGGACTGTTCTGCTTGTAGGGGTTAGAGGTCCCCAGATGCCTTCCCTGGCGGGTGCATTGGTTAAGTGCTCTGCTGTGAACTGAGTGGTCAGCGGTTTGAAGCAAGCAGTCAGTCTGTCTGAGAAGGAGAAGGCTGTGGGCTTCTGTGCAGATCCGCAGGCTTGGGAACCGCGGGCACTCTGTTCTCGTTTGGTATTAGCTCCCTGGGTGACGCACAGTGAGTGCTCAGCTGCCAACGGAAAGGTTGGTGGTTTGAGTCCACCGGAAGCTGTAGGTGATCTGCTTGGGAAAGTCAACCCCTGAAGCCCCGTGGACACTATGCCACTCCCCCGAGGCCACTCTAGTCCTTAAGAAAACCTGTCTCACGACCAGCCTGCATTTGAATAGCTGCCTCTCCTTGCCTGCCAGCCTGAAAAGGTGTCAGGAAATGCAGGCCGAAGCAAGTGAGGCTGTTTCCACGGTCTTCTGCTGGAGTGTGAATAGTATAGAGGCTGAGACGAGGGAGAGTGCTGAGGTGGGAAGAGGTGTGCCAGGCCGTGGCAGTAGTGCCTGCGACCAGCACGAGGGGGCGTGTGTGAGCACTGGCTCAGCGTGTGCAGACCTGGCCCCGCTTCTGGTTCTAGGGAGGAAGGAGGAATTGTCCATACTGAACTGGACCACAGGCTGCACGGAAGAAGCAAGACAGGGTGCAGGAGGGGCCTGGGGACTTCTCCGTGGTGCCTGTAAGGGAATCTTGTCCCCAAGCACCTTTAACCCTTGCAGAACCTTCAGTGCCTTCCTCCTCTCTGCTCTTGAGAAGTTGCAGGCTTCTAAGCTGCCATTCCTCTCACAGCTTCAGATTCAAGGCTGACTTCAGCAAACCACCACTACCTCTTCCGTCTAAGTCTATCCCTTGCAGAACGACAGGTTTCCTCAGAGGACACAACACCCATCGGGATGTGGGGGCCTGGCCGGAGCTCCTAATCGGAAGCCGGCAGCGGAGCCCACCTGCTGCTCTGTAAGAAGCGGACAGGCAGGCAGCTGCAAGTAAACACCGATTAGCTTTCTGAGGCTGAGTCTCTAGGGAGTGACGGGGATTGAACTGGTGACCTTGCTGTGAGTGACCCTGTAAGTTAGGCACTACGCCACCAGGGCTTTCTGGACAAGCTTGGAATCCCTGGGGGCAGTTCCACACTGTCCTGTGGGGCTGCTATGAGTCAGAATCACCTCACAGGCAGTGGGCTCAGGGGTCCGCATTACAAAGTCTGTCAGGCTTTGGCAATCTGAAAATTAGACAGAACCACCCCAAACCATGGTACCTGCTTTATGCTCCCCCTCTTCCTCACAGGCCTCGAGCAACTTAACCTCAGTTCCCCTCTCTCAGGGGGCCAGCACCTCCCTCCACAGCAGCTGTGCCCCCTGAAAGTGACTGTGCGGGGCACAGGGCCAGTCAGCTGGGTGAACGCAGGGGCTTGCGTGTGCTTACCTGCCCACCTGGCTGACAGGGTCTTCCCTCCCGTCAGAGCATGCACGCTTGTTTATGTTTTTAATAGTTTCCACATTTTATTTGATGAGCTTGCGTTACCTCATTTACCCCCCTCCTGGTGATGGAGTTCATGCGACACCCAGAGAAAGTACAAAGGAGACAGCAGGGACTCAGCTCTCACTGCGTACAGCTCACGTGTGTGTGTACACGCACACCACGCCTGCGTGCCTGTGAGTCACACTTTTTCCTGTTTACTTACATGGAGATGAGACTAGAGCGTGCCCTGTGGGCCCCTGCTGCTGGGTGCGTCCTGGTGGGCGTGCACGCGGAGGACGCCCCGCGAGCGTGTCACAGAGCTTCACTGTCCGTGCTGCGTAATACTACGTGGCGACTGCTCTGCGTGCTCACTCGTCAGGTGCAGGAACGCGTTTGGCAGGGCCCCACTTGGGAGGTGACAGGCGCAGCCTCGGAGCCTCTGACTTGCACACGACGGGCGCCCGGCATCTTCACGTGAGGCTGCTGCTGGCAGCTGAAGTCTGGACGTTTTCCGAAGCTACTAGAGTCGAATGTTTAAACGCCTGTAACCATGTCCCCCACAGATAGAACAGCATTCCCCCTCCAACTTAGATTTCTTCACTCCTCCTCTGCCTCGTCTCCTCCCCCAACTTCACTCCTTCTTCCTCCCCAAACTCCTGCCGTTCCTCCTCCCCAATGTCTGCTCCCTCCTCCCTAACCACCTCCTCCCCTGATTTCACTCCTCCCTCTTCCCTAACCACCTCTTCCTCTAATGACTGCCCCCTCCTCTCCAACCTCCTCCTCCCCGACTTCACTCCTCCCTCCTCCCTAATCTTCTCCTCCCTGACTTGACTCCTCCCTCCTCCCTGACCTCCTCTTCTAATGACTTCTCCCTCCTCCCCAACCTCCTCCTCCCCGACTTCACTCCTCCCTCCTCCCTAACCTTCTCCCCCCTCCTCCCTAACCTCCTCTTCTAATGACTTCTCCCTCCTCCCCAACCTCCTCCTCCCCGACTTCACTCCTCCCCAACTTTACTCCTTCTGCTCACTTAATCCTCTTCCCCCTTCTTCCTTGTCTGTCTCCTTCCAGAGAGCATCATACTGGGGGTTTGTGGGAAATGGTAATCCTTTGCTCCCTACTTTACTGTCAGGTGATGAGTTTGGGTCAGAAAAGTGACCCAGATGTTGGGTGGGAACTTGATAAAGCTGATTTTAACCCCCGTCTGGTGTTCACGCTACCTTGCAAGGAGCGTGTGCTGGAACGCAGGCTTGCTTGCGGCTCCTCTGTGCTGTGACCGTTCCCCTGATACAGCTGTGGTTTAGAGTGAGGAAGTCTGTGGACTCCCATATGCTCCTCACTGGTCGGGAGTGTGGATGGCCTACACATGCCATTCGGTCTGAGGTGTGGGGTTCAAGGCCCATGTTCCCAGCCTTCTATCCCACTGTGCCTCTCCGTGAACCCTGGGTCCAGCCTGCTGGAGCCCCTGTGACACCCTGCAGCTGCCCAGGTCTTTTGGTCCCTTCATATAGTGGTCCTAGGCCGTAGATGAGCATCACAGGAATTCGGACAGGCTGAGTGTGGTGGCGCCTGCCGGGCAGGTCTGAGAAGGGCCTGCTGGGGGGGGGGGGGCTGTCCTTCCCCCAGGGCCTCCCGTGTTGGTGAATTGCTCTGTGTGAGCACGTGAGCGCAGCTGTGGAGTGTGGGGGCACCTTTGCGTCTAGTGACTGAGGGACGGGCATGTTGACCTGTGATTGAGTCCTCTCTCCCCTAGATCACCACTGGCTACAACCTGGAGGATGACCGCTGCGAGTGTGTGGCCCTGCAGGACTTCAGGGCCGGGGAGCAGGTGCGTGTCCTACGTGTGGCAGGCGAGCCCTCCCTTCAAGGCCTTGCCTTGGGCGGGTTCTCGAAGGTCTTCCTTGGGGATGCCTGTGTCCCAGGGCCTGCCCTGAATCCTCAACCTGGGGTAAACAATGCTGTGTGCGGGCCCAAGAGAAAAAGATTTCAGCGCACTTATGTGCACATTGGGCCCACGGTTTGTAGCACTGTCAGCTGAGAAGATGTTTTGCAGTGCGGCACAAGGCTAGGTGTTGAGGTGCACAGGCGACAGGGCTTGGTCTCTACTGATGAGCACTGTGTCTACTGCGAGGCGGTGCACATGGGGCCGAAGTGTAGGACAGTCGGGGCCCAGGCCATCTGTCTCCTTCCCTTCAACCTGTGAACTGTTAGCGTGGGAGCAGGGTGAAGCTGACAGTGGGTGTCTGTGGAGACCTGTGTTCTGTACCACACAAACAAGCGTCCAGTAAAGAACACACGATCAACACAGACCGATGGCCAGTCTCCCCCCGACCTAGTGTGCTGCCCTGTCAGACTGCCTGCAAGCTCCTGCTGGTGCTCGACTGAGCGCTGGCTTTCGGGCGGCCGTGCCTGTCCAGGCGTGAGGGAGGAGGGTGGGCAATGTGGAGGCCCCACCTTCGTGTAGTAGCTGGTTTGTCCCTTGAAGACTTGGACCTTGAGGAAGGGCATCCGAGAGCCCACAGCCACCGCCTTGTGGTGCAAGAGGGGTGTTTGGGAAGGAGAGGACATGGCACACTTTGCTGAAATGTCCCTCGACACAGGGGCCCTGGCAGTGCAGTGTGATAAGTGTTGTGCTGCTCACCAGAGCTCAGTGCTTTGAGTCCACCAGCTGGTCCAGGGGAGAAAAATGAGGCTGTTTTCCTCCCGGAAAGACTTCCAGCTTCGGAACCTCGATGGAGGGTCATGGAACTGGAGCTGACCAGAGGGCAGTGGGTTTGGCTTTGGGGTCTGACCATGCCACAGCATGTAGCATTGGGTTCCTCGGTGTCACTGTCACGTGTGTAAAGGCCCATTCAGCTAGTGAGAACTACCCCTTTGCGGGCTGTTTTATAAGAATGAGTGCTGACGTGTCTCATGTTCCTTTATTTTTTCTCTGCCGCATCGCAGATTTACATTTTTTATGGCACTCGATCAAATGCAGAGTTTGTGATCCACAGTGGTTTTTTCTTTGACAATAATTCACACGACAGAGTGAAAATAAAGCTCGGCGTGAGTAAAAGCGACAGGCTGTACGCTATGAAGGCCGAGGTCCTGGCCCGCGCCGGCATCCCCACGTAAGTACCCCCGCCCCGCTGTGAGCAGGGCGCTGCTGTGTTCACACAACTAGGTAGTCTCAGCCCCTCTCCCTGGCCACACAGCAGGAAGGCTGTTGGATAAGCCTGACTTTCATGGGCCCCTGGTGAGTGCCGGAGCTGGGGGCTGAACCCCACATTCCCGTCAAGGAGCCCTTGGTGGCTGACGCCTTCACCTGGCAAAGGTGGCCTGGACCAGTCTGCTCCACTCTGCCCCTCGCCACCCTTCCTGTCTAATGAACCGTGCTCCTTGGGGACTGTGAGCATCTCTGGTGACTTCCTTGCAGATTTTCTTGCATTTGAGGTGCAAAATGATAAAGAAGGCAAGAATGATGATTTATCCTCCCTCCGGGGATTAGAGGAACCGTTCTTAATGAAAATGGATTATCTAGACCTTTTTTATTGAACTTGTCAATATTTGATTAATGATTAAAATGTGAACTCAACATAAATTATCGTTACTGTTTTTTTGAGAACCATGGGCACGTTTAATTCTCTTAACGGCTTCAGTGCTGCCCGAGATGAAAGCCATCAACTGAGCAGGGCCTGCTGGGTGGGTGTGTGGCCGCTGCCGAGGCGGGGGTGCTGCTGCCTGCGTCCTGTGTGGACTGGTGCTCACACGCCCTGGCCTGGGTGAGGGAAGGACAGGCTGGGCTGGGCTCCCCTTGAGCCGGCCATGCGGCCAGGGTGAGGGGCTGGCGGTGGCCCCCTGGTGACCCCTCTTCCCTGCTCTCACCAGCTCCAGCGTGTTCGCGCTGCACTCCACAGAGCCGCCCATCTCCGCCCAGCTCCTGGCCTTCCTCCGTGTCTTCTGCATGACCGAAGGTGAGTCACTCCAGGCATGGCGGTGTTGTGGGGCCTGGGACTTGAGATTGAAGGGGAGGAGGAGGGTGGCTTACCGTGAAGCACTTTGTGGAAGGAGATGTGATGTGGCCTCTTCTACGTCCGTGTGTCTCTTACCCAAGACTGGCAGCTTCTACCCAGTAGTTCACGTCCGTGTTACCCAGACAAGGACCTTGGTGGCCCTGTGAGAGCATGCGGCCGCAGTCGGGCCCGTGGACCCGCCCCACAGCAGCTCTGCAGCCAACCAGGACGTCCCCAGCACGCTTAGCATCCTGTTGTGTCAGTAGCGCAGTGACCACACGTGTGGGCAGGGCTCTGCAGGTCTGCAGCCTCCTCATCCACGTCCAGAAACTGCGAAATCTGCCCCCCTGTCGGTCAGGGTTTCCTGACACAGGTTGGTTCCATTGTGGCAATGTCTTCACTTGCCAGCCTGAACAGGACTCCTCCAAAGCCCCTGGTCTGCAGTTTCATCTTTTAGTTTATTGTGTATGTGCATGTGTGTAGATGTGTGTTGTTGCCATAAGTTGCTGAAGGCCTGGGCAGAGTGGACTAGGGGAGAGGGAGAGCAGACGAGTTTAGGCACGTACCTGTGTTCACGTGCATGTGTGCGGTGCTGTGTGAACGCCCTCAAGTCCTGGGGGAGCGGCAGTGCATCCTTGATGACTTCCACAGACCAGCATGCTCGGGGGGCACTGTTGGGCCCTCGGGAGAGGCCAGATCTGGTCCCACAGTTGGCCTCGTTGGGGGCTGCCGGCTGCAGGGTCAGTGCTGCCCAGGGCTGGGCCAGCATTGTGAAGGTGGAGATGGACTTCGTCCCGTGTGCACAGCCCCGCGGTGCAGGCAGGGTGTGTGTGCCGGTGTCCCATGGCCGTGCGTCCTCAGTTCAGTGTCAGGAATGAGCTCAGGTGGGCAGGGGCCTTTCTGCGTCTCCGACAGACAGACTTGAATGAGCCTGCTCTTACACTCAGGGTGCACTGAGGACCGCTGACGGTCCCACGTCGCCATGTCTGTGGGGTACCACCACTCCCTGTGCAAACTGTGCTTCCCTGGGAGCCCGTCAGCCTGGAGGGCACAGGTGCTGCAGTCCACAGCAGGTTCAGGGATGGCCGAGGCCAAGGAGGCTGGCTCAGGACTCAGACGGCCCCCAGCTGTCAACGTCTGTATTGCAGAGAACTGATTTCTGGATGAGGGTGTGGAGGGAATGGGGTTCGGATTAGATCTGCGACTCCTGGCTGTTTGGGCATGACTGGGAGAAGCACAGCGGAGACAGGCCAGGCTGAAGAGTGTGACCTGGTCTGTCTGCCTTCCTCTGAAGTGACCAGATGCTCCCTGGGTGCGGAGGGCAGCAGGGCAGCCTCGCATGGGACAGAGGGGACCTGCTTCAAGGAGCCCCAGGCGAGACGGGGGGACCTGCTAGATCTGGCCTCCAGAAATGGACTCTGCTCGAGGTGCAGCCCAGTGTCACGGTGATGTGACGTCCCATCAGCACATGGTGCTCTGCCAGAGGCGGGAACGAGTCCAGTCTTGCTCCTGATGGCAAGCACGAAGGGACGTAGACCCCCACCTGCCCTTCCAGCCCTGCAGCTGTGCCCTCGCCAGTGAGGAAGAGCCGTGGTTGAGTGTCCGGCTGCATTCCCACCTCCACTCTGCTCTTCAGGGAACTCCATCTGAGGACTCACAGCTAAACCTCCTGAACTGTCACCTGCGCTTTTGCTAACAAATACGACTGAGTGCGCCTCTTTTCTGAATGCCGGACTCGCTTATATTTTCTTTTTAAAAAGCTACTTGATTCATTCTGGGCCTGAGGATTCTCTTTAGTCAGAGAAAGACAGTTTGTGTTGAGACACTCCGTGCATTCTTTGAGCTCTCTGACGAGTTCGGATAGAAGTGAGCCGTCCGTGCGGTGAACTGTAAACAGTGGCAGCTCTGGGTCCTTCTGCTCGGAGGGGCCTGGCTCCTGGCTGCACAGCAAGGGAAGGTGAGGACCTCTTGGTTCTTTGGAGAAAATGTGCTGGGAGCATTGGCTGAACTCTTTCCCCCCACCTCTCTTCTTTAGCTTATTGGCAGGTAGTTGAACTGTTCAGTCATGTTCCTGTTTAAATGAGGCCCATAGGCCGGGGTTTCCCCTTCGAAGAGTTTGGTAGGCGACTTTCTTATTTCTTCCTTGTTAGATGAGGCCTTTCTTGTTAGAGGCTGCGTGTTCTGGGCTGACCACTAAGCACCCAGCAGATTGACGTTGAGAAGGATTACTACGTGGCTGGGATTGGGTGTGTGTTCTGTTTATGTCATCAGCCTTGATGTCTTTCCATGCTTGGTGGACTGAGCCCACAGCTAGGGAGAGGGGTCTTTCACCGCAGGGAGTGTACCCCCGCTAGGTCACGTGCCCCAGTGTCCTGGGACATTCTCACGGACTCTCCTTCCCCTCGTAAAGCCGACGGGAAATGGAGGCCTGTGCTGGCGCTTGCTCAGGATTCCAGCCAAGGGCTCTGCGGCTCTCCCCTCCGCAGACACTGTCCATAACACCGCACTCAGAACTCTGCAGACGGGCTGGTGGGACTTGGCATGACTGGGAGACACTTGCAGTGGCTGGCGCGTTCAGATGGGCCTCGCCGCCCTTGCCCCCTGACATGATGCTGTGTCCCTTACAGAAGAGCTGAAGGAGCATTTGCTGGGAGACAGTGCCATTGATAGAATCTTCACCTTGGGCAACTCGGAATTCCCCGTCAGCTGGGACAACGAGGTCAAGCTTTGGACGTTTCTTGAAGACAGAGCTTCGCTGCTTCTGAAAACGTACAAAACGACAATTGAGGTGATCACAGGGAGCCTGGGGGCCAGTGCCGCTGCTCCTGCCCTGATGCTGTCAGCAGGAGGGCTTCCCAAATAGCGGTGGCTGCAAGCCTCTAGAAAATCATTGCAATCTTGATGGTTTTTATTCAACACGTTAGTATTTTCCTACTTACAATTTTTCCAAAAAACCTGCTACTATTGAGTCGGTTGTGATGGAGTCACAGTGACCCCATAGGACATAGCGGATTGCCCCGCAGAACACCCACGTCCGTCATCTTTGCAGAAGCTGGCGGGCTGCCACCCCCTCTCCTCTGGAGCATCTTGAGTTTAAACCACTGACCTTGTGGTTAGCAGCCGAGCTCACCTTCAGGGTTCCTTCTTAAGATGTTTTTGCTTAACCTCAGAAAGGTCTAATATCAAGGCGTTTTTCATTAGGATTGTAGGATTTTTCATTTAGATTTTTCTAGTTCATATGATGCAACAGCATAACTTCGTATTTGTGCTTTCAAAGCTTACCATTGGACTACCTCTGTCCCATCCGTCCATTTGTCTGCCCATCTGTCCATCCACTCTTCTACCCCCCTCCATCCTTCCATCCCCGTCTACTGTCGCCTGTCCATCTGCTCGTCCGTCCCATCCTCCTGTCCGTTTTCTCTCTGTCCCCTCATATCCATTCCCCGTCCAGATGCAGTGCTGACCTGTCTGTGCCCACCAGCAAGGTGTTGTCACATGCACTGGGACAGCGTTTGATTAGCTTTCGTCTCTGTTTTCTCCTTATAGCAATTTCCTATAAAGAAAGATGCCACTTACACACAATTAGGACCCCTTTAAACATCCTGTTTGGTGTAGGTGTGGAGTCAGGTGGTCACATGTGAGGCCTGCCCAGCCCCCTGGGAGTCCCCTTGCACCTTGGCCCCGCTGCCCTGCCTCCTTCCTCCAGCCATGCTGCGGGAGGGTCTGACAGTGCATCCCCTTCTTCTCCAGGAGGACAGGGCCTTCCTGAAGGCCCACACCCTCTCCACCCGGGCCACCATGGCCATCAAGCTGCGCCTCGGGGAGAAGGAGATCCTGGAGAAGGCCGTGAGGAGCGCTGTGGCGAGCCGGGAGCACTTCCACCGCCAGACGCAGGCGCGGGCCCCGCTGCCCCGCTACGAGGAGAGCGCCCTGGGGCTGCTGGAGGGCAGCGTCGGGGCCTCGGGGCTGCCCCTGGTCCTGCGGAGCCTGGACGGGGAGCGTGGCGCGCAGGAGGCCCTGAGCCTCAACGAGGCCGTCGCCAGAGCCAAGACAGCCGAGAACGGGCTGCTCAATGGGGACAGCCCTGTGCCCAATGGGGCCGGAGCCCAGGACGGGAACTCGAGCCCAGAGGAGACTCAGAGAAGGTCTGAGGATGCCAAAGAACCCACCACGGCCGGAACCGGCTCCCAGCTCTGAACTGGAGCCATGGACTGTCTGTGGCCTGGTCTGCCCACTGACGTTCTTTCTGCAGAGAGGAAAAGGTGTTTTTGCTGCTTTCTATAAAAATCAGTTTTTTAAGTTATTAAAGAGATGTAGCTTCCCTTTGGATTAAAGTTGCCATCTTGCTTGTGGACAGCACATGCCCCACAGCCATAGCGAGGGGACAGGTGCCAGAGAAGGCCAGGGCCTGTGGGCACGTGGACCTTGGTCCCGGGCTGGTCCACGCCTGGCCGCCTTCTGCGAGCCAAGGGGGTTTGGTGGCAAGTTGCGGGGTGCACAGCAGGAAGTGAGGTGGAGGTGGAGAGACCTCTGAGTCTAGGCTAAATCTCTTATTTTTTTTTTCCTCCCTCTTAAAAAAATTTAACATCCCAGTACCAAAAAAAAGTAAGGTGGTAACCTTATTTTTAATAGTTTTAAATGTTGATGATAATTCTAATTATATATATTTAAAAAAAAATATATCTATATCTGTATCCACACATCTATTCCTAGTGATTTCTAAGGGTTTGTTTACCTTCTGTGTTGTTTTCCTGGGTTGAGAACCTGCCGCTCCTCCCTGGTCAGAGCACCGCACTGCACCCCCTGCCCCAACAGTCACGCTGGCTCTGGTTTAGAGGATCCCAGCTCTGGTGGTGGAGAGGTTGGAACCAGCCGGGACTCCCCGTTTCTGAGGCTGAGGCCTTGGAGAGGCGGGTCGCCCCTGGCTTCTCTGGTTTTTGCAACAAGTTAGAGATTTTCAAGATGACACTTTTGACTAAAAACCCTGATTAAAAGGAAAACATGCTTAATATTCTCGTTTGTTCCTTTTCTTCCTTTGACACAGACCCTTCTGGGCAGGTTTTGACCATAGAAAACCCTGGAAGGCAGATGTGGAGAGCTGGGTCCCAGGTGGGGCCTGTGTCAGTCCCGGTCACCCACACACCCAGGACCCGGCGGGGGGACGGGGTGCAGGCACACAGGCAGGAGCACTAGATTTGGGGGCCAGAAAGAAGCCGGGGACTGTGTCTGAAGTGCAGAGGGGGAGTGTCTGGAGGGCTCCCCATGTCCTCACTGTGAGCACGTCTGTTAAGTAAACCCCTTATTCTGGAAAGCGTTCTGCAGGCTCACCTGCTCGCTCTGATCCGTAGTACTTCAGGAAGTCTGTAGAATGTTCTGGTCTTCTCCATGGAGAAGACTAGTCTGTGCAGACATCGTACTTTATATCCTCTCCCGAGGCTTGGATTAACAATCTCAGGGAGTTGCCCAGGGGCCCTGGGGGTACAACTGATAGACACAGCACCCAGCTGCTAACCAAAAGGTCCCAGGTTTGCAACCAACAACGGCTTTTTTGGTAGAAAAATGAGGCAGGCAGCTCCATAAAACGTGACGACCCTGAAAGTCCTCTGGGGCAGTTCTGCTCTGTTCTCTGGGCCGTGCTGGGCTTGGAGGCCACCTCGGAGCTCAGCGGGTTGGCGTGTTACTGGCATTGCAGATGAGAGGTGGGAGCATGTGGTGGCCTGAAGCTCCGTGTCGCCTGTGGTCAGCCTGCTCCCTGACGGTTGAGCACAGCAGTTCCCCGACACCTCTACGTCCATCTCTGAGGGACAGGGTCCTGGCCCCAAGGAGCTGTCTCCCTCAGAACAGAGGTCCCCACCTGAGAAATTCCACCCTGACCAGGCTTTGGCACGAGCCAGCACCAAAAGCATGGCTGGGAAGAAAATATACACCAAGTTCAAAGGGGAAATATAGTTTGATGGGATAAAGTAGCTTGTAAAATAGTCCCTGAAAAGGATTCATGGTCAGAGGCTGCCAAGAGAGTGCTGGGCTGGTGGCGGCCTCCAGCATGCTCGACCTGGTCCCCAGAGACAGCGAGGGGTGCTATGTGCAGAGGCCCCACTTGAAAACTCTGAGCCGGACGCTCTGGCCAGGAATGCTCGGTCAGCGCGGTCTGTTAGGCTGATGGAACTAGGTGACCATAATGTAAGTGACACCCGCACTGACAGCCTCCGAGCGCCGACGCGAGAGCAGAGCTCGGCACCAGGACAGCGTCTGTGGAACGGTGGTGGGGCTGACTGGCCGGCTCTGCCTCCGCAGCCCTTGGCCCTGCGCCTTCCTCACTCATCGCAGCACTGGTGTCCATCGCTGCAGCCACTGGGCCTCCCTCGCACCAAGGCAGACCTCGGGCTGACGCCTGCCAGGCGTGCTATCCTGCAGGACTGGTCCCCCTCACGCTGTCGAGGAAGGAGAGGAACGGCGCTCCTCTGACCCAGGCCTGCGTACCCTGAGGTGACCCTGAGGTTGCTGGGACCACGCCGCGGATGAGTCACCCCCTCTCTCTGCGCCTTGCAGACAGGGCTGCCTGCACAGACACTTGGAGCGACAACTTACGCATTTGAGAATGGAGGAAAAGTGATTAAATTGGCATTGAAGCACCCTCACTGCCATCTGTCATGGAAATAGACCTTTCTCTCAAGTCACTGGAAAGTTTACTTTCTTCCTAATGCTTTGGGTAAGAGGCTGTTGAGGCTAGTTGCTGGCTCCCCGCCAGATCCCACTTCTCTCCTCTCGTTCACTGTGTGTGTGATTTGTGTAAACAGTTAGCAATTAGATCTCACCAGCCTCCAAAATCCACCCAGTTCTTTGTGCAGGCGGGCAACTGAGAGGTGGTTCCCCCCAGTAGGTGCTGGAACAGACTCCCGAGAAGATGGGTGCACTTGATTTCTTTTAGAGCGGGATGGGGGGAGGTACTAAAACTACTCCCAGGTTCCCCATCCCGAATGGCGGGGCAGTGCTTAATTAACCCTCCCCTTGCACACATGGGGATCCATTTCTTCTCGCCCTTCACTTATGGTATTTTGTGGTAAATCGGTTCACTGAAATGAGAGGATTCAAACGACAATCCAGTGCCGAGCTCAGAAGAGAAACGGCCCCGCATGGAAGTTGAGGAGGGAATCCGTCTGGAGTCGGTTCAGCCCAGACCTTCAAGTGTCGGCGTAGGCCCTGGCCACAGCCAGAAGCTGCTTCAGGATCTGCCGTGCTGTGTTCACGTTATTATTGATCCTGGAGAACGCATGCATTAAATAGGCCCCAACCAACAACCTGACCCAAGGGTTTGTCTTACTTGCATTTAAATGTCACTTTCAGGGAGGTGTGACCTCACATAGATTGCTGTCAAGGCCGTGCTGCCTAACAGCCGCCCTTCAGTGAGTTTTCAGAGGTTATAAACCACCCAGAGGGGATGCTGTGTCCCTCTGCCATGGAGACACGTGGGTGGGCAGTGTATCTCCTTTCCCACTAGGCCACCAGAGTTTCCTTTCAGCCAGGGAGTGGACACCAGTCACATCATCAAGGGTCATCGTGTGCTTAATCTGCAGCTCCTGATCTAACATCTTCCTAAACTGTGTACAAGAGGGGTTTGCGGACCTGGGACTGAATTTCAGACGCACTGGTGAATCTGTTGGTTAAACACATGGTGGTGGCCCCAGGGTGAGGGGGCCGGAGGGAGGGAGAACCAGTGGGAACATGACCCCTGGTACCCATTTAAACAATGCCAGGGGAAGGATGGTCAGCTCACTTGACTAGAAGGTGCAGCTGGGGCAGGGGGTGGAGAGGCACTCCCACACTGGCCGGTGGGCCTCAGCATGAGTTATGGGGCACCCTGACCCTGCAGGAGAGGACATGGGGGTTCGCAGCTCCGCTCGAGGGTGAGGGCAGTCACTCCTGGTGGCCAAGAGTGAGTCTGCAAGGGGCAGACCTGCGTCTCCCACCACAGCTCTGCCCACCTGTGTGTGTCCTCAGCCAGTGCTCATCTGGTGACTCCAGAAGGTCAGGCAGGAAGCTGGTGGTGCTGTGACTTATGTGCTTGCATTCTAACTGAAAGGTTGGTGGTTCAAACCCACCAGCAGCACCACAGGAGAAAGCTGTGGACTGGTTCTGGTTCTGCAAAGCTTGTGGAGACCTTGCCAACCCTCTGGGGAAGTCCCTCTACATCCCGTGGGTTGCTCGATGGCACGTGTGGGGTTTGTTGGGGTGTGCATCTTGTTGGGGTGTCCATGGCACCCATTCTCATCCTCCTGGTCTCTGCTGTGACCAAGCACATTGATGCAGCCTGTGTCAAACCTTGCTCTCTGAAGCATGAGGTCTCCCAAGAACTGGCATCTCCTGATAACATGGTCCAAGTGTGGACAGTTAAGTCCTACCATCTCTGCTACTAAGAGATTGGATAGTTTGACAGTCCATTGTGTGTACATTAAACTGAGGAGGACCTGAAGCGCCTGCTGCAGAGTGTCAAGGACTGCAGCCTCCAATATGGATTGAGGCTCAATGTCAAGAAG